>NC_051319.1:11269300-11955300 GCF_015220235.1 Choloepus didactylus
CTCAGCATTTTTTTAGGATTATATATATGTTAAAATGAAAATATTTGGAATGTACTCAGTTAAATAAAATGTATTCAAATTAACTTGTTCCTTTTTTCTTTTTTAAATGGGGCTACTGGATAATTTTAAATTCCATATATGGCTTGTATTTGTGGCTCACATTGTATTTCTATTGGACACCTATGATCTAAACCATTCATTCATTCATTCATTCATTCATTCACTTATCTATCTATGCAACCAACCAACAACCAAATATTATGAGCACTGGTAAGTATGACCAAGCATGATTCCTAACTCTACACAGTTCACAGAAACGGACATTAACCAAATAACCACACAATAAATTAAAAAATTCATCTGTGACAGTCATACGTAAGAAAGGCAGACAATGTTGAGAAAGCCTATATGGTAAGAGGATGTAACTAGTCAAGGAGACCAGGGAAGGCTTCTAAGGAAGTAATACCTGAGCCAAAAGATGAAGGAAGGATAAAGTGGAATGAAGGAAGGAAGGAAGGGGGAAAGGAAGAACAACATATCAGATAGCAAGAAAAACACAAATAAAAATCTTGTGGCGGGAAAGAGTAAGCATACATTAGTCATTGAAAGAAGTATGGTATGACTGGAGGTGAGACAATGAGAGGAAGCCTGGTAAGAGGAAGGCAGGGGTCAGACCACACAAGACCTTATGACAAATTAAGAGTCTGAAGTTGGGAAGAGAGAGGATGCTATAATGCATTTTTTCCTCTCTTCACTGGGTTTGAAATATTTCATAAAACTATTGAAATTCAGATACTAACTTTCATCTTGAATTACTTGATGATATTAATAATAGATTCAAATAAAACAAATTTCTAATGCTACAAAAACGTCCTGTTTGGCTCCCTGTAATGAAAGGTTCATGTACCCTGCACAAACTTGATGAAACCTTCAGTCTTCTCAAAACCACGCTTTCAAAAGCATAAAACAAAAGAAATAGGATTATAAAGGAAATGAAATTCATAATCAAATTATTTTTTAAATGTGTAACAGTAATATATGTGCTTCTTTATTAATGCATTAATACCTAGTGGCAGTAGTGAAATCTGAGACACCTGAAATAACTGTAATGTCATGTAACAATTTTTGTAATTTCTGTTGGTGAAAATATCACAGATACCGAAAATATTATTATGATTTCTACCTACACTGATAGTTGAAGGAAATGCTAATTTCCAGTTAAAAGTTAATGAGACTATGACTCCCAGGGAGGAATCTAGACCCAGTGTGCCGGTTTGAATGTATTGTGTCCCCCAAATGCCATTATCTTTGTGGTCTTGTGGGACAGACGTTTTGGTGCTGGTTAGATTTGCTTGGAATGTGCCCCACCCAGCTGTGGGTGGTGACTTGGGTGGGATACTCCCAGGGTGGGCCTTGATCAGTGGAGCCATATAAAACATGCTGACTCAAAGAGACTGAACGGAGTGCAGCTGTGAGTGACGTTTTGAAGAGAAGCAAGCTTGCTAGAGAGGAACGTCCTGGGAGAAAGCCATTTTGAAACCAGAACTTAGGAGCAGATGCCAGCCACGTGCCTTCCCAGCTAACAGAAGTTTTCCGGACGCCATTGGCCATCCTCCGGTGAAGGTACCCGATTACTGATGTGTTACCTTGGACACTTTATGGCCTTAAGACTGTAACTGTGTAGCTAAATAAACCCCCTTTTTATAAAAGCCAATCCATCTCTGGTGTTTTGCATTCCGCAGCATTAGCAAACTAGGACACCCAGCATCGTGGGATGGAGAATATCTTCTTGACCAAAGGGGGGATGTGAAATGAAATGAATTAAGTTTCAGTGGCTGAGAGATTCCAAAAAGAGCCGAAAGGTCACTCTGGTGTGCACTCTTATGCACAATATAGATAACCCTTTTTAGGTACTAGTGACTTGGAATAGCTAGCAGTAAATACTTGAAACTATCAAATTACAGCCCAGAACCCTTGAATCTTGAAGACGACTGTATAACGATGTAGTTCATGAGGGGTGACAATGTGATTGGGAAAGCCATGTGGATAACACTCCTCTTTGTCCACTGTATGGATGGATGGATGGATGAGTAGAAAAACGGGGGCAAAAACAAAAACAAAAACAAACAGGGCACCCAGTGTTCTTTTTTACTTTAATTGTTCTTTTTCACTTTAATTTTTATTCTTACTACTTTTGTGTGTGTGGTAATGAAAATGTTCAAAAATAAATTTTGATGATGAACACACAACTAGATAATGGTACAGTGAACAACTGATTGTATGCTTTGTATGACTGCATGGTATGTGAATATATCTCAGTGAAATTGAATTATTAAAAAAAAACTGAATTAAATAAAAAGTTAATGAGAGGGGGATGCGAAATGAAACAAAATAAAGTTTCAGTGGCAGAAAGATTCCAAATGGAGTCGAGAGGTCACTCTGGTGGGCATTCTTATGCACTATATAGATAACCCTTTTTAGGTTTTAATGCACTGGAATAGTTAGAAGTAAATACCTAAAATTATCACACTGCAACCCAATAGCCTTGTCTCTTGAAGATGATTGTATAATAATGTAGCTTACAAGAGGTGACAGTGTGATTGTGAAAGCCTTATGGATTACACTCCCTTTATTCAGTATATGGATGGATGAGTAGAAAAATGGGGACAAAAAACTAAATGAAAAATAGGGCAAGGGGGTGATTTGAGTGCTCTTTTTTATTATTATTTTTTTATTCTTATTTTTGCTTTTTCTGGTACAAGGAAAATGTTCAAAAAATAGACTGGGGTGATGAATGCATAACTATATGATAGTACTGTGAACAATTGATTGTACACTTTGGATGACTATATGGTATGTGAATATATCTCAATAAAATTGAATTAAAAAAATCTAAAACTTGAAAGTAAAAAAAAAAAGTTAACAAGAATAAAGTTGTGATCTTTTTCAATCATGTTCATGAATCACTTGTTGCAATGGAATTTTACTGATAGTGTCTATGATTAGAAGTCCCAAGAATCATAAAGAGCAAATTTCTGTATTCAAATGTATTTCCTATTATAAAGAAAGGAGTTTTAATAAGCAAATTAATATAAATACACATGTTGATATGCGCACTCTGCCTACAATATCACTTGACAAAAAATAAGCTTATTAGCTTCAACTATTTTGTCCAATGATTCTGAGTAACATTTGGCCATTTCTAAAAACCAAATCCACACTGAAAACTTACAATTTGCTATTATTCAACTATAATTGACAGGCTTTTATGAAGGCATTGTGCTGGGAACTGGGAATCTCAAGGCGAAATATGATTTCTCCTCTCTTGAGAAATCCAGTCCAGGAACTTTCACAGACCATTTCCAATAAAGGAGGTTTCATCCAAAATAAAGTGATATAAAGGTCCAAAAAATGTATATTTGTAATGATAATACTACCGGATTGTTACAGGACCTCACCAGAGCTTATTGATCACAATTTGTTTGTGATCAAAGCATATTTTAATGACCTTAACTTACTTCCAAAATGGGTTCTTTCCAATGAAAGTCTTCTAAATTTTAAAACAAATTTAATAACTTGAAGTATTCCTCTTCCAAAAACAAATTGTTCATTTTGCCTGAAGGCCTTGAGGATTTTAACTTTATCTTTACTAGGATATGTCTGAGTTGATAATTCTGGAATAATTTTCCCAAGTATTTGGGAAGCCTTCGCAATGTGTAAATTCAGCCCTTTTTCTATCTCTAGAAAGTTTTCCTGAATTATAGTTTTAAATATTCTGTTTCATGGTTTTCTTTTTCTTTTTCAGGTACTCCAGTAATATATTTATTATTTCTTCTTAACCTGTCTGCCATTTTCATTACTTTCTTTCTAATCCTTTTAGTTACTTTCATTTTCTTGGTTGTTTTCCAGGCTTTCTTCAATGTCTTTTATTTTCACTTGAATCTATTCTACCTTAGGTACCTTTAATTTTCCATTTCTGAAATAATTTTGTCCTTTTCTTTCTTGCGTAATTCTTTTTTATTTCTCCTTTTTGTCCATTTCTGCTCTATCTTTTGCATTTCTGATTCAAGGTGGTTTTTCATATCCTCAAATGCAAATATATTTTGTTCTGTTTGGAGTGTAGACCAACAGTTTTCTCTTGCTTCATGAATGTTTTAGCGGCAAAAGGGATTTTCCTCAGTTGATTTGTGTGAAAGACTTTTCCCTGATTTTATGTTCTAGTTCTCTATGGATTTTACTCTCCTGATTATTTTTGTGGTATCTGGGTGTTTTATAATTTTCCTAGTTTAATGGCACCCTTCTCTGTTGTCTAACAAAGTCCAGATACTTAAGTGGAGTTTGTATTTGTCTTGCTTTGGTAGGAGTAGGGAAGGAGTCATGAGACCTGCAATTTTGTGGTCCTCTTTTAAAATCTTGCAGATCTCCAAACTCTCTCCTTCACCATTTAATTTCCAAAGGATCCTTCTTCTTGCCTTTTTTCTCCCCCAGACGTTATGTTTGAAGACTTCTCTTTAAATCACACTTGCTCCTTTGACAGAGTTCATTCCTTTAAATGGCTGCTAGGCCCTTTACATGGCTTATATTTAGAAATCCCTTTCCCATAGTCCTGCCTCTGATCTGCTTGGTTACATTTTTGTATTTCCAGATGAAGGGTGGATTTAATCTTTTTAGTGGTTCCTCCAACTCTCCCTTCACTAGCATTCCTCCAGTCTTCTTAGCAATTTATCTTGATCTTTATTTGCTCATCATAGAGCCTTGTGGCAACAGGGCAGGAACGTGTAGGACAACCAGAGTGGATATTGTTGCTTTTTTTCTTAGTTATTTTGCAATTTTGACAGTATCTGTCCACAATAATGCTGAAGGTGTTGTCTGAGTAGAAATTTTGTAGATGTGGACTTATTTTGTATCTTTTGTGGGAGATTTTGTGAGGCTGTTTAACTTATCTTCAGCTGCCTGTCTTCAGCTACCTAGAAGCCCATGTACCCAGTTTCAAATTAACTACTTCAAGGTTAGATATGAAAACGGTAATATCTCTTCCCTCATCATTTTCCTCTCCTTAGAAACAATCATTTTCACCTTTTACCTGATTATTTTGGTATTTACCTCAATTTAGCTCCTTCATTATCTTTTGATATCCCACACCGGAAAAACAAATTTTGCTTTCTATTCTCCCTCCTCACTCTCTACACATGCATACATCTGCACATAGTAGACACTTGTCTTACTTTCCCAGCTGCTAAAACAAATACCACACAATGGGTAGGCTTAAACAACAGTATTTTATTGGCTTATGATTTTAAGGCTAGGAATAGCCAAAAATCAAGGCGTCAGCTAGGCAATGCTTTCTCTCTGAAGACTGTGGCTTTCTGGGGCTGGCTGATGGTGATCCTTGTTCTTGGCTTTTCCATGACATGGTGCCATCTTCTCCTTTCTCTTTCAGGTTCCATTGACTTCCAGCTTCTATCTGCTTCCTATGGCTTCTCCTTTGGTGTCCAATTTCCTTTGCTTATAAGGACTTCAGCCATACTGGGTTAAGGCTCACCCTCAATCAATTTGGCCATACCTTAAGTAATAATATCTTCCAAAGTCCTACTTACAAATGGGTTCACACTCACAGGACCAGGGTTTGGGATCTGAACATGCCTTTTGTGGAGGACAAGATTCAATCACCAAAAGCACTTAATATTTTTTGTTGTTGACTTACTCCATCCTTCCAACATTGTAATTTTAGTTGAATTAACACTTAGTATTTGCAACATCATGACTAACAAAATGTTATTCAAACTAAGCCATCTAGTAAATTATGTTTTCTTTTCCTGAATATCTTTTTTACTTCCCTGGAGTTGAAAACCATATTATTTTTTTTTCCCTCTGCTTCATTTTCTAGCTTTTTGTCACTAATTCAGACCAAGCCCTTAATCAGTTCTCTAAATCTTCTCTCAAGATGTTTGATTATATCAAATATTCACCAATTTAAACTGCTGGGTGAAGTTTCCACTAGATTCTGTTCCATTTCTATCTAAACTGGTTAATCTCTAGACCTAGTAAACATAATCATGTGGGAACTTGTTAGAAATCAAATCCACAAGGCCCACCCAGACTTATTAAGTATAAATTATGGTGGGAAGGGGTAAGAAGCTGTTTTAATAAGCTCTAGGGATGATGTGATGCAAACAGAAGTTTGAAAACCACTGGGCTAAAAGAAATTCTTTCACATTGAAATAGGAGTGGCAATTATTTTTCTTCTAATAAGAATCAAGGCACAAAACTGCCAATCTAACTTTTCCCTCAAATACTAAGGTAAAGACTGACAACCCCAGCTATTTTAATTAGTTGCAAATAAGGTAAAATTCTATCCTTACCTGGAGATTCAGTTTCTACATAAACATAATGGGGATAATAAATCTAATCTCACAAAACAGTCATGAGGATATATGGTAGGCTCTTGGTTATAGTAATATTCTTTCCTTCTTTTCTTCCCTCCCTTCCCTTAGCAATGTGAGATAAAACAATGAAAGATAACACATTGCACTTGCCTTATTCTTCTTTTTCAAGATTGTATTATCTATTCTGGATCCTTTGCAATTCCATATGAATTTTAGTATCAGCTTGTTAATTTTTACAAACAATCCAGGTGGAATTCTGCTAGGGATTTCATTAAATTTGTAGGTCAGTTTGGGGAGTACTACCATCTTGTAATCTTAACTGGGGACAAAAACACATATATGATAAGGTTAAATAGACATGATAAGGTAACAGTTAGGCTACAAAGAGATTAATGTAATGACTAAAAGAGATAACATGTAAAATACCTAGCACAATGATTATTACCACATAATAGGTGGTCAGTCCATATTTACCTTTTAAAAACATGATAGATAAGATAGAAAGATGAGGACGTTCTCGAGTTCACAGAAAAATTGATGCTTGGATTTGGTCCAGCAGGAAAGATAGGCTTTTGATAGTGGAGGAGGGGAAAGCAATTGAAATAATGGGAAATTGAAGGGAAGGTCAAAGGGCCAGTGAGACAAGCAGCCAAGTTGGTAAAGAGATGTTTAATTTTTCTCCTAACTATTCCACTTCCTAAGGAGTTTACCAACATGTGAATCTTTAAATCCATTGTCCATTCAGATTGCTAGCACCAATAATGCAACTAAAAGCAATTTCACTGCCTTTATGTAGGATATGATTGATTTAAATGTCAGAGCATCTATCAAAATCCAGAGAGCAAGCAGTTAAGAAAAGGAGATAGAATTAACCACTGTTATGTCCATTCTTTACTTGAGCACATTTCTTTTTCATGCTTTAGGAGAGTGGTTCTCAAACTTTACAACACATCAGAATCACCTGAAAGGACTGTTAAAATGGAATGCTGAACATAGCCCCAGAGTTTCCGATTCATTAGGTTTGGGGTGAGGCCCAAGAATTTGCATTTGTAACAAGTTCTCAAGCTGATATTGCCAGCAGCACAATTAAACGCAAATTCAATTCAATGTGTTGTCATTGAACACAATTAAAGAATACTGTCCTGTCATATCTTCCTCTTTCTTATTTAATACCTCCTTGTTTTCATGGGGGCATCTTCTAGTAGTTCCTGAAGGAAGGTTTGTAGGACTTTTGTGTTTTTGAGTATACATTTTCCTTTAGCTTTTCTCATGGAAAACTTCAAGCATAAGCAAAAATACAAGCCGATAATAAGTCCCATCTACAACTATCCAACTTCAACAATTTTAAACTCACGGCTATTCTTGTTTCATCTATCTCCATCACCCACCCCACCAATTCACATCCTTCCAAATAGATTATTTTGAAGCCAATCCAAAACATACCATTTCATCTGCAGATACCTGAGTATGTATCTCTAAAACATAAAGACATTTTTAAAAACTAGAGAGGTAAACTTTCTGGGACCTTCATATTTTAAAACAGTTTTATCCTGTCTTTATACTTGTTTAATGATATGGCTGGATATAGAATTCACTGTTGAAGATAATTTTCCCTCTTAAGAATGAAGGCATGTTCCATTGCATTTTAATTTCCAGTGTTACTTTGAAAAGTTGGCAACTATTTTGAATCTGTATGCTTTGTTGCAATCTGTTTCCAAACCCCTCTGGAAGCTGCCAGGATCATCTTTTTTGCTCAGTGCTGTGACTTATCATCTATTATGTTGGATCTTTCTTGGCTTTTAAATGGGAAAATTCATGCCTTTCATTTCTAAAATTTTTCTTCTCTTCTTTCATTGTTGATTTCTTTGTTCTCTCATCCTGAAGAGTTCCTATTGTTCAGATACAAAATCTTGGAGTGGTCCTTTAATTTTATCTTTTCTCCTATTCAACATCTTTTTTTGTCTTTCACTGCTTTCTGGGAAATGTCTATAATTCCATCTTTCAACCCTTCTGATTTTTTCATTACTATTACAATATTTAAAATTTCAATGAACTCTTCTTAATTTGCTTTTCCTTTTGTAATGTTTTTGTTTTGTGATTCTAAATATTCTTATCTCTTAGAGGATAGTGACAGGTTTTCTTCTCCTTTAATAATTGGATGCCCAGTACTGCATTTATTCTCTTTGATCTCTTTCACACTGGAAACTTTTCTCATATGCCTGGTAGTCCTTGGTTGTCTCATTTTTAAGAGAGGAGGTGATGGACTGTCAAAAAAGGTGACTGGAAGCCCTAAGGCAGTGGGCAAATATCAAAGATGAACTCCATGGCAGGATAATCTAGTTGGGCCACTTGGTTGGGGGAAGAAGCTCTGATGTTAATAACTTTAGGTCTTTTCTCTTGGACTGGTCAGATTCTCTAGTAAAAAACTCTGGGAACCTCTTGCCCTAAGGATGAGTTTGCCAACCTCTGTATCAGAGAGAAGTGAAGAAAACGGGTGGGATGGAGTGGAGTGAGGTGTCAATATCCAGACTGCATACTTCTCTTTATCCCTCTATATTATTAGTCGCTGATTTCAATTATCCATGAAAGAGAGCCCCAACACAGAGCCAATCTGCAAACACTGGGAGAGCTATTCTTTTTCTTTTTATTTTTTGTTGGGTTTGTTTTTTTTAATTTTGTTTGCTTTTGTTGTTTTTTACTCCTGGCATTCAAGGAAATCTGTCTTAACATTAACTGAACATAAGGTGAAAAAAATAAATAAAACAAAACAGAGATTTCAGTGGCTATAGACATCAAGGAATACAGTGTTGGCATACACAGCTTGGAAAACCACTAAGCAAATAGACCACTACAGCCTTCAACAATAAAGAAAAAGAAAAGGAAACCCTGTGGAAGGGGGAGAATCTGATTTAATATCACATTAAATATATGAATGTGTATTATAAAATATTCACATGCCCAGGTGTCAACAAAAAATCACACGGTATACAAAGAAGCAACAAAGAAATAGATAAATGACAACCTGGAGGAAAATATTCACAACTCAGACAAATGGCTAATTATACAAATCAATAAGGAAAGAAAAGGAGAAGGAAAAAAAAGGAGATGAACAACTGATTGGCAGTAAGAGGAAAAAGAAATATAAAAATATAAAAGGGCTATAAAAGCATATGAAGTTACTCAACCTCATTAACAAAAACTGTAATTTAAAACAAGATATTTTTATCTAACAGTTTGACAAATATTTTTCATTTGTCAAAACCAACTTCCCAAATACTTGTGAATATGGGAAACAGAGACACTCATAAGATACTGGTAGAAGTAAAAAGTGGTGTTCTTTTGAAAGGGCAATTTGAAATAATCAATAAAATAATTTTAAATACATATGCTTGTTCTAACAATGTTTGTAGAAAAACAAAATTAGACATGATCTAAATGTGCAAGAACAGAGAAGGGGTAAATAAATAAGATATGGTTATGGTATATCCATACAACAGAATGTAACAGTTAACGTCTAAGAGCTATTAAAAGAAAACCAGGTGCAAACAATAGGGTTAGTATGACATTGTTCATGTAAATAAAAATGTAGAATATAAACAAATGCTTGTATAGGCAAACAAATTTTCTAGAAGGATAGACTATAAGTTTAACTTTGGTTATTTTTTTGAGTGCAGGATTAAAAGGAAAGAGAAACATTTCCTTTTTAAACCTTCAAATGCCAAAAATTGTATTTTTTACCAAGTGCATTTTATTTTAAAATAGAATTAAAAAAAAAAAAGGCACAGTTAAATGCTCCATTAACATTTGCTTAGGGAATAAAGTAATCATACCTTACATTAAATATCTATCATTTGACAGCTTTTGCAACAGCAGCTAGGTCTTAAGCAGAAGTCACATGTCACTATTAAACAATAATAACTGAGAAATTCAACTTCCTTCCTAGAAAATTTATTCCACATACAAACAGTTCTTGTTTCACAAAGACAAAGGTGAGGGTATACCATTTGTCTTGTTACTCATTTACTCTCAACCCTTTCGCATCAAGAATTATTTCCAGGTACCAAATAGATTCTCTTAGGAAATATTGCTCCTTTAAAGTATTTCACCCTATTTATTATCACATAGCTGAAGAAGAGGATTTTTTTTGTAAATTAAGACTGACTTAGTTATTAAACTAAAATAATAGTGAAGTTAACAATGAATTAGCTTCTGTCAGAAAAGGTAGACTCAGGTTATAAATGGTTATAGTAAAGTCACAACTCTTCTAGCCCAAATTTCTTCATATATCAATACTGTCAATTTCATAAGGGTGCCATGTGAATTTAACAACAATGCTTATTCTTTGCCTTCAGAGATGAACTGATAAAGGTACTATCTTACATTTAAGAAAAAATTTAGCGAGGAATATCTATTTAACAGAGATGAATATTAATCTATTTAACAGAGAAGAATATTAGTATTATTTTAAAATTATAATTTTTATTTAGCTAAAAGTACATATTCTATTTGCAAACTTCATCCTGAGACGGTCACAAAATTCAGTTATTTTTTGTTAATTTTCTTGAAATATGTAACATGGAGCCTACGAACCCCAGGACACAAGGAACATACTGAAAGTTAAGGACTTCAGGAATATAAATATTTATTTCTCCCACCATCTGTTTTAATTGTATCTAAGACAAACTACCACTCAGAATCTGTATCAATTATCTTTTTACCTTCTCTACTACTATTTAACCCAGTGAATACTTCCACTAGATACTTTCTCAATCTTTCCTTCTTCCAAAGTATTAAAATTGTCTTACTTTCCTACTCATTTCTTTGACTATATACAACGAAATTTCTACATACAAATACAACTATAACAAAAAGCATCTACAGTGAACTGATGCATTTTTTCCTGAAGAGATGCAAAGTAAATGTTTACCACATATTTTCTTTTACCCAAATGAGCCATGTACTAATACTATAATCCATAATTCAAAATAAGATACCTACATTTAATGCTATAGAAACCAGCATAGTACTCTAGAAATACTATTTAATAAACAATAAAGATAAAATTTCATTCTTCCCCATTTTCACATCAACTACCAACATATTATTTTCAAAGATTCAAGCATCATAATGAATAAGCATCAGATCATGTGCAATCTGGAAGAGTGGAGGAGGATCAAGGGAAGACATTAAAATTAATAAAGAACATTTCCATCCACTATTATGTCCCCTATTATGAATAATGACCTATTTCAAAAGAGAAATAAAACACTCAAAATATTAAACTATATATAATTATAAAATACACTATATACCACATAATGGTATGTACATATACCAGTAAAAATAAATACTGAGGCTTCATGTCCAAAATATTTTTTTAAAATTATCGCTAAAAATTGAGAGTAACTGTTTCATTATCAACACTTCCAAACAATTCCCCCATCCTTAAGTTTTTCCAACTCGTTATTCAACAAAGTCTTTACTTTGTTTTTTTTGTTTCCAAACTTGAACTATACAGTGGGGCAGAATGTATAAAAAATAATGGAAAAATGCTGTAAGATTTTCCTTAAAAGCATAACATAAACAAATGTAAGGCAGATTTAGGTATCAACATAAATCTAAAGTATACTTTTTACTCTTATAAGCAATATAGATTCTATCATTCTATCTGACTTCTTTTTGAATGCATCAGTAAAATCTATGCTTATTTTTAAGGTTTAGCATGCTCATTTTTAGATTAAAACATCAATAGCTCCCTTAACTGACCTCCCTTTAACTGACTTGCCTTAGTCAACACCCTTTTTGTCCATGGAATGCTGAGCACTCTCAGATATATGCTATACTTAGTGTAATCAAGCACTTCTGATCCCACTATGGGGTGATATGTTTAACAAAAGTCAGTTTGTTTCCAAACCTGTTTATCCAAGTTATACTTATTATAGTCCTTACATACTTTAATTAAAATTATGTAAGTCTAAAGAACATGTGTGCAAAAAGAAAGAGTAGGCTGAACGTAAATTAAGTAGAATAATTTAATAAAGGTGAGTCATTTTTTAAAAAGGTGTTTGAATTAGATAAAGGAGAGAACTTTAAAATATTAGGGAAAACCTACACTTACATGTTTTTCAAAAGCATCTTTAAGCTTTTGTTCTACTTTAGAGAAACCAAAACTAGAAATTGCAGATCACGCACCATGAATGTAGTTTATACAAGAGCAAATTCTTTTAAAACCAAATTCAAAGAGATGTTATCAGGTTTACATCTAAAAGTTAGTAAAGGAATATACATCTCTATACTGAAAGGTAACATAAAAATTTTTTAAATATGTATGCCTTTTTTTTACGATCTTCCTACTTTAACCACTTCAATGACCTGATTGTCTTTTTGTCTGAAGCCCTTAAACTTGTGTGACATGCCTAGAAGATAAATAGTATATGTCTATACAAAGTAACAGCATGTAGTAATAAGCACTCTAACTTAATGAAAAAAAAAAATTAGAATATATATTCCATAAGGACATAGATCTTTATTTTGTTCACAGGGTCTCCCAAGCACTTAAAATAATGCCAGGTGTGGAACTGATGCTAAATAAATATCTGTTGAATGAAGGAGAATAGGAGCTTACCGTGATAACAGCCTTGCTAAGACAGATAGATCCCCTGCAGCCATACTCTGTCTCATCTTCAGATTTGTAGTAACTCAGAGTATTATTTTTCAAAACTACCCAACGATCCTGCCATCCATGAATGTAGTTTGTCCACTGGTGGTGGAAGGTGGGAGAGAAAGGAAAACAAAAACTAGAAAGTCAGTAAATATCCAAAGTTTTTTAAACAGCAATCAATCTAATTTTAAAACCACAATGTGAAAAGTCACAATATAATTACCAGCATAAACAGTAAAAATGATTATAAAAAGTGAAAGGCTGATATTTCTAGATTGTATAATGAGTTTCAGTTACTTTTGCAAAATTATAAATAAAATAAATAATAGATAATAAAAATAACATTTTCTTCTAACAATGAGGAATAGAACTGAAACAGGATTTCAGGTAAAAATTCTTTCATTCTTCTGTGTGCTTTCATCTTTCCCTTCTCCCCACCTACACTCTGCTCAAATTGTTTTGGTCCCTGCCACAATTAACATATTCAATAGAATGTAAGTTCAGTTATACAGTCTGTCATTCTCCTACATTAAGTAATGTACAATGTCTTCTAAATCAACAGAAGTATGAAGTTGGTCGTCAAAATTCCATTTTTAAGTTAGTCACATGAAAATTTATGATGGTAATAACTATATCAAAGTGAAAATATTAGATCATTAATCTTTAGTAATTCTGTATCAAATTAATTTTTCCTCTACAGAACTTATTATAAATTTAAAATAGTTAATTCATTTTCCAGGTTTCCAAATTAGACATATTTTTCTACCCAAAGAGTAATAATACAAATATAAAATTGGTTTTCAAAAACACACTTGGATTATCTGACTCCAGTACTTATAAATGGTTTCCGTGTTGTTAACTCTTGGGCGAACACTGAAGATCATTATCAATAAGCTGGTAAAGGGAGAAATGCAACCTCTATGGGAAGACTTGATTTTACTTATTTTTATGCTCTCTGTGTTAAGTACAGATAAATCCAAAAACTATCCACAAAGAATTTAGAATGTACTGTTAAAATACACTGCACTGGCTCAGGCTTTTTACCCACTGAGAAATCTTTATTTTCCTATCCCCTAACTCAGCATGTTTGAGATTGGCTCAGCTCTTAAATCCTCTCAGTGAAATCATTACTAACTCCATCTCAGAGAGCTCACACAAACCGACAAATTAACTCATTCTTTTCTATGAGCTCCCTAATACCATTTTCTTATATTTAACTGCCTATGACTTCCCACCACTAAGATACCAAACTTGATATAATCATAGTTATATATAAAACTGAATTCACCTCTTCCCATAAGGTGCACTTCCTCCCTACGTTCCTTTTTCCCTGGGCTGCATTGCTACTTCCACCGTCTTACAGACTCAAACCTGGCTCAGGGTTAGCGGACCGTATGTACATCGAGTACTAGATACAGGATTAGACAGATTCAAACTACTTTACTAGCTGTGTGTGGAGCTTTGATAAGTTGCTTAACTTTTCTGAGCTTCATTTTCCTTACCTGTGTGTGGAGCTTTGATAAATTGCTTAACTTTTCTGAGCTTCATTTTCCTTACCTGTTGTTGTTTGGAAGGCTGAATAAAATAATGAATATGCCTAGCATATTCATAAAAGATACTCAACATCAGACTGTTTCTTCACAATCTTTATAGCCCATCACTAAAGCCTACTCATCTTTCCTTCATATTAAACTCTTAAATTTGCCTCCTCTTCTCTATTTTCAATTAAACCAATCAAACTATCAGGTCCCTGAATTCCTGAGAAGGCTTAATAAGCTCCCTACCTACATTATCATCTGCTTTTTATTTCACAGCTTACATAATCTTACTTATTAATCATATTTACTTTTCTTATATATTCTTAGTTAATGTCTCCAGGCCCAAAACCTGTATTAATGATTCCTCATTGTTTATAATATAAATTGTTTAGAATGGCATTTAAGACTCCCCACAAATTAATTCCACCTTGCTTGCAATTACTGCCTTTCATAAGGTCAGTAACTGCATGACTGTGGGCAAGTTACTTATCCTCTCTTTACCTCTTAGGGTTGTTGTGAAGATTAAATAAGAATATACTTAGAACAGTGCCTGGCACATAATATTTGCTTAGTTGATGGCAGAGTTATCCATAACTCATGAAGCTTAAGCTTCAGGATAGCTCACTAGAACAGCCTATTTCTAAGGTGGTGGTGAGGGTCAGAGCAACTGTGTTTCTTTAATTTTAAATTATTTTCTTATAGAAGGCCTAACAAATTATATAAGCTTCAGGCATCTTAAGTCAATTAAAGCTACCTGCTATTATTACACCTAGAAGGCAAGTTTTCACCTTTCTCTAATCTGTTAATACTCTCTTATTCTTCCCAGGTACCATTTAACAAATACAGACAAGGCACTATGCTAGACACTGCAGAAGAATAGATTCCTGCCCAATAATTCAGCCACCATAAATTCATAAATGAGAAAAAAATCATATTTTGATTGAGAATCAGAAGCAAGTTACAAACAAAATATTATGGGAGTTCAAAGAGAAAGAGATCTCAAATGGTTAGCAAGAGAAGTAAAGGTTTTATGGAAAGGATGGTTATTTGAAATGGGCCTTCTTAAAGATGGGTAGAATTTCAGCCAATGGTTAGGTTTGTGGTGAAACAGAGAATAAAGTAAACCATGAAGGATGGAGCGGATTCAGAAGATGGATGAGATTTATTCTGTCCAGATTTATTTGGTCAAGTCCCACTAACGAATGAACCCTTCCCAAACCACAATCTATACTGATATCTGTTACAACTACCTAAAAGTGTTATTTATCCAGCAATTTGAGAACCTACAATGCTTAAGAAGTGATTCTATAGAAAATATGCTTCATAGGTACTGCCATGTATTTTAGATTACCGCACAGCAAAAAAAAACTTTGGTCTGGCATATTTCTAATACAAATTTACGTCCCCAGCCCTCCCATTTCAAATCCACTCCATCTCAGGGAGGAAGAAGCCAAACAAGTATCTATAGTAATAGATATGAAAAGAACAGATAGTGAGTTCTAACTCTTGTTTAAATTATTAATGAATATAAAGAGCTCAAAATATATGTTATATACATGTAAACACATATATTCAGAATGTATATGTACTCAATATAAAATCCCTTGATTAAAAAGTTTACAAAAATCATTATACATAACCATAATTGTGAAATTTCCTTCATAACTGTTCACAATAATACAAAACATATATACTTGTTGATTCTATGTATGCATCCACAGTCAAAATTGAAGTTATTTGCCTTCCATAGAAGTGGTCAAATATTACATTTCTACATATTTAAATACCAAGGAAGTAGTCCAGTTTTTGATGTACCCTATGCTTAGTATAATACAGTGAATACTTAGAGCACTGATGATTTTTCCCAGTCAATTTTTTCCCAGTCATTTCTACTCTTCCTATTCCTTCCAAAAAAGATGATCAGTAGGTCAAAAGCACAGTTTTGTAAAATACTTAACACACCTCAATACTAATACGGCAGTCTGCTTCTTATCTAATGAGATGTGACAAAACTACAGGAATCGTTGAGAAGCCATGAACCTGTTTCCTAACTATTCCCATCTGAAAATGTATACCTATTGCACAATGTGTTCAATACAGATTCCTAAATTACAAGACACATTTCATCTCAAGAAACCCCGGGGAGCTTCACATTACTGAAAAAATTCCACTTAAATTTCATGAATGATCACAAGATCAACACATACCATATTTTTCTGTTATACAAATAAAAGTTAATACTGCAAGCCTTAGTTCTGACACATTGCCTTCCTAGGCCCTCTCTTGCCAGCCTTCTATAGATAGAAGTTTCTAATGTAAAACAATTCTACAAACGAGGTCCAAATACTTAGCCAAAATACAAGTACTGGAAGCAGAGTGATTTCTTAATAGCCAGTGGCTGCACATGACCTACTATCTTATGACCAGCTTGTTGAGGGACTGGCCCCAGCTCCCCCTTTACAAGTTAACTGCTAGCTCCAGCCATTTCTAAAAGTTTAACAGGAAGGAAGAAGGAAGTCGAAAAGGCTATGTGAATTTTCCCATAGCAAAAACTAAAAACAAAAATTTCATACACTATCATAAAGAAAGATCATCCACGTTTTCTCTGAAAAAGGGCCTCATCAATTGTAGTCCTACAAATGACCACTTTGCTAAAATTTTGAAAAAAGGAATTTTTAAAAATACAGGAAAGATAAGATGTCTGAAGGAATATTTTATTAATAATGCCCTTCTTCCTGGATTGGTCTCTATTCCGACAAGTTCCAAGTTATGATGAATGTTTCCTGAACCTATAACATGTCAGTTACAACAGCTCTTTTCTGAATTGTGGTAGGGGGTGAGAGGGAAACAGTATAAAAGTCGTCCTCATTCAGATCTCTCTTTATACCCAACCTGTGATGTCCTTCACCTCAGATTTCAGCACCAAGCTCGGACTTCTGTCTAAATAGCCGCGTCTGTTGAGTCCCCCAATCCTACTCTGCTTAACCTCTTTTGGGAGGTCGGATATGCACCGCCCCCATGCCCTGCCGTTCTGCCACCGCCGTTGCCCAACCCAGATTCCTACACCCCGGGCAGCTCCCTCCCTAGGTCCGAAGTCACCGTGCGCATCTCACTTCACCAACTGGAGACCCGGCTGAGACACACTCCCCAAGGTCCTCGGCCGCCGCCGACCTCCTTCTTGGGCGGGCGAGGAGGACAGCCCCCTCTTCACCCCACCCCACCCCATCCATGTCCCGAAGCACTCCTGCGAAGGTACTCAGCCCTGCACCCCAGCACATTCCACAGCCCCCGCCCCGGGACGGTCGGCGCCTCCTGCCTAGCCCCACCCCAAGACCTCAGCGGCTCGCCTCGCAGCAGGTGAGTCCGGGCAGGGGGCTCCCGGCCCTGCGGGTTGCTCACCTTGCTAAGGACCCCGCAGCGCTCCACAGGCGGCCCGGACTCCGTCTCCGGATCCTCCTCCGAGCCCGACGAGTTCCAGCTCTGGTTATCCGACATGGAGGCGCGACAGCCAAGCAGGAGACCGGCCCCCGCTCCCTGAGCCGCGCCGAGGGAGGCGCCCAGTCCCCGGGGTGAAGGGTCGGAGGATGGCGAAAGGGAGACTGCCCGCTCCGGGGCGGAGGGGAGCAGGAGGAAGGACGAAGTCCGCCCGCTGCGCCGCCGCCGCCGCCGCGCCTGACACCGAGCGGACCCGGGAAGGAGGACCAGCGGCGAAGGAAGCCTACACTTCCAGCCGTCAGCAGCCGTCGCCGTGGCCCCTGCGCTGCGTCCGGCGCCGCCACCCGAACTCAGCCCCCTCGATGCCAATTTCAAACAAGGAAGGGAAAAGGAAGGAAAAAGGAAAGAGAAAATCCAGCTGCAGAGACCAGGATCCACTCACACCTCCACTACCGCCGCCATCTTCCTGCCTGGCCCACTATTTACCCTTCCCTCCCCTTTTCCCCTCCCCTTCGTCCTCCCATTCTCTCCCCCGCTCCCCGCCCCGTCCCTTCCCAACGTCTGACGTGGCACGCCAGGGTCTCAAGGTCCCCCTTCCGCACCCTACCTCCGGCCTTCCTGGGTGACGACGGGTAGAAAAGTAGGAGGAGCAGAGCAAGGAGAGGGAGGGAGACGGCCGCCGGCGTGCTGCATGCTGGGGGAGACTCTGTCCGTCAGCCGCGCAGCCTCCTGGGAGTTGTAGTCACGGTCTTGAGGCAACCGGTGAGTGTACCCTGCTGAGGGGCTGGTCGCCTTGGGGACGGTCAAGTGGTGGGTGGGCTTCGTTTCACAGCTGCGTGACCCATCCTCTCGGCGTCTCTTCTATCTCTGCCTAGCGTGTTTGTGACGAACCCGCCGGGCTTGCGGACCCAGACGTGAGATAACTCCGCGGAGATGCCCGGGCTTGCCTTCCATGGCGGCTTTTCGAAAGCCGGGAGCATCTGCAGTTCTCTTGGGCGGGAGTGTACCGGGGGTTCCTGCTTCAGCCACTGACCAAAGGTTTGCGACCCCTCTAGTGACAAGAGGGATTTTCTTTCCTCCAAGCCACCTTTGCAAATTTCGAAGGTCTTCTGTCTTCCTCTTTAGGAGTTAAACGCCACACTGCACGTTTTCCGCTTTTGAAGGAAACATTCCTTCAGCTCCTCCTCACCAGAGCAAGTATTTCGCATTGTGTTAGATAACTAGAGTTTGTATTTTGTGGAAAGTAGTTTTGACGTTGTCAGAGAATGAATGACGTTAGAAAACTAAGAATATGAGATGATAACCTGGAGTTTCCCCTGAGATGTAAATGAGTATCTTACTGAGACCAAGTTTAGATGGAATCTATACCAATCTACTTCTCCCTGAAAGATAGGGAAGGTTGGAGTAGAAATTTTCTTGTGAAAGACCAAAGTACAATGGTCTTATTGAATAATAAGGGATTAGGAAATAGTAGATTAGCTTTGTTTCAACACTAAAATTGGATTAGTGTAAAGCCCAGTAGGAGATCTGACAGATCTTGTCTATTCTTTTGCATACTTTATGAAGATAACTTTCTTTGTAAAACCTTTGTAGCTCCAGGTCTTTCCTCTTGTTTGCTGTTTTTACATCTTGCCAATTTCCTGATAATTGCCCACAATTATCTCCTGATTCCAGAATACCTGCTTACTGGGACTGGACGGATGGAGTGGAATGTTGAGCCTCGGAGAAAAGGCACAGTGACCAGAAATAATTCTGGTAGCCATGGGAAGAGGTAGATATAGCTGGGATCTCAGGAAAGAACCAAATTGTGGGATGTGTCCTTTGATACCTTCCCTTTCTCTAGATTGACACTTAACAGATGTTGAAACTGCTGTGAACAGTTACAGGTCATATTCCTCTTGTGTGAAATCAAGTGATAGAGCATAATAGAAATGCATTCAGATGAATAACCTTAAGAGATAAACTTTTTTTTTAATTCAGTTGCTCTTTTTCACTTTAATTATTATTCTTGTTATTTTTGTGTGTGTGCTAATGAAGAGATAAACTTTTGAAAATACCTTTTCAGGATGTTAATTAAAACATAATCCCAAGGTTGTCATTCCAAAACAAAACAAAATAACCCACTTAGCACTTTTTCTTCTTTATTGAATTACAGAATTACATTTTTAGAATTTTGAGTACTGTAGCAATTAAGTTTTGCCTTGCCTTCCTATTACCTAATGTAGTTGAACTTCCTATTTCTGATTCTTTTAAGCTTTAGGTTTTAAAATGTCGTTATGCTTAAGTAAATGATTGTGAATTATTGAGAATACCACTTCATAGTGCAATTTAGAATCGTGGAAGCATAGTATGTATTTGTTTTTTAAATGAACATTCTATTCTATTGCTTTTTATGCATTTCTAGGTTTTATGTGGTTGTAACCACCAGCACTTAGAATCACTAAGGTGCCCACGCAGTAGGAAAGTGCTTTATTGTATTTCATATTAATATGAGGGAAATTGCCTTTTTAAGAGAATTATTGCCACATTGTTCTTCTATGCTTTAGGACTTATTAAAAAAATTTTAAGTGCAGGAAGGATGTTTGTATAATAATGAGAATACTGCATTAGAGGTTGGGAGTTACTTCATTACCGTTGATGGGAAGAAATCTCAATAGAAGAGTAAAATACATGTGCTTGCTTTATTTTATGGTGAGAGTAATAGCTTCTGAGTTTTTTGTCCTACTTGGGATCTTTCTGAACCCACTTATAAATGTTCTGTATTTACTTTCAGTAATTTTTTTCTTTTTTACTTTTAGAACTTGAATCAGTCTTGGATTTATTTTTGTCTATGGGATGAGATAGGAATTTAATTATTTTTTAAAGATGGCCACTTGACCCAACACTTTATTGAATAGTCTATTCTTACCGTTACACCTTGATAATTTGCAAAATACCCATATACCTAGATCTGTTTCTGAACTCCATTCTTTTTCATTGATTTGTCTATACCTATGCTAAAACCATACTTACTTATTTAGCTTTATAGTATGTTCACATATATAATAGCTAAATTATCCTGATATTCTTTTTCATTTGGATATTTTTGTGTATCTTCTCTTCCAAATGAATTTTAGAACTGCTTGTCAAATTGCAGAAAAAACTCTCTGGGGATTTGGATTGAGAATATATGTCATTTGTGAAGAAATTATATGTTTGCAATGTTAAATCTTATCATTGGTCAGGCACTTTCTATACCTTATCTGATTTATTACTCTTTGACTTATTCCATACAAATCATATAAGGTGAGCATTGTTGGCCCCATTTTAAGGGAAATGAAACTGACAGCGATGCTTAGTAGTTTGCCTGGTATCACTTAACTGCTAAATGGCAGAGTTATGATTTGAACCCAGGTCCATCTGATCTGCTTCAGAATGCCTCTAAAAGTGGGAGGAATTGTGTAAATAAATAATGTATTCTGTAAGTAAGTAAGTCCCTCAAAGCAACTATGCTCTTAATTCAACTAATATTTTTGAACATCTATCATTTGCTTAGCCCTTATAGCTATGCTGTCTCATTTAACCCCAGCATCAACTCAGTGGAATCATTATTTCCGTTTTACAGATGAAGAAACTGACCCACAAAGAAATTAAATAGTTATTTGATTACTAGCTCATAAGCTAGTAAAGGACGTAGCTGGGATTTGAGCCCTGGTATCCTGATTCCAGAGTTCATTCTCATCCCATCAGAGTTCCTCATCAATGCCAATTCTGCCTCCGTACCCTCCCACCTCTCCTTACTCCCCAAGTGTCTGTCTCCACTAATTACTAGTCCCAAAGCCTTCAACCCTTGCCTCTACTCCCACTACCAAAACCCAGCAGCCAAATAAGGAACAGGGTTTGGCACTGAAAATGTTTGCAATTTCACTGATCCACAGGTAGAAGAATAAGGGAGAATAGTTGTTCTTGATGTTGGAACTATATAGCAAGAGAAGAAGTTCTAAGTTGAGACCGAAAACACTTTCTAAGTAAAAAAAAAAAATGGTTTTATAAATAGTCCATAGGTTCTATATTGCTACAGTATTTATTAAAGATACTTTTTGAGCTAAATTGTCCTTTATTAGCTAACCTGATAATTCATAACATTGTTCTCACTTCCAAAAAATTGATGCACAAATGAAGTTTTGAAATGTAGTCAGTTCAATATTGGAGATTTACAATCAGAACTTAATTTTACACACTTTGAAGTAGAGATATTAATCTACGAAGGAGAGTTAATATATGAACTACATTTAAAAATGTGGACAAATGAACAAATTACAGCATGTGACTAATAAAAAAATGAGACATTTTTTGCCTTATTTTAATGTCTCGAATAATCATCTGAGTGGTGAAATTATGGACCACTTGAGTTTTCTTCTTTGTACTGTTTTGAATGAAAGAAAACCAAAAAGTATCTAGATTAGAGTCAATATATGTGTGTATGTATCACTCTTGTGATAGAAGGAGAGTGATATAAATTAGTTAAAGTATTCCTAACACCACTTTACGTTCAGAGCCTTCTGAATTAATTTTCAACTTAGAGTTGTATTCCTTGTTTTCCTACACATTTTCTTATTCACCATCAGGAGAATTGATGATTGCAACATTACTCTACAGTGCTCCACCATTGTCTCCAGGGTTTTTTCCCAAGCTGCTAACACCCATTCTGCATGTTTCGATGCCTGGGTAATGACGGATAGGTCACAACTGCTACCTAGATGAGAAGGATTATATGAAGTACCCCAATTTTAGAGATGTTAAGATTTGAAAAGAAATGTGTATCCGTTCAGCAATGAAATATGGTATTTTTTTAAGCAAATTCCCTCATATTTTTCCTGAGATAAGGTTTATAGTTTTGAGAATATAAATACTTTTAAGAGTCACATTATTTATACCATTCTGCAAATTGCATTTTTAATTTAACAATTGTGGACATCTATTTCAAGGTGTTTTTTTAATGACTACATAAAATTCATCTGTTTATAGGCAATCCAAAATTTCAGTTTTTTGCTATTACAAAAATGTTATAGGGAGCATCACTTTATTTTTGTGCACTTGTATATCTCTTTCTTTGGGATAAATTCCCAATAGTGTACTGCTAAAAATAGTATATTTTACACTGTGATATTTCAAATTTTCCTCCAAAAAGTTGTATTAGTTTGTACTCCCTATAGTGTAGAAGTTTTCCCTCCTCATTTCAAGGCAAAGAATATTGGTAGGATGACATCTGACAAGCAGTTACGGAGAGATTGAATCCAGATGTTACAATTCCAGAATGAACTACTTGGATAATAGTGATAAGTTTATTATGGTTGACCTGTTGGGTACTTTACTATTGTTCTTATGAAGACCGTTGACTAAAGGGGTCAGGAACACATTCAAGATAGCTTGAATCTCATTCTGAGATTGTGGAAATCTCAGAACCCTCAGCTGGGCCTCATACATATTAGAAACTTGGAAAATGAGAACTCTGTTTTTCTGTCCATCTCTAGAGCCTCATGGTATCTCTCATCTCTGCATTCTTGTGTACTCAATCTTTGTGTGTCTCTCTCTATTTCTTACTCTGGCTGTCTCTTTCAATTCATGTCTTTCATGTAATCCAACCTGGTTTAACTACCTCTCGGTTTCAGGGCCCTCTCAGTCTTTTAGTTCGGATTTTCAAAAGAAACAGGTAACTGGCCAGCCAATGCTCTAATTAACTTCTTCTGAGAGTGTAGAATTACTGTGGAATATAAGGCTATCCTTTCTGTGGTTTGCAAGTGGGAGATGGACTGGAAACAACAGGCATCTTTAGTACATATAATTTGCATTATATTCAGCTTCTAGTTGGGGTGCTAGAGGGAGAGTTCCAAAGAAAAAGCAGTTAAAGTATCTGAAAATCTCATTGTCAAGCACCATACAAATATTGATTCTTTTTGAGGGCGGAGCACATACTATCACGTGATCAATGTTTAAGTAGATATATTAGACTGCATTTATTATTTTCCCCCACTAGAAAGTGAGTTTTTTTCATTGCTCCAACCTTTGTTTGTAGAATAGTGCTTAGCACGTAGAGGGTATTGAGTATAATTAATGAGTGTATTATACCTTATCTTTCAGTTAATTTAATTCAATGTTTATAATATGCAAGTTATTATGCTAACTACTGTGGGTGATTTTAAGATAATAAAAAGTTAAAGAAAAAAAGGCAGGGGGTGGGGGAGAGGTGAGTTCCTAACCTCAAGGAGATTATAACAGAAAACAGGATAAAAAAGGTGTGTGTATGAATGTATATATAAAACTAATAGCTGAACTAGTGTTTTGTAGGTTCAAAGAAGGCAAAATTACTCCTACAGCCTGACAATCATAAACCTGTTCTCTAATCCTGTTATCTTATCCTACTTCAGGATCTCTGTAGGCCACTTGCCCCAGGTCTTGTTAGTTCAACAGTGGCCATTTGAAATTTTAAGAAACAAAGGATTGTCCACCTTTCTTGATCTCTTTCCATCCAGGTTTCATGTAAACTATTTAATGAGCCTCGTCACATTAAAAGTACAATGCATTTATAGGGTTCTCTTTTTGTGATTTGTTGCCATAGGTAATGACATTCAGCATGTCCCCAAAATTTGAAGTTCAGAGATTTTAAAGATGTAAAAGCTCCTCTACAAGCCTCTGCCTTTTCCAACTTAGACTGTACTGCTTGCCCCTCTGAATGCATTTTTTTTTCCTGTTTTCACTACTGTTAAATCATATTAGCCTCTCCTACACTGCCTCTCAGGCCTATTAAAGGATCATGAATTTCATTCATGGTGGTGATTCATGCTGAGTTCTGAGTAAGCAGTCCTGGGTTTGAATTCTAACTGGTTTCATCATATATCTTTTATGAGTGTTTAATAAATGGCAGCTTAATAAATGGCATTATTAGTGTAACCAGTCTTTCTAATGACTAGGTGTATCCCAATTGTTATGCTGTTATGTGTGTTTGTAAATTGATATTTGCATAAATGTATCAGTGAGTAGGCATTTATGCAAAATGTGCTGTAGAATCTATATCTTTCTGACAGTGGAAACACAAAATATAAGGGGCTTCAAGAAACTTTTGTGACATACAGAATTTTTGTAAAATATCTTTGCACATGTGTTCACAAAAGTAGGTGTTCAAACATATATAAAGTGAATGTAGGCATTTGGGGGGATTGCTCCCCTATGTATCTTTATCTTTCGTGGCAATTTTTAAAAGAATGATTGTATTTAACCTGTATATAATCAACATCTGGCTTCAAAATGAATGAGTTCCAGTTAGACTTAAATTTTAACAGCTATATTCACATTAAGTATAAGCAACGCAGTTGCAACACAAGTACTAGTCTATGAATGAACTTTAAAGTGTTTATCAAGGTTTTTGAATGGTAGAACAAACTTTCCCAGTTGCCAGAAAAAAATACCAAAAATCAGTCATAAAATCTAGTTGAATAAATGCAGCCTTGTAATTGATCTTTGCCCAGTTTATGTGCATTCTTTGAACATAAATAGTGTCCAGAAGCAGACAGCTGCAAAATTCCTCTCTCCTTCCTGCTTATGCTAGTACTATTTTCTTTCCCCTCATTCTCCACCATTCCCTGCATTACCATTGTTTATATTTGTTGTGTATTACTATTGTTTGTTACTATTTTCCCTCTTCTTCTATCCCACCACCATCACCCATCCTTTGGAATCACTGACAGCAGTGATGGGAAAGGCAGAGGAGGGAGTACGTGAGAAATAGTAAGAGGATGGGAGAAAAACAAGCTATAATGGGACCTCCATAACCTGCCTTCCTTCCTATTTTAATTGACTTATAGGAATAGAGAAGGAAAGCCAATATTATGGCTATTCTTAATTCTTATTTCAACCCTGTTTGCCACCTCAGTATCCGAAGAGCCCTTAATTCTCCCCATTTTTCCGGGTCCCATGATTGCTCTTTATATCCTATTTCAAATCTAGGCTTGGTATCCTGACCCCATATCCCATTCTCATATTTTTCTTATCTTCCTTCTGAAACAAGTGCCCCAAAAGCATATTTTGGCTAGAGGAATGATCTTGGCCAGTTATACAGTGAACAATTTGTACAACCTTAAAGGTAACCCTCCTGTTCCAGACCATAGGAATTACCAGAATTTAAAGGAAGGGATCAAATTTCTGAATACGTTTTCCAAGAAATGTTATGGGAAGAAAAAAAAAAAACTAGGGGAAACAAATATATAAATAGAAAACTGTTTAATGAGAATGGGCTCAAAGTAAGGGTAATTAATTATATGCTTCTAAATGGTCAGCAGCATTAAGTTAGGTTATTCATATTTCTTCTAATTCTAATCACCCACACTCCTTTTTTATTGACAGATTTGTTTGTTATTATAAACATTAATTTTTTTTTGCTGTACTAGGCTCATACTGCCAAATCTTATTCTATTGCCCTGATCCTTAAGGTGGCTTTGCATGTATATCTTAGACTCACTTATGTGTTGATGTTTACCATTTAACTCTCCAAAGACAAGTGTATTTTCTTTGGGAACTAGGGGGAGATTGGTGGAGACATTGGTTGATACTTTTAATGCACTACATACAGCTGCTTAGGAATATGTCATATATACCAAGGGAAGTTCTAAAATTTGGTGATAAGACCTTGGTTTGAGAAACAGAATTTCAGGGCCTGTAGGCCAGCCTTTTGTCCTATTTCCTGTTGTGCAGAGGAGAGGTAAGCCAGGCATGTTTCAAGCAGAAATCTTCCTGTTGCATAAAAGTGAAAATGTACTCCATTATCTTTTATTTACACCTATTTGATTTTGTGGGATTAAAAATTGTCAGGGATAGTTGCTATTTAATAGTCTTCACAATAATGGCACAAAATCCTTTATTCTAAAAAGTGCACGGTGTCCATCTATAATAGCTGTAATAGGTAGTATCTACTCTATCTTTGCATGCTCACATTTTCTTTCCATCTTTTTTTCAAGCTTTTGGATCTCTTAACTTTTAACCTTTTTTCCTGTTACATTGAGAAGTTCTTCTGTTATTATGTTAGTCATACTACATAAAGCAATGTGGTATTTTTAAGTATTGGTAGTACTAAAGAATTCTCATTGCTATTTTCTAAGTGTATTTTGCTTCCTGTTTTTCTTCTCTGCCTTTTCATTTTTACCATAATTTCAGATACTCTAGTTCTTAGTCAAGTAAGCTGAAATATATTTTTATAGAATATGCATGTTATTAGAGTGATGTAGTTTATGAAGTATAGTTTATACTCATTCTTATTTATGGTATTTGTTAAGACCTGCTATATGATGATCCTTATTGGGTTGCTATAAAAATTAGATAATATAGCTGGTGTGTTCCATAGATTGTTTTCTAACATTGTACTGTCTAGGAATCCAGGCAATAAGGGTGTGACTGTACTGATGTTTTTAACAGCTACATTATTATTAAATAACAAGGAAAGATTTAAAATTGCCTGTCACATAGTGTTCAGTAAATGTTTATTGATGAAAGAAATAAGTTCAGTTGGTTGATGATTGAAGGGAAGTTGTAGGAATTGTTTTAATAAGGCCTAGGAAAAAATTACTAGCACAGTTAAAATTAATTGGCAACCTAAGAACCAAATTCCATCATAGCTTTTGTAAGGAGGAAGTATAATTTGTTAATGTCAGACATTGTTTTAGGTTTACAGCATTTATTATTCACTCTTCATAAAAATCCTGCAAGGTAGGCATTATCCTCATTTTATGTATGAGGAAATAAGGTTCAAAGAAGTTAAATAAGTTGGTAAGGTCATAACTAGTGAATAGTCTAAGTCTAGACTCTGACCCCATGAAGTTTATAATACATACTTTTAGTACATAGAAAATTGGTTTTTTTTTTAGTTTTAGAAAGAGTTTATTGAAATAATATATATGTAACTTAAAATTTGCCATTTGAACCATTTTTAAATACACAGTTCAGTGGCATTAATTACATTTATAATGTTGTACTAACATCACTACTACCCATTACCAAAACCTTTTTATCACCTCAAACAGAAACTCTGTACCCCAACCCCTGCCCCTGAAAACCTCAAATCTACATTTTGTCTCTATAAATTTGCTGATTCTAGATATTTTATAAAAGTAGAATCATACAACATTTGTCCTTTTGTGTTGACTTATTTCACTTAGCGTAATGTTTTCAAGGTTTGTCTATGTTGTAGCATTTATCAGACCTTCAGTTCTTTTTACTGCTGAATATTATTGTATGTGTTTACCATTTGTGCCGGTTTGAATGTATTGTGTCCCCCAAATGCCATTATCATTGTGGTCTTGTGAGACAGACGTTTTGGTGCTGGTTAGATTTGCTTGGAATGTGCCCCACCCAGCTGTGGGTGGTGACTTGGGTGGGATACTCCTATGGAGGTGTGACCCCACCCATTCAGGGTGGGCCTTGATCAGTGGAGCCATATAAAACATGCTGACTCAAAGAGACTGAACGGAGTGCAGCTGTGAGTGACGTTTTGAAGAGGAGCAAGCTTGCTAGAGAGGAACGTCCTGGGAGAAAGCCATTTTGAAACCAGAACTTTGGAGCAGACGCCAGCCACGTGCCTTCCCGGCTAACAGAGGTTTTCCGGACGCCATTGGCCATCCTCCGGTGAAGGTACCCGATTGCTGATGTGTTACCTTGGACGTTTTGTGGCCTTAAGACTGTAACTGTGTAGTGAAATAAACCCCCGTTTTATAAAAGCCTATCCATCTCTGGTGTTTTTCATTCTGCAGCATTAGCAAACTAAAACACCGTTGTATGTATTTACCACATTTTATTGCCCAGTTTTGCATTAAAGTTTTTCTTATTGAATTTTAAGAGCTCTTTATATAGTAAGGATAGTTTCACTGGATACAGTATTCTAGGTTGGTGTTTTTGTTTTTTCAGTACTTTAAATATTTCATTCCACTCTCTTTTTGGCTACACGGTTTCCGAAGAGAAGGCCAGTGCAAATCTTACCCTTGTTCTTCTATAGGTATTGTGTTTTTTTCCCTCTGGCTTCCTTCAAGATTTTGTCTTTGTCTTTAGTTTTCTGCAGTTTGAATATGATATGCCAAGGTGTATCTTTTTTGTAGCTTGTTATCCTGTTTGGTATTTTCCATGCTTCCTTGATCTGTAGTTTGGTGTCTGTCAGTAATCTTGCAAAATTCTCAGCCATTATTACTTCAAATAATTCTTCTGTTCCTCTCTCTTCTGCTTCAGATATTCTCATTATGCATTATGTTACACCTTTTGTCATTGTCCCATAATTCTTAGATATTCTTTTCTTTTTTTTTTTTTCCAGTCCTTTTTCTCTTTGCTTTTCAGTTTTAGAAGTTTCTGTTGACATACCTTCAAGCTCAGTGATGTTTTCCTTGGCCATGTCCATGTGTCCAGTCTTCTGATGAGTTCAGATGCATTCTTCATTTCAGTTATAGTGTGTTTGATTTATAGCATTTCCTTTTGATTCTCAAGTTTCCATCTCTCTGTTCACATTACCCATCTGTTCTTGCATGTTGTCCACTTTTTCCATTAGAGGCTTTGTGTATTAATCATAGTTATTTTAAATTTTCAGTCTGATAATTCCAAAATATTCTGCCATGTTTAAGTGTGATTTCAATGCTTGTGCTCTATCTTCAGGCTGTGTTTTTTGCCTTTTAACATGCTTTGCAATTTTTTTTTTTTTTTTTTTTTTTTTGAAAGCCGGACATGATATACTGGGAAGAAAAAAAAAAAGAAAAAACTGATTAAGTTTGTAATGTGAGGTTTTGTCTTTCTGGCTATGTTATTCTGTGTTTACTGCTTGCTGTAGATGTGAGAGGTTAAATTCTCCTCTGGTATCCTTGTTAGATGTTGCCTCCCCTATTGTCTTTGGGTTTCCTTGGAGACTCCTTAAATAGGATCTGAGTCTTACAGTTCTTTCAGCTGCAGTCCCCAGTTATACAAGAGCCCTACCACTACAGGAGGAGAGGTAAGATGTGTGTGGAGAGAAAGCATTCTATAATCCTGTGATCAGGTCCAGTCTTTTAGTGAGCCTGTGTTCCTGTGCTGTGAACCTTCACAAGTTCTTCTCAACCTTTTTTCCTCCACCTGTTATGTGAAACAGGAAGGGTAAAAGGATCTGGAATTGGGTGTTTGCTCTCCTTCATGTGGAAGATGAGAAGGGCTTGGAGTTGGATATTTCCCTTCTCCCAGGTTGTTTAGACTCAGGTAAAACCCACCTTGGTTGAGCTGTGGTAAAATAGTTTCCCTTGAAGGCAGGACTTCTTGTTAAGGAAAACAGAATGAGGTAAAACTTACGAATGTTTGCCCCCCACTCCACCTCCAAAGCTTGGGAGTTTTTCTTTCTCAGGCTAGCTCACACTCATTCTCTGACAATTAGTTGGTTACCCTTTAAGCATTCCTACCTGATGCTGGTTCCTGTGGTCATTTCTGCACCCAGGAAGCTGTGATTCTCTGTATCTGCCTCTCTCTCCAATTTTGGGGCAGTGGTTTTCCCTGTGACCTCAATTCTATAAAGAATGTTGAAAGAGTTGTTGGTTTTCAGTTTTTCGGCTTTATTCTAGTGAGGATAGAAGTGGTAATTTCCAAGCTCTTTATATGTTAGACTTACCTCTTAATAAAGAGGAATACTTTATTCTAACCTTTTTAGAAATTACAGTTACATAACCAGAAACCCGATTTTAAGTCCAAAAACTAGGTTGTTTTTATTCTTAGCCTTAAGTCTTTGAGTAAGGAAGGTAACCCGCTACATGGTTCTAATCTCTGCTGAAATAAATAGATGCTATTTTCAGAGACTACTTGTCTCCCAATCCTTTGAGGCCTGGGGCCTGAAAAGTAGAAACATTTCCAAAAATTACTAGGTTGGAAATGAAAAAAGGAATCCCACAAGGAAACCAAGGCATGAGATACATTTTTCTTTTCTTAAGAAAGTTACGGTGTCCCCTAGAGGCAGAGATACTTCTTGCTTACATGTGACAGTTAAACAATACAACTGCATTTTTATGTAAAGGGATTTTTAAAATTGTGTTCAAAATAAGCATTTATCAGATATTTATATTTTTTAAAATATAGATGCTAAACTAGAGTTACTTTGCTTGCCTTGAGAATATTCTGGGATTTAAGTTAAAACCTTACTCTGAAAACCTGATTTATTCTTGAGTATATAAATGTGATTTTTTATTTTAAAAATACTTTCATCATGCTTAATTAAATAGTGTTTCTGGACATATTCTAGGCAGTAATGTATGTGATTTCAAAGTCAGTCAAGTTAAGCATATCATGACAGTGCCTTCAAAATTACAGTTAAGCATCATAAGATCAAATTCTATATTAGGTATTAATGTTGAAATTTCATATATCTAGACTGGGTTACCTTAATATTGTGTTTATTAACTTGAGGCAAACTAAACTATAGCTGCCTGGTAACTTCATTTGAATTTTAGGATCATGTCAGTGGTAAAGTCTTGACAGCTATGAAAAATAATCTCTTCTTTTTATCAATGCAAAAGTTTCACAAGATCCAAGGGGTGGGTTTTCTTTCTGCCTTCTCTAAAGTTAAGTGGCATTTTGTGTATGTATGTGTGGTTTTAGTTTTCTCACTTGTAATTTATTTAGTAATGAAGATTTTTGCTGTTCTGTGATCACTCAATTCAGTACATGCTAATATTTGCAATCAGGCCTGTAGGCTTGATCACATTTTAGAGAAATAAATAAGATTCAGAGTCAGAGGAGAGACTCCATATTTGTTGCAGGCTTACTTTGTGTTTACTGTACCAGGGTCTCTTACATATTTATCACACATTTAATCCTCATAACAACCCTAGAAAGTAAGTTTTATAGATCAAGGTACCAAGAGCCATAGACCTTGAAATCACATGAATTGCTCAAGAAAACACAACTAATTAAGTTTCAGAGTTTACCTTTAAATCCAGGTCTATCTGGCTTCAAAGCATGTAGTCTGCACTATATATATCATGATGCCTCCTGGAATTGAATTTTTTTTTATTAAGTCCTCAGTATGTTAAAAGAAGTAGCTCACGTATTTTAGACCTCATTAAGAAAAAAATAAGTATCAGGAAGTCTGGACTGCTTTTCCTTTTATTCTATAATAGTGCTTTAACATAAACCACTCCTTGTGTAATATGATCGTTTAGTAAATTATTCTAACACATTTTTTAAACCATGCTCTCTTTTATAAGCCTTCCTTTAGTGTTGTTTTAGTTTCTTAGGGCTGTTGTAACAGATTGCCACAAATTCTGTGGCTTAAAACAACAGAAATTTATTCTTTTATAATTCTAGAGACTAGAAGTCTGAAATTAAGGTGTTGGCAGGGCCATGCTCTCTCCAAAGGCTTTAAGGAAGAATCCTTCCTTTCCTTTCTTCCTTCTTCTGGCTCAGATGCATCACTCCTATCTCTCCCTCCATCTTCACATGGCCTTCTGCCCTGTGTGTCTTTGTCTCTGCTTCCAGATGTCCCTCTTCTTATAAGGACACCACTCATTAGGTCCACCCTAATCCAGTATGATCTCATCTTTACCTGATCACATCTACAAAGACCCTATTTCCAAATGAGGTCACATTCACAGGTTCCAGGTGGACATGGATTTTTGGAGGACACTATTCAACCAAGTACTAATGTTATTTGAAACTTCAAGGCAAATATTAGTAAAAATGAATCATGATTAGCCCCTTCCTTCCACCTTTTATCATATACCCCTGGAGGGAGAGGAGAGATCATCTCATCAATTGAGAGTTATTATTTTAGCTAATTTAGTGTAAATCCCAGATGCTGTTGTTTATTGTTATCAGAATTTTTTCTATATCATATTTTTACATGTATTTTTGTAACACATTAATAATATTTTCCAAATGGATTAATATTTTAAAACCAAGAATCTTGTGAATAGGCACTGTCTAAAAAATGTCAGTTTATTATGGTGCTTTTGATTAATGTTGGGGCAGGGGAAAGATATATGGGTATTTTAAAAGTCATTTTGGCTTAACACTCCCAAGATCACAACTTTTTGCTGGTGTTTCGTCCCTGTTTGGCAAGTCCTGAAGTAGTGTTGTCTGGATGTTATATTTTTCATTCTAGTTTTCAGGCATGCAGGATGAGATCAGGAAGAAAATGTAAAAATAATGATTTTCAGAATTTTACTCCTTATGGAACTGTCCTTTTAAATTTATCAATAGAAAGAACACTTATCAGAAAATTGTTAATGCAGTCTTTGCATTGATAGCAATTTCAAAACATACCAGAGTTTGAACAGATTTTTCTTAGGAATTTGAAGGATCGAATAAATGAAGGTGCTCTACCCAACACAACCCCAAGACCAAAGAACATGCCAGGCAAAAAGTTACCCATTAGTTTTAATTAGGAACTTACGTACAGGAGGATTTTTTCCCTATGGCAGCTGGTTGGGAAATGGAAGCCAGTGATCCGCGCAAACATGAGGAAGAGGAGTTCAGCAGAGCCTCACGAGATTTGATGACAAAGAAGCCTCAGCTGAGTCTTGTGAAAGTTGATGACCAACAGTGATTAGGCTCAGTGACCTTCAGTGTCTGTTCTCTGGTCACCCCTGCTGCTGGGTGCTCAAGTCTCCACCCTTTTCCCTAAGGGTGGGGGGAGCGTTCTGACTCCTGGGCTGCCACAGAAGGTTACTATGAACTTTTAGTTTTCTGTAGATTATCCTTTTATTCTTTTACATTAGTGATAGAGTACACGTTAAGAAATTATAGGAGAGGTTTGAGGTTTTGCCCAAAATTTTATTTGAAAAGTAAGGATTATGTTTCTAAAGTGTTAAGACTCAGAAGAAACCAGAACAGTTGACAAAGGGGATAACTTATATGATCATTTTTCTGAGATAGGAAAATAATAATAGTTTATACAACTTCTTCTGATTATATTAGATATTTTCCTTTTAATAGCATAGAGCATAATAAGTAGTATAATAGTATGCCATTATAGTAAAATAGCCCTATTTCCCATTGCTTGTGTTACTCTATTCTTCTGGCATCTTAAGTAATTTTATATTAAAAATAGATTGTAGTGGGTGGGGAATGAGGAGTTGATGCTTAGTTGGTGCAGAGTTTCTGTTTGGGGTGATGGAAAAGTTGTGGTAATGGATGGTAGGGCAACATTGTGAATGTACTTAATACCATAGAATTATATACTTGAAAGTGGTTAAAATGGGAAATTTAAGTATATATATATATATATATATATATATAAAATATATATCTCACCAGAATTAAAAAAAAAATTTTAAACCCATAGAACTGTACAACCCGAAGAGTGAACCCTAATGTAAACTATGGACTATAGTTAAAAATATAATATTGTTTCATTGATTGTAACAAAGGTACCATACTAATGCAAAATGTTAATTATAGGGAAAACTGTGTGTGTGAGGGTGGGTACAAAGGAACTCCTTCATACTTTATGCATGATTTTTCTGTAAGCCAACTGCTGTAGTAAAAAAATAAATAAAATAAAAAAGAAATCCTAGACTGTAGAAGTTAAAAAATTATTACAGTACCAAAAAAAGCTAATACAGGAGGAATAATTGATCATATATACTCAACTATCAATATTTGTGCACTTTACCATATACCTCAACTAAAACAAAACTAATCTGTTCAGCATCACTGCACATAAATAGATATTTTCTCTGACATGTTTTCTGTTACCCAAAGAAAGACTTTTTCAGTGTACCTCATTCATGTTAATGAGTCAATATCCCCAGAAACAGTCAGCTTTTATAAAGATATAAACTTAATTCTTCACAATTGTTAAATGTCCTCTGTGTGTTCATTTCTGAGGTTAGACAAAGTTTTCATTGTTAAAGAACCTGGAAGACTTAGAAAATATGCCACTCATCAGCAAAATGGGAGTTTATGAACTGGGCTTTGGGGAATTTACCTTCAAATTGACACTTTAGTTAACATGTTTGTATCACAATGTTATTTATTCAGTGTGAAAGAAGATAGTTCCAACTTATTGTTCTATGAGTGGATTTTATACATCTGAAAGATTAGGTAGAGTGTAGGTTTTTGTTTTTTTTTACTGTCTTCTGTCTCATTCTTCTTAATTGGAGACAGTTAAATAAATAGAAACATCAGGTAGGATAATCTATTAGAAGAAAATATATGCATGGTTCCTTCTTAAAGAGTAGGCCTTTTGTCCCTGGTGAAAACTTGTTTTCTTTTAGCATATATGCCCTTAGTTTAGGACCTAAGGGGATTTCATTCTTCTGTTATTTCTCTCACTGATGCTTATAAATAAGAAAGTCTTTCTTGTAAGCCAGGCCAAAATATTTTTGAACCTTTTTTACATTTTACATTTTTTGCTTTTTATTTTATTTAAAGCTAAAAATTCAAATTAGCTTATTTCCATCATATAAAAATTGTGGGCATGTGGTTTGTGTGTGTTTGTTCATATGTGTTGCAAAATAACTAGAGAGAAACATGGAAAAACAAAAATCTGTTAAGGTCTTGGGATTGCAATTTTTAATTTTCTTTAAGTTTTTTTTTTAAATCTTAATAAGAAAGGAAATTTTTAAGTCAATCATGTAAGATCTATTAATTTGAAAATTAATTAATTTTAATATACTATTCTTAATTCATTGTGTTTAAATTTAGATGGTAAAAAGAACATTTAATCACCATCTAAAGTTTTGTGCTGAGTGCTTAATGTGTTCAAACAAAAGTATTAAATATTTGAACATTTGGGGGATTTAAAACTAATATTTATTAAGATATTTGAATGTTTTGGAAGGTATTATTGGGTTTGGTTACTTACAGTATATTAGAAACAAAACAATTGAAACTCTACCTAGGAACTTACAGCAGTTTGGTTTTCCCTATTCATTTTCTCTCTCTTTCTCTTAATTATTACCTTTAGTATATTTTGCATATTTTCTGGCAGATTAATTACAGGTGACTTTGGTCTATATGCTAAGCAGTTGTGATATTGTTTGCATAGTTTTGTGTGCCTTTTGTAACTAGATAAGTACCTCACCTACTCTTTGCAAGCACTGTTTCAGGCATGTGGAATACATCAAAAAAAAAAATATTCCGTACCCTCATGGAGCTTATATTTTCACAGGGGGAGATAGACTATAGTCATACTAAGTAGAATATATTATGTTTGAAAATGATATGGGCTAAGGAAAAAGAGAAGCATTGGGAAGAGGAGGTGGGAAGGGTAATCAGGCTACAATTTTAAGTCGGGTGGTCAGGGTAGGCCCTCATTGAGAAGGTGACATTTAAGCAAACTTCAGGGAGATGTAGGGGTTTAGTCAAAGGTTGTCTGGCGGAAGAACCCTCCAGGAGGAGGGAACAACCAGTGCAGAGGCCTCAGGATAAGGGTGTGCCCAGCATATTCAAGGAACAGCAAAGAGCCCAGTGTGACTGGAGAACAGTAAACAAGAAGAGTTTTAGATGTGCGTGAGGGTAGACAGATAAGGACTCCAGATTCTGTCAGGCCTTGAATGTCTTTTTAAAGACTTTGGGTTTTATTCTGGAGTGAGATGGGGTGCCATTGTATAGTTTTCAGCAGGGGAGTCATAGGATCTGACTTCTGGTTTAAAAGAATCAGTTGGGCAACTGTGTTGAGAATTGACTGTTAGGAGGGCACAGACAGAAGCAGAGAGACCGTATAAGAGGCTATTGCAGTAATACAGACGAGATAATGGTGGTTCAGATGAGGATGAGAGCAGTGAAGATAGTGAGCAGTGGTTAAATTCAGGATGTATTTTGAAAGCAAAGGCCACAAGATTTCCTGACAGTTTGGATGTAGCCTGTGTGAGAAAGAGAGAGGTTAAGAATGACTCCAAGGTTATTTGCATGTGCATTTGGAAGGAATTAGAGTTGCCCACAACTGAGCTGCAGAAGGGTCAAGTGGAGCTGGTTTGGGGGACTGAAGCAAATGAGAATATCAAGTTTGCACATTAAATTAGAAATGTCAAACAGGGATTTGGACTGGAGTTGTAAAACTTGGATGTCATTTGTAGATGATATTAAATATGCCCATGAAACTGGACCTAAGTTACATGATAATTGGGACATCACCAGTCAGGAAGGTAGCTGAAAGCTACCTATCTCACAGTTTTGCCCGGTGCCCGCATTGCTGATAACCCAGTGCTTCTGACCCAATTAAGGACCAAAACTAATTTTTCTAAGATTTTGGGGGGATAACTAATTAATATTCCATATCTGAAGTAGTAGCTCTCAGTAAATGTTTAGCTTAAATGAGGAAGTTTGCATTTAGCCTCTTCACTCTTCAGTGGTATTGATATGGGGAAATTATGACTGAATTACATTCACCTGTTTTGCTATAAAATGACTGTAATTGGATTACTGAGACATGAGGCAAAAATAGGGTAATGTTAGCCTAGATCTGATAGTCAAAGGGAAAAAAATTCAAATGATGAAAAAAGAATGCCAGACTATATTCCCTTGGGCACCTGGAAATATCATCTACACTGGTGGTTCCTATACTTGGCACAGTGAAATCACCTGGGCATCTCTAAGGAATACTGGTGTCTGGCTTTCACTCCCAGACCTGATTTATTTGGTATGGGGTACAACCTGAGCATGAAGATTTTTAAAACCTCTTCAGGGCCTAAAGTACAGCAAAATTTGAAAACCACTGTGATTTACATTTTCTTTTTTCCTCCTAATGTAACTGCCACTAATAATTATGGTATTCAGAGTTCCCTCCATAATTCTTTTCATCCTTGGCTGATATCAAAAACTGAAGCAGCATTGTTAAGAAATTTCCCCAAGGCAGAGTAAAGTAAATGAGTCTTCTCTAAATCATGCATATAGGAAGTCATTGTCATATTCTGTTATAGATTCATGGCAGCTGTTCACCTGACAATTTATATCATAAATGAACCCCAAATTTGAGGCAGCTGACATATGGTAGTTAGTTTTGGAGTAAGACGATCTGGATTCAAATCCCAGTTCTGCCACTTACTAGTAGTGTGTGATGGACAATTCATTTAACCTCTCTAGAATTCTATTTTCATTCTCCCTAACTTGAGATTTACCAAATGTATGTCATGTGATTGTTTCAGAAATTTTAAACTATGAACTATAAAGATTATAAACTGTAAAGAACTGTATAAGAATATTTTAATGATTATTTTTAACTTTAGAAGTGACATAATACTAAAATGTAATAATTTCCTGTATGTAAATAGGTTATTTTTTTCTGTATTTTTTTCATTGCCTTAAGAATGGAGCTCTACATACAGGAGATTATAAATGCTATTGAATTTATCATGTTTCTTAGAGGAAGTGTTGTATTAAACTTCTTGTACAGTGTAATAATCTGGTGAAAACCATGAACTTTGGACTCAGGCCTGGGTGTCAACACAGATGTTGCAGCTTACTAGCAAATTTGTGTTATTAAACATGTTCCAAGACTTGGATTGTTTTTCTCTTTATATTGGGCTGCTATCAGGGTTAAATGTGAAGCACTGGGCATAGTGCCTGACACATAGCATGCAGTCAATGTTAATTCTTTTTTTCTCCTAAAAGTAAAATAATCTTGGCATGATTTTTTAAATCAATGATTTTTCAATTGCTAAAAATTCTTATTCCCAACTATCAATTTTTACTTTTTTGGCTGATTTCTTTATCATTTTATAGAAGTGATACAGAAACTTTAAGTGTTTCCCTTCTCCTCTGTGGATGATTTTGAAAACAGTGTTTATTTCGTATGCTATTTCAGATCATTTGGAAAAAGGCATTTAAATCTTAAATTTGCACCATGGATAGTACAAAAGAGGAGAATAACAATTACAAAGATGATCTTCTGCTCAGGATGGGACTTAATGATAATAAAGCAGGAATGGAAGGATTAGACAAAGAAAAAATTAACAAGATTATCATGGAAGCCACAAAGGTATGTTTCTTGTTTCCTTCAACGTCTTTAATTTAGTAACTTTTAAAATTTCTGTTTATGAAAAAATCAGTAAATTTTGAATATCTATTTTATTATAATTTTTAACATTTTAGTTGTAATTTATTAAGAAGAGAAAAGAACAATCTCCCCCCATTCTGTTGCTCTTGCTATCCAGTTTTCTACCTGGCAAATAATATGTATGTACGTGCAAAATAATGTCCCTTTTTTTAAGCTTTTTTACTCTAATAGAATACTATAATTGTTTGTTCTTTGTTTTTCTCAATTAATATAACTTTGAGGTCTTTATAAGTATGTAAAGATCTTCATTCTTTTTTATTCCTGTTATGTATGCATATACTGTAGTTTATTGAACCAGTCAGAATCCTTTAGTGATGGACATATAAGTCATTTCTAGTCATTTGTTCTTACAAACAATACTACAGTTGTACTTCATAACTTAATATATGTGTAAGTATAACTTGATCGTAGATTCCTACCAGTGGCACTGCTTCACCGAATGCATACATCACCAAAGGATCTATGCATTTGTAATTTTTATGAATTGCCAAATTGCTCTCCATAGTGGTGCAGTATATGAAATTACAAGCTATTTGTGTTTCCTTTTTCATAAACTGTCTGTTCCTACCCTTTGCACATTGTTCACTGGATTATTGTTTATCTTTTGATTTTTCTTATCTTAGTTTATGCCTTGCAGCAGTTTTTTGTTTTCTTCCTTTTGTATAGTTGAATTAGTCAACTACATATAATTTTCTCCAAGGTTATAAAAGAATGATTTTATAGTTTCTTCTAGTACTTTTCATTTCATTTATGTATTATGAAATATACATACAGCGAGATATATTAGTTTAAGAGCATATCCTTATTCTTAGCACATGCATACTGATGCCTGCAACTTGCTTTTAAATGTTTTAGCCAAAAAGGGGGGAAAAGTAAATTTGTGGGTACATGTGTAAGAGTTAAGGGAGAAATCAAATATACCAGGATATTGATCATTGGTGAGTAGGTGAGGGCATATAGGTGTTTATTGTACTATTCCTTTATTTTCTGGAGATTTGAAAATTCCAAAACAAAAAGTTGAAGGAGAAGGAATTTTTTAAGCATATAAAACATAGATACAATTTTAAAAGCAAGAACAAAAATAAAAGGGAATTCATAGATGAAATAATCAAATAGAGCATATGGACCCTGATTCGATACTAGTTTGAACAAATGAGCAATAAAATGTATTTGGGACACTTAGGGGGATTTGAATATGGACAGGATATTAGGAAATATTAAGGAATTACTGTTAATTTTGTCATGAAAACATTATAATTAATGAGACAATGGCCCTTATTTTTGCATGCTGAAAAACCATGGAATGGTTAAATATCATGGTATCTGTAATTTACTTTAAAACATTTACCCTAAAAAGTCAATCAAGCAAGTATGGCAAAATGTTAGTAGTGTTAAATCTCAAATATATTTGTATGTGTTTTCATTGTACTAATTCTGTCTTTTTCTATGAGACTTTTTTTGAATTTTTAATCATAAAAATGTCTAAAAAGAGGAAAAATATAACCCATGAACCTAGTTTCAGGTTAAAAAACTAGAACATTTTAGTTAACCTAGATAACTCTATTCAATCCTTTCCATCCCAAATCTCACCCATTCTCTATATTGCAGTACCATTTATTAAATAATCCTACTCATTTGTGGTGCTTTATTTTCTATTCCACTAGATTATTTACCTATTCTTGTACCTATACAGCATGATCTTAATTATAATAATTTATAGGTTTTTACTTGCTAGAACAAGATCTTTTGCTCTTTGTTCTTTTTCAGGGGTATCAGGTATTCTTTATATTCTTCCATATAAATTATACATATTCCTCCTGTGGTGTGTGTATGTGTGTGTATGTGTTATCATAAATTATATCTTTTATAAATTAGAATTTTCTAACTTTTTCTGCTATATTGCAATGCAATTTTCTTTTTAAAAAACTTTTTATCATAGCAATTTTTAAACATATATAAAAGTAGGCAGAATAGTAAAGTTAATCTCCACGTAGTCATCATCCAGCATCAACAGTTATCAACATTTTCTTCAGATATTATTTCATCTATATCCCTTACACCTCCTCTAGTGGTTTATGGAGTGGAGGGTGGAGGTAAACAAATCCCAATGAAATGGACAAATTCCTAGAAAATCAGTAATTACCACAGTGGACTCAAGAAGAAATAGAAAATCAAATAGGCCATATTTTAGTCTCCTTGTTGCTTAAACAAATGCCGTACAATAGGTTGGCTTAAACAACAGGAATTTATTGGCTCATGGTTTTGAAGCTAGGAGATAACCAAAATTGAAGTGTCAGCAAGGCAATACTCTCTCCAAAGGCTGTGAGATTCTGAGGATGGCTGCCAGTGATCCTTGGTACTTGACTTTTCCATCGCATGGTAATAAACATGGCAGCATCTTTTCCTTTCTCTTCCAACTTCTGGCTGCTCCCTGGGACTTCTATATCTGTGGTCTTCACCATAAGGCATCCAGCAATACGGTTAAGACCTATCCTGCTTCAGTTGGGCCACACCTTAACTGAAATAACCTAATCAAAAGGTCCTATTTACAATGAGTTCACCCCTACAGGAATGGACTAAGATTAAGAACATGTATTTCTGGGGTGCATAACTCCAAACCACCACAGACCTATAACAAAGAAAGAAATTAAATTAGTGATTTAAAAAAAGAAAAGAAAAGAAAAGAAAAAGCCTAGGCCAGATGACTTCACTGGTGAATTTTATCAGATATTGAAAGAAGAAATGACACCAAAATAATACCAACATGCCACAAACTCTTAGAGAAAGTAGAGGAGAAAGGAACGTTTCCCTCAATTCTATAAGGCTAGTATCATTCTGATACCAAAGATAGAGAAATGTATAACAAAAAATATAGGCCATTATAAATGCAAACGTCCTCAACAAACTATTAGCAAACTGAATCCAACAATATATAAAAGATTACACACCATAACCAAGTAGGATTTATCCCAGAGATGCAAGGTTAGTTTAGCATCCAAAAATCAATTAATATTATACACCATGTTAATAGACTAAAGGACAAAACCCACATGATCATTTCAGTAGATACAGATAAAGAATATTTTACAAAATCCTACTGTCATTCGTGATTTAAAAAACTCCTTTACTAAGCATGGAATAGGTGGGCGCTTCCTCAACATGGTAAAGTGCATCTATGAAAAAACCTATAGTGAACATCATACTAAATGGTGAAAGATTGAAGGTTTTCCTCCTAAGATCAGGAACAAGGCAAGGATGTCTGCTCTCGCTCACCTCTTCTATTCAACATAGTCCTGGAGGTTCCAATCAGTATAATCAAGAAAGAAAAAGAAATTAAAGGCATCCAGATTGGAAAAGAAGACCTAAAACCATCTCTATTCACAGATGACACGATCTTGTATATAGAAAATCCTAAGGAATCTACAAAAAAATCTATTAGAACTAATAAACAAGTATGGCAAAGTTGCAGAATACCATATCAATATGCAAAGATGAATAGAATTTTAAAAATGAACAATGTGAAACTGAAATTGAGCAAACAGTTCTTTTCACAATAGCATAAAAATGAATAAAGTACTTGTGCATAAACATAACCAAAAAAAGACATGTACTGAAAATTACAAAAATTTGTTGCAGGAAATTAAAGAAGATCTAAATAAATGGAGAGAGATTCCATGTTTATCGATTAGAAGACTCAATATTGTTAAGATTGCAAATGTCTCCAAATTAATCTATAGACTCAACATAATCCCAAAATTCCAGCAGCTTTTGTGTTTTTTAGGGGGGGCCGAAATTGACAGGTAGTTCCTAAAATTTATATGGAAATGCAAAACAACTAAATTAGATGAAACAATTTTGAAAAAGAACAAAGTTGGAGGTCTTAAACTTTCCAATTTTGAAACTTAATATGAAGTTACATAATCAAGGCAGTGTGGTACTGCCATAAAGATAGACATGCAGAACAGTGGAGCAGAATTGAGAGTTCATAAATAAATCTTTATAGTCAATTGATTTTTGACAAAGGTACTGTTCTGGTTTGCTGTTGCTGCCAGAATGCAAAATACTAGAAATGGGTTGGATTTTATAAAAGGGGGTTTATTTAGTTACACAGTTACAGTCTTAAGGCCATAAAGTGTCCAAGGTAACATATCAACAATCGGAAACCTTCACTAGAGGATGGCCAGTGGTGTCCAGAAAACTTCTGTTAGCTGGGAAGGCACGTGGCTGACATCTGCTCCGGAGTTCTGGTTTCAAAATGGCTTTCTCCCAGGATGTTCCTCTCTAGGCTTCAGCTCCTGAAAAATGTCACTCTTAGTTGCTTTTGGGGTGTTTGTCCTCTCTTAGCTTTTCCGGAGCAAAAGTCTGCTTTCAAAGGCCATCTCCAAAATGTGTCTGTAAGCTGAAGCTCCTCAGTCAGCTCCTGTGCATCCTTCAGAGTGTCCCTCTTGGCTGTAGCAAGCTCGCTCCTTCTGTCTGAGCTTACATAGTGCTCCAGTAAACTAATCAAGGCCCATGCTGAATGGGGGGAGCCACACCTCCATGGAAATTTTCCAGAGTTACACCTACAGTTGGGTGGGTCACATCTCCATGGAAACAATCAATGAATTACACTCTAATCAACAGTAATACATCTGCCCACACAAGATTACATCAAAGATAATGGCATTTTGGGGGACATAATACATTCAAACTGGCACAGGTGCCAAGGCAAAAGGATAGTCTGTTCAACAAAATGGTGCTGGGTCAACTAGATAACCACATACAAAAAAGATGAATATAGATCCTTACCTCAAGAAGACACAGGAGACACTCTTTGAGACCTTAATTTAAACAAAGATTTCTTAGATACAACACCAAAAGCACAGCCCATAAAAGAAAAAATTGATAACTTGGACCTCACGAAAGTTCAAAACTTTCATACTTCAAAAGACACTATTAAGAAAGTAAAAAGATAAGCAACAGAATAGAAAATATTTGCAAAACAATAGGATTTATATCTATAATATACAAAGAACTCTTACAACTCAGTGATAAGAACACAAATAATCCTAACAAAAATGGACAAAAGATATGAACAGACATCTCATTAAAGAAGATATACAAATAAAACATGTACATGAAAAGATGCTTAACATCATTAGTCATTAGGGAAATGCAAATTAAAACTACAATGAGATGCCGTCTACACTATTACAGGCTAAATTGCCACAATAATTAAGAAATCACAACAGGTGTCAGTAAGGATATGGAGAAATTGGTTTCCTTATTAATTGCTAGTGGTAATACAAAATGGAGCAGCTGCTTGGGGAAGCAGTATGGCAGTTTCTCAAAAGATTAAACATAAAACTACCACATCACCCAGTAATTCGTCTACATATTTAAACTCATGAGAAATGAAAATATTGTATTCACAAAGACTTGCACACAGATGTTCACAGAAGTATTATTCATAATAGCTAAAAACTTGAAACAATCTGAATGTCCCTCATCTGGTGAATGGATAGATACTATGTTGGGTGATGGAATGATGAGTAATTTTTTCTTAAAATTTTCTAGATTTTCTTTAATGACTTGACATTAAATTTTTTAAATGCTTTTTGAAGGGTAATTTTTAGTGAAGGAGATATCTGAAGACCCAACTAACTAAGACTTTGGATATGCCCCATAGATCCTGTATAAAACACATTATTTTCTGAGTGCAGATCTGTACTCATCTCAGAAAGCTGGTACTGCCTCATTAAAAATCCTGTCATTGGGCTATTGCTGATTTTCCTGCAAACATTGAGGACTGCCAATTTAGTGGCCCGAGCCCTCGATCTGGGGGCTTTCCCTTGTGAGGCTAATTGCTGTAAGGGAGAGGCTAAGCCTGTTTATAATTTTGCTTAGGAGTCCCCCCAGAGAGTCCCTCAGATGTGGCCCCCTCTCTCTTTCTAAGCCCACCAGACAGGTGAACTCACTACTCTCCCCTCTATGTGAGACATGACACTCAGGTGTAAATCCCCCTGGCAACGTAGGAAATGACTCCTGCAGATGAGCCTGGATCCAGTACTGTGGGATTGAGAGGATCTTGACCGGAAGGGGAAAGAGAGATGAAACAAAATAAGGTTCCAGTGGCTGAGAGATTTCCAACGGAATTGAGAAGTCACTCTGGAGGGATTCTTATGCGCTATATAGGTATCACTTTTTAGTCTTTAGTGCATTGGAATGGCTAGAGAGAAATACCTGAAGCTGTCAAACTGCAACCCAGTGACCTTGATTCTTGAAGACGATTGTGTAACTATGTAGCTTGCACAGTGTGACTGTGTGACTGTGAAAACCTTGTGGCTCTCACTCCCTTTATCCAGTGTATGGACAGATGAGTGGGAAAATGGGGACAAAAATTAGATGAATAGGGTGGGATGGAGGGGTTGGAAAGATTTAGGTGTTCTTTTTTTGCTTTTATTTTTATTTTGGAGTAAGGTAAAGGTTCAAAAATTGATTCTGTTGATGAATGCACAAGTGTATAATGGTGCTGTGAATAATTTATTGTACACTGTGGATGACTGTAGGGTATGTGAATATATCTCAATAAACTATTAAAAAAAAGGTAAATGAACAATGGAGGGAAGAGGAGTATGGGATGTTTTGGATGTTCTTTTTATTTTAATTTTAATTTTATTTTTTGGAGTAATGAAAATGTTCAAGGTTTGTGGTGATGAAAGCACAACTATATGATGATACTGTGAGCAACTAATTATACACTTTGAATAAGATTGTATGTTATGTGATTATATCTCAGTAAAATTGAATTAAAAATTCCATTGTTTAGGTACTATTATTAAATTCACTTTACAGATAAGGAAACTGAAACATGGAAATATTAACTAATTTTAGAGACACCCAGCTAGTAAGGAGTGGAGGTAAGTTTATAACCGATCATTCTCATTCCAGACGTTGTGTTCTTAGCTCTGATGTTATACTGCAGTGATGCCTTCCTTCAGATATTTTCTTATCTTTGTTTTGCTTTCCTATATAGGGCTCCAGATTTTATGGAAATGAGCTCAAGAAGGAAAAGCAAGTCAACCAAAGAATTGAAAATATGATGCAACAAAAAGCTCAAATTACCAAACAACAGCTAAGGAAAGCACAATTACAGGTATTAATTCAGTTGTTAAGTAAAATGGAAGATGGTAGAATAGTAGTTGATAGTGAAAATTCGTTGTGGTCAAGTCATAACTGAAAACAATGTTAAATGTAAATGTTCACTTTATAGACATACCTTAGAAATATTGCAAGTCTGATTCCAGCCTACTCCAATAAAGCGAGTCACATAAATTTTTTGATTTCCCAGTGCATGTAAAAGTTATGTTTACACTATAGTGTAGTCTGTGTAGTGTGCAATAGTATTATGTCTTAAAAAAGCAACATACATATCTTAATTAAAAAGTGACACAGACACCTGAAGTGAGCACATGCTGTTGGAAAAATGGCGCCGATACACTTGCTCGACTCGGTTACCACAGACCTTCAATTTTTAAAAAACACAGTATCTGCGAAGCACAATAAAACAAGATACACGTGTATTTTAAAGCATAAAATTTAACAAATGTGAATACTTTCCTAAGCATTGCTCTGCTCTTTGATCCAAAACCTAAACACTGTCTCCTCCATTACAGAGCTACCTTATTTAGGCTAAGTTAAATGGTATCTTATTTAGGTTAAATAACTTGCCCGTTTTCATACAAGAGATAATTGACAGAGCTAGGATTTAACACAAAGCCTATGTTCTTTTTATTATATAAATACTTAGCAGCTAGAGGAGGCCACAGGATAAATGTGGCATGCTTTCCCGCAATCCTGGTTTTACAAAAAAGGATTGGGAGAACATGTTGACTAATTAAACTAGAAAATAATTTAAAAGGTAATTGTGTTATATTAAAACAAAAAATCATACTGTTGGATAGATTGCCACAATGTGCTTATATTCTTTTGCAACTTTATTGAGATACATTCACACACCATACAATCCATTCAAAGTATACAATTAGTGTTTCACGGTATCATCACATGGTTGTGCATTCACCACCACAATGAATTTTAGAACATTTGCATTACTTAAAAAAACAAAACATTTTATACCCCTTATCTCTGCCATCTCCCCCCTGCCCATTATTGACCCCTAGCATTAGTGTGGTACATATACTGTTAACTATATTCCATAGTTTACAATAGGTGCTTTTTTCCCATATACCATTCTATTATTATTAACTCCTTGTAATAGTTATGTACATTTGTTCGAGTTCACAAAAGAACATTTTTATATTTGTGGTATTAATCAGTCATCATGTATAACAGTGAATCTTGTGGTGGACAATGACTGTGGTTAATTGTGCAATATATAAAGTTCTTCCATGAACTAGAACAAATGTATGACACTATTGCAAGGAGTTAATAGACGGATATATGGGAAAAAATGCACCTGTTGCAAACTATGGACCATAGTTAAAGTAGTATGTCAGTAATGGGGGGGATAAGGATTATGGGATGTTTGTGGTCTTCTTTTTTATTTTTTATTTTATTGGAGTAATGAAAATGTTAAATTGATCATGGTGAGGAATGCACAACTGTGATGATACTACAAGCCACTGATTGCATACTTCGAATGGTTTGTATGGTGTGTGAATATATCGCAGTAAAATTGCATTTTAAAAAAAGGAAAGAAAAAAAGGATGCTGGATTTTGTCAAATGACTTTTCTGCATCAGTCAAGATGATCATGTGGTTTTTCCCTTTTGATTTGTTAATGGTGGTGTATTAATTACATTAATTGATTTTCTTATGTTGAACCACCCTGCATACCTGAGATAAAACCCACTTGACCATGTGTCTAATTCTTTTAATGTGCTCTTGGATTCGATTTGCAAGTATTTTGTTGAGGATTTCTGCACCTATATTCATCAGAGAAATTGGTCTGTAATTTTCTTTTCTTGTAGTATCTTTATCCGGCTTTGGTATTAGGGTGATTTTGGCTTTATAAAATGAGATAAGAAGTGTTCCTTCCTCTTCAGTTTTTTGGAAGAGTTTGAGTAAGATTGGTACTAATTCTTCTTGGAATGATTGGTAGAATTCACCTGTGAAGCCAGCTGGTCCTGGGCTTCGCTTTTTTGGGAAGTTTTTGCTGACTGATTCAATCTCTTTACTTGTGATTGGTTTGTTAAAGTCTTCTATTTCTTCTAGAGTCAGTGTAGGTTGTCCATGTGTTTCTAGGAAGTTGTCCATTTCAGCTACACTAATTTGTTGGCATACAGTTGTTCATAGTATCGTCTTATCTTATTTCTATAGGGTCAGTATTAATGACCCCCCTCATTTCTGATTTTTTTTATTTGCATCTTCTCTGTTTTTGCCTTTGTCAGTCTAGCTAAGTGTTTATCAATTTTATTGATCTTCTCAAAGAACCACTTTTCATTTTATTGATTCTCTCTATTGATTTTTGTTTCTCAATTTTGTTCATTGCTGCTCTAATCTTTGTTATTTCTTTCCTTCCGCTTGCATTGGGATTAGTTTCCTGTTCTTTCTCTAGTTTCTCCAGGTGTTCAGTTAGCTCTTTGATTGTAGCTGTCTACTTTTTAAAGTTAGCATTTAGGGCTATGAATTGCCCTCTCAGCACTGCCTTCTCTGTATCTCATAAGTTTTGATATGTTGTGTTCTTGTTTTCACTTGTCTCGAGATACGTAATGATTTCCCTTGCAGTTTCTTCTTTGACCCACTGACTGTTTAAGAGAAGTGTTATTTAACCTCCATATATTTGTGAATTTTCCAGTTTTCCTGCTGTTAGTGAGTTCCAGCTCATTCCATTATGATCAGAGAAAGTGTTTTGTATAATTTCAGTCTTTTTAACTTTATTAAGACCTCTTTTGTGCCCCAGCATGTGTTCTGTCCTGGAGAATGTTCCATGAGCCCTTGAGAAGAATGTATGTTCTGGTGTTTGGGGGTGCACTGTTTTATATATGTCTGTTAGGTCTGGTTAATTTATCATATTACTTAGGTTCCCTGTTTCTTTAATGATCCTCTGTCTAGATGTTCTATCTATTGATGAGAGTAGTGTGTTGAAGTCTCCCACTGTTATTGTAGAAATGTCTATTACTGTCTTCACTTTTGCCGGTGTTTGCTTCAAGTACTTTGGGGCACCTTGATTAGGTGCATAGATTTTTTGATTGTTATTTCTTCTTGATGAATTGCCCTTTTTATTAATATTAATGCCCTTTTCCTCTTATAACATTTTTGCACTTAAAGTCTATTTTGTCTGATAGTTAGTATAGCTAGCCCAGCTTATTTTTTTGGTCACTGCTTGCATTTAATATCTTTCTCCAGCCTTTCACTTTCAGTGTATTTGTATCTTTAGGTCTAAATGAATCTCTTGTAAACGTCATATAGATGGATCATTTTTTCCCCATCCATTCTGCCAATCTGTGTGTTTTGATTGGGGAGTTTAATCCTTGGAGTTTAATCCTTTAACATTCTATGTGATTACTATAAAAGCAGCCCTTACTTCACCCATTTTATCCTTTGGCTTTTATTTGTCATATCTATTTTCTTTCTTTCTTTTTATCCTTTTAGTTACCCTTACTGATAATCTTTCTTTTTATTCTCTTCTCCAAGCCTCTCTCCTGTCCTTTTCAGTTGGCAGAACTCCCTTTAATATTTCTTATAGGGCAGGTCCCATGTTAACGAACTCTCTCAGCTCCTGTTTTATCATTGAGTATTTTAAACTCTCATTTTTGAAGGACAGCTTTGCCAGATAAAGAATTCTTGGCTGGCAATTTTTCTCTTTCAGTATCTTAAACATATTGTACTACTACCTTCTTGCCTCCATGGTTTCTCATGGCACTTAGTCTTATTTGGCTTCTCTTGTTTATGCTTTCAGAATTCTCTCTTTTTCTTCAGCATTGGACAGTCTGATTAGCATGTGACTTTGAGTGGGTCTTTTCAGATTTATTCTGTTTGGAGCACATTGGGCTTCTTGGATTTGCATATTTATATTTTTATATAAGGGTTGGGAAATTTGGGGCCATTATTTCTTCAGATATTATTTCTGGCTCTTTTCCCTTCTCTTCTCCTTCTGGGACACCCATGATGCATATGCTTGTGTTCTTCATGTTGTCAGTCATGAGCTCTTGCTCAAATTTTTCTATTCTTTTCTCGCTCTGTTCTTTTGTCTGTTTGAATTCGGATGTTCTGTCTTCGAGCTTGCTAACCATTCTTTTGCCTCTTCAAATCTGCTGTTGTGTCTCTAAAATATTTTTTATTTCATCCCTTGTGTCTTTAATTTCCATAAGGTCTGTTATTTTTCTTTGTATGCTTTCAATTTCTTCTTTATTCCTTACCCAGTGTCTTCTTCATATCCTCTGTCTCTTTAGCCATCTCCTTGAATTGATTTTAGGACATTAGTTTGGACATCTTTGATTAGTTGTTCCAAATTCTGTATCTCCTCTGACTTGTTAATTTGTTCCTTGACTGGGCCATATCTTCCCAAGTTTTAGTATGACTTGTGATTTTTTGCTGCTACCTACCTGAGCATCTGATTATTTTGATGGGTTTGTTCTGAAGGTCTGTTTTGCTCTTTTGACTAGGATTTTGTTGCTAATTGGGTTTGTGTTAAGACTCTTCTTTGACAGTTGCTTTGTCAGTATTTCCCAGTCAAAGCAGGGCCAGGTACCCATGCAGGGGGTACAGACCAGATCCAGAGGTTGCTGGGAGAGGTTCGAAAGACTTGAAAACGCTGTACTTTCCAGCCTGCCCAGCAGATGGTACTCTTTGGCTACCTATTCCTCCCAGCCCTGTGAAGGGAGGCTGTTATAGCTCTTTGCTAGTTTCACCTCTGACTTAGTCGAAACAGTGGGTGCCCAGTGGCCTCTGACCAAGAGGGGCTGAAACTGCGGGATCCCGTGTTTTAACTTCACTGGCCAATATCTGGCTCAATACTGGGCTGTGTCCCTTCTGGACTTGGCAGGAGACTTCCACGGCAGTCCCGGTCCACAGCCAACCCCCAAGCAAGGATAGAGCTGCCCCCCTCTGTTTCCTCAAATATGAGGAATGGGCACCAGGAGCTGTGGACAGAATTATTTACAGTCTCTGACCGTGGTTTCTCAGTCTCTTTGTTTTGCACTTCCCTGTGTTTTATACTGAACTCCTTGGTCCCTGGATCCCCAAAACAGTTGATTTGGACAGTTTCTGCCTGGCTTCTCACTGCTTTTGGGAGAGAAATAGATTCTGGCATTGCCGCCCTATTCTTCCATTTTACTGGAACTGTGCATAAATTCTTAAGATGAAACACACTCTTTTAAAAATTGGCAAGCTTTGGGGTTTTCCTCCTAGATTTTCAGGGGGTAAATATTCAGTTTCCTCTGCTACAACAAGTTATTTCAGGAGAAACGTTTGAGAAGAACCACATGACAGCAAGCCATGGTAGACTGGCAAATCCAGAACAATCAGGGTTCTGCTAGTAGAGCTAAATTGATTGCTAGAATGGTTTACCCTCTTACCAAATCTGATCCATTATTAAAGCGTTGTAAGCTATAACATAAAGATAAAATTATAGTATTAATCTAATGTGCTACAAAATCCTTCTCTTGGGGTAGAGTTCTTAGAGATCATAAGTGTCATGTTTTCTGTACCAAACTATAAAGTGGCATTTTTGATATATGCTTTCTCAGAGCATAAGCCAATTTTTATCTTCTGTATTAAGTTGTCTACTATAATGACAAAGGATAATTTGCCTGCCACATCATCATTTTTAATTCTTAACAGCATTCCACCATTTGGAAGACTTGGTTCCAGTTGCCTATTTTATATACAAGCCTGTTGATCATTTTTATTTAATTGTCTCTGCACTCTCATCCGGTTATTTTTACCATGGGTTGTACTTTTTTACATTTTCAATATGAGAATGCTGGCTTCATCACATATTTGTTTAACAGTGGATATTATTAATTTTTTAGTTTTTGCTAATACAGTTGTCCAGAATATTATCTCATGGTAATTTACAAGTAATTTGTATTAAACGAGTGGAGAAGAAACTGCATGTGTTACTTCAGCCCCATTCTGGTGGCAAGAATTTAAGTTACATGACCATACCGTACTGCAAGAGAAGCTGGAAAACATCTTCTCAAGCTGAGTGGCCATATGCCTAGTTATGAAAGGAAAAGAGAATGGATTTGGGGATACAACTAACAGTCCGACACAATATCTTTTGCCTACATTTCTAGATTTTATTTCTTTTCTTCCTGATTTATAAGCTCTTATCTTAACATTAAAGTTATATTTTTTTCTCTGCCATTTGTTGCAATTATTTTTCCAATGTGCTTTCCTTTTAATTTTGCAGGAGTTTTTGTTTTTGTTTTTTCCTATACAGTTTTGTTTTTTTGATCAAATCCAACAGTATTTTTTTAATGGGTTTTTTTGGGATGAGAGGATCTTTGGTTTTATGCCTGGAAAATTATTTCCCACAACGAAGCTTGTATGTTCTTTTAGTATTTTTATAGATTTTGTTACATTCAAATCTTCAGTCCATTTGAAATTAGTTTTGATGTAGGGAGTGAAGTATTTTTTTCCTATATGGTATTACATTTTTCCCTAAATACTATTATTTTTCCTAGATGACGACTCACTTGTCCCAACACCATTTATTGTATAATGAGTTCTTTCTTCACTGAATACAAATGAGGCACTTTCATATACTAAATTCCCATTAGTGCTTAGATTTATTTCTGGACTCTTTCTTTTAATCAGTTGTGTCTTTTCTTATATCAGAGCCTTACAGTTTTAATTACTAAACAATAATAGTATAGTTTAATATTCTTCTCTCACTACTCTTAAAAAAATATTTATTTTTTTCATATATTGTTTCGTCCAAATAAACTTAAGAATCATTTTGTCAAATTAAAAAAAAAAAAATTCCACCTGTTCACAATAAAGTTATTTTTAAATTGATAGTAATCCTAAGACATTTACTTTCTGTATCTTTTTTGGTAATTTTATTGAGCTATACTTATGCATATTACATTCATAAAGTTTTTACGATACAGTATGTATGAGTGGTGCCACATAACTTTTTGTTGTTCATACTATTTTTAAAGCTCATATCCTTACATATGCTAATAATCTGAAGGGATAGAAAATATTTTACATTATGTAGCAGAACTTCAGATTTTGTTACAGTTTTTAGCTATTTCATGGGAGGCTTTCTGTCATCTTGTGCAAGGGGATTGGCAGGAAATGTGTTTTATGTTGATTGTTGAAATAATGTATTTGTTGAGCTTCCTCTAAAAGAAGTTGCATAGATGGGAGGGGACTTAAGGAAGTCCTTAGGAGTCAGGACCTTCGGAAAGAGCACAGATGTTTTTGTGGGAAATGTGTTTTTGAGTCATAAAATTTCCAAGTACAAGATTTTATTACATGTGATAATAAAATAGCATGAACTATTGCTTGTCAAGCTGAGGTAAATAATATCATCTGCAGACACAAACTCTCATGGCATTTATTCAAAACCTCTTTAAGATATTTAACATGTTCCCTGCCCCATCCATCCTCATTAGACTTCTTAGAGGCACAGTCATTTTTGTGACTGCCAAAACATCTTTTATGTTTCAGGAATTGAATAGGCAAACATCCATGTTATATTAAATGGCAGTCACACAGCAAATGAGTGCATTTTGACCGTCTTAACAATTAATTTTATTAACTCAGATCTACTCAACAATTTTTAGGGAAATACTAAGTCAAGAAAATGAAAAACATTGTTTCTGAAATAGTCTCATAAATCTAATAGAGATAGAAGGAATTTTTAAAACTAAATAAGGTATAATACAGATATAAATTATATCACTAGTGTTCAGTTTGAGCTTATTTCATTGTTAAAGACTTCTTAAAATCTATTTTAGGGAAGCAGCATAAGGTAATAGAAAGAACACTGGCTTTGGAGTAATCTGTTTTCTGGGTCTAGCTCTAAAACTTAACAGCTGTATGACTTAGGGCAAATTATTTAGTCTTGCTGAGGTTCGGTTTTCTTATTTGTAAAATAGGAATAGTAATTATCTTAGAATTATTTTGACCATTAAATGAGTTAATATAAGAAGCGATTAGCTAATCATATAACATATGTAATGTATTCAATGTCACATCTACTTTTAAAATTATAGGGAATATCATTAAGCCCTTACTGTATCCTTAGATAAATATATTATGTGGGCATCTCTTTTAATTCTTTCAACAATCTTTTGAAATTGGTTCATTCCCACTTTACAAATAAGGAAGGTGGTAAGGATTAGAGGGCTTAACTTGCCCATGGTCATGTAACTAGTAAGTGGCAGAGCTGGGATCCAAACCAAAGCCCTTATTGTTTTGTTTTGTTTTTTCATTTTTTGTTAGAGAAGTTTGTGTGTTTACAGAACAATCATGCATAAAATACAAGATTCCCGTACAGCACCCTACCACTAACACTTGCACTGATATGGAAAATTTGTTACAATTGATGATAACATTTTTTTTTTGTAATTCTATTTTTTACCAGTAACATTTGTTACAAATGATGAAAGACTGTTAAAGTAATACTGTAACTATTGTTCATAGTTTACATCGGGGTATTTTTCCCCATATTCCCAACCTATTATTTTTTTTTCATGCATGTCTTTATTTTATTACTCATCTACCCATATACTGGATAAAGGGGGTGTCAGTCACATGGTTTTTACAATCACATGGTCACAAGATAAAGCTACATAGTTATATAGTCATTATCAAAAATCAAGGCTACTGAATTGTAGTTCAACAATTTTAGGTGTTTCCTTCTGACTATTCTGATACACTAAAAGCTAAACAGAAATATCTGTATACTGAGTCAATAGTCATAATCATTTGTTAAATCCTAATTTCTCAGTTACACCTCCTCCCTCTCAAATGATCATTCTCAATCTTCAGGGATATCTAAGCAATGAGCATTTTAGCGTCTGTGCTGGAAAGAGGTGTCAACCTTATTGTATAAAGGAATGAAACTGGTTGATGTTCTTGGAGAGACTGGTACCTCTGGATTTCAGGACTTGTCTGAAAGCCCTTATTCTTAAACACTGTGACACGCTGGTTCTCAGGAGCAGCAAGGGGGATAATATGCATATTACAATTTCAGATGAGGACTTGAAAATCTTTCATAAAGGAAAATTGTGCCAAGGAAAATGGAAAAAAGAAAAACATGAATAAGGATTTCAGTAGAAGAAACATGAAAAAGCAGTGGTGATGTGCATCTGATAAATGTAGAAAAAAGATACAAATTCAGAGAGGGGTGACTAATGAGAGATAGTAAAGGAAAGTGGAATGTATGAGTCATGCAGTGAGGAGGTTTGTTTCTGGCAACCATACAGTTATTTTAAGCACAGAAAATATAATAGATTGCTGAGGAAACTGTCATAGCATTATTATGTGAGTCTGAGGAGAATTTTCTCCCATTTGGTTTGCTTTTTATTTTTGCTTTCCAGATGATTCAGGGTTTAGATATTTCAAATACCACTCTTATTCTCATTTGACACTCATATTTTAGACATATTTTATAGCTTAATAAAGAGTAGTTTGCTTTTAATCTACCATTATTTTTATTAGTCTCCATGGTTTGTTCATATCTAATTAGCATGCTGCTCTCTAGTTTAAAACTGATTCCTTGGGACTGGTGGTTTGATGGGTTGAGCCCTCTACCATAGGTTTTACCCTTGGGAAGACGGTTGCTGCAAAGGAGAGGCTAGGCCTCCCTATAATTGTGCCTAAGAGCCTCCTCCCGAATGCCTCTTTGTTGCTCAGACGTGGCCCTCTCTCTCTAGCTAAGCCAACTTGAAAGGTGAAATCACTGCCCTCCCCTCTACGTGGGATCAGACACCCAGGGGAGTGAATCTCCCTGGCAACGTGGAATATGACTCCCAGGGAGGAATGTAGACCTGGCATCGTGGGACGGAGAACATCTTCTTGACCAAAAGGGGGATGTGAAAGGAAGTGAAATAAACTGCAGTGGCAGAGAGATTCCAAAAGGAGCCGAGAGGTTGCTCTGGTGGGCACTCTTACGCATACTTTAGACAACCCTTTTTAGGTTCTAAAGAATTGGGGTAGCTGGTGGTGGATACCTGAAACTATCAAACTACAACCCAGAACCCATGAATCTCGAAGACAGTTATATAAAATGTAGCTTATGAGGGGTGACAATGGGATTGGGAAAGCCATAAGGACCACACTCCACTTTGTCTAGTTTATGGATGGATGAGTAGAAAAATAGGGGAAGGAAACAAACAAACAAACAGACAAAGGTACCCAGTGTTCCTTTTTACTTCAATTGCTCTTTTTCACTTTAATTATTATTATTGTTATTTTTGTGTGTGTGCTAATGAAGGTGTCAGGGATTGATTTAGGTGATGAATGTACAACTACGTAATGGTACTCTGAACAATCGAATGTACGATTTGTTTTGTATGACTGCGTGGTATGTGAATATATCTCAATAAAATGAAGATTAAAAAAAATAAAAATAAAAAAATAAAAAATAAATTAAAAAAAAATCTGATTCCTTGGAAGAAATCGTTGTTTTAAATCTGGATGATAAATTGTAGCAGTATTGAAATGTTCCATTTATATATGATATCTCATTCTAAGAGATCAGCCTTCTCTGAAATTTCTACCATAAATATTGCTCTTTATTTTTTAACCAACTCTAAAAGATCAGTATAAATTTCTTTCCTTTTTCCTGCCAGTCTCCCCTCCCTTTAGGGAAAGAACTTGAAGGCAGATAAGATCTTTCTCCTGAAGGAACTCACAGTTTTGTATGTAATAGAGTACCTGCCATGGTAAGAACAGGAAAACAAGTAAGGGAACATTAAATTCTGTGGCATGAAGGACGGAGAGCCAGTTAAGTTATAGAATTCTATAACAGAACCTCATCTGAAGGCCTGCACAAGGTCACTTCTGAATAAGCTTGAACCTAAGAATCCCTGGTTTCCTAATTTAGGGTTTCAATAGACCAGAATTTTTTACTTAGTAAAAAGTAATGCTTGTTTCCAAGAATATAACAGTTCCTAGGAGAAAGCTCAACTCAGTGTTTGTCTTCTTTTTTTATTTATTTATCTAAACTATCAGTTAAATATGCATTCACATCAAGTGATAGCAAATCTAACTTTTAGTAGTGTTATTTTCCTGCATTACAAAATGTTTGGAAGCAGGCAATCCTGGGCTGGTATCTTGTCATCAAAAAAAAAAAAACCCCAAGTTTTCCCTGTCTCTCCGTCTTACCACCTCATGGTTGTAGGATGATTTCCACAGCTCCTGACATCGTCAGCATTCAAGCTTGAAAAACTAAGGAGAAAACAGCACTAGCTCATCAGATCTCTTTGTTCAGAAAGGAAAAGCTTTTCCAGATGTACCCCCGCCCCACTCCATCCCTCCTACAGCAGACTTCCTTATATGTTTCAAAGACCAAAACATTCACCCCCAGCTGCAAGGAAAACTGGGAAAGTATTTAACTTTTTCAGCCTCTGTAGTAGAGGCAGGCCAGAAAAAAGGAACAGTTGGGAATGGATGTATCTGCTTCCTAACATTTTTTTACTGACCTACTTTGGTTATTTCTACCCCTTTTCATTTCTTTCTTTTATTCTTATAGTTTAACTCTTTCTCTCTAAAGAAATTTTTTACTTTTCTCAGGATTTTCCTCATATGGCATCTTCTCAATGAAATTTTCCTTGGTCTCCCTAAAATTGCAACAGCCCTACCATACACACACATTCTTATCACCACCCCTTCCCTGGTGTATTTCTCTTTTATCACTTTCTAGTGTCCTTTCTTGACTTAATCATTTTGGTGATTTTGTTTATTGTCTTTCTGCGCCAGCTGGAATATAAACTCTATGAGGACAAGGATTATTCTTGTTTTTTTCACTTCTGTATCTCCAATTATTAGAACACTATCTGACACATAGTAGATTTTCAATAATTCTTTGTTGATTTATTAAGGAGTGTGAAATGTTCACAATATTATTTTGGGTAGATTATGGTATTAAGTGCTCTATTATGTTTATGTACATGCTTATTCAGATATTACTGTTATCTACTACAATTAAGGTTAAATTTATGATTAATGGAATTTCATTATTATGTTGTCTAAAAGTATGTTAACTTTTTTTAATATTAAGGTTGACAGATTTGCAATGGAATTAGAAGAGAGCCGGGATCTGACCAATACCATAGTCCACATTGACATGGATGCTTTCTATGCAGCTGTAGAAATGAGGGACAATCCAGAACTGAAAGATAAACCCATTGCTGTAGGATCAATGAGTATGTTGGTAAGTCTGTAAAGATCAAAGACAGAAATGAATTTCATAAATATTCAGTAAAACTTATTAGTTCATGAAGGGGGATGCCTTTATTGAGTTCAGCCAGTTTGCCAGATATCTTTTGGGTGCTTTATATATGCCCAATTACTGAATCCTTTCAGCATCCCTTGAGGTACAAGTTTTTATTTCCATTTGACAAACAAGAAAACAAACTCAGAAAGATGTTTGATAATTTGCCCAAAGTCGCAAATCTGGTAGATGGAAGAGTTGAAGAAGAAAGAAAAGGAAATGTTATTCTAAGCAGGAATTGGTGAACTGTGGCCTGCAGGCCAAATCAGTCTGCTGTCTTTTTTTGTAAATAAAATTTTACTGGAGTGTGGTCAGACCCACTTATTTATTACTACTGTTGCACTTACAGAGCAGAGTTGAGTAGCCACAACAGAAACTGTATGATTTAGAAAGCCTAAGTAATTACCATCTGGGCCTTTACAGGAAATGTTTGCCAACCCTCCTTGTAGAGTAACATATTTCATTAATATGGTACACTGAGATTGCAATTAAGTAGTTTCCCCAAGACTTGAAACCTTTGCTTTTCTGATTATAGCATTGCTTGTCCATATTGGCACCCTAAACATAGAAAGTAAAGATGACCAGGATAGCTGTATATGGCTGAAAATGTGGGAGTTAAAAGTAGCAACTGGAATCTCTATTCCAGTTTTTTTTTAAATAAATGTGGGGGGCAGTAGTGGGAGAGAATCTATGCAATAATAATATCATGATAGCATAAAGTCAAAACTTGTTCAAGACAGTGGCCTATAAAAAAATGTCCTTAAATTGAAAATACGCAACAGTAATGTGTTTCTCATGAATGCATTGATCAATATGTCCATTAGATTTGTATATTTTTTCCCTTGGGGTCAATTTTCTTTCAGTCTACTTCAAATTACCATGCAAGGAGGTTTGGTGTTCGTGCAGCCATGCCAGGATTTATTGCTAAGAGACTTTGCCCACAACTTATTATAGTGCCCCCAAACTTTGACAAATACCGCGCTGCGAGTAAAGAGGTAAGTCTGCTATTTCATCCCCTACTTATAGCCCTTCACTGGTTTCCTCTCACCTACAGAGTCAAATCCAAATGCCTTAGCACCTCCGGATTTTACCTTAGCTTACTCCTTCAGTCTCACCTGACATCACTTCTTTACCTTATGTATTGAATATTGAGCATATAATTGCCAAAATGCATAATTCTATTTCCCAATTTTTTGCCTTTTCTCATATTTTTCTGTCTGCTAGAAAACACTGCTTATTTCCTCAGAAAACTCTGAATTACCTTAATTGTAACATAAATTAACTATTTTTTCCTAATATGCAGTGTACATTGTCTCCTAGAACCACTTTATATTTCTAATTTCCAGGATCTACTTGAGTCATTACTTTCACCCTCTTTTCCAGATAAATTTTTTATCCATTTTTAAGTAGTAACAAAGCTCACTTATTTTGATCAGCTGCTTTCCTTGCCCCACAATTTGATGAAGATGCTTATGAGCATTTAATGTCTCAGAGACTGATAAAGAAAAAATTGCTTGGAAAGGATCTCTGAAGTATAAAGATTTAATTATTCACTAAAATTGCCTAACTTGTCATATGTGAAAAATATTTTCTCTATTTTTGATGACAACATTAAATATTGGCCTGTCATTACAGGTCTGTAACTTAAGTCTTAAATTAAAATTTTAGTGTCTCATCAAAGACTTTTAGACTGCTATAGTGAAATGCAGTGTGTTAAAGACCATTGTCTGAATTGAAACACTGAAAAAACTATTTATTACCATTTAGTCATAGGAATGGTCTTTAAATTTTCTCCTCTTATTTCTATGTATTCCAACACATTTTCTCTTGAAATCACATCCAACCCCAAGTTAATTTTATTTGTTGTTCTTTTAAAAACTATGTGTGGAAGCAAGTGCTTTTGTGCCTCCCTCTGAAAAAGAGGTGGACGAACACATTCATATTTTGTTATTGCTTATGTCTTCTACAATATTACTAATTAAAAAGAGATGAAATGCTAAGCACTGATATTAGGAGCTTTGAATAAGTTTGAACATATTTCAGAGTCTGTAAGAGAATTTTTTTTTTAAGTTCTTTGTTTCAGTAAAGATGCTGAGAGTACAATACTGAGAACTCATTTGTTTCTAATTTTGTTTATTCTGGTTAGTTACATAAATTGGAGAAATCTTTCTCCAGATTGGGACAGGATCTAGCTAGTTTATTTGTGGATGACAAATGGGTTCTTACATATAAATGAACCACAGCACAAATTAATCATTGACTATAAATGCATTAATATTTATGGCTTGGTTAAAAAGCTTAAGGAAAAGCCATTTTTGTTTTATCCTAAAGAATAGAATAACTTTAACTTCTCTTAAAGCTTTAGGTGCTTATTTTTACTGGAACATGCCTATTTTAGTTCTTATAGCAGTATTCTGTGTAAAGGAAGTTAGTGAATGTTCAGCAGTATCTCCAGAGAGTATGTCTCATTTACAGTAATCTTAGTTGGCTGCCAACTACAGACTTTCCAGAGTTTCATTTTCACTAGAAAGTTCTGTTTGAGTACATTATGAAAATGGTTTCTTCTACAAGAACAAAGCTAATTAAGGTGCTCTATGAGTAAGGCTTAGCCAAGTTTTCTGTCATCGTTTTCTAAAATTCCTTCCAACTCAGCTGTTCAAATTATATAAAAGCTAAAAGGATTTCTTTTTATGAAACAACGTAAGAGTTTTCTCACGATATAACAGAACAGACAGCTTTTAAATGCTAATTGGAAGTGTAATATAATTCAGCAAATATGAAATTTCTACTATGCATACTATATTGGCAACCATTCCTTCTAATTATATCTAATACTTCAGTAGTAAAAAAATCAACTTCATAGTTTCATTTAATAAAACTATCTTATATAAAAAGCATTTATAGATTGTAGCAACTATAATCCTGATCTCTGTATGTATTCCTTTTATTCCCAAGATGCAACTTCAGACTTTTCTTCATCATTTAACATAGGCATGGAATTATACTGCAGACCTTGCCACTTTTCCATTCCAAATTCCAATAGGTAATTGAGCTTTGTTTTCCTGTATGGATACATGCATTAATATGTGTGTTGATTAGAGCTGTATGTGCGTGTTATAATTTTTTTAAATAGAACCACTTCTTAAAGAAATATAGTACCTTTATGTAAGATTATTCCTTTTTAAAATAAACAAAAATCAATAAGAAAAAGTGAGGGGGAGCAGGACCCTTTCATACCCAGTGCTACTTTTGACCAGTTACCTAAAATTACATTGCTTAACCATTTTTTTGTGCCTACCAGAATGTTATTTTCTGAGGTTTCTTTGGATCTCTTATTATACCTAGATATGAATGGCTAAATAGAGATTGTATCAAATGAAACTTTTTCATGGTCTTTTGCCTTTTACTGTAATACAAAAGAGAATTTTGACAAATATGCCCTGGCAGTAAATTATTTATTCGCTAAATCCATATGCTATTGATTATAGGATTACTACTATGGTTGCAAAGTAAGAATATTACTGTGTATCTGTCAGCTGTATATGACAGGATCTTTTGCTGTGGCAGCAAAATTTAAACCTTTCTTTGTTCATTTTGGAGGTTAAGGAAATACTTGCTGATTATGATCTGAATTTTATGACTGTGAGTCTTGATGAAGCCTACTTGAATATAACAGAACACTTACAGGAAAGACAAAATTGGCCTGAGGAGAAAAGAAAATATTTCATTCAAACAGGAAACTCTGCAGAAAATGGTAAGCAATTTTATTAGAACTAACTGAAAACCAACAAACAAAAAACCCTTTGAATTAATTAACTCAGCATGTGTAAGTGGTAGGACTCTATAAAAATGAAAAGAAATCAGAGGCGGGGCAAGATGGCAGACTGGTGAGCTGTAAGTTTTAGTTACTCCTCCAGGAAAGTAGGTAAAAAGCCAGGAACTGCGTGGACTGGACACCACAGAGCAATCTGTCTTTGGGCATACTTCATACAACACTCATGAAAACGTGGAACTGCTGAGATCAGCGAAATCTGTAAGTTTTTGCGGTCAGGGGACCCGCGCCCCTCCCTGCCAGGCTCAGTCCCGTGGGAGGAGGGGCTGTCAGCTCCGGGAAGGAGAAGGGAGAACTGCAGTGGCTGCTCTTATCGAAAACTCATTCTACTGATTCAAACTCCAACCATAAATAGACTGAGACCAGACACCAGAGACTCTGAGAGCAGCCAGCCCAGCAGAGAGCAGACAGGCATAGACAAAAAACAACACGAAAAACTCCAAAATAAAAGCAGAGGATTTTTGGAGTTCTGGTGAACACAGAAAGGGGAAGGGCGGAGCTCAGGCCTTGAGGCGCATATGCAAATCCCGAAGCAAAGCTGATCTCTGCCCTGTGCACCTTTCCTTAATGGCCCTGGTTGCTTTGTCTGTTAGCATTTCAATAACCCATTAGATCTCTGAGGAGGGCCTTTTTTTTTTTTTTTTTTTTAAATCCTTTTTGCTTTTTCTAAAACAATTACTCTAAGAAGCTCAATACAGAAAGCTTCAAAGAATTGCAATTTGGGCACGTCAAGCCAAGAGCAGAACTAAGAGAGCTCTGAGACAAAAGGCAATAATCCAGTGGCTGAGAAAATTCACTAAACAACACAACTTCCCAAGAAAAGGGGGGTGTCTGCTCACAGCCACCATCCTGGTGGACAGGAAACATTCCTGCCCATCGCCAGCCCCATAGCCCAGAGCTGCCCCAGACAACCCAGTGTGACGGAAGTGCTTCAAATAACAGGCACACACCACAAAACTGGGCGTGGACATTAGCCTTCCCTGCAACCTCAGCTGAATGTCCCAGAGCTGGGAAGGTGGAGCAGTGTGAATTAACAAAGCCCCATTCAGCCATCATTTGAGCAGACTGGGAGCCTCCCTACACAGCCCAGCAGCCCAGAACTGCCCTGGGGGGACGGCACTCACCTGTGACATAGCACAGTCATCCCTCAACAGAGGACCCGGGGTGCACAGCCTGGAAGAGGGGCCCACTTGCAAGTCTCAGGAGCCATACGCCAATACCAAAGACTTGTGGGTCAGTGGCAGAGACAAACTGTGGCAGGACTGAACTGAAGGATTAGACTATTGCAGCAGCTTTAAAACTCTAGGATCATCAGGGAGATTTGATTGTTAGGGCCACCCCCCCTCCCCGACTGCCCAGAAACACGCCCCACATACAGGGCAGGCAACACCAACTACACACGCAAGCTTGGTACACCAATTGGGCCCCACAAGACTCACTCCCCCACTCACCAAAAAGGCTAAGCAGGGGGAGATCTGGCTTGTGGAGAACAGGTGGCTCGTGGACGCCACCTGCTGGTTAGTTAGAGAAAGTGTACTCCACGAAGCTGTAGATCTGATAAATTAGAGATAAGGACTTCAATAGGTCTACAAACCCTAAAAGAACCCTATCAAGTTCAGCAAATGCCACGAGGCCAAAAACAACAGAAAATTATAAAGCATATGAAAAAACCAGACGATATGGATAACCCAAGCCCAAGCACCCAAATCAAAAGACCAGAAGAGACACAGCACCTAGAGCAGCTACTCAAAGAACTAAAGATGAACAGTGAGACCATAGTACGGGATATGAAGGAAATCAAGAAGACTCTAGAAGAGCATAAAGAAGACATTGCAACACTAAATAAAAAAATGGATGATCTTATGGAAATTAAAGAAACTGTTGACCAAATTAAAAAGATTCTGGACACTCATAGTACAAGACTAGAGGAAGTTGAACAATGAATCAGTGACCTGGAAGATGACAGAATGGAAAATGAAAGCATAAAAGAAAGAATGGGGAAAAAAATTGAAAAACTCGAAATGGACCTCAGGGATATGATAGATAATATGAAACGTCCGAATATAAGACTCATTGGTGTCCCAGAAGGGGAAGAAAAGGGTAAAGGTCTAGGAAGAGTATTCAAAGAAATTGTTGGGGAAAACTTCCCAAATCTTCAAAACAACATAAATACACAAATCATAAATGCTCAGCGAACTCCAAATAGAATAAATCCAAAAAAACCCACTCCGAGACATATACTGATCACACTGTCAAACATAGAAGAGAAGGAGCAAGTTCTGAAAGCAGCAAGAGAAAAGCAATTCACCACATACAAAGGAAACAGCATAAGACTAAGTAGTGACTACTCAGCAGCCACCATGGAGGCGAGAAGGCAGTGGCACGATATATTTAAAATTCTGAGTGAGAGGAATTTCCAGCCAAGAATACTTTATCCAGCAAAGCTCTCCTTCAAATTTGAGGGAGAGCTTAAATTTTTCACAGACAAAGAAATGCTGAGAGAATTTGCTAACAAGAGACCTGCCCTACTGGAGATACTAAAGGGAGCCCTACAGACAGAGAAACAAAGACAGGACAGAGAGACTTGGAGAAAGGTTCAGTACTAAAGAGATTCGGTATGGGTACAATAAAGGATATTAATAGAGAGAGGGAAAAATATGGCAAACATAATCCAAAGGATAAGATGGCTGATTCAAGAAATGCCTTCACGGTTTTAACGTTGATTGTAAATGGATTAAACTCCCCAATTAAAAGTTATAGATTCGCAGAATGGATCAAAAAAAAAGAACCATCAATATGTTGCATACAAGAGACTCATCTTAGACACAGGGACACAAAGAAACTGAAAGTGAAAGGATGGAAAAAAATATTTCATGCAAGCTACAGCCAAAAGAAAGCAGGTGTAGCAATATTAAACTCAGATAAAATAGACTTCAAATGCAGGGATGTTTTGAGAGACAAAGAAGGCCACTACATACTAATAAAAGGGGCAATTCAGCAAGAAGAAATAACAATCGTAAATGTCTATGCACCCAATCAAGGTGCCACAAAATACATGAGAGAAACACTGGCAAAACTAAAGGAAGCAATTGATGTTTCCACAATAATTGTGGGAGACTTCAACACATCACTCTCTCCTATAGATAGATCAACCAGACAGAAGACCAATAAGGAAATTGAAAACCTAAACAATCTGATAAATGAATTAGATTTAACAGACATCTACAGGACATTACATCCCAAATCACCAGGATACACATACTTTTCTAGTGCTCACGGAACTTTCTCCAGAATAGATCATATGCTGGGACATAAAACAAGCCTCAATAAATTTAAAAAGATTGAAATTATTCAAAGCACATTCTCTGACCACAATGGAATACAATTAGAAGTCAATAACCATCAGAGACTTAGAAAATTCACAAATACCTGGAGGTTAAACAACACACTCCTAAACAATCAGTGGGTTAAAGAAGAAATAGCAAGAGAAATTGCTAAATATATAGAGACGAATGAAAATGAGAACACAACATACCAAAACCTATGGGATGCAGCAAAAGCAGTGCTAAGGGGGAAATTTATAGCACTAAATGCATATATTAAAAAGGAAGAAAGCGCCAAAATCAAAGAACTAATGGATCAACTGAAGAAGCTAGAAAATGAACAGCAAACTAATCCTAAACCAAGTACAAGAAAAGAAATAACAAGGATTAAAGCAGAAATAAATGACATAGAGAACAAAAAAACAATAGAGAGGATAAATATCACCAAAAGTTGGTTCTTTGAGAAGATCAACAAGATTGACAAGCCCCTAGCTAGACTGACAAAATCAAAAAGAGAGAAGACCCATATAAACAAAATAATGAATGAAAAAGGTGACATAACTGCAGATCCTGAAGAAATTAAAAAAATTATAAGAGGATACTATGAACAACTGTATGACAACAAACTGGATAATGTAGAAGAAATGGACAATTTCCTGGAAACATATGAACAACCTAGACTGACCAGAGAAGAAATAGAAGACCTCAACCAACCCATCACAAGCAAAGAGATCCAATCAGTCATCAAAAATCTTCCCACAAATAAATGCCCAGGGCCAGATGGCTTCACAGGGGAATTCTACCAAACTTTCCAGAAAGAACTGACACCAATCTTACTCAAACTCTTTCAAAACATTGAAAAAAATGGAACACTACCTAACTCATTTTATGAAGCTAACATCAATCTAATACCAAAACCAGGCAAAGATGCTACAATAAAGGAAAACTACCAGCCAATCTCCCTAATGAATATAGATGCAAAAATCCTCAACAAAATACTTGCAAATCGAATCCAAAGACACATTAAAAAAATCATACACCATGACCAAGTGGGGTTCATTCCAGGCATGCAAGGATGGTTCAACATAAGAAAAACAATCAATGTATTACAACACATTAAAAACTCGAAAGGGAAAAATCAATTGATCATCTCAATAGATGCTGAAAAAGCATTTGACAAAATCCAACATCCCTTTTTGATAAAAACACTTCAAAAGGTAGGAATTGAAGGAAACTTCCTCAACATGATAAAGAGCATATATGAAAAACCCACAGCCAGCATAGTACTCAATGGTGAGAGACTGAAAGCCTTCCCTCTAAGATCAGGAACAAGACAAGGATGCCCGCTGTCACCACTGTTATTCAACATTGTGCTGGAAGTGCTAGCCAGGGCAATCCGGCAAGACAAAGAAATAAAAGGCATCCAAATTGGAAAAGAAGAAGTAAAACTGTCATTGTTTGCAGATGATGTGATCTTATATCTAGAAAACCCTGAGAAATCAACGATACACCTACTAGAGCTAATAAACAAATTTAGCAAAGTAGCGGGATACAAGATTAATGCACATAAGTCAGTAATGTTTCTATATGCTAGAAATGAACAAACTGAAGAGACACTCAAGAAAAAGATACCATTTTCAATAGCAACTAAAAAAATCAAGTACCTAGGAATAAACTTAACCAAAGATGTAAAAGACCTATACAAAGAAAACTACATAACTCTACTAAAAGAAATAGAAGGGGACCTTAAAAGATGGAAAAATATTCCATGTTCATGGATAGGAAGGCTAAATGTCATTAAGATGTCAATTCTACCCAAACTCATCTACAGATTCAATGCAATCCCAATCAAAATTCCAACAACCTACTTTGCAGACTTGGAAAAGCTAGTTATCAAATTTATTTGGAAAGGGAAGATGCCTCGAATTGCTAAAGACACTCTAAAAAAGAAAAACGAAGTGGGAGGACTTACACTCCCTGACTTTGAAGCTTATTATAAAGCCACAGTTGCCAAAACAGCATGGTACTGGCACAAAGATAGACATATAGATCAATGGAATCGAATTGAGAATTCAGAGATAGACCCTCAGATCTATGGCCGACTGATCTTTGATAAGGCCCCCAAAGTCACTGAACTGAGCCATAATGGTCTTTTCAACAAATGGGGCTGGGAGAGTTGGATATCCATATCCAAAAGAATGAAAGAGGACCCCTACCTCACCCCCTACACAAAAATTAACTCAAAATGGACCAAAGATCTCAATATAAAAGAAAGTACCATTAAACTCCTAGAAGATAATGTAGGAAAACATCTTCAAGACCTTGTATTAGGAGGCCACTTCCTAGACTTTACACCCAAAGCACAAGCAACAAAAGAGAAAATAGATAAATGGGAAGTCCTCAAGCTTAGAAGTTTCTGCACCTCAAAGGAATTTCTCAAAAAGGTAAAGAGGCAGCCAACTCAATGGGAAAAAATTTTTGGAAACCATGTATCTGACAAAAGACTGATATCTTGCATATACAAAGAAATCCTACAACTCAATGACAATAGTACAGACAGCCCAATTATAAAATGGGCAAAAGATATGAAAAGACAGTTCTCTGAAGAGGAAATACAAATGGCCAAGAAACACATGAAAAAATGTTCAGCTTCACTAGCTATTAGAGAGATGCAAATTAAGACCACAATGAGATACCATCTAACACCAATTAGAATGGCTGCCATTAAACAAACAGGAAACTACAAATGCTGGAGGGGATGTGGAGAAATTGGAACTCTTATTCATTGTTGGTGGGACTGTATAATGGTTCAGCCACTCTGGAAGTCAGTCTGGCAGTTCCTTAGAAAACTAGATATAGAGCTACCATTCGATCCAGCGATTGCACTTCTTGGTATATACCCGGAAGATCGGAAAGCAGTGACACGAACAGATATCTGCACGCCAATGTTCATAGCAGCATTATTCACAATTGCCAAAAGATGGAAACAACCCAAATGTCCTTCAACAGATGAGTGGATAAATAAAATGTGGTATATACACACGATGGAATACTACACGGCAGTAAGAAGGAACGATCTGGTGAAACATATGACAACATGGATGAACCTTGAAGACATAATGCTGAGCGAAATAAGCCAGGCACAAAAAGAGAAATATTATATGCTACCACTGATGTGAACTTTGCAAAATGTAAAACAAATGGTTTATAATGTAGAATGTAGGGGAACTAGCAGTAGAGAGCAATTAAGGAAGGGGGAACAATAATCCAAGAAGAACAGATAAGCTATTTAACGTTCTGGGGATGCCCAGAAATGACTATGGTCTGTTAATTTCTGATGGATGTAGTAGGAACAAATTCACTGAAATGTTGCTATATTATGTAACTTTCTTGGGGTAAAGTAGGAACATGTTGGAAGTTAAGCAGTTATCTTAGGTTAGTTGTCTTTTTCTTACTCCCTTGTTATGGTCTCTTTGAAATGTTCTTTTATTGTATGTTTGTTTTCTTTTTAACTTTTTTTTCATACAGTTGATTTAAAAAAGAAGGGAAAGTTAAAAAAAAAAAAAAGAAAAAAAAAAAAAGACAAACAAGGAAAAAAAAAAAAAAAGATGTAGTGCCCCCTTGAGGAGCCTGTGGAGAATGCAGGGGTATTCGCCTACCCCACCTCCATGGTTGCTAACATGACCACAGACATAGGGGACTGGTGGTTTGATGGGTTGAGCCCTCTACCATAAGTTTTACCCTTGGGAAGACGGTTGCTGCAAAGGAGAGGCTAGGCCTCCCTGTATTTCTGCCTAAGAGTCTCCTCCTGAATGCCTCTTTGTTGCTCAGATGTGGCCCTCTCTCTCTGGCTAAGCCAACTTGAAAGGTGAAATCACTGTCCTCCCCCCTACGTGGGATCAGACACCCAGGGAAGTGAATCTCCCTGGCAACGTGGAATATGACTCCCGGGGAGGAATGTAGACCCGGCATCGTGGGACGGAGAACATCTTCTTGACCAAAAGGGGGATGTGAAAGGAAATGAAATAAGCTTCAATGGCAGAGAGATTCCAAAACGAGCCGAGAGATCACTCTGGTGGGCACTCTTACGCACACTTTAGACAACCTTTTTTAGGTTCTAAAGAATTGGGGTAGCTGGTGGTGGATACCTGAAACTATTAAACTACAACCCAGAACCCATGAATCTCGAAGACAGTTGTATAAAAATGTAGCTTATGAGGGGTGACAGTGGGATTGGGAATGCCATAAGGACCAAACTCCACTTTGTCTAGTTTATGGATGGATGTGTAGAAAAGTAGGGGAAGGAAACAAACAGACAAAGGTACCCAGTGTTCTTTTTTACTTCAATTGCTCTTTTTCACTCTAATTATTATTCTTGTTATTTTTGTGTGTGTGCTAATGAAGGTGTCAGGGATTGATTTAGGTGATGAATGTACAACTATGTAATGGTACTGTAAACAATCGAAAGTACAATTTGTTTTGTATGACTGCGTGGTATGTGAATATATCTCAATAAAATGATGATTAAAAAAAAAAAAAAGAAAAGAAATCAGAAACTTAAAATTCATCAGTCATTTTTCCAAGTTAAATATGTGGAATATCACTTTTAAACCAAATGAGATTGTCAAATCTCTAGACTTTAAGAGTCTGCAGAAGACTTCTGGGGAAGATGGCAGAGTAAGGAACTCTGGGACTAAGTCCTTTCACCAAAATGATTGTTGAACATAGAGGAACTGTCTGAGACAACTGTTCTGGGGTTCCAGAGGTCAGGACACTGTACAGCATCCAAGGAAGAACAGGAGGAAGAGACTAACAAACTGGTGAAGAACAGTGAGTTGCTGTCTCCATGCAGCAGCTGCTGGCACCCATCTTCCAGTCTCATGGCAGGCTGCCTTGGAGTCCAGTTCCTGGCTAGCTTGCAGGGGACAGAAAGGGATATAAAAATCCTCTTCCTCAAGAACCAGGGATAGACACATCCAGTCACTGATCACAGCTTTTGATTAGCAAAGACAAATCACTGGGTCCTGCCCCAAACAAAGGTGGTAGGGATTTAAAGGTGCACTGCTTTCCTTGTGGCTGTGGGGAACACTTAGCTGAAGGGCTGCATTTACTGGGCAGGCCAGGAAAGTTCAGCTTTGGGAAGCCATCTAAGATGCTTTTTGGCATCCTTCCTGATCCCTTCCCCAGGGCACTTTGGAGCTGGTGTGTTCCCCTTTCATGGATCCCTGGCTCTGTATTGACTGGGAAATACTGACTTGAGAAAGTCCTTTCTGTGATGACTCTCCTCCCAGAATTTGCCCTCCAGGCAAGCAGCTAGAGACAATCAAAGGAGTTTAAAAGACTATAGAGGAAAAATGAAAACAAACAGAACAGATCATGATACCCGGAGAAGGAACAATAAAGGAAGCTGGAGGTGAATCAGTTGCACAAAAAGTACAGTCTTAAAAATGGCACTGTGTATCCAGGGCAAGAAACAGATAAATAAGAGCTGAAAAAATCCCATCACTTAAACCCAGGCTATTCTAAAGGTCTAGAATAAGTTGAATCAAGCATCAAAGAAAAGTCTTAATAAAAAGCCAATCAAGAATAAAACTCCAGGTAAGAAAGAGAAACTAAGCTTCAGGGTAAACTTATCAGGATAATCAGATGCCTAGACATCAGCAAAAAATTACAGGCCATACTACGAAACAGGAGGATATGGCCCAGGTAAGGGAGCACTTTGAAAGTTCAGAGGAGAAACAGAGTTTGGAAGAACTAATAAAAAATGTACAAATGAATCTAAATTAATTCAAGGAGATGAAGGAAAATAGTTAAAGAGATAAAGGATATTAAGACAGTCTGCAAGTGTGGAGAAGAATTTGAAAGTATAAAAGGAAACATAGGCACTTATGGGAATGAAAGGCAGCATAGAAGACATTAAGAATATTCTAGAGGCATACAACAGCAGATTTGAATAAACAGAAGAAAGAATCAGTGAACTAAAAGACAGGACAATTGAAATTTTATAGATAGAAGAACAGATAGAGAAAATAATATAAAAAATTGAGCAGGATCTCAGGGATTTTAATGACCTCATGAAGCACACAAACAGATGTGTTGTGGATGTCCTAGAAGGAAAACGGAAAGGAAAGGAAAAGGACCAAAAAGAATATTTCAGTAAATAATAAAAATTTCCCAACACTTAAGAAAGACATAAATATACATGTCTAAGAAGTACAGCATACTCCAAACAGAATAAATCCTAATAGACCTGCTCTGCAACACATACTAATCCAAATGTCAAATGCCAAAGATAGAAAAAAAATTCTGAAAGCAGCAAGAGAAAAGCAATTCTTCACATACAAGGGGTCTGCAATAAGACTGTTCTGGTTTGCTAATGCTGCTGTTATGCGAAACACCAGAGATGGATTGGCTTTTATAAAGGGGATTTATTAAGTTACAGATTTACAGTCCTAAGGCCATAAAAGTGTCCCAACTAAGGCATCAACAATAGGATGACTTCACTGAAAAATGGCCAGTGGCGTCTGGACACCTCTGTCAGCTGGGAAGGCATGTGGCTGCTGACTGCTGGTCCCAGGTTGTGTTTCAGTTCTTCTCTCAGCTCCTGTGCATCCTTAGCTTAGGATCTCCAAACATCCTTCTGTCCACGGCTCCAAGCATCTCTAAGCGTCTCTAAGCATCAGCAGCATCTAGGTCTGTGTCAGCTCTTTTCAAAGGACTCCAGTAAACTAATCAAGACCTACCCTGAATGGGTGGGGCCAAATCTCCATCAAAACATTCAATCAAGAGGTCGCACCCTAATCAAAAAATTAATCAATCTGCCCCCACAAGATTGCATTAAAGAATATGATTTTTTCTGGGGGGCATAATATATACAAACTGGCACAAAGACTAAGTGCCAGTTTCTCATCAGAAACCATGGAGGCAAGAAGGCAGTAGTATGACGTATTTAGGGTACTGAAAGAGAAAAACTGCTTCCAAAAGTTCTTTATCCAGCAAAACTGTCCTTAAAAAATGAGAGTTTAAAATACTCACAGATTTACAGAAACTGAGTTTTGTCAACAAGAGACCCGCTCTACAAGAAATATTAAATTAAGGAATTCTGCAGGCTGAAAGGATAAGATAGGAGACAGTGTCTTGGAGTAATGTGAAGAAATGAAGATTATCAGTAAGGGTAACTAAAAGGGCAAAAAGAGAGAGGAAAACAAGATATGACGTGAAAACCAAAGGATAAAATGGCTGAAGTATTGCCTTTACAGTAATAACACTGAATGTTAATGACTTAAACTCCCCAGATTGGAAGAATGGATAAAAAAGCATGACTGAATGTTCACAAAAGACTCATTCCTAGATGCAAAGACACTAAAAGGTTGAAATTGGAAGATTGGGGAAAGATATTCCATGCAAACAGTAACTGAAAGAGAGTAGGGTAGCTGTACTAATATTAGACAAAATAGACTTTAAATGCAAAACTGTAATGAGATCAAAATAGACACTGTGTTAATAAAAGGGGCAATCCACCGAGAAGAAATAACACGTATAAATATTTAGGCACCTAACCATGGTGCCCCAAAATACATGAGGCAAACACTGCAAAACTGGAAGGAGAAATAGACATCTCTACAATAATAGAGACTTCAATATATCACTCCCATCAATAACAGAATATCTATACAGAGGATTGATAAGGAAACAGGGAACTTGAATAATACAATAAATAAGGTAGGTCTGACAGATAAACAGAACTTTGCACCCCAAAACAGCAGGAATATATTCTTCTCAAGCATGTATGGATCATTCTCCAGGATAGACCACATATTGGGTCAAAAACAAGTTTCTAAATTTAAAAAGATTGAAATTGTACAAAACACTTTCTCTGACTATATGGAATGAAGCTGGAAATCAATAACAGGTGGAGAACTAAAAAATTATCAAATGTATGTACATTAAACAACACATTCTTAAACAATCAGTGGGTCAAAGAAGAAATTGCCAGGGAAATCAGTAAATATTTTGAGACAAATGAAAATGAGAACACAACGTATGAAAACTCATGGGATGCAGTGAAGGCAGTGCTGAGAGGGAAATTCATAGCCCTAAACACTTCCTTTAAAAAGAAGAAAGAGCTAAAATTAAAGACCTAACTGTGCACCTGAAGTAACTAGAAAAAGAACAGGAATTAATCCCAAGGCAAACAGAAGGTAAGAAATATAAAGAGCAGAAGTAAATGAAATTGAGAATAAACAGCAATAGAATTAACAGAACCAAAAATTGTTTCTTTTAGAAGAGCAATAAAATTGACAAACTCTTAGCTAGACTGACAAAGACAAAAAGAAAGAAGATGCAAATAAATAAAGTCACAAGTGAGAGAGAGAACATTACTACTGACCCCACAGAAATAAAAAGGATCATAAGAGGATACTATGAACAATTGTATGCCAACAAATTAGAACACCTAGATGAAATGGACAAATTCCTAGGAACGCCTGAACAATTTTACTGACTCTAGAAAACATAGAAGACCTCAACAGACCAATTACAAGTAAAGAGATTGAATAAGTCATCAAAAACCTCCCGAAAAGAAGCTCAGAACCAGATGGCTTCACAAATGAATTCTATCAGTCATTTCAAAAAGAACTATTATCAATCCTTTATTGTTTTCATGTTCTCAATTTCATTTAATATTTCTGCTCTAATCTTTGTTATTTCTTTCTGTTTGTTTTGGGGTTAGTTTGCTGTTCTTTCTCTAGTTCCTCCAGGTGAACAGTTAATTCCTCAAGTTTTGCTCTTTCTTCTTTTTTATTACAGGCATTTAGGGCAATAAATTTCCCTCTCAGTACCACCTTTCTGCATCCCATAAGTTTTGATATGTTGTGTTTTCATTTTCATTTGCCTCAAGATATTTACTGATTTCTTTTGTAATTTCTTCCTTGACCCACTGGTTGCTTAAGAGTGTTTTTAGCCTCCATATATTTGTGAATTTTCCAGCCTTCCCCCTGTTATTGATTTCCAACTTTATTCCATTATGATCTGAGAAAGTGTTTTGTATAATAGCAAAAATTTTAAATTCACTGAGACTTGCTTTGTGACCCAACATGTGATCTAGCCTGTAGAATGCTCTATGAGCACTTGAGGAAAATGTATACCTTGCAGTTGTGGGGTGTAGTGTTCTATAAATGTCTGTTAAGTCTAGTTTATTTATCTTACAATTCAGCATCTCTGTTTCCTTATTGATCCTCTATCTAAATGTTCTATCCATTGATGAGAGCAGTGTATTAAAATCTCCAAGTATTATTGTAGAGGGATCTACTTCCTTCAGTGTTGTCAGTGTTTGCCTCATGTATTTTGGGACACTCTGACTCGGTGCATAAATATTTATGATTGTTATGTCTTCTTGATGAATTGTCACTTTTATTAATATATAGTGTAGTTATTTGTCTTTTTAAATCACTTTATATTTGAAGCCTAATTTGTCTGCTATTGATATAGCTACCCCTGCTCTTTTCTGGTTGTTTTTTGTGTGAAATATCTTTTTCCAGCCTTTTACTTTTCAACATATTTTTGTCCTTGTGTCTAAAGTGAGTCTCTTGCAGACAGCACATACATGAGTCCTGTTTTTTAATCTATTCTGCCAGTCTGTTGTTTTGTTGAGGAGTTTAATCCATTAATCCAGTTTGTCTTTTGGAGTTTATATGCCATGTCTTATTTTCTTCTCTCTCTCCTTTTACCCTTCCTGATAGTCTTCATTTCTACACTATTTTCCAAACCTTTCTCTTCTGTCTTTTCTATCAACCTGTAGCCCTTCCTTTAGTATTTCTTGTAGAACAGGTCTCTTGTTCACAAAATCTCTCAGTGTCTGTTTATTTGAAAATATTTTAAACTCTCACTCATTTTTGAAGGACAGTTTAGCCAGATACAAAATTCTTGGTTGGCAGTTCTTCTCTTTCAATATCTTAAATATATCATACCACTGCCTTCTCGCCTCCATGGTTTCTGCAGAGAAATCTGTACCTAGTCTTATCAAACTTCCCTTGTATGTGATGGATCGCTTTTCTCTTGCTGCTTTCAGAATTTTCTCTTTGTCTTTGACATTGGATGATCTGATCAGTGGCTTGGAGTAGATCTATTCATATTTATTCTGTTTGGGGTATGCTGCACTTCTTGAATCTGTAATTTTATGTCTTTCAAAAGAATTGGGAAATTTTCAGTGATTGTATCCTCCATTATTCTTTCTGCCCCTTTTCCCTTTTCTTCTCCTTCTGGGACACACATAACAGGTATATTCATGCACTTCATGTTTGCATTCAATTCCCTGAGAGCCTACTTGTATTTTCCATTCTTTACCCTACCTGTTCTTTTGTGTGAAGGATTTTAGATGTCTTGTCTTCTAGTTCACTGATCCTTCTTCTGCCTCTTCAAATCTTCTATTGTATGTCTACATTGTGTTTTTCATCTCTTCTATTGTGCCTGTCATTCCCATAAGTTCTGACACTTGTTTTTTCAAGCTTACGAATTCTTTATGGTCAATGAGTGTCTTCTTTATATCCTTCATTTCTGTTCCAGTTTGCCAATGCTGCCATTTTGCAAAACACCAGAAGTGGATTGGCTTTTATAAAGCAGGTTTATTTGGATATAAAGTCTTAGTTCTAAGGCCATAAAGTGTCCAAGGTAAGGCATCAACAGCAGTGTACCTTCACTGAAGGATTGCCATTGGTGTCCAGAAAACCTCTGTTTTAAGGCACATGGCTGGCATCCACTTGCTCCCAGGTTGCATTTCAAAATTGCATTCTCCCAAATGTTGCTCTTGGGGCGTTTTCTCCTCTCTTAGCTGCTGTTCTTCAAAATGTCACTCTGTTTGTGCCAGTTTGAATATATTGTGTCCCCCAAATGCCATTATCTTTGATGTAATCTTGTGTGGGCAGACGTTATCAGTGTTGATTAGATTGTAATTCTTTGAGTGTTTCTGTGGAGATGCGCCCCACTCAGCTGTGGGTGATGACTCTGATTGGATAATTTCCATGGAGGTGTTGGCCTGAATTAAATTACTGGCACACTATGTAAGATCAGACAGAAGAAGCGAGCTTGCTACATCCAAGAGGGACACTTTGAAGAAAGCACAGGAGCTGCAGATGAGAGACATTTTGAAGACGGCCAGTGAAAGCAGACTCTTGCTCTGGAGTTGCAAAGAGAGGACAAATACCCCAAGTGCAACTAAGAGTGACATTTTTGAGGAACTGCAGCCTAGAGAGGAACATCCTGGGAGAAAGCCATTTTGAAACCAGAACTTTGGAACAGATGCCAGCCACGTGCCTTCCCAGCTAACAGAGGTTTTCCGGATACTATTGGCTATCCTCCAGTGAAGGTACCCAATTGTTGATGTGTTACCTTGGACACTTTATGGCCTTAAGACTGTAATTGTGTAACCAAATAAACCCCCTTTTATAAAAGCCAATTCATTTCTGGTGTTTTGCATTCCAGCAGTATTAGCAAACTAGAACACAGTTGCTCTGAGGTCCCTCTGTTTGTGAGCTCTTTTTGTTAAACTCCAGTGAACTAATGAAGACCCACTCTGAATGGGCAGGGCCATATTTCCGTGGAAACATTCAATCAAGAGGTCACTCCCGAATCAAAGGTGTCACTCACAGTTGGGTGGGTCACATCTCCATGGAAACAATCAGAAGGTTCCAACCTAATCAACACTAATATGTCTGCCCCCAGAAGATTGCATTAAAGAATATGGCTTTTTCCAGAGGACATAATATATACAGGCCAGCACAATCTTTTGCCACATTTTCCTTCAGCTCGTTGATTTGATTTAGATTTGTTAGAACATCTTTAATTAGTTGTTTCAACTCCTCTATCTCAGTTGAAGTGTCAGTTTGTTCCTTCTATATCATTGTGCTTCCAGGTATGATTTGTGATTTTTTACTGTCTAGGCTTCTGATTTTCTTGATTAGTTTATTCTGGAGATCATTTTCACTCTTTTACTTAGGGTTTTCTTGTTGGTTGGCTTTGTTCTTTGGTTTTCAGTTCAAATTATTATAGACATCTAGCATAGCATTGATCAGAATTTTTCAGCTCTTGTTTTTCTAGTACTTGCCCTGCCTGTATGTAACATTTTTTTGAGGGGCTCTCCGCCCGGGTATGATCAACCCCAATCAGATTTTCCTAGTCCAGAAAGGCCCAGGTCTCGGGAGGATGATGTAATCTCTATCAAAGTTTCCCTGAGAATGAGACCTGGAAGGTTGTCAGACCCTCCTGTGAAGTATCTAGACCCTGTAATTTTCCTATTCTTTTGAGCAGGTTGTGCTTGTCAGCCCACATCTCCCCATGAGTGTAAAGAGATGAGATGCCTCTAATTCTCAGCAGCCTCCGTCCCTGCCAGGGGCATGGCTGACTCAAGCAGTTTCTTTTTTCCAGCCCAGAGATTCTGCGTTCTCTGAAGGAGGGCCACCACTTGAGCTGGGCACCGCAATACACCCCTTGTCTTGGGGAAGATATGCACTTTAGGGAATTATCTCCCCCATTAGACTCATTGCTTTATCTCTCAGACCTCTCTTGGCTCTGCCCTTGCCTGGGTTCAGCTAGTATTTGAAAATATCTGAGGCTTTCTCTTATGAGTTACTTAGAATAGTTTTTAAAAAGAAGAAAAGCCAAAAAAAAAAAAAAAGAGAGAGAGAGAAAAGAAAAGAAGAAAGGAAAAAAAAATAGAAATCCCTTTTCAGAGACTTTCCCCAGCTCCCAAGTTTCGCCAGTCAATAGCCTGAGTTGGTACCTGTTCTATGCACCTCCCCTTCTTGTGGCACAGCCCCTTTCCAGTACTCTGAGCTCGGCAGACTCCAAAAGCCTTCGTCTTTATTCTTTTTTGTTTTATTTCATTTTATTTTTTTCCATCAGCCCTGCCTCCTCGCTACTGGGATTAAAGCTGCAGTTGTAGCTTGGCTGAGCTGCTTTCCCTTGTTCCCAGTAGAGACTACTTAAACATATGCCCTTTAGGGAATTATCTCCTTCACCTGACTAGTTGCTTTCAGACATACCTTAATTCCACCCTTGCCTGGGGTAGTGTTGAAATCTGAGAGCTCCCACAGCTCTAATGGGCTATTGAAACCCCCGCCCCCCCCCAAAAAAATAAACAGAGAGAAAGAAAAGAAAGTAAAGAAAAGAAAAGAAAACTTCAGAGCTGGATCCCAGCTCCTTAGGTTTTCCTATCAAGAGCCACAGTTGGTACCTGCTTCTCTGTGTCCCTTTTTCTTTGGGCCCAGCCCTTTTCCAGTGTTCTGAGCTCCTCCAACTCCAAAAGTCTCTGTTTTTTTGGTAGTTGTTAGCCCCACCTCCTCTCTACCAGGGCAAAACTTCCTGGTTCTTTTGATGCTTGCTCTTGATTTATCTGTGCTCATAGCTTTTATTCAGCAGCCCGAATTTGTTGATTAATTCTGCAGTTGGAGCCTGGCTGAGCTACCCTCCTTATTCCCAGCAGAGACTGCTTCTTTTACCCTTGGGGAACTAGCTCCAAGATAGCCTGCCATACCAGTGGGTCAGGGATACCAGCCCTCTGGCCGGGAAAACCTACGGTTCTTCGCTGTGGTCTCAGCCATTCCGCCCATTCCAGACAGGTGTACAATGTGTGTCTGGTCATAGAAGTCCCTCAAATAGTTGTTTCAGATAGTTCAAGGCTATTTACTAGCTGCCTTAAAAGGAGTAACTAATTCCACACCTGTGCCAGTTTGGATGTATTATGGCCCCAGAATGCCATTATCTTTGATGCAGTCTTGTGGGGGCAGATATATTAGTGTTGATTAGGTTGGAACCTATTAGTTCAGTGTTTCCATGGAGATGTGACTCAATCAACTGCGGATGAGACCTTTCACTGGATTATTTCTATGGAGGCATGGGCCTTGATTAGTTCACTGGAGCCCTATAAAAGCTTGGACAAAAGGACCTCACTTCTAGCTGCAGCTGAGGAACACATTTTGGAAGACGGCTGTTGAAAGCTGAGACAGACATTTTGGAGAATGCCATTTTGAAACACAACCTGGGAGGAAGCAGATGCCAGCCTTCCCAAACTGGCACAGGTGTGGAATTAGATACTCCTTGTAGGGCAGCTGGTAAATAGTGATGAACTATCTGGAACAACTATTTGAGGGACTTCTATGACACATTGTACACCCATCTGGAATGGGCGGAATGGCTGAGACCACAGGTTTTCAGATGCCAATGGTCTTTCTCCAACTAGAGCAATTAGGCAAAAAAAGAAACAAAAGGCATCTAAATTGGAATGGAAGAAGTAAAACTTTCACTATTTGTACATGACATGATCTTATATATAGAAAGTCATGAAAAATCTACAACAAAGCTACCATTGCTAATAAACGAGTTCAGCAAAATATCAGAATGCTAGATCAGCACACAGAAGGCAGTAGTGCTTCTATACATTAGTAATAAGCAATCTGAGGAATAAATCAAGAAAAAAATTCCATTGATAATAGCAATTTGTAAACAAAATAGTAAACTTTTTCAAATATGTAAATCTTTATAGGATTGGCTTTCAAGAACATCTAATCTCATATTATGCCATGGGACTCAGGGGCAGGTCATTGAAATATCGTCCTTTAAAATCAAAGAAATTTTTCTGCTGTTTTCCCCTATTCAAAATGTGTTATGTGTTAGGAAATATACTGCTAAGTAATGTGCCTATGTAAAAATTATTATTATTAAATGTTTCTTTTGCATTATAAATGTGGGATGACAAGTGCTAGTCAGTGTAAGGAACTTTGAAATATCTTAACTGCCTGGCACTTGCCATGCAGATGGTTTGCTATAATCCTGGTGTTTTAGATTATTAGAAACCTTAATTTGAACTCTGGTCACCTCACTTATGGGGATTATAAAGATACTTCTTTTGGTAAACAAATAAGAATTGACTTCAGCTTCTAGTTACATAGCTAGGCCTCATGAAAAAGTAGAATATAATTCTTGTTGAAATGGTAACTGCAGTTCAGTAGCAGCTCTAATAATGTACCAGAAGACAGCAAGCTTTGCTTCCTATCCTAGTGCTTTGCATCACAGTCACTCACCTGAGAACAGGTAGTAGAGGCATGAAGTGTACGACACAGTATGAAGAACTCTGCAGAAGGAGCTTGTGAATATGGCAGGTACCTTACTTGGTCTGCAGCTTTTCTGCAACTCTATTTATCTTCATTTCCACCTATCCAGAGAAAGAAAAGAGGGTCTACGTAGATACAGTTTTAACTATTCCTTATCCTTCATCCCCTCTGAAACACTCTGCATTTTAAAACTGAAATATAGAAAATGAAAGGAACTGATACGCATAAATTACAGCTAATGTAAGTTTAAAAATAAGGCTTATTTTGTATGTGGCCCAGGAATTCAGATTTGAAAAACATCTGCCTGTGCCTTAGTTCATATTACATACTTTAAATTTTGAAATCAATCAAGAACTTACCATATTATTCACAGATGTTTCTTAGAAGTTTAAAATTACATAAACATTATCATTAGAAAATCTTCCTAAAAGGTCAAGTTCATATTTAAAGTGATGTGCATTCAAATATGTCTTGAAAATGGAGACTTTAATTTTTGTTTCTGCATTTACTTTAATTTGGAAAGTTTTTATATATAGTAAAATTATAAAATGGGATCAGAAAACTTGTTAATCTCAGATCTTATAAATCCATGTAAACTGTATTTCTCCATTAAACTCAGAAAGTAAAGTAATTGATTCATTCATGAGGAAATTTCTAGTACAGATTTAAGTGTAATCACAATCCATTTATGAAAAATGTAAATAAAAATAATTTTACTTTACTTTTGGTAATCATATTAGTTTACAGAATACAGATAATAAGGCTTCTTGCCATTAAACTTGAATTGAATTGATCTGATCAAGATCTTAAGAATTTGTATGTTTAAAGAAGCATAAGAAGCGTAACTTTCAAAGATAATTTCTATTCCAAATGTTTCCTTAGTATAGTTTACAGATAAGCAAGTCAAAATTTAAATCAGCATTTGAAAGACAAAAATTTAGATATTTCAACATCTGAAGAATTTGTCATGAAGAAAAGTTAAGGTTTTCCCTCTAAAAACAAAACAAAATTTATTTTTCTGTATGATTATTCTAGATTGCTTAATGCTTTTTTCCTCATTTCCAAATACTAATGTAAGAAGGGTGTTTTACATAGATAGTAAGGATAAAGATGTTATTTTTTTAAGAACAAAAGTAATGTGAATCTAAATCCACTTCTGGGTTTAGGTTAATTTGGGTACAAAAGTTAATGAGTGACCCCCAGATCTGTGGTCGACTGATCTTTGATAAGGCCCCCAAACCTACTGAACTGGGACATAACAGTCTCTTCAACAAATGGGGCTGGGGAACTAGATATTCATATCCAAAAGAATGAAAGAGGACCCCTACCTCACACCCTACACAAAAATTAACTCAAAGTGGATCAAAGACCTCCATATAAAAGACAGTACCATAAAACTCCTAGAAGATAATATAGGGAAACATCTTCAAGACCTTGTATTAGGCGGTCACTTCCTAAACCTTATACCCAAAGCACAAGCAACAAAAGAAAAAATAGATAAATGGGAACTCCTCAAACTTAGAATGTTCCGTACCTCAAAGGAATTTGTCAAAAACATGAAGAGGTGGCCAACTCATGGGGAAAAAATATTTGGAAACATGTATCTGATAAAAGACTGGTATCTTGCATATATAAAGAAATTCTAAAATTCAATGACAGTAGTACAAACAACCCAATTATAAAATGGGCAAAAGATATGAAAAGATGTTTCTCTGAAGAAGAAATGCAAATGGCTAAAAAACACAAGAAAAAAATGTTCATTTTCACTAGCTGTTAGGGAGATGCAAATTAAGACCACAATGAGATATCATCTCACACCAATTAGAATGGCTGCCATTAAACAAACAGGAAACTACAAATGCTGGAGAAGATGTGGGAAAATTGGAACTCTTATTCATTGCTGGTGGGACTGTATAATGGTACAGCCACTCTGGAGGACAGTCTCACAGTTCCTTAGAAAATTAGACACAGAGTTAACCCGTCGATCTAGCAATTTCACTTCTCGGTATATACCCAGAAGATCTGAAAGCAGTGACACGAACAGGTATTTGCACACCAGTGTTCATAGCAGCATTATTCATAATTGCCAAGAGATGGAAACAATCCAGATGTCCTTCAGCAGATGAGTGGATAAATAAAATGTGGTGTATACACATGATGGAATACTATGCGGCAGTAAGAAGCAATGAGGTCAGGAAACATAGGACAACATGGATGAACCCTGGGGATGTAATGCTGAGTGAAATAAGCTAGACACAAAAGAGAGATATTGTATGTTACCACTAATGTGAACTCTGTGAAAAATGTGAAATAAATGTTTTGTATTGTAGAATGTAGGGGATCTAGCGATAGACAGCAACTAGTGAAGGGGGAACGATAATCTTATAAGAACAGATAAGATATGGAGAGTAATCATTATTACTAGCTGTTAGGGAGATGCAAATTAAGACCACAGTGAGATATCATCTCACACCAATAGAATGGCTGCCATTAAGCAAACAGGAAACTACAAATGCTGGAGAAGATGTGGAAAAATTGGAACTCTTATTCCATATCTTATCTGTTCTTATTAGATATGGGAATGTTCAGGAATGACCATGGTTTGTTAATTTTTGGGGGGTATAGTAGGAACGTGTTGGAAGCAATGTAGTTATTTTAGGTTATTTGTTTTTCTTATTTCTTTGTTTTGTTTACAATGTTTTTTTAAATTTTTTCATAAAGTATATTTTTAAAAAGTTAAGAGTTTTACATGTATGTCCTTTAAAAAATGTATAACAAGATGCAAGCCAGGGAAACCCAAGGATCACCAGCAGGCCAGCACCAGTATTTTACAGGCTTTGGGAATTGGGATCACCTTGCTAACACCTTGATTTTAGACTTCTCTTAGCCTCAAAACTGGTAATGCTGGCCTCACAAAATGAGTTGTCAGGTTTCATATTATTTCCTCCTTAAATATTTGATAGAATTCACTAGTGAAGCCATACTCAGTGGTATTTAAAAGTGCGTGGCTCAGGAATGGGAAGCAGAATGAAACAAAATAAACTTTCAGTGGCTGAGAGATTTCAAATGGAGTTGAGAGGTCACTCTGGAAGTTATTCTTATGCACTATATAGATATCCCTTTTTAGGTTTTAGTGTATTGGTATAGCTAGAAGGAAATACTGAGACTATCAGATTGCAACTTTAGTAGCCTTGACTCTTGAAGCCAACTGTGTAACTATGTACCTTACAGAGGGTGACAGTGTGATTGTGCAAATCTTGTGGATCACATTCCCTTTACCCAGTCTATGGATGGATGAATAGAAAAATGGGGACAAAAACTCAATGAAAAATAGGGTGGGATGGGGGAGATGATTTGGGAGTTCTTTTTTATTCTTTGTTCTTATTTTTATTCTTTCTGATGTAAGAAAAATGTTCAAAAATAGATTGGGGTGATGAATGCACAACTATATGATGGTACTGTGAACAGTTGATTGTCCACCATGGATGACTGTATGGTATGTGAATATATCTCAATAAAACTGAATTTAAAAAAAAAGATAAGTAAGGGCAGTAAAAGTAAATAAATAAAAGCAGAGCTAGGCTATCAGGACTTATTTAAAGGATGCCTTATATGCTGCAAGAATAAGTTATGTAAACAAACAAAAAGAATATCAAAATGTACAAGTATTGTGCAACGGATGTAATGCCATGAAAACAAGGGATGAACTTCGTAATTATAAGAGTTCCTTTCAATAATTCACAAGACGTTTCCATGTTCCTGGTGACTAATAAATTTAACATAACCCTCCACTCCACCCCCATCCCCCCAAAAAAAAAGTGCGTGGTTCAGGAATCCTACCCCAATCAAGATACAGACTGAGAAGCTTCAGGGCTCCATTCCCCCAACAAAAGCACTGAGCCAACAACAAGAACTGGCAGAAACATCTTTCTTAAAAAGCTCCAGTTAGCAGTTAAAGGATTGTAGTAATAGGGCAAATGCCAAATCAAGAAAAAGACCACTGAAGATCATGCCCTGCTGGCCCTATCCCTAACTTCCTTTGGGCTCAGCACAGAGCTGGCCTATACTCCTGGTGTGGATTGCTGGTCTTGGTTCCAGAAGGAGCCAACTAACCCTGTGTGCACATACTGGGAGCATGTATGTCTGGCTCCATCTGTCTGATGGTAACATGAGGGACTGACTCTATACCCAAACTTGTCCTGCATGTAGGAGGTTGTAACACAGAACACTTCTACAAAACTCTGTGGGAGAACAGTCAAGTTAAGGCTGCCTGTGGGGATTGCTGGCTGTAGGACATACAGTGCAGTGATTGGGACAGTGAGGAAACTGTTTCCTAGGGAAGAGGGGGCATTCCTATGTATGTAAACTGAGGAATTCCTAGAGCCAACCACACATTCCCAAGACAAGAGGCATGAATGGAAAACACCAGGGAGGCCATTACATTTTGGCCTGGAGTTATTCTCCAAACTCATTGTAGGGATAAGCCCTAAAGGAGAGCACTCCCACTGGTCAATCTGCAAAGACTGGGAAAGCTGTTTTATTTTTTTCCTTCTTTATTTTTGTGTGAGTTCCCTGCATTCAAGAAAATCTCTGTCATACCAATAGCTGCATACAAGCTTAGGGAACAGATGCCTCAGAGAATTAATTCCAGCTATAACACACTAAAATGAATATCCAGGTTTCAGCAAAAGATTACAGAACATACAAAGAAACAGGAAGTGATGGCCCAAGCAAAGGAGAACATTAAAGCATTAGAAACCATCAGTGAGGAGTATCAGTCCTGGGACATACCAGACAAAGACTTAAAAAAAAAAAATGTCCCAAATATGCTCAAAGAGCTAAATGAAAACATGGAAAAAGAATTCAAGGAGATCGGGAAAATGCTAGATGAACACAAAGAGAATATCAGTAGAGACATGGAAACTATGAAAAGGAACCAAAAAGAGCTAAAGGCTATAGTAACAGAGATTTAAAATTCTCCAGAGATTGGAGCTGGCAGAACAAAGAGTTAGTGAACTTGAAATAAAGACAATTGAAATCATCCAGTTTGAGAGCAGAAAGAAGAAAGAATGAACAGATACGAACAGAGCCTGTGGGATCTGTGGGACACCAGCAAGTGTAACCCTATACAGATGCCATTGTGGGAGTCCCAGAAGGAGAAGGAAGAGAGAAAGGAGCAGAGAGAATATTCAAGGAAACGATGATAAAAGTCATGAATATACACATCTAAGATGCTCAGCAAAGTACAAACAGGATAAACCCAAATAGATCCATATCATGCCATGTTATAATCAAACTGTTGAATGCCAAAGATAAAGAGAATTCTGAAAGCCATAGGAGAGAAGCAATATGTCATGTACAAGGGAGCCTTAGTAAGATTAAGTTCAATTTCTCATTGGAAGCCATGGAGAAAAGAAGGCAGTGGAAAGACATATTTAAAGTGCGGAAAGCAAAGAATTGCCAACTAAGAATTCTGTGTCAGGCAAAACTGTGTTTCAAAAATGAGGGAGAAATGAAGACATTCCTAGATAAACTGAGGGACTTCATCACCACTACACTGGCCCTACAAGAAATGCTAAAGGGAGTTCTGCAGGCTGTAGGACATACAGTGCAGTGAGGAAAGGACACTAGACAGTTGGCTGAAGCCACTTGAAGAAGTAAAGATCTCTGGTAAAGATAATGACATGGGTAAATATATATCCAGTACTATTGTATTTTGGGTTTGTGACTCCACTATTTACTTCCTACCAGATATAAAAGGCAATTGCACAAAATATAATGATAAATCAATGTTTGGGACTGATAGTGTATAAACATGTAATTTCTGACAAGAACTACATAAAGGTGGGGGATAGAGGTGTATAGGAACATAGTTTTTGTATACTAGAATTTAAGTTGTTATCGAAGCTAACGAGTGTTAGACTGAGGATGTTAAATTTAAGCCCCATGGTAACCACAAAGAAAATATCAGAGAATATGCAAGCTTATAGAGATAGAAAGTCGACCGAAGTAGGTTACCAGGGATGGCGGGGGGGCAGGGAGCAATGGGGAGTTAATGCAAAATGAGCTTAGAGTTTCTTTTCGGGGTAACAGGGTACTGCAACGTTGTGACTGTGATTAATCCCACTGAATGATATGCTTGGGAGGTGTTGGGATGAGAAGATTTATGTTGTATGTATGTTTCCACAGCTAAAAAGAAAGAAAGAAATGAGAGAATGACAAATAAATACAATACATGATACTAGATGGGATATAAGAATGGAGGAGAAAAGGATCAAAAAGACATTGATATCAGAATATAGAATAAAGTTTTACATCATTGTAAAACTTGATAACTGTATTTAAGTGATTCACATAAGTGAATATGCTTGTTCATAGGAAATGTACATGGACATGCATGTTCAAGGGGTATGATTTTGCAAGCTCTCAAACGCTCAGAAGTTAGACAAAAAATAGTAAAATAGTAAAATTGGTGGATCTGGGTATGGAGGGGTAGGGATATGTTGGAGTTCTCTGAATGTGATTTGTATTATTTTTGCAACTGTCCTGTAAGTTTAAAATTATTTCAAAATACAAGGTTAAAAACTATATGAGAAAAACTTGGAATCAATATGTTCTTTGTAAACAGTTACAAAATACAGATGATAGCATTTTGATCTTGATTCTTAAAAGAAAACCAAACTAGAGTTTCTCTGTATTCGGAAAGAATCTAGGAGAACCTAATTTATGAAATATGAACTTCTCACAATGAATATGAATTACTGTCCCTGTTTATAATTTAGATAAACAAGGAAAGGAAGTTAACAGACTAAGTGAACGTGAGCTATCCATCTCTCCACTACTTTTTGAAGATAGTCCTCCTGAATTGCAGCCTCCGAGAGTTCCTTTTCAGCTGAACTTTGAAGAACAAAACAATCATCAAGTACTCCAAAACCCAGTTGTTTTTGGAACATCAGCTGAGGAAGTGGTAAAGGAAATTCGTTTCAGAATTGAGCAAAAAACAACACTGACAGCCAGCGCAGGTATTTAAAAGGATGCTAGGGGCTATGATAGTTATAATGACCAGACTGGCCATAAGTAGATTTCTCATTATAAAGCATATAGTAACATTTTACTTATCCATTCTTTATTTCAGTTTCTGACAATTTTAGAATAGTTGTGAACCTACTAGTAAGTTGGAATTAATCAGAAAATCCTATACACCCAAAGAGAAATTCACAAATCCAATGAGGCTATCCTTTTTTAGACACAAAATATACTTAGATGGTTTTGCATATAGTATTTGGTTATTAGTTTTTCCTTGAAAGACTCCACTCCTATCTAAGATTTGCATTGCAAGAGAGGAAACCAGATGGCCACAGGATAGAGACACAAGAAACACCAACTAGCAACATAGCAATATAGGACCAGCTGGGAGGAGGAAAACAGTTTTACATATCCCAGAAGCCAACAAGGGCATCACTGTGCCTTAGCATAGTAACTGATATTCCTAATGAAGACATTGAATTATCTTGTAGAAGTCATTCATGATTAGTTTAGTCTTTTCTTTCTATACCAAAGTGTTAGAATGAGTAATAAATGTTAGGAAGACATGTATAAAAATTGAAATGATCTGTGCAATGAGTTTATTTGAATGTACTTATTTCAAGTTATCTTAATTAAGACTTTTAATCTAGAAGTTGTTAAACACCTTCCTGAAAAGTAGTAATTTGTTTTGTAATATAAAAAAGGAAGCATAAAGATAATTGTCATTGTTTTAAGTATATTGCAACTAAAAAATCTTTGATTTTTCCCCCTTTTTAAGTGGATAATCTACATAAAAGAACTTTTCAGAGATTAAATATTCATCCTAGATTATCTTCTGGATCTTTTCTGAGAAGTAGATATGGAGCCACAATAAAACAGTTCTGTATTCTTACTAAAGACATTTTGTCTCTTAATATATAAGCTCAGAAATTACTCTTGGATATTAAAATGCCAACAATATTAAATATTCCTCATTTCTGCTGCCATATTAACTAAGACAATTCCTTTTCCTAAAATTATAGCAAGCCCTGGGGATATAGATGGTAGTCAAATGTTATTTTTAAAGGAGCATTCCATGTCATTTTAGATTTCTTCCATTTTACATTTTTTTTTTCCTATATTGTGATCACATATTTTAAAAATATATACATCAATCTCTTTGCATCATCACAGTGTTCTTCTTTTAAGGCATTGCCCCAAATATAATGTTAGCGAAAGTATGCAGTGATAAGAATAAACCAAATGGACAATACCAAATTCTCCCGCAAAGACAAGCTGTGATGGACTTCATCAAGGACTTGCCCATTAGAAAGGTGAGAATCTTATGTAAAATTTAACACCTATATATGTACTTTGAGTTCTGAAGAGAGTCTTTTTAGGCTGAGAGTAATCACTGTTTGCTGAAAAAAATAATAACAATAATAGGTAACAAGCAAGACCTATAATGAGTGTGTAAATTTGAAATCGAAACATTTCTGAGTTTTGAAACCCTATAATGAGGTTCAGGAAATTTGTTTCCTGGAAGTTTTTAAGAAATTAGTAGGTGGTGGGCTTACATGTATTCCTCTGAAGAAGGGAAATAAAAAGAATACTTCTAAGAGTCCTTTCAGCTCTAACTTAATACTATCCTAGTTTCAGTGTACATGTTGTTACCAGATGGGTATGATATTTCAAAGAGAGTTAGAATTTTGATTCATTTTTCACCAAAAAGTAAACCAAAATACTTTACCATCTTTAAAATGGTAGAATTATCCATCAGGAGTTCCAGATGGATAACATTTAGATTTTTTAAAATTATTTTTTATTTTTTTATTATTTTTGAAAACATCTAGACTTTTGTGAACACATAAGCTTTTTTTTTTTTTTTTAATAATAAGCGCTGTACATTACATGGTCTTCTTGGACTTGCTTTTCTCACTTGACATAATGGATATGAACAAATTTAAATAAAGCTTTTTTTCAATGCTCACAAGAAAGGCCATATCAAAGTATGAATATATAATGATTACCATTATATGTATCTATAAAGCAGTGCTTTCCAACATGTTTTTGTTTGTTTGTTTTGTTTATTAGAGAAGTTGTGCATTTACAAAACAATCATGAATAAAATACAGGCTTCCCACCTTGCATTAATGTGGAAAATATGTTACAATTAATGATAGCACATTTTTATAATGGTACCATTAACTAAAGTCCATGGATTAACTTAGGGTTCACTGTTTGTGTAGTGTAGTTACATGGATTTTTAAAAAAAAATTTTGTTATGATATATGCAATTTTACATTTCCCCTTTTGATCATATTTAGATATGTGTTTCAGTGCTGTTAATTCTATTCACAATGTTGTGCTACCATCACACCATCCATTACCAAAACATCTCCATCAGTCCTAATTAGGAACCCTGTACACATCTTAAGCCCTGACTTCCCATTCCCTATCCCTACCCCACTCCCTGGCAGCCTATATTCTGGATTCCAACCCCATAAGTTTGTTATTCTAATTGTTTCAAAACAATGATATCATATGATATCTGTCCTCCTGGTCTTGCCCACTTCACCCAATATTATGTCCTCAAGGTTCATTTGTATTGTCACATGTATCAAGACTTTGTTCCCTTTTATGGCCAAACAACATTCCGTTGTATATATATACCACACTTTGCCCGTCCATTCATCTGTTGGACACTTGGGCTGCCTCTATCCCTTTGTAATTGTAAACAATGCCACTATGAACATCAGTGTGCAATATCTACTTGAGTCCCCGCTATCAATTCTTTTAGGTATATACCTAGCAGTGGGACCTCCATGTCATATGGTAGTTTTATACTTACCTTTCTGAGGAACTGCCAAACTGTCTTCCACAGTGGCTGTACCACTTTACATTGACACTGGTAATTAATGTTGCTATTTCTCCACATCCTTTCCAATACTTGTTTTCCTTGTATTTTTAACAGCAGCCAGTCTATTCAGTACAAAATGGTACCTCACCATGGTTTTGATTTGCATTTCCCTGAAAGCTAGTGATGTTGAGTATTTTTCATGTGGTTTTGTCCATTTGCATATCTTCTTTGGAAAGATGTCTGTTCAAGTCTCTTGCCCACTTTCTAATTGGGGTGTTTGTGTTTTTGTTACATTGAAGGATTTCTTTAAATATTCTGGATAATAATCCTTTATCAGATATGTGGTTTCCAAATATTTTCTCCCATCGTGTAGCTTGTGGTTTTACTTTCATGCTAAAGTCCTTTGAGGAACAAAAGTTTTTAATTTTGATGAGGTCCCACCCATCCATTTTTTCTTCTGTGCCAGCATGTTTTTCAAGGTAGGAATCAGTGTGCCGTTAAAAAAAGGTCCTCAGGTTAAATAATTTTTGAGCTTGCCGCTGTTGGTGGGTCACATTGATATTAATATATTAAAGATTGATTCTTAAGTCTTGAAGTAAAAGGTCCAGTTTAAGTTTGTTTATTCTGCTATTCTCCAAGTTTATGTGAACAGAGAACTTTTTTAAAAAATACCTTTTAAAATTCCGTGGGACACTAGTTTAGGAAATATGGCCAAAAAGTGATTAAATCTTTTTTCTTTCATGACTTGTAAAAACACATTGTTCATACCTTTTATGAGATTATAATCCCGATTTTACCTTAATTTCTAAATCTATTGATGGTAACTATCAATTCTCTTCTAGGTTTCTGGAATAGGAAAAGTTACAGAGAAAATGTTAAAGGCCCTTGGAATTGTTACTTGTACAGAGCTCTACCAACAGAGGGCATTACTTTCTCTCCTTTTCTCTGAAACATCTTGGCATCATTTCCTTCATATCTCCCTGGGATTAGGTTCAACACACCTGGCAAGGTATCTGTTTGTATGGTCATTTTGCCTTTTCTTTTTCATTGGCTGTAATACTACTTTTAACCATTGCGATGGGGGCTCTAAGGATAGCATGTTTTAAAATTCTTTTAGGCTAGTTCAGGTTAGAATATTTTAAAATTAGAACCAACAGACTGGATGTGAGAGAAAAGGAAAAGAGGAAGAAAGAATCACTCCTTACATTGTTGCCTTGAGCAGTTGGGTAGAACAACAAGAGGGATAATGGCTACCTTTTCTGTCCCTGGCATGTTTTTTGTTCAGAACCTGGGAGGAATGCTGGTGGTCAGGATGTTAAGGAAGAAAGATGGCTCATTTCCAGAATTCACCCTTTAAGGGAGAAGATTTAATGATTCTTTGAAAGTTTTGATGAACTAACTATAATTCTTTCCTTGTCCAAATTTGTAAATGATTTATTCATCCATTCAATTATGAGTACCTACTTTTTGTTAGGTACTGAGGATATAGTTGTGAACAGGAAAAAGTCTTGTCTTTGTGGAGCTTACAGACAAATATGGGAGACAGAAAATAATCCATTGAACAAGTGAAGAAATAACAGACTGAGGGGCTTAGCCTTGAGGAGTAAGTGGGCGGTGGGGGGGGACAGCAGTTAGCCAGTAGAGACCTGAAGAAGCCAGCCATGCATAGAACTAGGAGAGTAGTGTTCTAGCCAAAAGGAGCAGGTAAAGGAAGGACCCTGATTTTCCTCCTGGCTACTCCTTCATCTAGGTCTTAAAAAGTGGTAGTCTAATGTGGGTGCCATAAGGTCCTGCATCCTCATTAGGGGGCATATACTTGGAAGATCTGAGAGTAGGGACTTGAATGGACATTTGCACACTGGTGTTTATGGAGGCAGTATGCATGATTTGCAATGGGTGGAGGTGGCCTAAGGGTACATCGACTGAGAAACAGTATGGTGAACTGTTTAGTGTGTGCATACAATGGAATATTGAGCAACTGCAAGGAGTGAAGCTGTGAGATACTCAACGAGGTGAGTGGATCCTGGAGACAGCATTTTGAGTGAACTACCCCAGAAACAAAGGCAAACACTATAATGCCTCACCATATATGGACTAACTACAATGTGTAAACTCAGAATTGAATCTTAGAGCACAGCTTATCATGGAAACACTCATTGTAATGGTCCCTAGATTGTAAGCTCTTACAGCTTTCAAATCTATTCCTGAATAATAATGGCTGTCTCCAGATTCTGAGATGCTGATTTCTTTGTATATAACCTGATCAATCCCTGGAACTTTGGGTATCCGTATGACACCTGAAACTCAGAGCTAGAGCTCGGCAGATATGAATGTCAGTATTAGCGCATACAGCAATTGTTATAAAAGCTGAAAAAGAGTCCATACTTCAATTAGAGATATGAATGAAGCACAGGGCAAATCAGGCCAAAGTGTAAAGGACACTACTGACTGTGTTTTAAAACTTCAACTTCCATGTGAGACCAAGGGAAGAGATGTTTATTTGGTGTAGGATCTATATTTCCTAAATAATTTAACACGTACAGTTTGTTCAAATACCATAATTACATGGAACTTTGAATAGGAAATGAGACCTGGTAGGTTTGTACAGGTTAGTGTGAAATAGTGACACATCCCAAAGTAATTTGGACAGAGAATAAAAATAGATATGCAGGGCCCCTCTGAGGAGCTGGAGGGAAATGCGGAAGTGTTGGACTTCCTCACCTGGATTGTTGCTGATGTTCTCACAAACTTTGAAGACTGGCGGTTTGGTATGCTGAGCCCTCCATCTTGGGGCTTGCCCTTAAGAAGCTTGTTACTGCAAAGGAGAGGCTAAACCTGCTTTCAGTTGTGCCTGAGAGTCTCCTCCTGAGTACCTCTTTGTTGCTCAGATGTGACCCTCTCTCTCTAGCTATCCCAACTCGGTGGGTGAACTCATTGCCCAGCCTCCTATGTGAGATCTGACTCCCAGGAGTGTAAATCTCCCTGACAACACGGGATATGACTCCCGAGGATGAATTCGGACCCAACATTGTGGGATTGAGAACATCTTCTTGACCAAAAGGGGGATGCAGAATGAAACAAAATAGTTTCAGTGGCTGAGAGTTTCCAAATGGAGTTGAGAGGTCACTCTGGTGGACTTTCTTATGCACTATATAGATAACCCTTTTTAGGTTTTAATGTATTGGGATAGCTAGAAGTAAATACCTGAAACTATCAAACTCCAACCCAGTTGCCTTGACTCTTGAGAATGATTGTATAACAACGTAGCTTACAAGGGGTGACAGTGTGATTGTGAAAACCTTGTGGGTACAAAAACTAGATGAAAAATAGGGTGGGGGGGTGATTTGAGTTTTCTTTTTTACTTTTATTTTTTATTCTTATTTTTACTTTTTCTGGTATAAGGAAAATGTTCGAAAAATAGATTAGGGTGATGGATGCACAACTATATGATGGTACTATGAACACTTGATTGTACACCACAGATGATTGTATGATATGTGAATATATCTCAATAAAACTGAATTGAAAAAATAAAAGAGGTATTCTAGAGCTGAAGAATACACCCTTGGGAATGGGTGAAAAGAAGGGGACTGAATAAAAATCATGGAAGTAAAAGCTGGACACTATTTTTACAATTTTGTCTTCATCCCAGCAGCCTGCCCTCAGAATGACTCCTTTATATTCTTGAACTTAAACTAGTAGACAACAATAAGATTGCTGAGTAGACCTAAAAATATAAATTTGATTAACTGAAGCTGCTAAATCTTACAGAGATTGCAGTCTTGTTGCTTCCTCCTCTCTTTTCCTCATTCTTTTGAGTCCATAGTTAGCTGACTTTGGTCTTAGGTGAATATAATGAAAGAGAAGAGAAAGACATCATAGTATTATTAATAGTCTACTATTTGAAGATAAGAATAAAACTTTTTTCTTTAATTCAAAATTTATCTATTTCTCATAGTACATGAAATTGATACAGTTCTTGCTATAACACAGCACAGCATATATTAACCTGTAGTATTTAGAGATGAGGTAATGCTTTTAAGTGAAATTCATAGGTAATTTATAATCATGTAAAATAGCAAGTCTGCATTCCCTTCTCCCATATTCTGTTTTCTTGCTCTGCTTTATTTTTTAATCTATAGCACCTCTCCCCTTCTAACATATTATATGTTTACTTCTATGTTTATTCATCTCCTTCCATTAGGATGTCAGTTTTTAAATGGAGACACTTGGTCTATTTTATTCATCACTATATCCCCAGGACCTAGAACAGTGTTTGATTAATAGTAGGTTCAATGAATATTTAGAAAATGAATAATCTACATGTCATTTCCATTTTTGGTTTCAGCAGTTCCTATCAGAGCAGCTAGAATCCAGCCAAACTAGTTGGTTCAGGTTCCATATCTTCACCCTATTGCCCTGAAACCAAATTCTGACTGAGATTTTATAGGGTGATATAAATGAATGAATAATGAATAGGTTATAGGAGAGAGAAGTTAATGTAGTAGGCCGAAAACTAGATAACTAATGTTAAATTATTTAAATTTAATTATATCCTGTAGTTGCAAGCCATTATACTACCACCTCCAGTTTGTTTCTATAAGTTGTGGTTTTTGCTATTCAGTCTTGTGATAGAAGCAATTTATAATACAAGCCTATTTTCAGATTTGTTCAGTATAGATTCTACATGTCAAATCATATTAGCATTTTATCAATCTACATTCTTTAGTGAGTTTCATTTATAGATAAGAAAAATTCACTGTTTTTCATGATGCATAAATTTTAATCAAAACATTGAGATCTCTAAAGGGTAATAGATATATTAAATTCTCTCATTTGATTAAAATGAAATCAGTCTTCCTTAAGAAAGTAAATAAAGGTGTCTTCTTTTTTTCATTTCAAGGGATGGAGAGAGGAAAAGTATGAGTGTTGAGAGGTAATGTTTTGTTATTTATTTGTTATTAATTGTTCATAATTCATATTATTTTTAACTAATTGTAAAATTAATTTTTAGTAAAATATCACTAGAATAAAAAGATTTATTTGCAAACCATGGTAACAGTTTTCAACAGTTAAGTAAATACCTCAGTACGATGCCTCTATTATTTTCTTTTTCTGTACCCTCAGTGAGAAAACAATTAACTGCAGCTGTTTTTTTGTTTTTTTGTTTGTTTTTTGTTTTTTGTTTTTTTTTAAGCTTGGCTTTTCTCCTATCCAGTGAAAACCAAGCATTTGAGGATTCCAAATCTTAATTTCTAGACTTGTTTTTAAGAAAAGCAATGAAGACTGTTTAGAAATTTTAGAAGTCACAATGGGAATTCTTCCTGAGACTCTTCAATTAATGGTGAATGAACAGAGGCATCAAATAATAAAATACTGAGGATAGAGAGCTTGGAGATGATCTAGTTTATTTGTTTACAATCTTGTTTGGGAATCAAATGAAATCTTGATGGAACCTCAGTGTTTAAGGAAATACATAATTGTTTAAAAAGTCTCTTAATTATCTCCTCAAAGCATCTGAGTTCCATTGTGATATTTAAGAACCGCAGACCTAGTATTATGTTGTGTTAATTTTTCACACATTTTTCTGATCAGAAGAGCTGAATGACTTGTACAATACAACACACTCAATAAACGACTTTGATGAAAATTGCTGTTTTAGGTAGTGATTTCATAAAAGTAACCAAAGTAAAAGAGAGCAAAGGAAGCATCTAAGAGTGAGATTGTTCTATCCTATTTAAGTGATGCTTTATCTTCCATTTTGTCTTTTGTAATTGAGAACATGTTATTATTGAGAATATATTCCTAGCTTCTTTCTGTAAATTCTCCTTGACTTCTTTAAATTTGCATTAAAACATCAAATTGTGGGAAGGGGGTTGAAATTCATCTTAAGTCCAAAGGACTTACTTCTCTAATATGTAAAGAACTCTTACAATAAAATAAGAAAGGGCCAGCAAACCAATAGGAAAAAAAATGGACAAAGGATCTAAATAGTTAGCAGAAAAAGAAATACAAGTGGCTCTTTAAAAATGTAAAAATATTTCCAATCTGTAAACTTAAAGAAATACAGATCAAAAGTTCTCAGAGATAGCATTTTTCACTGATCAGGCTGCCAAAGATTTTAATACACTCTATTGGCAAGAATATGGGAGTGAAAAAGGTGTTAGTTTCCTGTTGCTGCTCTAACAAATTAACACAGACTTAATAGCCTAAACAATACAGATTGATTCTCTTACAGTTCTGGAAATCAGAAGTCCAATGTCAAAGTATTGGCAGGGCTGCTTTTCTTGTGGAGGCTCTAAGAGAGAATTCATTCACTTAACCTTTTCTAGCTTCTAGAGGCCACATTCCTTGGCTTATGGTCCCTTCCTTCATCTTCAAACATTGCCGCACATGTCTTCCAGTCTCTCTCACTGACTCTGACCCTCCTGCCTCTCTCTCTTTTAAAGACCATTTTGAGTACATTGGGTCCTGCCAGATAATCGAAGATAATCTCCCCATCTCAAGATCCTTAAAAGCATTTGCAAAGTCCCCTTGTGATTCCCAGGTTCTAGGGATTAGGAATGTGGACCTTTTGGGGAACCATTATTCACCCTACCCCAGTGGGTAGGCAGTTGGGCATTATCTATTAAAATCACAGATACACATACCATTGGATCCCACAGTTATTTTTCTAGGAATTCATTTTACAGATTGGTCACATGTTGTTTTATCCCTATACAAGAATATTCATGGCATCATTTCTTTTATGATAGCAAAAAATTGAAATAACTTAAATATCCATGAATAGATGATTGTTAAATTATGTTGCATCTTTAAATATGCTGTCATATAAAAATGAGAAATTATTTACTGAAGGCATTCTCACCAAGATTAATTTAGAAAAGCAAGCTGCTGAATGGTGTGTCTAGTACTCTGTTTTTATAAAAGTTGAGAGGAAAATGTTTGTTTATATATGTATAGAGTATTTCTGGAGGAATTCATAAGAATAAGAAGTGGGCAACATTGGTTGCCACTAGGTAAGAGAACTGGGTGGCTGGGGATATGGTGAAAGGGGGACTGTTCATTGAATAGTCATCTGCCTAGGGTTTTGTACTCAACCCTCTCTCTTTAGTCTCTTTCTCTTTTATGTTAATATGCTCTCTCAACTTCTTTCAACACTTGTGCAGATGAATTCAAAATTTCTATATTTGATTCTACCAGCCCTCCATTTCCAGTTGTCTTTTTGACAGCTCTACCTAGGTGTCCTTGACCAACCCTTTACATCTACTCAAAGACATTTCTTTTCCAGAAAATAAATGTGCAATAATTGGAATGATGTTCGCATCTGTACTTTCTTAGAATAAGTCCCTGTAGCACAATCTGTATGCACATATGCCCTAATGTTTGTAAATTGTGGGGCATAATTTAGTGACTTTAATCATCTTTTTATATAATACTGTAGAGAAAGCAAGAGCATAAAATTGTTCCTTTGCTAATCAGCTTATCTAAATGGCTTTCCATATTTAGGTAGATCGTAGATTATTTTACTTAATGTGATTATACTTGAGTTCATCTGAAAACTTTATTGTATGGTGTAGAAAATATAACCTAATTCTAGGACATTTAAACATACTGTATCATTCCTAAATTATCATGAATTATAGTTTACTTTGTGCACGAAAATCTTTCTTGTCTTTCAAGGACATTCAGTGAGATAAGTAAATCAGAGGATCAGTACAGTTTGTGCCAGGAACTTTGCAGTGAACTTGCTCAAGATCTGCAGAAAGAAGGACTTAAGGTATTTTATTTTGATGTGCTATTCTTAAAGCAGGAGTTAGATTTTACATTTCTTAAAGATGAAAACAAATTGGAAAATGTTGGAAAAAAGTATTCCCATCCCCAGGCATCAGAGACAAATTCGATTTTGTCCCATATGTGAGGACTATGATGAGGTCATTGTATGAGGGAGCAACTCTTGAGGCTGGAGTGGTTCCAAGATAATTCCAGAAGTGTTTATGCCACTTCAAGAGTGGATTTGGATAATTTCAAAATACAGTTACATTGGCAGTTAGGGAATAAGGCAAGGGAAGAATTTTCCTAGGAATACATTCACATATTATAAATGTCCTTCCAATTATCCTTTAATATTCTACTCAGGCAGACAGTGACCTTTTAGAATAGGGCATTTTGTTTAAAAGCTCTAATCGAGTTGCTTAACATATTGAGAACAAAAGCCTGGAAGGATTTGAACTTTCTATTTCATAATCATTCCCAGAAATCCATACTTAGCATTTTTCAAACCCCCAAAACCAGAGATAGAGTTATTACAAAGTATAATACAAAAGTATTAAAGAGTTATTACAGAGAATGGAATATCTGATTAATGAGTATTTATTTCAATCCATTGCTATCATAGTTTGAATGTAAAGGGGATTCTTACATGTAAATTGTTTAGCATAACATCTGGCATATCATAGGCACACAAGTGTGAGCTATTTCCCCCCCTTTTAGGCTCTGAATTAACCTGTAAAAGAGATTCAGTAATAAGGAAGATGGTCAGTTAACTTTACCTTTTATATAAAGGTCTTTTACAAAATTTAGTTGGGGAGGGACTAATAATTATTGGCTAAAATGGCATTTTTAAATTAACTGTGGATTTTAATTCTTTGTGACTGTTCTTATTACAAGATTTTATAAATAATTGATTATGCTTTCATATTCTTACATGTGCATGAAGCATCTTTCTTAAATTTTTCTAACCTGTGAAATTACTTGTTTTCTAAAAGTTAGAAAGCCTTATATAATGATGTAATCTATTTGTTAAAGGGTAGAACTGTTACCATTAAGCTGAAGAATGTGAACTTTGAAGTAAAAACTCGTGCATCTACAGTTGCATCTGTTATTTCTACTGCGGAAGAAATATTTGCTATTGCTAAGGAGTTACTAAGAACAGAAATTGATGCTGATTTTCCACATCCCTTGAGATTAAGACTTATGGGTATAACTTTTCTTGTTTTTCCTTATTTCTGTTAGATTTTCCCAAATAATCAACTTTGGAAGTCTTTTCACTTCCTTTGTTGTTTCTTGAACCTATTTAGGAAATTATTACTATACTGCTGCCATTTACCTTAATTCTTAGAATCTGATGCATGTGAACCCATGGTCATTGGTTTAATTCCAGTACAAACCAATTACAGTTGCTCTTTTCCTTGCTACATGTCCCACAATCCCTTTTCTGAAATCCTTGGGGCTAGATATGTGTCAAAATTCAAAATTTTTCAGATTTTAGAAAACAAATTGAGTGCATATTGAGTATGTTATATAATACTCCTTTAGGATCTGGGACAGCATCCCATAAACAGATACATTAATATTTCCGTAGCAAAACAAAAAAATATTCACTGTGACTGCAGAGACGATAAATAGCCTCACATCAGTCTAGTCATCATTTATCATTTGTTTACAATTTTCAGTGCTTTTAGGATTTCACAATTACAGATAATTCTTGTGGTGCTATATAACCATACCTCCAGCCATTTTGTAGTTAAAAAAAAAAAAAAACAAAATAATGTTTCCAAAGTGACCTGGGTAGATAATGTGTATGAATAAGCATTCTAAATGCCCACTTTACTACTAAGAGTGGGTCATTAGCCTCACTTTCATATATGAAAGATAACACACACTAAAGACTATTGAAGAAAAGTATGTTAATTAAAAGACCTAAAGAGTCTGTGTAGTTGACATCTATAGTATTTAATGTTATCACTTGTGAGATATTAATCAAAAGGCCTATATAATCATGCCAACTCAAGTAGATGTGTAATATTTAATGATCCCCAGTTTTATAAAGAAAATTCCCATTCAAAATACCAGCATTTGAAAAATTCAGAAAATATCTAGTGTTGGCTTATTATTTGTCTAACCAACCCTTATTATTTGTCTAACCAACCCTTTGTATAAATATTACAACATTTTGTGTAAATATCACAATAGTTTTATGCACTATGAATGAATTAGATTTGTTGAATATGAAATTAATTAGTTGTGGTTTGTTTAATGTAGGTGTGCGGATTTCTAGTTTTCCCAATGAAGAAGACAAGAAACACCAACAAAGGAGCATTATTGGCTTCTTACAGTCTGGAAGCCAACCCCTGGCAACCACTGGATGTATACTAGAGAAAAGTGGAAAACATCAGTTTATAAAACCTCTAGAGATGTCTCATAAGAAAAGTTTCTTTGATAAAAAAAGATCAGAAAGGACAGGGAACCACCAAGACACATTGAAATGTGAAACTGTGACTAAAAAAAGTTTACACAAGTGGCAACCATTCCAAGTTTTAAAGATAAATGAACGTTTAGAAATGTCAGATAATTCAGATAATTGTCAGATATTTACCTGCCCTGTTTGCTTTAGGGAGCAAGGAAATGTTAGTCTGGAAGCCTTTAATAGACATGTGGATGCATGTCTTAGTGGACCTTCAATCAGTGAAAACTCTGAAGTGTTCTCATCTTCACATGTTGCTTCTACAGAAGTTAACAAGAAAGAAAATGTGCATCATTCTTTTTCACCCTATGAGAAGCAGGAGTCTCAAACACATCAGAATAATATAGAAATTACTTCAGTAGATTGTGTAGATTTGGTAGAGACTATCGGTAACCCATCTAAAGTAGAAAGTATAGATGCTATAAGAAATAAGCCCAGCAAAGAGGAATGTTCTAGCCTTCCAAGCAAGTCTTTTAATATTGAACACTCTCATAAGAATTCTTCTTCTTCTGTTTCATTAAAAAATGATGATGCCCTGTCATTAAGTAGGCAAGAATCCCTGCAGCCTTATTTACATGAAGTGATAACAGACCAAGCTCTAGTTTGTCCTGTTTGTAACCTAGAACAAAAGACTTCAGATCTTACCCTGTTCAATGTGCATGTGGATGTCTGTTTAAATAAAGGTGTTATCCAGGAACTGAGAAAGGATAAAGTTAATCCAGCTAACCAGCCCAAAGAAAGCTCTATAAGTATTGGTGAGTTTGCAGTTATTTTCAAGATCTTGATTTTCTAGGAACACGTTTTATTAAAATTAATGAGATTGTTGTTAACTCTGAAACATGCCATTAAAGCGGTGGTTTCTGTATGTTCCCATGTAGGAAACTGTTAGTGCCTTACCATGGATTAGAATTAATTGAAGCCTCTAGATTTTGAATTTTGGGAAAACAAAATGCACTTGATTTAGGGCAGAATGAACTCAAAAGTACAAGTAGATGAATAATCTAATCAAAGAAGAATTTCCTTCAAAGAACATTTGCCAAAGCACAATGGTAAATTAACTATAATTACATAGCCAGAAAGCCTATTTAATTTGTTTTTTGGCACCTCTGACTTTAGAGAAATTTTTAAAAATCGGGTTAAGTGTATACTAATAAAACTAGTAAATTACAAAGAAATTATTTTATACAGTTAGTTTCAGATCTATATTAATATAAACTAGTATGAAGTCAGTTTGTATTGTCTTTAATCGGTTGATTTTAACCTTTAAAATTTTTATATAGCTTTTTAATTACTTCACGTTTCTCATGGAAATTCTTGACTTTTCTTTCCTCTGTAGTTAACTCAAGCAGAGTACAGAAGACTATAACAAAAACAAAAAGGTATGACTTATTTGAACTCTAACACAGCTGGCTACAAAACTGTCATTTTGAGGTCTAATTTTTAACAGATGTTAAATTTTGCTTTTGTAAATCAACTAACATTAGAAACATCAGTGATTTGCAAAATTATTTTTTAATCTTTTTCTGCGTTTTAATTGTTTTGTTATTTTTTGTTTTTTTTTTTTTTTTCATTCCAGGACAGGGTTGAAGAGTTCAGCATCAAAGAAAATAAAACCAAACAATTCCAAACATACTCTTGATATATTTTTTAAATGAACATTGAACATTTTATCATTAATTTGTAATTGTAACTGATTATTTTATAATCAGTGAATTTGTTTTTCCTCATTTAAGTTTATAGTTTAGTGAAAGGCAAGTGCAATAATCCTTTCCTAAGTGATATTTCCTTTTATATGAATTTGGAAAATGTAATAATTTACTTCTGTATATCTTTTAGATAACTATGAGAATTTCACTTCCAGTATACATCAATTGGGAATAAGTTGTGTAAGAGAAACCTAGGAATGGGATTAGAAAGTGATATCTTTATTATTTTTATAATGAATATAAAACATATTTATAAGGGTTTTAAGAGGTTTGAACAAACCTATTCTAATATAAGAATTTTTCAGCACTTAACTGCTTTTTTGGCACTGCACTACTATATTTGTACTATTTTGGATACTTCTTAAACTTTCATAATTTATCTTAAGTGCCATGAAGAATATTAGGTTAGCTGATCTAGCGTAAGTGAATGTGTTACCTTCAGGAAAATAATATCACAATGTTATTATGTATGTTAAAGGGGTTTTTGCTTAAAATATGGCTATTTGTTTTTTTCTTACTTAAAATTCCTTTATCTTGTGAATAAGTACTTGGTTGACTTTAAAAATATTTAAACAAATATTCAAGGTAGTTACTTTCTTATATAGGAATTTTAAATGGCAGTGTTTAGTTTCTTGGCAATTAAGTTTGTTCTTGCCCAAATCTATAAAAAAGAATAAATTGTACAGTCACTGTATTATAACCTGCAAGAGAAAATTGTTCAGTTCAAAAGATTAATGTGTATTAAAGCATTTCACTTGATTATGTTTTTGTCACGTTTTTATTAATATTTATGAAAGAAGACATCTTAATGGTTTTAAATAGTTGCTCTAAACTCTTTTGAGCCAGTAGTAAGTTATAGAGTTTTTATCAAAAGACAGTTTTTAATTGGAACATGAAAATAGAAACCAGTTTTCATTAATACTTTAGGAACTGAATTTTTTGTTCTCTTATTTTTTTCATTTCTCGTTTTTCATATTTTTTATTTTAGGGATAGTTTAAATTAGAATCTTGTACAGCCTTTAGCCAAGGTGGTAACTTGACTTTTAGTTAAATTAGCCTTGAAGCCTATTAGCATGCCAATCTCAGGCCTAATGTTTATTATACTGTATGGTAAATACACATTTTAGAGTTACAGTTGTTGACTCTGTGATGTATGTAAATTCAGTACAAAATTAGGTTTAATGAAACACTAATTTAATGTATTAAAAAGTAGATAACACCACATTTAATTATTTTCTATCTTGTTCAAGATTGTTTTTATAGTGTTTTCAACATTAAATACTAAATTATTTTCATCTAGATGATTCATTTAATTAAATGTTCTCATTTAGTAATATTTAATAATAATTTAAAATAAAATTAAAAGTTTTAAATTGATCTTGCAGCCAGTAGAGATGGTTTCCTTACTTTCCCACTGTTTTTTGCCTCTGGTTTTTTCTGGTAATCCTTTCCTTATTTTGCCCCTTCAGGCGTAGGGGTGGCAATAGAGCCTTGCTGTTTCTAGCCTCAGATGTTGCACTATCTTTCCTGTTTTCACTACAGCCTAACCACACCTCTGTAAACAGTCCCTTTCCCAAACTCATCTCAAATTATGAAAATTTTTCCTACCAGGACCCTGACTTAGAAGAACGATTGAACATGTGCTCTAGGAAACGTGCAAAAACGTTCCTGGAAGCCCTGTAATAACCAAAAATTGAAAATAATCTAAATGTTCAGCAATGGTATAATGGTGAAATTCTACCGTTGTATATTCATGCATATTCAAACAGTAGAATTCTACACAGTGATGAAAACAAAGGCAACAGCTAATCATAACAACATAGTTGAATATCACATACATAAGGTAGAGCAAAAGAAGCAAGTCACAAAAGGATACTATCAGCATGATTCCATTTATATAAAATTCAGGGTAGTCAAAACTAAACTGTATTGTTTAGCAATGTATCCACAGGAGATAAAATTATAAATAAAAGTATTTTCTTGTCTCAGAGTTGGAATAGTGATTTCCTCTGGCAAAGGGGAAAAGGAATGTGATTGGGGAATGACACATGTGGCTTCTGGGATGTGGACAATGTTCTATTTTTTGTCTTCACTTCAGTGATGCTTGCATGGATATTCACTTTTAAAATATTCTTTAGTCGCTCATATATTTTGTATACTCTTGTTCATATGTAATCCATATTTGTATCGATTTGTATATATTATATCCTCCAGAAAAAGCCATGTTCTTTTATGCAATCTTGTGGGGGCAGACATATTAGTGGGGATTAAGTTGGAACGTTTAGATTAGGTTGTTTCCATGGAAATGCGCCCTACCCGACTGTGGGTGATAACTCTGAATGGATAATTTCCATGGAGGTGTGGCCCTGCCCATTGAGCATGGGCCTTGATTAGTTGACTGGAGCCCATATAAGCTCAGACAGAAGGAGCTGGCTTGCTACAGCCAAGAGGGACACTTTGAAGAATGCACAGGAGCTGAGAGAGGAACTGCAGTTTGCAGAGACATTTTGGAGACGGCCTTTGAAAGCAGACTTTTGCTCCGGAGAAGCTAGGAGAGGGCAAATGCCCCAAGAGCAGCTAAGAGTGACATTTTGGAGAGAAGCTGAAGCCTAGAGAGGAACGTCCTGGGAGAAAGCCATTTTGAAACCAGAACCCTGGTACAGACGCCAGCCACATTCCTTCCCAGCTAACAGAGGTTTTCCGGACACCACTGGCCCTCCTCCAGTGAAGGTACCCGATTGCTGATGCGTGACCTTGGACACTTTATGGCCTTCAGACTGTAACTGTGTAACCAAATAAACCTTTATAAAAGCCAATCCATTTCCGGTGTTTGCATTCCGGCAGCATTAGCAAACTAGAACAATACTATAATAAAACGTAAAAAGAAAAAATAGCTTGGAGAAGCTGTTTTCGTTAACAATATGAATGCTATAGCTTCAGTCAGCATTTGATCTGGTTTCCAAAGTGCAGCAGTTGATTATTTGACCAAATATTTTGTCTTCACCAAACAGGAGTCACCAGCTTTTTATCCTGCAATAGTTACATCCCAACTCCCCAAAGCCCATCACTAAGTCAACTCTGTATATTATGTTTTATTTGCAGCACTTTATTTTCTCTACCAAATCCTGCATCAGTTTAGAATTTCTTTTCAGTAGTAAGTTACAGAGACCCAAATCAGGGTTTAATCTTTAAAAAAATCAGTTCCATTTTTCTCATGAAACATGAATTTTATTTGTCAGCATTGGTTAAATTGTTCAAGGATAGGTTCAAAGTCTCTGTGATTTTCTTGGCCTCTTATGGTCAGTTTATGGTCATAAGATGGGCTCTTTCACATCCAGCATTACACATGAGTTCCAAGTAGGAATGGGGGAAGAACAAAGGCTAAAAGGGGCAAATGCCAGACAAATCTGTCCCACATGTAAGAAGCTTTCCTGGAAGCCCCATGTAATAATTTCTACTGATATTTCATTGACCAGACTATGTCACATGGCTTTCCCATATTAAAGGGAATCTGGAAGTATAGATTTTTATCTGGGAATGTTGTTACCTCAACCCAAATCAGGTTCTGTTAGTAAATTCTGCCTAACCAATAAAAATTTCTGTCAAACTATATAAATTAACACATTTACTGATAAAATTGTATAAGCATTCCTTACAAACAAGAAGAGTGCTGGAGACCTTGGTCAATTCAAAATGTAAAATAAGATTAATAAAAACTGGAAATAAAAAAAAACTTCCCTTATTCCCAAAGAGTTCAACAAGGTTTCTAGCTACAAGATCAATGTACAAAATTAGTAGTGTTAATATACAACACTAGTAACCATTAGAAAATGTTATAAAAATTATCTCATTCATAGCAAAAATAAATTATAAGGTGCCTGTATTAGTTTCCCAGGATTGCTGTAACAAGTAGTCACAATCTGACTGGCTTCAAACAACAGAAATGTATTGTCTCACTGTTCTGGAGGCTAGAAGTCCGAAATCAACGTAGTGTTGCAAAGCTATCCAAAACCTTGAGGGGAGTATCATTCCTTACCTCTTCCAGCTCCTGGTAGTTCCAGGCATTCCTTGGCTTGTAGACCCATCACTTCAATCTCCTTCATCATCACATGGCATTCTCCTTGTCTGTGTTTGTGTCTCTGTGTCCAAATTTCCCTCTCATAAGGACACCAGTTAGATTGGATTTAGGGCCCACCCTAATCCAGTATGACCGCAACTTAACTTGATTACATCTTCAGAGACCATATTTCTAAATAAGGTCACGTTCTGAGCTTCTGGATAGACATGAATTTTGGAGGAAAACTCCACCTAGTACAGTACCTAAGGGGTAAAAATATTTTTAAATGTGCAAGAACTAAAGAATTACAAAATATTATTGAAAAACAAGAAGGACATCTGAATAAATGGAAAAAAGAATTCTATTTATGGATAAAAAGAATAACTATCTGAAGGATAACCATTCTTCCCAAATTCTTTCAATTCAATAAAATTCAATATAAAACCCCTCATGGGTTGTGTTTTGGAAATTGACAAGCAGATCCTTAATTTTATATGGAAGAGCAAAAGACCAAGAATGAGAAGGTAGGAGGAAGGCCTTATTAGATATCAAGATTTTCTCTAATGCTGTATAATTAGAACAACCTATTAATATAATGGCATTAGCATGGGGATGGATATATGTGTCGGACAAATTGGCCCCAAGTATTGACTGTTCAATAAATGGTGCTTGGGTAATTGGTTATCCATAGAGAAAATATAAAATAAGATTTGATCCCTACCTTACTTTAAGAGTATCAGAATCAAGTATTTTTAAAAATGATAAAGATCATTTAGAGTATCTTTTCTCCCTCATTTATAAAATGCTTTGCAGAGAAAATTCATGTCTGTAAAATGGGGAGTCTCAGATACGGAGGATGGCATTTAGAATACATCATTATTACATAATACAACAAATGACTTTATTTTATAATATGCCTAATAGCAGTTTGCTTGTGTATAATACTCCTTGAGGGAGTTCAGTGTTCTTTTAAATATAGGGCTGTTTGTCTTAACTCGTCTTATGTGATAAAAGGAAAACTAGCACTATAAGAATTATTTATAAATCCGTGCCATCAGAAAGATTTTAAAGTTAGTATGGAAATTGAGTTATCTGCATGATCAATTCCCCCACTGAAGAAGTAACCTCTTATGACTAAGGAGTTCCGCCACCACATGAGGATTGGGAGCCATATTGCAGAATTTAGGAAGGAACTGCTTGGTGAAAAAATACAGGCAATGGGTATAAGCATTTATTTAAGATGGCTGGAAGTGAAAAGCAAGAGAGAAATAGCAATTAATAGAAGATACTTTTATTGCCCTCATTAAGAAAAGTATGTCTTTATATGCTCCTACTTACCTTTTAATTCATCCTTCCCCCTCATTTCCACCGCTACCTCTGCCAGTCCCATATCTGAGTATTGAGTTCTGTCTACTCTCTTAAGGCCTCTTGAAAACACTTCTTTCCATTTTTTCAAGCCCTTATCTGTTGCCTAAACTCTGGCCGCCTTCCAACTCATTTCTCAGCTTTCAATTTATTTCCTTGCTTTAAACCATCTTGTGCAATTTTTTTACAGATTAACCATAAAGAATACTTTCATAAATCACCTATGTTAATATATATGATATATATAACTTATATATGTTATCTGTATGTAACATATATGTGTTATCCTTAGGAGTGGGTGTATGTGTGTATGGAGAGAAAAATAGGGAGGACGAAGAGCCCCTAAATTGGAAACAAAAGAAGATGGCTCAGTTCTGGGGTCAAATCTAGTTTTGTTTTATAATGGAACAAACTTTTTCACTCCTAGAGTATGGTAAATCTCCAGTTTGACTTCTAAAACCATAAGTACGAGATGTGCCAATGTTTTGTTTTGATTTTTGAAATTTATTCATTAGGTACTAGAATTTCAGGGCAGAGATCATGGTTGCCTTTCAATATTCTCCTTTTCTTTCATATTACTAGAATTTTAGTTGGACACATGAATCACCCAGAATAGACTACTATGTTTTGTCGATTCATTATTTTTTATACCACTAAGAAATAATACCCATGATGGGGAATCTAATATGATACCCTGAATAAATATGGGATACCAAAGCTTATACCTTCAGAGCAAGGATAAAAGAGAATAAATCCTCCATGAAGAAAGAGGCAGCAAAGCAATTTGGATGCTCAACCTTTGACACTGGGTGGAGGGAGGAACTGCCGCTGAGAATTTGAATCACAAACCATACAGTTGTTGGTTTGTAATCTGAATTCACACTAGCAGTGTGATCCAAAAAAGCTCAAACAAAAAATGTAAAGTGGTCTTTGGTTGGTATTGACCCTAGTGACTGGCAGAAGCAAATGCAGATCCTTTCTGGAAGAACTCAACTTCAATCCAGGCAGACAATTTAATATCTCCAAGAGATGTTCAAGTGTGGGAAATAGGTGTTATAAACTTAACGAAGTATGATATCTCACTCTTGCATCTCACACCCCTGCAGCTAGGTGTAGCCGTAGTTTTAGCCAGTGGTATATAAGAGCAAGTATTGTGTGACAACTTCTGGGACTTTTCCTTGGGGCAGCTGGGGCATTCTCTTTGTCTTCTGTTCCTATTTGTTTCCTCCATCCTGCTGCCTAGAACATACTGCTGTCTTACCCATGAGCATGAAGTTTGCACCCTGTGGGTGGTGGAAGAGTAGGCTGGGAGAGCTGGTTCCTCAGGACTTCGTGGAACAAAGGCATATCATCACTAGACTGCACATCTGCAGACTTTTACGAGAAACAAAAATAAATTTCTTGTTTAAACCACAGTTGTGGGCTTTTCTGTTAATCATAGCTGAATTCTAGATAATACAGGACATAAAGATTACCAAGTCATCTTTGTCTTCAAGGAATGAACAGCCACCCCAGGCGACAGTTTCCATTCAGTATGGCAAGGGTTATAACAGGTGAATATGCACAGTGGAGTCTAGGGAGAACTCACCTGATAAAGAGAAGAGAAATCAGGAAGGTGTTTTTAAAGAGGAAGAGTCCTTAAACAGACACTGGATTTAAAGTTTTACTTCAGAATAGAGCATTTTCTCTTAGTCCAGACCTAAACCTTCTTTTAGGGGAGAAGCTAAAGTTTTCAGGCCTTATTGAGGGCCTACTGTGTACCTGGTAGTGTTCTAGGCACTGCAGAAGTGGCAAGGAACAAAACTTAGAAACGTTTTTGTCTTTATGAAGTTTACACTCCAGTGCAGGAGACACTGCGCAAAGTACAGGGCATCCCTTCAGTGACAAGTGCTACAAAGGGAAAGGATAACAAAGGGAGTGTGAAGGTGGGGGAGACTGTTTCAGATGGTGTGATCAGAGAAGACCTCTCTGAGGAAAGGACAGTTGAGCTGAGAACTTGATATGAAAGATCAAGCCATTAAAAAATAATCTGGATAGCAGAAGTGGGGTGGGGAGGGCTTTTCTAGGTAGAGGGAAATGGAAGCTTAATGGCTCTTAAGAAACACTAGAGGACCAGCAAGAATGGGGAAGAGTTGTAGGTCCTGAGTTCAGAGAGAAGGGAAGAGTAAGATCATGTGGGGCCATAGCTTGATGTATCACTGTACTTAGACTTAATCTAATGGTCGAGAACTAATTTGCTGTTTTCATAGCTTCTCATCCAGCCCTGTATCAGTCAGTGTTCTCCAGAGAAACAGAACCAACAGGAGTTACATACATACATATATACGTACATATGTATATAAGAGATTTGTTTTAAGGGAGTGGCTCCTAAAATTGCAGAGTCGGGTGAGTTGGAAATTTGCCGGGCAGGCCGGTAGGCTGGAAACTCGGACAAGAATCGATGTTATAGTCTTGAGGCAGAATTTCGTCTCTGGGAAACTAGTTTTTTTTTGCTCTGAAAGCCTTCAACTGATTGGATAGGGCCCATCCACATTATTGAGGGTAATCTACTCAAAATCAACTGATTATAGATGCCAATCATGTCTGCAGAACACCTTCACAGCAACCAGGCTAGTGTTTGACCAAATAACTATACACCACAGCCTGGTTGGGTTTACATAAAATTAGTCACAAGTCCCAAGCTCTCAAGGAGATTAAAGAAAGTAAGCCCAACCAAGAATATCATTCACAACATCCACTGCTTTGAGTTTTTTCTCATCTGCTAGAATAGTATAAGTACTACCATACTACTACAAGAAAATATAATATAAAATGATGAGTCATTTTCTCCTGTTATTGAAAAAAGGATTTTAACAAAACTAAATTTCTTGGTTTAAATTTGAAAATTTGTGTGACATGAATTACTTGGATAACACAATTGGGATTTTTCATAGTTGTCTGCAACTACAGACACATAGGAGTCTGGCACTGTTTCTACTGTTGTTATTTTCTTTCGGGTGTGTATTTTCTACTGATTTTAAAAATTTAGTTGTAAACATACTATATATACATACAACTTTGTATCCTGTTTTTCCATTTACATGTTACAAATACTTTCCATATTACTACATAGTCTGACATTTCTGACAATTCTGCATCATATTCAATTCAGTGGATCTGCTGTAGTTTTTATCATGTCTCTCTTATAAACATAAGGCTCTTTTCACTTTCTTTTAAAGGAAACTTTGAAGTTGTATGTGGTGTTCTGAAAACAATAAAAAATATTTTGCCATGTATTTGTATTTTTGTTGATAAGGAAACATACTGTTTGAACTTAATATTTCAAATTTGGTGCACAATAATTGGAAGGGAAAAACTGACCACTTTGAAACAAACATTGAAATTTCATAACTGTTACTAAAATGAAACACATTTTATAAATTCACAAGAACAATATAGAATATTTGAAAACCAGATTATCTGTCTTATTTGAAGTTTCTGTTTTAGGGTTAGAATTTGACTTGCTTTGGTACTATTTCATTTTTTAAAAAGAGTCAACCAGGAAAGATTATAATTGCATGATACAAGAAATTAAAAGAATCTGATTTTATTTAAAAGAAAATTCTGGATGCCCATTTAGAAATGATTTAATGTTGATGTTCCTATAATGTTGACTACAAATTCAACCTCCACATTTCTCAAAATTGTACAAAGAATTGGTGGAGTATGAGCTGGTAGATCTCTCAGGATATTTCAGGTAAAACCAAACCATAGCAGGGAGCATGCCACACCTGAAGGCGGGATTCTCCCAGGCGAGCCCAAGGAGAACCAGAGTCAAGTTGCCTAGCGAACCGCCCGGAACAGACAGCAGGCTCATCCTGTGCTCCTGGCTGGGCCGACCTGCCCGCCCCCTGCCGGGCGCCCCGGCCTGGAGTACCCCCAGCGCTCGGCCGTCCGCAGGCTGGACATGGGTCCCGCCGGGCCTGCCCGGAGCCGTCGGGCCGCGGCAAGGGAGCTGCTGCTCGGGGCGGCCGCGGCCGCGAAGGGGCTTAGGGAAGACCTGAGGGTCGCGGCGTCCCTGTCCAAGAGGGCCCTGTCCGGGGTCCCGAAGCAGGAGGGGGCTCGGGAGGAGGAGGAGTCGGCCGGACACGAGCTCTGTGAGTCCCGGGACCCGGGGCTCGGAAAACTAGGCGGCAACAGCGCGGGTGGGTGGTGGGGCGGCGAAGGGACTTCAGAAGGTGCTCATTGCAGCGCCTCGGGACTCGGAGGGAAGGAGGTTGGTGCAAGGACCTGGCCCTAGGGTCCCCGCAACCGACCCCGAGGCCATCGTGCACCACTGCATTCCCTGTTGGGTGGTTCTCAACTTCGGAATCCACTCCCACCCAAGTCTGGGTTCACATTGCCCCCCTGCACTGTGGATAAAGGAAAGTATTCCTCTTCTAATTTAAGGAAGAGGATTTTAAAATAAATGATTAAGCCCTTTTGTAAATAAGGAAAGTTTCATGGGCCGTATCTCCTATATCCTGACTCATGCACTGATTTGTTGTGTGACTTTAAACAAGTCACTTAACCTTTCTGTATTTGGAATGGATCATCTATGCCTTGGAAATAAATTTATGGTATATAAACTGAGGTCACTGTTGCCTCTTCAAAAGCTGAGAATGAAGTCCATTAACAGGGCAAACCAGCCAAGTCTGCTAGAGAGGATGGCCTCACTTCCTGAAGACCAGCCAGCGCGCCAGTTACTTAATAAGGTGCGATTAGTTTGCTCATTCTTTCATTCATTCATTCTAGAAATATTTCTAAGTGCTTACTAGTTGCCAGACATGTGCTTGATGTGGAAACGCAGAGAAAACAAGACAACTTCTGCTCTCTGGTTGCGTTGGAGGCTTGATAGACAATAAAACAAGTAAGCAAATAAATAAATAAGATAATTTGAGGAATCCCTAAGTGCTGTGAAGTCCAAGGACTGGGGAAGGACTTGAGATTTGGTGGTCAACGGAAACAGGACATTTGAGCAAATACTTACATGATAGGAAGGTACCAGCCATGGAAAGTTCAGAAGAAAGAGAATTACCAGCAGGAGTAACAGCAAATACAAGGGAGGAATGAAATTGCTGTGTTCTAGAAACAGGAAGAAGACCAGCCTGGCTGGAGCGTAGTGAGTGAAAGGGATAAATGAGGTCAGAGAGGTAGGCACAGCCAGTTCACCAAAGTCCTGTGGCCCTAATAAGCTTGGGTTTTTTTCAATTTGCAATGGGAAGCTCTCAGATGGTTTTAGAAAGGAGTAATGTTTTATGATTTATGTTTCTGAAAGATCACTCTGATTGCCGTGTGAAGAATAGATTATAAAGAGGCAAGAAAGGGAGCAGGGAGAACCAGGTAGGAGAGTTTGGGAAGGGTTGAGACAAACATTGGTGGTGGCTTAGGGTATGGAAGTACTGGTGGAAGGCGACGTGGACTAATTTGGGATTTATTTTAGGGACAAAACTGACAGGTTTTGCTCTTGAATTGGATGAGAAAAAAAAATATCCAGGATGGATCCTCCTCTTGGGTAGCTGGAAGGATGGTAGGGACATTGACTAAGAAGGGAAAGATGGAAAAAACAGGATTTTTGTTTTTGTTTTTGAGGAGGAACATGGAATCAAGGGTCTGTTTAGGCTACATTATATTTGAGTGGCTTATTAGACACCAAATGGAAATGGCAAGTAGGCAGTTGGAAAGATGACTGGAGTTAAGTGGAGAAGTCCAGACTAGAAGTGTAACTTTGAGAATCATTGACAAACGCATTATATGGTATTTAAAGCCATAAGACTGGCTAACCTAGGGAGAATGTGTGGTTGGAGTGGAGGGAAAGAAAAAAAGAGTCACAAGTTAAGCCCTGGGACACTGCTCCGTGTTTGGACAGACGTAGAGGCACTGGCTAAGAAGACTGAGAAGAAGTGGCCAGGGAGGTAGGAAAAAAACCATGAGAGAGTGTGTATTAGTTTTCTGTGGCTGCCATAACAATGCACCATAAACTGGATGGCCTTAAAATAACAGAAATGTATTGGCTCACAGTTCTGGAAGCTAGAAGTCTGAAAGCCAGGGGTTGGCAGGGCCATGCTACCCATGAGACCTGTAGGGGAGAATCTTTCCTCGCCTCTTCCTAGTCACATTCCAAGGTACCAGGGGCTAGGCCTTCCGCATAACTTTTGGGGTCACTCCATAACAGAATGGCATCACAAAGGCAAGAGCAGAGAGTGTTTCAAGAAGGAGAGGTACGTAAGATGCTGCTGAGAGGTACGTAAGATGAGAACTGAGATGTGACTGATAGATTTGGCAATGTGGAGGTCATTTCAGTGGCATGCTGGGAATGAATGCCTGGAAGGACTGGGCTGAGAGAGGATGCAGAAGGAACAACTCCTAGCTGGGAGTCAGGAAACCTGAGTTCTGCCATGAACTAACTCTGTAGCAGTGATCCAGCCCATCTCTCCAGGCCTTTTACTTCTTCTGCTGTATAAGTGTATTGAATAGAGTAATGCCTGCGGCTCCTTCCAACATGAACACCTTATGTTCTGTGTGGGACAAACAAAACAGGAGATAATTCCAACTACTCTCTTTTATCACTCTGTTTTACTCAGGAATGGTGAGTACTCTGGGACAGTAGTTTTCTGATTTGAGACCCTTTGCCGTTGCCACAGGTTTCTGAGGGCTGAGAAAGTTCCCTATGTGTAAAAACAGAACAAAACAAACAATCCCATGCACTTGTGCTGCTCAAGCTTGTGGAAGATTCTTCTATGCTGAACGCTGTGTTTGCCATAACACCCTACCTAGCTTAGCAATATGCACTGAGCAACACTCAGTAAATATTTGCATAATTGCATTGTTTCTGAATTGCTCTCCAGTCATTTCCTTTGCATGTTTCTTATCATCTAATCCAGAAGTCAACTGTGACAGAGACATAGTTGCCTCCCAAATACCTATTTTTCCCTCCTTCCATCTCAAAAGAACCCCTAAATTTTTTATTGTGAAATATAACCTATATACAGAAAAGTAATAAATTTCAAAATACAGTTTAACAAATAATTATAGAGCAAATTTCAAAATATAGTATGGGTTACAGTTCCACAATTTCAGGTATTTCCTTCTGGCTGTTCTAATCCATTAGAAACTAAAAAGAAATATCTATATAATGATTCAGTAGTCATAATCACTTGTTAAATCCTTAACTTCTCTTTTACAACACCTCCCTCTCATTTGATCATTTTCTCAGTCTTTAGAGATATTTGGGCAATGACCATTCTACCTTCTTCATGTTGAAAAGGTGTGTTGACATTATGGGGTAGTGGAATGCAACTGGTTGATGTTCTGGGAGAGACTGGTACCTCTAAGTTTCAGGGCTTATCAGGCATAGAAATAATTTTGAGGTTTTAAGTTCCCAGAAAATAAACTTAATAAGTAAAACTTTTATAGAGTCTTAGATAGAGCTCTGGGTTTTCTTCAGGGTTTTCAGGAACACTGTTGGTTGGGAGTGGCATACTGTGGCAATTTGCAAAATCTGGCTGAAGCTTGTATAAGGATAACCTCCAGAATGACCTCTCAAATCTACTTGAACTCTCTTAGCCACTGAAACCTTATTTTGTTATCTTTCTTTTGGTCAAGAAAGCATTCTCAATCCCACAATGCCAGGGCCAGGAAGAAACCCTAAAGTTTAGTTGGGCAGAAGGCCACCTGGAAATCTACACTTCTCAGCTCTTCTCTTGTAGCCACTTGCAACTATGTGATTAAATTCTGGTCAAAGGGTTAGAATCAAAGGTTAGTGTGTACAATTTTGCGGAAGTATCATTAAAGAGAAGGTATATTTCCGTCTTTGCTGCTTCCTTCTTCCTGCTGGCTGGCATTCAGCCATGACAGGGGTTCCAACAACCTCCTTGAACCATCAGGTGACTTTGGGAATGAATGTGTGGTGGAGCAACAAGATAGAAGAAACCTGGTCTCAGAAACTATGGAGTGACTTGGACTGACAGCCTCCAGACTTTTTAATTATGAGATAGAAAGAAACTTGTATCTTGTTTGAGCCACTGGTATTGTGAGTTTTCTGTTACTTGTAGTCAAACCTAACTATCTATCCTCTTTCTCCAAGTCAGGGATGGTAGCTTGTTTTGTACTCTCTAACTCCCTAACTCCCTAACTCAGTATGTGCTTAATAAAGTAGTTTCTCTTTGGGCCAAATAGGGATAATGTTATCTGTCACCAACTAATTCCTAGGTATCATCAAGTTAAATACGTGCTGTAAGGGTTTCATGAAAATATGCTTGCATGAGTATCAGTTGTTAATAAGTAGAATTCATGCATCTTGTAGTTTAAATAAGATAAATTATTATTATTTTATGTTTTCAGTATTTCCTGCACATACATTTCCTGTTCCTGCATATTTCCAAAACAATATTTGAGGGTACTTGCAATAAAACACATACCAAAGGCATTTAAATAAAAGTACGAGAGTAATAGGTTATCATTTATTGAACAATTACTATGTAATGGGTGCTGTTCCAATTGCTTTACATGTACTCATTTAATCCTCACACTAACTATTCGAGTCAGGTACTTTAATTCCCATTTTATAGATAAGGAAAATGGGACTCAGAGAAGTTAAGTAACCTGCCCAAAGACACACAGCTAGTAAGTGACAGAACCAGGATCGGAAGGAATCTAGGCAGTCTGCAGGAAGCCCTGAGCAATCTCTTTAGAGAGCAGGCAGCCAGGCAGGCAGCAAGTTGACCCAAGCTAGAAAGGAAAACAACAATACTATGTGGGGGTTTTTTCCCTTGTTCCCTTTCACCTGTGATATTATGGTGGATCATCTTGTTTCTGTACCTTACTGTTCTAGTTTGCTAATGCTGCCATTAAGCAAAATACCAGAAATGGATTGGCTTTTATAAAAGGGGTTTATTTGGTTGCAAAGTTACAGTCTTAAGGCCATAAAGTGTCCAAGGTAAGTCATCAACAATCGGGTACCTTCACTGGAGGATGGCCAATGGTGTCCGGAAAACCTCTGTTAGCTGGGAAGGCACGTGGCTGGTGTCTGCTCCAGAGTTCTGGTTTCAAAATGGCTTTCTCCCAGGATGTTCCTCTCTAGGCTGCAGTTCCTCAAAAATGTCACTCTCAGTTGCTCTTGGGGCATTTTTCCTCTCTTAGCTTCTCCAGAGCAAAAGTCTGCTTTCAAACTGTCTCTCATCTGCAGCTCCTCTTCTCAGCTCCTATGCGTTCTTTGAAGTGTCCCTCTTGGCTGTAGCAAGCTCGCACCTGTCTGAGCTTTTTTAGGGCTCTTGTGAGCTAATCAAGGCCCACACTGAATGGGCGGGCCCATGCCTCCATGGAAATTATCTAATCAGAGTTATCACTTACAATTGGGTGGGTCACATCTCCATGGAAACACTTAATCAAAGAATTACAATCTAATCAACACTAATACGTCTTCCCACACAAGATTGCATCAAAGATAATGGCATTTTGGGGGACATAATACATTCAAACCGGCACACCTACTTACATCATATAATAGGGCTTGAAAAATAACTCTGGGAAATTCTGTGCTGTAGAGTTACCTGGGTTTTGTTATGAAAACTGGTAGAAAAGCAGAGGAGAAGTTGAAATAAGGATGAACACAAAAGGTCAGGTGGATAGATATTGGGAGCCTGAAAAGACCTGTTTCCTGATCACAGCATTTTCTTCTTAATAAGTGCTAAGATGTTATGGGAGAGGGGTGTGATTGAATTTAAACTAAACTTAGCTCCTACATACTAACTCTGACAGGATACCAAAAATAACACATTTTTGCTTGGCGCTGTGTTACCATTTTAGTGAGACGTAGGAAACGATTTTTCTGGTTTCTCAGCTGTGTCTGAGGAGCACTGCATGGCTGAGCCTGCAGCTGTCCCCTGGCCTGGGAGTAAGAGGCAGGTTTGTAAACTGTGTGTTTCCGGGCAGAATCTGGCAACTCAGGTGTGGTGTGTTGGCTCACAGAACAGTTTTTTAAAATTTAGTTGCTAACATTTAAATTTAGGAGAAATCACTCAAGAATCTGGATTTCTGGTTTCTTATTTTTAAAATTATTTGAATTAATTAATTTAATTAATCATTAAAATTATTTTAATTACTACACCTACAATAAGATTGACCTTTTTTGATATTATGAAAATAATTATGAAAGTACTGTTTTATGAATTTTAAAACATGTAGAGATTCATGTACCCACCACCCAAGTCAGAGAACAGAACAGTTCTATCTCCTCAAAACCTTTGCATTACTCCTTTGCAGTCCCACCCTCCCACTCACCCACCCTGTCCCAAGCCTTGGAAACCACTATCGGTTCTCCATCACTGAAGTGCTGTCTTTTCAAGAGTGTCATATAAATGGAGTAAGAGAAAGTGTAACCTTTTGAGAATGACATCTGTCACTCAGCTTATTCCTGAGAGGTATTCCATTTTATGGGTAGATCATAGTTTGTGAATCCATTCACCAGTTGAATATGTTTCCACTCTTTGCAGTTTTTGGCAATTATGAATAGAGCTGCTACAAACATTTGTGTGCAGGTTTTTTTTTTTTTTTTTTTTTTTTTGTTTTTTTTTTAAATCATCATTTTATTGAGATATATTCACATACCACGCAGTCATACAAAACAAATTGTACTTTCGATTGTTTACAGTACCATTACATAGTTGTACATTCATCACCTAAATCAATCCCTGACACCTTCATTAGCACACACACAAAAATAACAAGAATAATAATTAGAGTGAAAAAGAGCAATTGAAGTAAAAAAGAACACTGGGTACCTTTGTCTGTTTGTTTCCTTCCCCTACTTTTCTACACATCCATCCATAAACTAGACAAAGTGGTGTTTGGTCCTTATGGCTTTCCCAATCCCATTGTCACCCCTCATAAGCTACATTTTTATACAACTGTCTTCGAGATTCATGGGTTCTGGGTTGTAGTTTGATAGTTTCAGGTATCCACCACCAGCTACCCCAATTCTTTAGAACCTAAAAAGGGGTGTCTAAAGTGTGCATAAGAGTGCCCACCAGAGTGACCTCTCGGCTCCTTTTGGAATCTCTCTGCCACTGAAGCTTATTTCATTTCCTTTCACATCCCCCTTTTGGTCAAGAAGATGTTCTCCGTCCCACGGTGCCAGGTCTACATTCCTCCCTGGGAGTCATATTCCACGTTGCCAGGGAGATTCACTTCCCTGGGTGTCTGATCCCACGTAGGGGGGAGGGCAGTGATTTCACCTTTCAAGTTGGCTTAGCCAGAGAGAGAGGGCCACATCTGAGCAACAAAGAGGCATTCAGGAGGAGACTCTTAGGCACAAATACAGGGAGGCCTAGCCTCTCCTTTGCAGCAACCGTCTTCCCAAGGGTAAAACTTATGGTAGAGGGCTCAACCCATCAAACCACCAGTCCCCTATGTCTGTGGTCATGTTAGCAACCATGGAGGTGGGGTAGGCGAATACCCCTGCATTCTCCACAGGCTCCTCAAGGGGGCACTACATCTTTTTTTTTTTTTTTTTAACTTTCCCTTCTTTTTTCAAATCACCTGTATGAAAAAAAAAGTTAAAAAGAAAACAAACATACAATAAAAGAGCATTTCAAAGAGACCATAGCAAGGGAGTAAGAAAAAGACAACTAACCTAAGATAACTGCTTAACTTCCAACATGTTCCTACTTTACCCCAAGAAAGTTACATAATATAGCAACATTTCAGTGAACTTGTTCCTACTACAACCATCAGAAATTAACAGACCATAGTCATTTCTGGGCATCCCCAGAACGTTAAATAGCTTATCTGTTCTTCCTGGATTATTGTTCCCCCTTCCTTAATTGCTCTCTACTGCTAGTTCCCCTACATTCTACATTATAAACCATTTGTTTTACATTTTTCAAAGTTCACATTAGTGGTAGCATATAATATTTCTCTTTTTGTGCCTGGCTTATTTCGCTCAGCATTATGTCTTCAAGGTTCATCCATGTTGTCATATGTTTCACCAGATCGTTCCTTCTTACTGCCGCGTAGTATTCCATCGTGTGTATATACCACATTTTATTTATCCACTCATCTGTTGAAGGACATTTGGGTTGTTTCCATCTCTTGGCAATTGTGAATAATGCTGCTATGAACATTGGCGTGCAGATATCTGTTCGTGTCACTGCTTTCCGATCTTCCGGGTATATACCGAGGAGTGCAATCGCTGGATCGAATGGTAGCTCTATATCTAGTTTTCTAAGGAACTGCCAGACTGACTTCCAGAGTGGCTGAACCATTATACAGTCCCACCAACAATGAATAAGAGTTCCAATTTCTCCACATCCCCTCCAGCATTTGTAGTTTCCTGTTTGTTTAATGGCAGCCATTCTAACCGGTGTTAGATGGTATCTCATTGTGGTCTTAATTTGCATCTCTCTAATAGCTAGTGAAGCTGAACATTTTTTCATGTGTTTCTTGGCCATTTGTATTTCCTCTTCAGAGAACTGTCTTTTCATATCTTTTGCCCATTTTATAATTGGGCTGTCTGTACTATTGTCATTGAGTTGTAGGATTTCTTTGTATATGCAAGATATCAGTCTTTTGTCAGATACATGGTTTCCAAAAATTTTTTCCCATTGAGTTGGCTGCCTCTTTACCTTTTTGAGAAATTCCTTTGAGGTGCAGAAACTTCTAAGCTTGAGGAGTTCCCATTTATCTATTTTCTCTTTTGTTGCTTGTGCTTTGGGTGTAAAGTCTAGGAAGTGGCCCCCTAATACAAGGTCTTGAAGATGTTTTCCTACATTATCTTCTAGGAGTTTTATGGTACTTTTTTTTATATTGAGATCTTTGGTCCATTTTGAGTTAATTTTTGTGTAGGGGGTGAGGTAGGGGTCCTCTTTCATTCTTTTGGATATGGATATCCAACTCTCCCAGCCCCATTTGTTGAAAAGACCATTATGGCTCAGTTCGGTGACTTTGGGGGCCTTATCAAAGATCAGTCGGCCATAGATCTGAGGGTCTATCTCTGAATTCTCAATTCGATTCCATTGATCTATATGTCTATCTTTGTGCCAGTACCATGCTGTCTTGGCAACTGTGGCTTTATAATAAGCTTCAAAGTCAGGGAGTGTAAGTCCTCCCACTTCGTTTTTCTTTTTTAGAGTGTCTTTAGCAATTCGAGGCATCTTCCCTTTCCAAATAAATTTGATAACTAGCTTTTCCAAGTCTGCAAAGTAGGTTGTTGGAATTTTGATTGGGATTGCATTGAATCTGTAGATGAGTTTGGGTAGAATTGACATCTTAATGACATTTAGCCTTCCTATCCATGAACATGGAATATTTTTCCATCTTTTAAGGTCCCCTTCTATTTCTTTTAGTAGAGTTATGTAGTTTTCTTTGTATAGGTCTTTTACATCTTTGGTTAAGTTGATTCCTAGGTACTTGATTTTTTTAGTTGCTATTGAAAATGGTATCTTTTTCTTGAGTGTCTCTTCAGTTTGTTCATTTCTAGCATATAGAAACATTACTGACTTATGTGCATTAATCTTGTATCCCGCTACTTTGCTAAATTTGTTTATTAGCTCTAGTAGGTGTATCGTTGATTTCTCAGGGTTTTCTAGATATAAGATCATATCATCTGCAAACAATGACAGTTTTACTTCTTCTTTTCCAATTTGGATGCCTTTTATTTCTTTGTCTTGCCGGATTGCCCTGGCTAGCACTTCCAGCACAATGTTGAATAACAGTGGTGACAGCGGGCATCCTTGTCTTGTTCCTGATCTTAGAGGGAAGGCTTTCAGTCTCTCACCATTGAGTACTATGCTGGCTGTGGGTTTTTCATATATGCTCTTTATCATGTTGAGGAAGTTTCCTTCAATTCCTACCTTTTGAAGTGTTTTTATCAAAAAGGGATGTTGGATTTTGTCAAATGCTTTTTCAGCATCTATTGAGATGATCAATTGATTTTTCCCTTTCGAGTTTTTAATGTGTTGTAATACATTGATTGTTTTTCTGATGTTGAACCATCCTTGCATGCCTGGAATGAACCCCACTTGGTCATGGTGTATGATTTTTTTAATGTGTCTTTGGATTCGATTTGCAAGTATTTTGTTGAGGATTTTTGCATCTATATTCATTAGGGAGATTGGCCGGTAGTTTTCCTTTTTTGTAGCATCTTTGCCTGGTTTTGGTATTAGATTGATGTTAGCTTCATAAAATGAGTTAGGTAGTGTTCCATTTTTTTCAATGTTTTGAAAGAGTTTGAGTAAGATTGGTGTCAGTTCTTTCTGGAAAGTTTGGTAGAATTCCCCTGTGAAGCCATCTGGCCCTGGGCATTTATTTGTGGGAAGATTTTTGATGACTGATTGGATCTCTTTGCTTGTGATGGGTTGGTTGAGGTCTTCTATTTCTTCTCTGGTCAGTCTAGGTTGTTCATATGTTTCCAGGAAATTGTCCATTTCTTCTACATTATCCAGTTTGTTGCCATACAGTTGTTCATAATATCCTCTTATAATTTTTTTAATTTCTTCAGGATCTGCAGTTATGTCACCTTTTTCATTCATTATTTTGTTTATATGGGTCTTCTCTCTTTTTGATTTTGTCAGTCTAGCTAGGGGCTTGTCAATCTTGTTGATCTTCTCAAAGAACCAACTTTTGGTGATATTTATCCTCTCTATTGTTTTTTTGTTCTCTATGTCATTTATTTCTGCTTTAATCCTTGTTATTTCTTTTCTTCTACTTGGTTTAGGATTGGTTTGCTGTTCATTTTCTAGCTTCTTCAGTTGATCCATTAGTTCTTTGATTTTGGCTCTTTCTTCCTTTTTAATATATGCGTTTAGTGCTATAAATTTCCCCCTTAGCACTGCTTTTGCTGCATCCCATAGGTTTTGGTATGTTGTGTTCTCATTGTCATTCGTCTCTATATATTTAGCAATTTCTCTTGCTATTTCTTCTTTAACCCACTGATTGTTTAGGAGTGTGTTGTTTAACCTCCAGGTATTTGTGAATTTTCTAAGTCTCTGATGGTTATTGACTTCTAATTGTATTCCATTGTGGTCAGAGAATGTGCTTTGAATAATTTCAATCTTTTTAAATTTATTGAGGCTTGTTTTATGTCCCAGCATATGATCTATTCTGGAGAAAGTTCCGTGAGCACTAGAAAAGTATGTGTATCCTGGTGATTTGGGATGTAATGTCCTGTAGATGTCTGTTAAATCTAATTCATTTATCAGATTGTTTAGGTTTTCAATTTCCTTATTGGTCTTCTGTCTGGTTGATCTATCTATAGGAGAGAGTGATGTGTTGAAGTCTCCCACAATTATTGTGGAAACATCAATTGCTTCCTTTAGTTTTGCCAATGTTTCTCTCATGTATTTTGTGGCACCTTGATTGGGTGCATAGACATTTACGATTGTTATTTCTTCTTGCTGAATTGCCCCTTTTATTAGTATGTAGTGGCCTTCTTTGTCTCTCAAAACATCCCTGCATTTGAAGTCTATTTTATCTGAGATTAATATTGCTACACCTGCTTTCTTTTGGCTGTAGCTTGCATGAAATATTTTTTTCCATCCTTTCACTTTCAATTTCTTTGTGTCCCTGTGTCTAAGATGAGTCTCTTGTATGCAACATATTGATGGTTCATTTTTTTTGATCCATTCTGCGAATCTATATCTTTTAATTGGGGAGTTTAATCCATTTACATTCAACGTTAAAACCGTGAAGGCATTTCTTGAATCGGCCATCTTATCCTTTGGATTATGTTTGCCATATTTTTCCCTCTCTCTATTAATATCCTTTATTGTACCCATACCGAATCTCTTTAGTACTGAACCTTTCTCCAAGTCTCTCTGTCCTGTCTTTGTTTCTCTGTCTGTAGGGCTCCCTTTAGTATCTCCAGTAGGGCAGGTCTCTTGTTAGCAAATTCTCTCAGCATTTCTTTGTCTGTGAAAAATTTAAGCTCTCCCTCAAATTTGAAGGAGAGCTTTGCTGGATAAAGTATTCTTGGCTGGAAATTCCTCTCTCTCAGAATTTTAAATATATCGTGCCATTGCCTTCTCGCCTCCATGGTGGCTGCTGAGTAGTCACTACTTAGTCTTATGCTGTTTCCTTTGTATGTGGTGAATTGCTTTTCTCTTGCTGCTTTCAGAACTTGCTCCTTCTCTTCTATGTTTGACAGTGTGATCAGTATATGTCTCGGAGTGGGTTTTTTTGGATTTATTCTATTTGGAGTTCGCTGAGCATTTATGATTTGTGTATTTATGTTGTTTAGAAGATTTGGGAAGTTTTCCCCAACAATTTCTTTGAATACTCTTCCTAGACCTTTACCCTTTTCTTCCCCTTCTGGGACAACCAATGAGTCTTATATTCGGACGCTTCATATTATCTATCATATCCCTGAGGTCCATTTCGAGTTTTTCAATTTTTTTCCCCATTCTTTCTTTTATGCTTTCATTTTCCATTCTGTCATCTTCCAGGTCACTGATTCGTTGTTCAACTTCCTCTAGTCTTGTACTATGAGTGTCCAGAATCTTTTTAATTTGGTCAACAGTTTCTTTAATTTCCATAAGATCATCCATTTTTTTATTTAGTCTTGCAATGTCTTCTTTATGCTCTTCTAGGGTCTTCTTGATTTCCTTCATATCCCGTACTAGGGTCTCATTGTTCATCTTTAGTTCTTTGAGTAGCTGCTCTAGGTGTGTCTCTTCTGGTCTTTTGATTTGGGTGCTTGGGCTTGGGTTATCCATATCGTCTGGTTTTTTCATATGCTTTATAATTTTCTGTTGTTTTTGGCCTCGTGGCATTTGCTGTCCTTGATAGGGTTCTTTTAGGGTTTGTAGACCAGTTGAAGTCCTTATCTCTAATTTATCAGATCTACAGCTTCGTGGAGTACACTTTCTCTAACTAACCGGCAGGTGGCGTCCACGAGCCACCTGTTCTCCACAAGCCAGATCTCCCCTGCTTAGCCTTTTTGGTGAGTGGGGGAGTGAGTCTTGTGGGGCCCAATTGGTGTCCCAAGCTTGCGTGTGTAGTTGGTGTTGCCTGCCCTGTATGTGGGGCGTGTTTCTGGGCAGTCGGGGAGGGGGGGTGGCCCTAACAATCAGATCTCCCTGATGATCCTAGAGTTTTAAAGCTACTGCAATAGTCTAATCCTTCAGTTCAGTCCTGCCACAGTTTGTCTCTGCCACTGACCCACAAGTCTTTGGTATTGGCGTATGGCTCCTGAGACTTGCAAGTGGGCCCCTCTTCCTGGCTGTGCACCCCGGGTCCTCTGTTGAGGGATGACTGTGCTATGTCACAGGTGAGTGCCGTCCCCCCAGGGCAGTTCTGGGCTGCTGGGCTGTGTTGGGAGGCTCCCAGTCTGCTCAAATGATGGCTGAATGGGGCTCTGTTAATTCACACTGCTCCCCCTTCCCAGCTCTGGGACATTCAGCTGAGGTTGCAGGGAAGGCTAATGTCCACGCCCAGTTTTGTGGTGTGTGCCTGTTATTTGAAGCACTTCCGTCACACTGGGTTGTCTGGGGCAGCTCTGGGCTATGGGGCTGGCGATGGGCAGGAGTGTTTCCTGTCCACCAGGATGGTGGCTGTGAGCGGACACCCCCCTTTTCTTGGGAAGTTGTGTTGTTTAGTGAATTTTCTCAGCCACTGGATTATTGCCTTTTGTCTCAGAGCTCTCTTATTTCTGCTCTTGACTTGACGTGCCCAAATTTCAATTCTTTGAAGCTTTCTGTATTGAGCTTCTTAGAGTAATTGTTTTAGAAAAAGCAGAAAGGATTAAAAAAAAAAAAAAAAAAAAAAAAAAAAAAAACGGCCCTCCTCAGAGATCTAATGGGTTATTGAAATGCTAATAGACAAAGCAACCAGGGCCATTAAGGAAAGGTGCCCTGGGCAGAGAGATCAGCCTTGCTTCGGGATTTGCATATGCGCCTCAAGGCCTGATCTCCGCCCTTCCCCTTTCTGTGTTCACCAGAACTCCAAAAATCCTCTGGTTTTACTTTGGAGCTTCTCGTGTTGTTTTCCTTCTATGCCCGTCTCCTCTCTGCTGGGCTGGCTGCTCTCAGAGTCTCTGGTGTCTGGCCTCAGTCTATCTATGGTTGGAGTTTGAATCAGTAGAAAGAGTTTCCGATGAGAGCAGCCACTGCAATTCTCCCTTCTCCTTCCTGGAGCTGACAGCCCCTCCTCCCCCGGGACTGAGCCTGGCAGGGAGGGGCGCGGGTCCCCTGGCCGCAAAAACTTACAGATTTCGCTGATCTCAGCAGTTCCACGTTTTCATGAGTGTTGTATGAAGTATGCCCAAAGACAGATTGCTCTGTGGTGTCCAGTCCACGCAGTTCCTGGCTTTTTACCTACTTTCCTGGAGGAGTAACTAAAACATACAGCTCACCAGTCTGCCATCTTGCCCCGCCTCCTGTGTGCAGGTTTTTATGTTAACATAAGCTTTCATTTCTCTAGGGTAGACACTTAGGTGTGGGATTGCTGGATCATATGGTGTATGTGTGACTTTATACGAAACTGCCAAACTGTTTTCCAGAATGGTTACACCATCATCCATTCCCACCAGCAACATATAAGAGTTCCAATGGCACTGCCTGAACTTGATGTTGCCAGTAATTTTTTATTTTAGTCCTTCTGATAGGTGTGTATGACATTTTATCATGATTTTAATTTCCCTAGTGGCCAATGATGTTGAACATCTTTTCATTTGTTTATTTGCCATCTGTATATCCCCTTTGGTTCCTCTTTGGTCTATTCAAGTCTTCTCCTTATTTTAAAAATTGTGTTGTTTGTTTCCTTACTGTTGAATTTTGAGAGTTCTTTATATATTCTGGATACAAATCATTTGTCAGAAATGTGAGTTGTAAATGTATTCTCCCAGTCTGTATCTTGCTTTTTTTATCCTCTTAACAGTGCTTTTCATTGAGCAAAAGTTTTAAATTTTTATGAAGTCCAGCTTATCAATTTTTTTTTTCATTTATGGTTTTGCTTTTGGTGTCATCTGTAAGAACTCTTTGCCTAATACCAGGTTATAAAGTTTTTCTCTGATGTTTTCTTCTAAAAGTTTTATAATTTTGTGTCTTACATTTAAATCTATTATCTATTTTGAGTTAATTTTTATATAAGGTGTGAAGTTTACATTGAGGTTCATATATTTTTCATATGGTTGTCCAGTTGTTCAAATACCATTTGGTGAAATGACTGTCTTTACCCTGGGACATACCAGGGACAAGAACCTGGAAATAGAACCTCCCTCCCATTGGATTAATTCAGTGGGTCAAGAAGCTGGAACCAGGGCTGTGTGGGAACCAGGAGACGGAGTTGAGAGAAGTCCCTCCCAGCTGGCAGAATGTATCAGCTAAAGTGTATGGCAGAGTAGGGAATTTGGTTCTTCACTTCAGCAGTATACTCCCGTGTTCACTTTCTGGACACATGGGGTGATTAAGTGTTTGGGGTTTGGATTCAGGCTGCCTGGGACAATTCTATCATTTATTAACTATGAGACATGAGTAAGTGGTTTAACTTTTCTAAGCCTAAATTTCCTCATTTGAAAGGAAACACAAGGTTTTCATCTCATACACCACCTAGGATGCTCCAGCATTTGGAGATCAATTGGAAGAAGGAGAGTCAGTAAAGGAGACTGGAAAGCAGCAAGTGGTGTCACAGATGCTTATAGAAGAACACATTTCAAAGAAAGTACGGTCCTATGTGTCAGAGTCTGCTGCCAAGAGTTCCATGCAAATGATAGGAAAGTGATGACTGGATTTTGGCAAGATGGAGTAACCTTGACAACAGCAGTTTCAGTGGAGTGGTGGGAAAGATTTCTGATTGGCATGCGTTGAGACAAGAATTGAGGTGAGGAAGTAGAGATAGCAGTTATAGAACAGTTTTAAGAAGTCTGGGGTAAAGAGAGGTGGAGAAGTGGACCGAGAGTTGGAAAGGTGTGTGAGTCCAAGGGAGGGTATTTTACACTAGGAGAATTAGAGCATCCCTGTATATGTTGAGGGAAAGGATCCATGGGAGAGAGATTATACTATCCAGAACAGAGACGGGATACTTTCCAGGAGATTGATATATGAAATACTTGAAAAGATGAGAGGAGATGGGATCCAGAGCCCAAGTGGAGAGGTGGGCCTTGGGTAGACACAGGGATGCTTCGTCCTTGGAAACAGTAATCAAAGCAGAGAGTCTGTGTGTAAGTGTAGGTAGGTTTGTAGACTTAGTAGTGGAAAGTTATGGGCATTCCTATCTAAATGTTTCTAATTTCTCTCTGAGGCAATATTAGAAAATTAGGCTATGGTAGTGGAGGGCAGTCAATTAGGTAAATCAGGATATTTGAGGAGAAAGAAAAAGCATGAAATTTTGAAGAATGAAAGATTAGGGAAATGTAGCAGGATTGCTGGCAATGCTGAGACCCTACTTGAGATTAGTGAGTAAGAATTTAAGTCACCAGTTAGCATATGTAATAGTCAAAAAAGGCTAACTTTTCCTGCAGCACAAATAAGCCCTAAATCTGAGTGACTGAACATAGCAAAGGTCTATTAATTGCTCATACAACAGGTCCGACATGGGTTGGTGAGGTCCTCTGCTCTACCTAGTCCCTCAGACCAAGTGTCAAGAACTGAGATTTTACCCTACTTACAAGATAACAAGTTAGCCTGCTACAGTGCCATAGATGCTGGCAGAAGATATTTCTGGATCAGAGACAATGGGTTTTATTACTCACAACAACAGCAGTAGCCAATGTCAGCATTTGTGTTGGTTCTCCAAGCCCCAGTTCCCACAAAGAGATGTGAAGGTCAAGCGATACTTGCACATGTAGTGGATTGTGTTACAGGAGAAGAACCCTGCACTCAGGGAACACAAATCTTTGGTAAGCATGCATGCCGTTTGCTCTGGAGAAAGACACTATCTCTGTCCTCCAAGCCTGTTCCCCATACGAACATCCTTGAAAAGATAGTCTGGAGCAAAGGCAGTCAATGCTTCTGCTTCTAAGACTTGCAGAAACATGGGAGACACATGGAGAATCATCTCCAAGCACTGAGTTAATGGAGACACCACCATCTTGTGACCCCTCTGTTCAAACACATGGCTTCCAGCGTTGACAGGGCAGGGAAGGGAGACCCACAGGGCGACACAGGAGATTTTCGCTGGCTAAGACCTAAAATGACACACCATTGCTTCTGCTTTCAGTCCACTGGACAGAACTAGCCAATAGCCCCACCTAAAGGCATGGGAGCTGGGATGTGCCCAGGTAAGAAAGGAGAACCGGATATTAATGAAAACTAACAATGTTTACCACAGAATGGTTGTATGTTTTTCTCCAGCACTGTTTAGCTGGCCAGGTGCAGGAATAAAGCAGGTGGAAGTTGGGTTTAATCTCAGGATTAGGATTCTGAACAACTAGTCTGATAGGGGAGAAGAATGGCCAGGGAGGTAAGGTCATTTGTATGAAATTTATTTCAAGGATGGACCATGTAAACCAAGCTGAGTAAGGAGGGAAGTAAGGGCATAAGGGATGAATAATACGGAAAAGAAATGGTGAAAACATTGGATTGGAGCACTTGAGGTTGCAGAATTTCTGGACTGGGAGAATAGGGCAGGTGAGCTGAGGGGATGGGAATTGTGGTAAAAGAATGAAATTCTTCAAGTGAAGATTTCAGAGGTAGTGCAGTTTGGGGAGATGATTAGATCGAGAGTATGACTGAAATTGGGTGGCTGAGGTTAGGCTGGGGGAAAGAAAGAAGTGAAGACTGGAGCTAAAACAGTCAAGGAACTGAGAAGCCAAGGTGTTGGATTAATCATCTCTGAGGATGTTGAAGTCACCTAGAAGGGTAACAAAGGGAAGTTCCCTGTTGGGACTTGGCAGCATTCTGAAGGGCCTTTTGCAGAAACTTGAAAAACTCCTCAGCAATACTTCTCCAAAACCTCTTTTAGGGCTCTTTCTTTTTGGAGATGGTCTACTGCTGATTTCACTTAGTTTCAATTCTGACTTTATTGCCTTGAGAGTCCTATAGCTCTCCTACAATATAAACAAACTCAATAAACTCTAGTATCTTCTCTATGCTAGTTAATAAAATCTATCGTCTGAGTTTATATAATTGTGTAATATGTAATTTATACAGTAGGTATGAATCTACTTTTATCTTCTTTGATATAAATGAGACTAAAGCATGGTCATCCTTTTTAGTCTTTGGGTTTGTTTTTATGACATGCAGTGTTTTAAGGTTTTGTTCCTACAGGCCTGGCACATCTGCACAGGGTTCTGCAGACAATGATTTTATCCCTGTAAGCTTATATTTGGGATCCTCCCTTTCTAATCTTGTACAAACTTTTTATAAACAACATCCTCTGGGATGTCCATGGCAGCCCTCTGACTTCCTAGAGCCAGATATTACATAGCTGACTTCAGGGTGGTCCCTGTGAATAATGTTTTGTTTGGGACCAGAAACATTTATAAGGGTCTGAAAATATTTGCAGTGCTAGGAGAAAGTGGAATCTTAATACCACAGCTTTATAAAATATTGATGCAAAGTTCCCATGTCCTGAATTGCAGAATGTGAAAGGCTCAAGACTTTCACATTTTTAAAGTTTTAAGGTTTGCCACATGAGATTGGCTTTCTCTTTGGCACCGTTAAAATTCCTTCAGTCATGCTTGCTTGCTTTCTTTCAGTACTGCCAAATGAGAGAAGCTTTCAGAATGCTGCTAAAAGCAATAACTTGGATCTCATGGAGAAGCTATTTGAAAAGAAAGTTAACATTAATGCTGTGAACAATGTAAGTAGAAGTCAATATATTACAAGTGACTACTTCCAGTGGTGGCTGAGGTTTATATAGATCAAGTAAAATAACAGTATAACATAAAATTGTGCTGGTTAAGGTGAGGGAGCTCTCTGTTTTTGGTAGTTCCAGGGTGTTTAAGAAAAGGTAGAATCAAGCAATGGAATAGGCACAAAAGTGTCTCAACTTATTTTGTCACAGGAGAAGTGCATAGGGTCGTTATACAACTTTGTGCAAAGTCTGTGGGTGACAAAAGCTGTCAAGTTAGGGGCCTGAACTTAGGCCTGCATCGTAGCTTGCAGATCACCTGGGCCTCACCATTCTGGAAGGGCAGAGCATATTTTATTACATGGTTTGGATTGTTTTCTCTCCAAGGATGCCCTTTGTAGTTGGGTTCTTCCAAATTTGAAATCCAAAGGAAAAATATGAATTTTTATTTTAGTGCTTTTGAAATACAGTGCATCTGCATGTTGGGCTGTTGGGCCTTGTCTGAAACCTGCCTCTTAACTGCTTGTTCTTCAAGTGCCTGGTTTATGAGGGAGGAGTCCACTGCCAAAAATATGGATTTCCTACTGCTTGGTTTTGTGGGGATTTCCTCAGAACCACTCAAGTCAGGGTTTATCGAAGTGAACAATTGGGGTTGGGTCTATTGCTTAGGACAGTTTGTGAAGTGGTTCAAGGTGGGAGCAGCAGAGGTGGATTTACTGTGATTCTAGGCGAAGCATACACTTCAGGGCCCCTTACTTGTACAGTTCCCTTCTAAGGCACTGGGGTGGGGATGGGGAGACTTCAGCGACGTATTCCCACGGTCACACAATTTTGTAAAATTTGCAAAATTAAGAAATTTTAACTGCATTCGGTTAAGCCTACTGACACTGACTTTAGAGAAGCTTCCCAAAATTCTCTAAACTTCCATTTGCAGAAAACCTAGTTCTGACCCAGGCAGTAGGGGTCATAGAAACTGAAGTTGCAGAGTCTAAAACCCATGAATCATTTGCAGTGGAAGAATGCTTTGGACTTGTGCTTGTGTGTAAGGGAGGTTATATGTTTATTTATGTGTGTATATGTGGGAATTTTTGTGTATATTCATATAATATGTTTTATGGGTATAGTATTCCTGTTCCATAGACATCCTAAGTGGAATAAAAACAAAATTTTGCTGCCTAACAATTTTAGGGCTTCCCTGTCTCCCCAAAAAAAGGAAGGGAGGGAGGAAAAGAAAGAAAAGCATATTGAAGGATAATTTCTACATAGTTCCAAAAACTATAGGTTTTAAAAAATATGGGAATACATCTCTTAAGATTATTATGTGCATAGGAGATTAATTATTGAATAAAATAAGTGAAGCCATAATCATTTTTCCAAATATCAGATGTAGATTCCCAAATATACTTTGAAACAATTAAAAATTTTTTCAATACAATTTTCTGATATTTTAAATCATATTTTTATATCAAAGTACTTGGAGGGAGTGCAATCTAGGATACTTTAAATTACAGTAAGCATAGCAAGTTATTATAAACTTCTGATGAATCATATTATGCTTTCTAATGACATTTGCTTTAGTCTTGTTTACAGCAAATTGTTGACATGGCTACTTGCAAAGTGTTTTAAAATCTGTAATGATAGAGATGAGAACAATGCAAGTGATTTCATTGAATTATCTTGGATGCTATTTTGGTTTGCATCCTTATTCACAAAGAAAGTTAATAGGGGAGCTTATAAGTCCAGATTTGACAAATACTAGAGGAAAGCTCTGGATTGCAATGTAAAAATAACTCATGTTTTGTCAAACTTAGTTTATCACTGGTTTAGGACATCAAATGTTTAAACCGTTCTCATATTTTTGTAATAAATTATTTATGTGAAACAAAGAATAGTAAATCCATGCCCTGGTATCTTCTTTGGGAGCAAAAACAGTGTCTAGAATATGGGAAATATGACACGTGTATTACTTACAAACAAAACACATCAGACTATCTTTGGAGAGCCCAGGAGCACCATGTTGGCTTTCCTTCGAAGCAAAAGATGCAGCTTCATAGCTTTCTTTCTTTCTTTCTTTGTTTCTTTTTCCTTCAGAAGCAATTTATTTGTTTGTTTCAGTAATATTTATGGTCCAGAAAATTACAGAAGAAAGATCATGAATGGATTGAACCTCTAGAAAAACTATTATGCATTATCAATACATTTCTAGGAAGAAAATTTACCACTGTTAATGATTGCATGTGGGGAAAATACTGCTTTTACTCTCTAAATGAAATCTGTTACATTGCTACAATGACAGGTTATGGAGTGGGTTTCATCTTGAGGTATATTTCCCATTAAATTGCCAAATTCTTGGATGTCATCTGGTAATCGATGAAGGCAGGATTCTGCTGGACACGATTCTCACTTCTTTCAAAGCTACATGCAACGAGTAGAGCTAAATAAACAAAATATAAACAGCTGATAGAAAATTATGGCCTTTCAAGAAATAGAATAATAAAAATGATAAGTAAGGATCAGATGAGTTGCCAAGTTTATCATACAAAACACAAATTATGTTTCCTCAGCTGAACCGCACAGCCTTGCATTTTGCAGTGGGGAGAAATCATCTATCTGCGGTGGATTTCTTGCTTTGTCACAAGGCCAGGGTGGATGTTGCTGATAAGGTAAGCTCATCTTCATTTGGTAGAATTGGTTGGAGCAGAACCAATATAAGTCTTACAACTATGAAGGGAAACTCTAGTCACTTCTGAATATTACAAAATCTTTCTATTGGCAGTTTTCATTATGGAAAGGTCTATTTAGAAAACATGCTTATTATATTTTCTTTGTATTTGGTAAATAAATTATTTACCCATTAACCATAGTAATTGGGCTTCACTTATTTTCCCATATTGACCTTATGGCTAATAGCATGCATTTGTAAGATGGTTGTCCAGACTATCACCTGTAACATGGAAAGCAGAAGCTAACTGGCACTGGGGACATTAAATCTTGTCTTTGCCCCCTGAATTCAACCTTGTGATACCCAATTTGCAGATGAAGAGACTGAGACACAGAGAAGTTTAATATCTTGCCCAAGAAATTTTATCTAAGTAGGGATAGAGCCAGGATTTGAACCTAATATGTCTAATTCCAGAGACACTGCTGGTAACCACAAATCAGCGCAACGATTTGTCTGTCTAGAGATCAAAACCTATCCTGAGGATTTTCCACCTACTTTTTCCACCTTCATTTAATACTTTACCATGGTAAAAGGAAACCACTTGGGCTAGGGAACCCCTGTATCATGCTTACCATGTCCAGCTGCAGAAGATGGTAGCCTTGGTCTAAAACTCTTGGTTCTTTTTTTTTTTTAATTCATTTTTATTGAGATATATTCACATACCATGCAGTCATACAAAACAAAGTGTACATTCAGTTGTTTACAGTACCATTATATAGTTGTGCATTCATCACCAAAATTAATTTTTGACATTTTCATTGCCACACACACAAAAATAATAAGAGTAAAAATTAAAGTGAAAAAGAACAATTAAAATAAAAAAGAACACTGGGTGCCTTTTTTTTTTTCTTCCCACATTTTTCTACTCATCCATCCCTAAACTAGACAAAGGGGAGTGTGGTCCATATGGCTTTCCCAATCACAGTCACCCCTCATAAGCTACATTTTTATATCATTATCTTCAAGATTCATGGGTTCTGGGTTGTAGTTTGATAGTTTCAGATATTTACTGCTAGCTATTCCAATTCATTAGAACCTAAAAAGGGTTGTCTATATTGTGCATACGAGTGCCCACTAGAGTGACCTCTTGGCTCCTTTTGGAATCTCTCTGCCACTGAAGCTTATTTCATTTCCTTTCACATCCCCTTTTTGGTCAAGAAGATGTTCTCCATCCGATGATGCTGGGTCTAGATTCCTCCTCGGGAGTCATTTTCCACATTGCCAGGGAGATTCACTCCCTTAGGTGTCAGATCCCACGTAATGGGGAGGGCAGTGATTTCACCTGTCAGGTTGGCTTAGCTAGAGAGAGAGGGCTGCATCTGAGCAACAAAGAGGCATTTGGGAGGAGGCTCTTAAGCACAGTTATAGGGAGGCCTAGCCTCTCCTTTGCAGCAACAGTCTTCCTAAAGGCAAGTCCTGTGGTAGAGGGCTCAGCCCATCAAACCACCAGTCCCCTATGTCTGTGAGCACATCAGCAACCATCCAGGTGGGAAGCCCAACACCCCTGCATTCTCCATCATCTCCTCAAAGGGGCTCTGCATATATTTTTTTTTCACTTTTTTTAGAATTAACTCTTTTTTTAAAAAATCAACTATTTAAAAAAAAATTTTAAAAAAAACAAAAAAAATAAAAAAAAAAACATTTCAAACAAACCATAACTAGGGAGTAAGAAAAAGACAACTAACCTAAGATAGCTTCTTTACTTCCAACATGTTTCTACTCTACCCCAAGAAAATAACCTAATATAGCAACAATTCTGTGAACTTGTTCCTACCATACCCATCAGAAATTAACAGACCATAGTCATTCCTGGGCATTCCCAGAATGTTAAATTTACCCACGATAGCTTATCTGTTCTTATTGGGTTATTATTCCCCCTTCCTTAATTGTTCTCTATCGCTAGTTCCCCTACATTCTACATTATAAACCATTTGTTTTACATTTTTCAATGTTCACATTAGTGGTAGCATATAATATTTCTCTTTTTGTGACTGGCTTATTTTGCTCAGCATTATGTCTTCAAGTTTCATCCACGTTGTCATATGTTTCATGACATCGTTCCTTCTTAGAGCTGCGTAGTATTCCATCGTGTGTATATACCACATTTTATTTATCCACTCATCTGTTAAAGGACATTTCGGTTGTTTCCATCTCTTGGCAATTGTGAATAATGCTGCTCTGAACATTGGCATGCAGATATCTATTCGTGTCACTGCTTTCAGATCTTCCGGGTATATACCGAGAAGTGCAATCCCTGGATCAAAGGGTAACTCTATATCTAGTTTTCTAAGGAACTGCCAGACTGACTTCCAGAGTGGCTGAACCATTATACAGTCCCACCAACAATGGATAAGATTGGATAATTTCTCTACATCCTCTCTAGCATTTGTAGTTTCCTGTTTGTTTAATGGCAGCCATTCTAATCGGTGTGAGATGGTATCTCATTGTGGTCTTAATTTGCATCTCTCTAATAGCTAGTGAAGCTGAACATTTTTTCATGTGTTTCTTGGCCATTTGTATTTCCTCTTCAGAGAACTGTCTTTTCATATCTTTTGCCCATTTTATAGTTGGGCTGTCTGTAGTACTGTCATTGAGTTGTAGGATTTCTTTGTATATGCAAGATATCATCAGTCTTTTGTCAGATACATGGTTTCCGAAAATTTTTTCCCATTGAGTTGGCTGCCTCTTCACCTTTTTGACAAATTCCTTTGGAGGTACAGGAACTTGTAAGCTTGAGGAGTTCCCATTTATCTATTTTTTCTTTTGTTGCTTGTGCTTTGGGTTTAAAGTCTAGGAAGTGGCCACCTAATTCAAGATCTTGAAGATGCTTCCCTACATTATCTTCTAGGAGTTTTATGGTACTATCTTTTATATTGAGATCTTTGATCCACTTTGAGTTAATTTTGTGTAGGGTGTGAGGTAGGGGCCCTCTTTCATTCTTTTGGATATGGATATCCAACTCTCCCAGCTCCATTTGTTGAAAATACTGTTATGTCCCAGTTCAGTGGCTTTCGGGGCCTTATCAAAGATCAGTAGGCTGTAGATCTGGGGTCTATCTCTGAATTCTCAATTCAATTCCATTGATCAATATGTCTGCCTTTGTGTCAGTACCATGCTTTTTTGGCAACTGTGGCTTTATAATAAGCTTCAAAGTCAGGGTGTGTAAGTCCTCCCACTTCGTTTTTCTTGTTTAGAGTGTTGTAGCAATTCGAGGCATTTTCCCTTTCCAAATAAATTTGATAACTAGCTTTTCCAAGTCTGCAAAGTAGGCTGTTGGAATTTTGATTGGGATTGCATTGAATGTGTAGATGAGTCTGGGAAGAATTGACATCTTAATGACATTTAGCCTTCCTATCCATGAACATGGAATATTTTTCCATCTTTTAAGGTCCCTTTCTATTTCTTTTAGTAGAGTTACGTAGTTTTCTTTGTATCGCTCTTTTACATCTTTGGTTAAATTTATTCCTAGGTACTTGATTTCTTTAGTTGCTGTTGAAAATGGTATCTTTTTCTTGAGTGTCTCTTCACTTTGTTCATTTCTAGCATATAGAAACATTACTGACTTATGTGCATTAATATTGTATCTTGCTACTTTGCTAAATTTTTTTATTAGCTCTAGTAGCTGCATTGTTGATTTCTCAGAGTTTTCCAGATATAAGATCATATCATCTACAAACAATGACAGTTACTTCTTCCTTTCCAATTTGGATGCCTTTTATTTCTTTGTCTTGCTGGATTGCCCTGGCTAGCACTTCTAGCACAATGTTGAATAACAGTGGTGACAGCAGACATCCTTGTCTCATTCCTGATCTTAGACGGAAGGCTTTCTGTCTGTCACCATTGAGTACTATGCTGGCTGTGGGGTTTTCATATATGCTCTTTATCATATTGAGGAAATTTCCTTCAATTCCTACCTTTTGAAGTCTTTTTATCAAAAAGGAAGGGGTGTTGGATTTTGTCAAATGCTTTTTTCAGCATCTATTGAGATGATCGTTTGACTTTTCCCTTTTGATTTGTTAATGTGTTGTAATACATTGATTGATTTTCTTATGTTGAACCATCCTTGCATGCCTGGGTTGAACCCCACTTGGTCATGGTGTATGATTTTTTTAATGTGTCTTTGGATTCGATTTGCAAGTATTCTGTTGAGAATTTTTGCATCTGTATTCATTAGGAAGATAGGCCTGTAGTTTTCCTTTTTTGTAGCATCTTTGCCTGGTTTTGGTATTAGGTTGATGTTAGCTTCATAAAATGTGTTAAGTAGTGTTCCATTTTCTTCAATGTTTGAAAGAGTTTAAGTAAGATTGGTGTCACTTCTTTTTGGAAAGTTTGGTAGAATTCCCCTGTGAAGCCTGGGCATTTATTTGTGGGAAGCTTTTTGATGATTGATTGGATCTCTTTGCTTGTGATTGGTTGGTTGAGGTCTTCTATTTCTTCTCTGGTCAGTCTAGGTTGTTCACATGTTTCCAGGACATTGCTCATTTCGTCTACATTATCCAGTTTGTTGGCATACAGTTGTTCATAGCATCCTCTTATAACTTTTTTGAATTTCTTCAGGATCCGCAGTAATGTCACCTTTCCCATTCATTATTTTGTTTTTTTGGGTCTTCTCTCTTTTTGATTTTGTCAGTCTAGCTAGGGGCTTGTCAATCTTGTTCTTCTCAAAGAAACAACTTTTGGTGTTGTTTATTCACTCTGTTGTTTTTGTTGTTGTTGTTGTTCTCTATATCATTTAATTCTGCTTTAATCCTTGTTATTCTTTTCTTCTACTTGGTTTAGTATTGGTTTCCTGTTCATTTTCTGGCTTCTTCAGTTGATCCATTAGTTCTTTGATTTTAGCTCTTTCTTCCTTTTTAATGTATGTGTTTAGTGCTATAAATTTCCCCCTCAGTACCGCTTTTGCTGCATCCCATAGGTTTTGGTATGTTGTGTTCTCATTTTCATTTGTTTCTATATATTTAGCAATTTCTTTTGCTGTTTCTTCTTTCAACCACTGATTTTTTAAGGAGCATGTTGTTTAACCTCCAGGTATTTGTGAATTTTCTAAGTCTCTGATGGTTATTGACTTCTAATTGTATTCCATTGTGGTCAGAGAATGTGCTTTGAATAATTTCAATTTTTTTAATTTATTGAGGCTTGTTTTATGTCTCAGCATATGGTCTATTCTGGAGAAAGTTCCATGATCACTAGAGAAGAATGTGTATCCTGGTGATTTGGGATGTAATGTTCTATATATGTCTGTTAAATCCAATTCGTTTATCAGATTGTTTAGGTTTTCAATTTCCTTGTTGGTCTTCTGTCTGGTTGCTCTATCTATAGGAGACAGTGATCTGTTGAAGTCTCCCACAATTATTGTGGAAATATCCATTGCTTCCTTTAGTTTTACCAGTGTTTGTCTCATGTATTTTGTGGCACCATGATTGGGTGCATAAACAATTATGATTGCTATTTCTTCTTGTTGTATTGCCCCTTTTATTAGTATGTAATGGCCTTCTTTGGCTCTTATCACATCCTTGCATTTAAAGTCTATTTTATCTGAGATTAATATTGCTACTCCTGTTTTCTTTTGGCTGTAGGTTGAATGAAATATTTTTCCCATCCTTTCACTTTCAATTTCTTTGTGTTCCTGTGTCTAAGATGAGTCTCTTGTATGCAACATACCGATGGTTCATTTTTTTTTTTATCCATTCTGCCAATCTGTATCTTTTGATTGGGGAGTTTAATTCATTTACCTTCAATGCTATTACTATGAAGGCATTTCTTGAATCAGCCATCTTATCCTTTGGTTTATGTTTGTCAGATATATTTTTTGCCTCTCTCTCTTAATGTCCTTTAATGTACCCATGCTGAATCTTTTTAGTACTGAACCTTTCTCCACCTCTTTCTCTCCTTTCTTTGTTTCTCTATCAGTAGGGCTCCCTTTGGTATCTCAAGTAGGGCAGGTCTCTTGTTAGCAAATTCTCTCAGCATTTGTTTGTCTGTGAAAAATTTTAAGCCCTTCCTTAAATTTGAAGGAGAACTTTGCTGGATAAAGTATTCTTGGTTGGAAATTTTTCTCTCTCAGAATTTTAAATATGTCATGCCGCTGCCTTCTCACCTCCATGGTGGCTGCTGAATAGTCACTACTTGGTCTTATGCTGTTTCCTTTGTATGTGGTGAATTGGTTTTCTCTTGCTTCTTTCAGAACTTGCTCCTTCTCTTCAGTATTTGACAGTCTGATCAGAATATGTCTTGGAGTGGGTTTATTTGGATTTATTCTATTTGGAGTTTTCTGGGCATTTATGATTTGTGTATTTATGATGTTGAGAAGATTTGGGAAGTTTTCCCCAACAATTTCTTTGAATACTCTTTGTAGACCTTTACCCTTCTCTTTCCCTTCTGGGACACCAATGAGTCTTATATTTGGGCATTTTATATTATTTATCATATCTTTGAGGTCCATTTCAATTTTTTTCCCCATTCTTTCTTTTGTTCTTTCATTTTCCGTTCTGTCGTCCTCCAGGTCACTGATTCACTGTTCAGCTTCCTCTAGTCTTGTACTATGAGTATCCAGAATCTTTTTAATTTGGTCAACAGTTTCTTTTATTTCCATATGATCGTGTAGTTTTTTGTTTACTCTTGCAATTTCTTCTTTATGTTCTTCTAGGGTCTTCTTCATGTCCTTTATATCCTGTGCCTTGCTATTCTTCATGTCCTTTATATCTTGTGCCATGCTCTTGTTGTTCATCTTTAGTTTTTTGATTAATTGCTCCAAGTACTGTGTCTCCTCTGATGTTTTGATCTGGGTGTTTGGGCTTGGGTGATCCATATTGTCTGGTTTTTTCATATGCTTTAAAATTTTCTGTTGTTTTTGGCCTTTTGGCATTTGCTTAACTTGGCATTTGCTTAACCTATCAAGTTAACCAGTCTAGGATGTGTAGACTGGTTCAAACCCTTATCTCTAATTTGTCAGATCTACAATTTCTTGGAGTACACTTTCTGTAATTAACCAGCAGGTGGCATCCATGAGCAACCTATTCCCCTCAAGCCAGTTCTTCCCAACTTTGTCTTTGTGGTGAGTGGTGCTGTGAGTCTTGTGGGGTCCAGTTGGTGCACCAAGCTTGTGTGTGTAGTTGGTGTTACCCATCCTGCATATGGGGCGTGTGTCTGAGTGGTTAGGGAGCAGGGGCAGCTTTAATAATCAAATCTCCCAGGTGTTCCTGGAGATTTAAAGCTGTTGCAATAGTCTAATCCTTCAGTTCACTCTTGCCACAGTTTGTCTCTGCCACTGACCCACAAGTCCTTGGTATTGGCGTATGGTCCCTGGGACTTGCGAGTGGGTCCCTCTTCCAAGCTGTGCATTCACAGGTCCTCTGCTGAGGGACAACTGTGCTATGTCACAGGTGAGCACCATCCCCTAAGGGAGGTTCTTGACTGCAGGGCTGCATAGGGGCATTCCCAGTCTGCGGAAAAGATGGCTGAATGGGGCGTGTTAATTTCCCCCTTTTCCCACAGCTCCACCTTCCCAGATCTGGGACAATTAGCTGAGGGTGCAGGAAAGGCCATTGTCCATGCCCAATATTGTAGTGTGTGTGTGTGTTGTTGGAAACACTTCCCATCACAATGGGCTATTTGGGGCAGCTCTGAGCTGTGGCGCTGGCACTGGGCAGGAGCATTCCCAGCCCACTGGGAAGATGGCTTTAAGGGGACGCCCCCATTTTCTTAGGAAGTTGTGATGTTTAGCGAATTTTCTCAGCCACTGGGCTAACTGCTCTGTGTCTCAGAGCTCTCTTAGCTCTGCTCTTGTCTGGGCCCAAATTGCAAGTCTTTGAGGCTTTCTGTAATGGGCTTCTTAGAGTAATTGTTTTAGAAAAAGAGAAAAAGATTAAGAAAAAAAAAGGGCCCTCCTTGCAGATCTAATAGGCTATTGAAATGCTAAGAGACAAGGAGATTAGGGCCATGAAGGGAGAATCAAAAAAGCAGAGAAACCGGCTCTTCAGACAAGGAAACTCACCCTCTGGATTTGTGTATGAGCCTGAATCTGTTTGAGCCCTGCCCTTCTCCGTTCTGTGTTCACCAGAACTCCAAAAAGTCTCTGTTTTTATTTTTTATTTATTTATTTATTTATTTATTTATTTATTTATTTATTTATTTATTTTTGCTGTTTTTGCTAGCCCTATCTCCTCTCTGCTGGGCTGACTGCTCCCGGATTCTCTGGTATCTGGTCTCAGTCTATTTATGTTTGGAGTTTGGATCAGCAGCCTGAGTTTTCAATAAGAGCCTCAAATGCATTTCTCCCTCCTTGTTCCCAACACCAACAGCCCCTCCTCCCATGGGACTGAGCCTGGCAGAGAGGGGCACAGGTTCCCTGGCTGTGAGAACTTACAGATTTCACTGATCTCAGCTGTTCCATGTGTTCATGAGTGTTGTATGAAGTATGCCCAAAGTCAAATTGCTCTCCAGTGTCAGGTCCACACATTTCTTGGCTTTCTACCTACTGCCCTGGAGGAGAAACTAAAACCTACACCTCACCACTCCACCATCTTGCCCCCAAGCTGTGGCTTTCAAACTCTTGGTTCATAATGCAGTGGATTATCGTTCTTAAAGTTAAATTAGTCAGAAGATTCCCACAGAGAATCTTTATACTTTCTCTCTGGACTGTGACTTCCTGAAGGGTAAGGTTCAGTCTTGCTTTACTTTCACATCTCACAGTTGTCTGGGTTTAGTATATGCTTAGTAAATGTATGGAAGATGAATGAATGGAGTCAGATCAAACCAACTGGTCATCTTGTTGGTTTTGTCAGCAGTCATAGACATAGCACTGACTTGATAATGAGGAGAGATTCTTTTTGTTTCAACAGTGGGCAAAGCCTTGTTTGTCTTTTTTTTTTTTTTTCTCTGTATTGCTAGACAAGTAGATTGAATGATATGTAATAGAAGCAGAATAAAGTATTCCATTTTTTAAATTGACACCAAAAACGTATCAACTTGTGAGTACAATTAGTTGTATTAATGAGTGTGGCAATTGAGGAACATGTCCTTTAGGCCTGGAAATTGTTATTTGAGTATTTTGCAATATTAACCTGTGAAAGATGCTTTGGTAATAGACTCAATTAGCCAAGAATGCTCTCTCATTTTGACATTGAAAACCTTATACAAAATCTTTTTACTTTGATTTTTAAAGTACAGTTAATACTGTACAATTAACTTTCTTTTTGGTAGATGACTTCTATGCATTTTAACACATGTATATATTCATATAACCACTATCAAGATACAGAATGATTCCAGCACCCGAAAAAGTCCTTCATCTGCCTCTTTGTAGCCCAGTCCCTCCCCCTACTCCTCCTCTGACAACCACTGATCCATTCTCCACCTCTCTGGTTTTGCCTCTTTGAGAACAAGATAAATGATATTATACTGTATGTAACCTTTTAAGACTGGCTTCTTTCATTCAGCCAAATGCATCTGAGGTTCATTTATGTTGTTGCTTGTATCAACAATTCCTTCCTTTTTATTCCATTGAATGGATGTGCCACAGTTTATCAGTTTACCAGTTGAAGAACTTTTGGTTTGTTTCCAGTTTTCAGCTATTATAAATAAAGCTGCTATTAACATTCATGTGTAAGTATTTGTTTTCATTTCTCTAGGGTAAGTACTTGGGAGTATGATTACTGGGTCATATGGTAAGTGTATGTATAACTTTACAAGAAATTGCCAGACTGTTGTCCAGGGTGACTATGCCACTTGCATCCCGTCAGCAATGTAGGAGAGTTCCACATCCTTACCAGCACTTGGAACTGGCAGTTTTTGTTGTTGTTGTTGTTTGTTTGTTTGTTTTAATTTTAGCCATTAGAATGCTGTGTATTAGCATCTCATTGTGGTTTTAACTTTCATTTTCCTCATAGCTAATGGTATTGAACATCTTTTCATGTGTTATTTATCATTTGTATTTCTTCTTAGGTAAAGAGCCTATTTAAATATTTTCCTCATATTTAAAATTGGGTTTTTTGTTTTCTTATTGTTGTGTTTTGAGAGTTCTTTCTATATTCTCAATACAAGGCCTTTGTCAAATACGTGATTTGCAAATATCTTCCTATAGTCTGTAGCTTGTCTTTTCCATGAGTTTCACAGAACGTAATTTTTAATTTTGGTGAAATACAATTTGCCTATTGTTTTAATGTATTTCACTATTGGTGTCATATCTAAGAATGGTTTGCCTAACTTGAGGTCACAACTTTCTCTTATTTTCTTCTAAAAGTTTTATAGTGTGCTTTACGTTTAGATCTATGGACCATTTTGAATTAATTTTAGTAAAAGGTGTGAGAAATAAGTCAAGGTTTTTTTTTGTTGTTGTTGTTTTTGCATGTGGATGACCAAATTTTCAATAATTTTTCAACACCATTTGACACCAATGTCGTTTCCGTTTTCAAAGTCTTTGCTGTGTTCTTTGGATCTGTCCCACAAGTGCACATCCAGGGACCAGTCTGAGACCTGTGCAATGTTTTACCCCAGAGTTCAATTCTCAAAGCCTTTATTAGGTTGTTTAGGGTCAGATTCATGTACCACTCATGGATAAGCCTAGGAGTACATACACAATTTTATGTGATCCTTTTCTTGAGCTCCCACTTCTCCATGATCATCTCCCCACCAGCTCCTGGACCTCCCTCCACTTTCCTGATTCTCTGGCTAGAAAGCTAAGGGTGTAGTCTTCCAACTCTGCTGTGTACTTGTCACAATTATGTTTTCCCAAATTATGACCAAGCAGTCAAGGGTACAGAGAACAGGGAAAAACAGGGACCTCCACTCCCTCACTCTCTGATCAGAGTTCCTCTGGTCAGAGAGGATCCCCTTCTGTCAGAATTTTAGGTGCCTGATTGGTCACTGCTAATATCCTTGCTAGCGTGAGTTTGCAGCTTTGGGAACCGAGCTTGTCTGGGGGCAGGACAAGAAGAGGAAAAAACAAAATTATTTCCCCCTTTTCTCTGTCCTACAGGTGCCTCTTCTGCTCCTTAGACCAGAAAGAGAAGGTTTCTCTTGGAGCTCTTTCTGTCCATGCCCAGGGCACAGTTCTGTGATTTGTGCTGCCTTGAGTCCCAGCTGGGAGATAGGGAAGGTCAGATCAAAACAGGAAAACCATCACAGGATTATTCATACTTTGAGTTCTTGTTTCCTTCTTTAGCCCACCTGCAACCACTTACTTTTCAGAATCCTTAGCTAGCTGCTCCATGCATTCTGTTAAGAGATTTTAGTTGCATTCAGTGGGAGAGGCAGGGTGGAGTGTGCTTATTCCATCTCAACAATAATCATAACCCCAAATTTTTAACATTCCACAAAGAGAGAATCATGAAATAATGCCTATATATCCATTGCCCAGATTGAATACCATCTTTTCTTTTAAACAACACATCTGTGGATTGCCATATTTCTAACATATGCAATACAGTACTGCTTTATGTCACAGTATAAGCCAATTATTCCCTAATGATGGAAAGATATTTTACCAACGTGTTCTCTTTGAGGCTTTTCTAAAACATATATTTATTTGTATTACCCTGTACCTGAAGAATAAGTCTGGCTAGTATCAGTGTATTTTAATTTTGTTTGGTAAAAGTGAAATGCTGTCAGGTGAAAAATTTAGTAATTCTCAATGTATCTCTGTTCCCTGCCTTGAAAGATTTGGTAAGTTAGATATTTTTATCACTAATTTAGTTATTCACAGTACCATTAGTACATACATAATAAAATGGTTATTATAAATCAAGCAATGCCATGTTTAGTCAGATTCGCCAGCTTCTTTTTCTGAGCCTTAAGCTTGACTTGGTAGGATAAACCCGAGTGGCAGATCTTCTAAGTTCCACACCTATTTGCAAAAACTAACAATTAAATCCCTTCACCATCAACAATTATTGAGTACCTGTTCTGGGTAAGTCTCAATGCCAAATACTGGGATTCAAGTAAGTATAAGTCCTTCTACTCAGTGTGGTTCTGCGACTAGAAGCACAGTATCACCTGGGAGCTGGTTAAAAATGCAGAATTTTTGGCCCTACCCCAGACCTTCTGAATCAGAATCTGCAGTTTAACAAGATTCCTAGGTGATCATGTTTGAGAAACATGGGTCTGAGATACAGACTCTGTATAAGGGGTGTTCCAGTTTGCTAATGCTGCTCTTATGCAAAATGCCAGAAATGGATTGGCTTTTAAAAAGGGGGTTTATTTGGTTACAAAGTTACAGTCTTAAGGCCATAAAGTGTCCAAGGTAAGGCATCAATAATAGGGTACCTTCACTGGAGAAAGGACATTGGCATCCAGAAAACCTCTGTTAGCTGGGAAGGCACATGGCTGGTGTCTGCTTGCTCCCAGGTTGCGTTTCAAAATGGCATTCTTCAAAGTGTCAGCTTTCAATGGCTGTCTTCAAAATGTCTTTCTAAGCTTCAGCTATCTGCAAAATATCATTCTCAGTTGCTCTGAGATCCCTCTGTTTGTGAGCTCTTTTTATAGGGCTCCAGTGAACTAATCAAGACCCACCCTGAATGGGCAGGGCCACATTTCCATGGAAACATTCATCAATAGGTCACACCCTAATCAAAGGTGTAACTCACAGTTGGGTGAGTCACATCTTCATGGAAACACTCAATCAGAAGGTTCCAACCTAATTAACACTAATACCTCTGCCCTTACAAGATTGCATTAAAGAATATGGCTTTTTCTGGGGGGTGTAATATACACAAACTGGCACAAGGGGCCTACTGTATCTTTGGGGAGAAGGACAGAAACTGTAACCATTCAAGGTATTGCATATGAAGGATCAGATGCTTGGCCTAACCATTGTGGACTTCCAAGTTCAAAGTTGGCTGCATCCCTGAGTCTTGGTAAGAGTAAGACTAGATAAATTGAGAGTCTTACTCTAGATGTGAACAAAGAATGGCAGACGGGAGTGCAGGTGGTGTTCAGAGGATAATGACAAGCATTGGCTAGGGGAGTTTCTTATCTCTGAGACACTCCTCAACCTAGAGTGTTCACCAAGGAAGTTACTGACCAGCCTGGGAGTGGGGACAGGTCAGCAGTGCCTGTCGGGCATTTTATACGATAGAAAATATGGTGTGCCAACTGTGAGCATCATCCATGATACACGCTCTTAAACAGTCTCAGGCATGTCAGTTTCATATCAGAAGACGTTGTTTTATGAAGGTACTTTTGGGAAATTTACATCTGTGAGCAGTGATTCATTGCCTCTGAGGGTGAATGGCTCCACTCTGAATTTGTGTTTTCAGAGACTCAAGTTGCTTGCAATTTGACTGCCTGACTTTTGGAGTTTATAATCAGTGTTTGAAATTTTTTAAGTGTTGGCTTCTTTGAAATAAGGAAGGACATTTTAGGGAAAAATGGAGTTCCTACCAATTCCTTTTCTTTTTTTTTTTCTTTTTACCATTCTATTTTTTTTAATTGTGTTAACATATGCACAAAATAAAATTTTCCATTTTAACCACTTTTAAGTATACAAACCAGTGGTGTTAATTACATTCACAATATTGTGCTACCATCAATACCATCCATTACCAAAAGTTTCCTATCACCGCAAACAGAAACTCTATTGTCTTAGTTAGGGTTCTCTAGGGAAACAGAATCAACAAGAGATATCTATAAATATAAGATTTTATAAAAGTGTCTCACGCAACTGTGGGTATGCATGAGTCAAATTCCATAGGGCAGGCAGCAAACCGGCAACTCCAATGAAGATGTTCGATGACCTCCTCAGGCAGTGAACTGGGAACTTTGATGAACTCCTCAGGAAACACTTCACCGGTTAGCTGAAGAAGAAGTGAAGGTCCTCTATCTGTCTCACTTAAAAGTCTTCAACTGATTGGATTAAATCCAGCTGATTGAATTCTCTCATTGTGGAAGACACACCCTTCATTTATGTAATCAGTCACAGCTGCAGCCAACTGACGATTTAATAAACCAGCCTTCTGGTTATTAATCAGCCACAAATGTCCTTGCAGTAACACGCCAGTGCATGCTTGACCAGACACCTGGACACCATCACCTGGCCAAGTTGACACATGAACCTAACCATCACATCTACCAATTAAGCTTTAATGTCACATTCTCCACCCATACCCTGCTTCTAATAACCTGTATTCTAATCTCTGACTCTGAATTTGCATATTCTAATTATTTCACATGTGCGATCATACAACATTTGCCCTACTATGTCTGTCTTATTTCTCTCAACATGATGTCTTCAAGGTTCATCTGTCAGAACTTCATTTCTTTTTATGGCTGAATGATAAATATCTCATTGCATAAATACAGCAACTTTTGTTTATCCATTTATCTGTTGATGGACATTTGTGTTGCTTCCATTTTTTGGCAATTGTGAATAATGCCACTATTAACATTGGTCTGCAGATACCTGTTTTGGTCTCTGCTGTCAATTCTTTTGAATATATACTTAGTAGTGGGATTGCTGCATCATATGATAATTCTATACTTGACTTTGTAAGGAGCCACCTAATTGTTTTCCACAGTGGCTGCACCATTTTACATTCCCACCACTAATAAATAAGGGTTCCTACCTTGCTAATGCTTATTTTCTTTCTTTCTTTTCTTTTTTTTTAAATCATAGCCACTCTCATGGGTGTGAAGTGGCATCTCATTGTGGTTTGATTTGCACTTCCCTAATGGCTAATGATGTTGAACATCTTTTCATATTCCTATTCCCCATTTGCATATCTTTTTTGGAAAAATGTCTATTCAAGTCCTTTGCCCTTTTTTACATTGAGTTGTTTGTTTTTTTGTTGCTGTTGAGTTGTAGCGGTTCTTTATATATTCTGTACATTAAACCCTTATCAGATATATGGTTTCCAAATATTTTTTCACCTTCTATAGTTTGTATTTTCACTTTTTTGATAAAACCCTTTGCACAAAAGTTTTAAATTTTGATGAAGTCCCATTTCTCCAACTAGTTAGTTATTTCTTCTAAACACCATACATCATTGTTCTCTGGGAAAAGAGGGCAGAAATTATGAGTTTTCTTTATACTGCAATTGTAAATTTATAAATAGACTAAATCACCATGTAGTGTGACAGTAGAAATGTAAAATTGATAGGGTATGAACTTATATAGCAGGGTTTATGAACAGCAATACTATCAATATTTTGGGTCAGATAATTTTTTTGTGGGGGGGAGGGGTGTCTTTTGCATTGTAGGATGTTTAGCGGCATCCTTGGCCCCTCCTTCTAAGAGTCACTTTCATCCCCCAGTCATGACAATCAAAAATGTCTCCAGACATTTCCAAATGTCCCTTGGGATAAAATCACCCTGTGTTGAGAGCTACCAATTTACAGTATCCTTCAATAATCTAGAACTGGCTGTTTTATCTCTCTAAACCTGACTCTACTGAGAATAAGAGAATATATTAATTCAATTTATGAGCCTGCCAAAATAAATACCAAAAGTTTATGCACATTACAAATGGTTTGTCTTTTTCTTGATTTGTAGGAGTTCTTCATATATTAGAGAAAGTAACCATCCATCATCTTTACTGAAGATACAGTTTTAAAAATCATTTGTTTGTTGACTTTATCGTCTATCTTTCCTTTTGTAACTTCTGGATTAAAAGACTGTTCATTATAGTCTAGATTTTCTTCTAATGTATTCATTGTTTGTGTGCTATATATTAAATTTTCTCTCTATTCCTTAATCTTCAACAATCTAGTATTAGCTTTGCCTTTGTTGACTGAGATAACATGCTGCGGCTAATTCGAGCAATATTCTCTTCTTCTCTCTTCTTGGGGAAGCACGGCTTGACAGTAGTTCACCTTGCAGCCTGGGCTGGAAGCCTCGAGATCATGCTCATGCTGGTTAAAGCTGGAGCGGACCAGAGAGCCAAGAATCAGGTAGTTACGTGGGTTACATCTGGATGTAAGTTCCCCTCACCCGTGCAGGGGGCGGAGTGTGGACAGGTTCTGAGGACGCTGTGTCAGCATTTCCCCCTTCCATGTGTCTCTTCAGGATGGCATGAACGCCCTCCACTTTGCAGCCCAGGGCAATAATGTACGAATCACAGAGTACCTCATTCAGGAGCTGCACCTGCAGGACCTGGACCAGCCTGATGAGGTATGTGTACAGAGATAGGACAGGTCTCTCATATACCCCTGCTAAACTCTGCTTCCTGTCTGCCTTTGATGGAGCTGCCAAAGCCCCAGACCATACAGTCTTGGTTCTTTAGTGGGATCCTCCCTCACCATGGTGGACCACGGTGCCGAAGGGAAGTGTTGGTGTCACTGGTGGCTCTGGCACCAGCTTGTGGGGAGGACAGGAAGTACTGATGAAGCATCCAGATTCTTTTCTCTCTTCTTCCTCATCCTGTCATGGATATGGACAGTACCCACTCCCTTTGGTATTCAGAATGGATGCCTGAATTTTACCCTATTATGTCTAGTCTTTTTGGAATGTATTTGACCCAAATCTATGCAGTAATGAGTCATGGAATATATTGCAGTTTAATTGTATCTGTCTAGATTTCTTTTCTTTTCATAAATTTATGTATAATAATACCAGCTTTCATTTATTGAATGTTTATTAAAGTGCTAGATACAGAACAAAGCTATTTATAATCATTGTTTCAATGAGAGGTCTATGGCCTGACCCACACGAGTGCTCAACAAATTATTGCTGAATGAAAGAATTATCTCTTTGACCCCACAGTAATCCTATAAGATAGGACATTGCTCCTTTTGAAGAATGAGGGGAGCTGAGGCTTGGATAAGTTTGGTACTTGGTCCAAAGTTTCCTAAGTAGAAAGTGGCAGAGCAAGGATTTGAGCCAGGTCTGGCTGATTCCAATCACTGTGCTGTTCTGTCCTTCCCAGACGATGGTGGGCATTCCAGTGTGCTAGGGACTGTTTCCCCCCCAAAACATCTTCCTCTAGGCTTTTTCACAGAGCATATCTTTTGTGGGGTTGGAATTTTGATTCCTCAGCAGTGGAATGTACTTCATGAATGGGACCTACTTTTCACTGTGCTGCTAGAACATTATTCTCCATAAAAGTTTCTCTAGAAGTTGATCATTAATATTCACATCATTTCACCTCTATTTTAAAAACAGTATATTTTTTCCTGACCATTCTAAAAGAGAAAACACACACACACACAAAGAAAACACAACAATACAAAAAACTGTTTCTTCAAATGAGATCTATGAATTTCTTTTACTTCCTTTGCTTTTACTAAACAACAATACATTTACAGCTTGGGCTATGGTTTGGGAAGGGCCACCATGTATTAACTATTAAGCAAGTTCCTCAACTGCTGAGAACCTCAGTTTCCCCATCTGTAAAGTAGGAATAATAAAACCTACCTCATGGTAGCACCAAGAGGTGTTTAGGGAGGGGAGTACCTTGGCTTCTATATAATTTTTTATCAACACCACTCCCATTATTTGATATAGACTATTGATGTTTACTCAGTGTTATGTAAAGGCTTATACACAGGAACTTCCTGGTGAGCCATTCTGCTGCTAATCAGACACCACCCCTAAGCCATTTCTATGTAGAAATATTGAAGCAGCCACTGTTGGGATGTGTCATGAGGTAAAGCACTTAGCAAAGAGCAAGGCACATGGGAAGGGATCAATATGGCAGTTAAAACAGCTATTATACAATAAAATGGACTATCTTATTTCTTCAAACTGATAATCATAGTCAAATACCATTTTATGTCAGAATGAGAAAGCTAGATTTTTCCAGCTTGATGCGTGCTAAAGAGGGATGCAGCCTATGAATGAATTTCTTGCAGTTTAATTAAGCAAACATTTGTTGGGAACCAATTATTTATGAGAACCACTTTCATTGGGCCCTGACTGCTTTCAGTGGGGTCAGCAGAGTATGAGGGAGGTCAGGCAGGATGCAGGGGCTCCAAGATCAAAGCATGTTTGCAGGGAGCCTTCCCTACTTCTTGAGCTTGTGTGGGCCAGCAGCCTTCCTGTAGATCTCTTTTTGGCTGGCCCAGAGTCTATCCTATCTCAATCTTCTTCCTTCTCCTCCTTGGCTCTGGAAGCAGATTGTACAGAACCATCTGTCCAGCTGAGAGAGCCTTAAAATTAAGGAGGATTCAGAGACATATGAGGAATGAGCAAAAAATGAATTCACTGGGTCATCTAGAGAGAGGAGGATCCCTGACTCCAGTTTTAGACCTGTAAGGAAATGGTGGATTAATAAGTGGGAAAAAAAAAAGATTTTTTTTTCTGAGATCTGTGAGTTATGGTCATATATATTGGCAAAATGTAGTTGTAGCGTTAGCTAACCTAGATGAAATGGAAAAATTCTTAGAAACACACAAACTACCTACATTGATTCAAGAAGAAATAGATGCTCTCAACAAATCAATTACTGGTAAAGAGATTGACTGAGTCACCAAAAACCTCCCAACAAAGAAAAACCCAGGGCCATATGGCTACAAAGAGGAATTCTGCCAAACATTCCAAGAAGATTTAATTCCAATTCTGCTCAAACTCTTTGAAAAAATTGAAGAGGAGAGAACACTCCCTAATTCATTCTACAGGGTCAACATCACTCTCATACCAAAGCCAGATAAAGATACCACAAGGAAAAAACCTACAGACCAGTATCTCTTATGAATATTGTGATGGTTTGAAGCTGTATGTACCCCAGAAAAGATCAAGTCCTTAAAGCTAATCCATTCCTGTGAGAATTGTGGGCAGGAACTTTTGATTAGGTTATTTCAGTTGATGTGCGCCCAAGGTGAGTCTTAATCTACTGAAGTCCTTTATAAGAGAGACAGAAGATGGAAAAAAGCCCCTGAGAAGCTGAGAGAAAAGACACAGAAGCTCAGAGAGAAAAGCCAGAGAAGCTGAGGGAGGACACACAGAAAACAGAAAGAAACCACAGAAACAGAGAGGAGGCCACTCAAGTCAGAACCTGGAAGCAACAAAACCTGGGGAGAAGGGAGACATTAGCAGACATTGCCATGTGCCTGGCCATGTGACAGAGGAGCTGAGGATCCCTGGTAACCAGTCTTTGGGGAGAAGGTGTTGTCTTATTGATGGCTTCATTTGGATATTTGGCCTCAGAACTATAAACTTGTAAAAAGCCAATCCATTTCTTATATATTGCATTTCGTCAGCTTTAGCAAACTAAAAGAAATATAGATGCAAAAATCCTCAACAAAATACCAGCAAATCAATTCCACAGCACATTAAAAGAATTATATACTTTGATCAAGTGGGAGTTATCCCACTTATGCAAGGGTTGTTCAACCTAAGAAAATCAATTAATACAATACACCATATTAATAGAACAGGGAAAAATCCCACATGATATCTCAGTTGATGTAGAAAAGGCATTTGACAAAACCAGCAACTTTTCTTGATGAAAACACTTAGAGCACCAGGAATAGGAGGAAACATTCTCAACATGATGGTCATATATGAAAAGCCCACAGCTAACATCCTACTAAATGTTGAAAGACTGAAAGCTTTCCTTCTAAGATCAAGAACAGGAGAAGGATGCCCACTGTCATGCTGTTATTAAATATTGTACTGGAAGTTCTAGCCAGGGCAATTAAGCAATAAAAAGAAATAAAAGGCAACCAATTGGATAGGAAAAAAGTAAAACTTCCCCCTATTTGCAGATGATATGATCCTATATACAGAAAATCCTGAAAAATCCAGAACAAAGCTCCTAGAGTTAATAAACGGATTTAGCAAAGTGAATGGGTACAAGATCAACATGCAAAACTCAGTAGTGTTTATATACAGAAGCAATGAACAACCAGAATAAGAAATCAAGAAAACAAAATCCAGTTATAACAGCAACAACAACAACAAAAAATATCTAGGAATAAATCTAACCAAGGATATAAAGGATTTGTACACAGGAAACTACAAAACACTGCTGAAAGAAATCAAAGAAGACCTAAATAAATGGAAGGACATTCCATGTTTATGAATTGAAAGACTAAATATCATTAAGGTGTCAATTACACCCAAATTGATTTAATGCAATTATACCCAAATTAATTTAATGCAATCCCAATCAAAATCTCAACAGCACAGTTTGCAGAAATTGAAAAGCCAATTATCAAATTTATTTGGAAGCACATTACAAGGCTACAGTAGTTAGAACAGCATGATACTGGCATAAAGATAGATATACTGACCAAGGGAATCAAATTGAGAATTCAGAAATAGATCCTCACATCTGTGGCCAATTGATATTTGACAAGACTGCTAAGTCCACTCAACTGGGGACAGAATAGTCTCTTCAACAAATGGTGCTGGGAGAAATGGGTATTCATATGCAAAAGAATGAAAGAGGTTGCCTATCTCACACGTTATACAAAAATTAACTCAAAATGGATCAAAGACCTAAATATAGAACCAGGACCATAAAACCCCTAGAAGAAATTGTAGGGAAGCATCTTCAAGATCTTGTAGTAGGGAGTGGTTTCTTAGACTTTGCACCCAAAGCACAAACACTGAAAGAAAAAATAGATAAATGAGAACTCATCAACATTAAAAACTATTGTACTTCAAAGGACTTTGTCAAGAAAGTGAAAAGGAAGCCTACTCAATGGAAGAAAATATTTGAAAACCATATATCTGATAAAGGTTTAATATCCAAAATATATTACAAAATCTTACAACTCAACAACAAAAAAGATAAACAACCCCCAATTTAAAAATGGGCAAAAGACTTGAATAGACATCTCTCCAAAGAAGATATACAAATGGCCAAAAAGCACATGAAAAGACGCTCAACATCATTAGCATAAGGGAGATACAAATCAAAATCACAATGAGATACCGTTTCACACCCATTAGAATGACCGCTATTTAAAAAAATGGAAAAAAGCAAGTGTTGGAGAGGGTGTGGAGAAATAGGAAGATTCATTCATTGCTTGTGGCAATGTAAAATGGTGCAACCACTATGGAGGACAGTTTGACAGTTCCTCAGAAAGCTAAGTATAGAACTACCATATGACCCGGCAATCCCACTACTAGGTATATACCCAAAAGAACTGAAAGCAGGGACTTGAACAGATTCATAGCAGTGTTCACAATTGCAAAAGCAACCCAAGTGTCTGTCATCTCATGAATGGCTAAATAAATTGTGGTATATGCACACAATGAAATATTAGTCAGCCGTAAAAAGGAGTGAAATCCCAATACATGCAACAACATGGGTGAACCTCAAAGACATCGTGATGAGTGAAATAAGTCAGATGAAAATGACAAATATTGTATGATCTCATTGATTTGAAATAATTGGAATAAGCAAACTCATAGTCAAAATCTAGAATAAAGGTTACCAGGGGATGGGGTAAGGATAGGAAATGGGAAGTTAAGGGTTAAAATGTACAGAGTTCCTATTTGGAATTACAGAAATGTTTTGGTAATGGATGGTGGTGATGGTAGCACAACATTGTGAATGAAGTAAACAACATTTAAATATATATCTGAATATGATTAAAAGGGGGGGGATGTTAGATTGTGTGTATAGTAACAGAATAAAATTTTTTTTAAAGATCCATGGAACTACACAACACAAACAGTGAACCCAAAGCTTTACACTGGATTATAACTAATAGTACAACTGTACAAATTTGCTATCATCCATTGTAATAAATGTTCCACACCAACGCAAGGTGTTAATAATAGGGTGGTAGATAGAAATCCTGTATTTAATGCATGATTGTTTTTTTTGTTTTTTTTCCCTGATGCTATAAAGTTTAATAGAGGGATCCTACATAACACTACTTAGAACTAATTTAGGATTCATGGCAAAATATATTTGTAGATTCAAAAGCAGTCATCCCATCCCCTCCTCTTTTTTTTTTAAATTTTATTTTATTATTTTATCTTCATTTTATTGAGATATATTCACATACTACGCAGTCATACAAAACAAATCGTACATTCGATTGTTCACAGTACCATTACATAGTTGTACATTCATCACCTAAATCAATCCCTGACACCTTCATTAGCACACACACAAAAATAACAAGAATAATAATTAAAGTGAAAAAGAGCAATTGAAGTAAAAAAGAACACTGGGTACCTTTGTCTGTTTGTTTGTTTCCTTCCCCTATTTTTCTACTCATCCATCCATAAACTAGACAAAGGGGAGTGTGGTCCTTATGGCTTTCCCAATCCCATTGTCACCCCTCATAAGCTACATTTTTATACAATTGTCTTCGAGATTCATGGGTTCTGGGTTGTAGTTTGATAGTTTCAGGTATCCACCACCAGCTACCCCAATTCTTTAGAACCTAAAAAGGGTTGTCTATATTGTGCATAAGAGTGCCCACCAGAGCAACCTCTTGGCTCCTTTTGGAATCTCTCTGCCACTGAAGTTTATTTCACTTCCTTTCACATCCCCCTTTTGGTCAAGAAGATGTTCTCCGTCCCACAATGCCAGGTCTACATTCCTCCCTGGGAGTCATATTCCACGCTGCCAGGGAGATTCACTCCCCTGGGTGTCTGATCCCACGTAGGGGGCAGGGCAGTGATTTCACCTTTCAAGTTGGCTTAGCTAGAGAGAGAGGGCCACATCTGAGCAACAAAGAGGCATTCGGGAGGAGGCTCTTAGGCATAATTATAGAGAGGCCTAGCCTCTCCTTTGCAGCAACCATCTTCCCAAGGGTAAAACCTATGGTAGAGGGCTCAACCCATCAAACCACCAGTCCCCTATGTCTGTGGTCATGTTAGCAACCATGGAGGTGGGGTAGGCGAATACCCCTGCATTCTCCACAGGCTCCTCAAGGGGGCACTACGTATTTTTTTCCTTGTTTTTCTTCTTTTTTTTTTTTTAACTTTCCTTTCTTTTTTAAATCAACTGTATGAAAAGAAAATAAATAAATAAATAAAAAAAACATACAATAAAAGAACATTTCAAAGAGACCATAACAAGGGAGTAAGAAAAAGACAACTAACCTAAGATAACTGCTTAACTTCCAACCTGTTCCTACTTTACCCCAAGAAAGTACCTAATATAGCAACAGTTCTGTGAACTTGTTCCTACTATATCCATCAGAAATTGACAGACCATAGTCATTCCTGGGCATCTCTAGAACGTTAAATAGCTTATCTGTTCTTCTTGGATTATTGTTCCCCCTTCCTTAATTGCTCTCTATTGCTAGTTCCCCTACATTCTACATTATAAACCATTTGCTTTACATTTTTCAAAGTTCACATTAGTGGTAGCATATAATATTTCTCTTTTTGTGCCTGGCTTATTTCGCTCAGCATTATGTCTTCAAGGTTCATCCATGTTGTCATATGTTTCACGAGATCGTTCCTTCTTACTGCCGTGTAGTATTCCATCGTGTGTACATGCCACATTTTCTTTATCCACTCATCTGTTGAAGGACATTTGGGTTGTTTCCATCTCTTGGCAATTGTGAATAATGCTGCTATGAACATTGGCGTGCAGATATCTGTTCGTGTCACTGCTTTCCGATCTTCTGGGTATATACCGAGAAGTGCAATCGCTGGATCGAATGGTAACTCTATATCTAGTTTTCTAAGGAACTGCCAGACTGACTTCCAGAGTGCCTGAACCATTATACAGTCCCACCAACAATGAATGAGAGTTCCAATTTCTCCACATCCCCTCCAGCATTTGTAGTTTCCTGTTTGTTTAATGGCAGCCATTCTAACCGGTGTGAGATGGTATCTCATTGTGGTCTTAATTTGCATCTCTCTAATAGCTAGTGAAGCTGAACATTTTTTCATGTGTTTCTTGGCCATTTGTATTTCCTCTTCAGAGAACTGTCTTTTCATATCTTTTGCCCATTTTATAATTGGGCTGTCTGTACTATTGTCATTCAGTTGTAGGATTTCTTTATATATGCAAGATATCAGTCTTTTGTCAGATACATGGTTTCCAAAAATTTTTTCCCATTGAGTTCGCTGCCTCTTTACCTTTTTGAGAAATTCCTTTGAGGTGCAGAAACTTCTAAGCTTGAGGAGTTCTCATTTATCTATTTTTTCTTTTGTTGCTTGTGCTTTGGGTGTAAAGTCTAAGAAGTGGCCCCCTAATACAAGATCTTGAAGATGTTTTCCTACATTATCTTCTAGGAGTTTTATGATACTTTCTTTTATATTGAGATCTTTCATCCATTTTGAGTTAATTTTTGTGTAGGGGGTGAGGTAGGGGTCCTCTTTCATTCTTTTGGATATGGATATCCAACTCTCCCAGCTCCATTTGTTGAAAAGACCATTATGACTCAGTTCAGTGACTTTGGGGGCCTTATCAAAGATCAGTCGGCCATAGATCTGAGGGTCTATCTCTGAATTCTCAATTTGATTCCATTGATCTATATGTCTATCTTTGTGCCAGTACCATGCTGTTTTGACAACTGTGGCTTTATAATAAGCTTCAAAGTCAGGGAGTGTAAGTCCTTCCACTTCATTTTTCTTTTTTAGAGTGTCTTTAGCAATTCGAGGCATCTTCCCTTTCCAAATAAATTTGATAGCTAGCTTTTCCAAGTCTGCAAAGTAGGTTGTTGGAATTTTGATTGGGATTGCATTGAATCTGTAGATGAGTTTGGGTAGAATTGACATCTTAATGATATTTAGCCTTCCTATCCATGAACATGGAATATTTTTCCATCTTTTAAGGTCCCCTTCTATTTCTTTTAGTAGAGTTATGTAGTTTTCTTTGTATAGGTCTTTTACATCTTTGGTTAAGTTTATTCCTAGGTACTTGATTTTTTTAGTTGCTATTGAAAATGGTATCTTTTTCTTGAGTGTCTCTTCAGTTTGTTCATTTCTAGCATATAGAAACATTACTGACTTATGTGCATTAATCTTGTATCCCGCTACTTTGCTAAATTTGTTTATTAGCTCTAGTAGCTGTATTGTCAATTTCTCAGGGTTTTCTAGATATAAGATCATATCATCTGCAAACAATGACAGTTTTACTTCTTCTTTTCCAATTTGGATGCCTTTTATTTCTTTGTCTTGCCGGATTGCCCTGGCTAGCACTTCCAGCACAATGTCGAATAACAGTGGTGACAGCAGGCATCCTTGTCTTGTTCCTGATCTTAGGGGGAAGGCTTTCAGTCTCTCACCATTGAGTACTATGCTGGCTGTGGGTTTTTCATATATGCTCTTTATCATGTTGAGGAAGTTTCCTTCAATTCCCACCTTTTGAAGTGTTTTTATCAAAAAGGGATGTTGGATTTTGTCAAATGCTTTTTCAGCATCTATTGAGATGATCATTTGATTTTTCCCTTTCGAATTTTTAATGTGTTGTAATACATTGATTGATTTTCTTATGTTGAACCATCCTTGCATGCCTGGAATGAACCCCACTTGGTCATGGTGTATGATTTTTTAAATGCGTCTTTGGATTCGATTTGCAAGTATTTTGTTGAGGATTTTTGCATCTATATTCATTAGGGAGATTGGCCGGTAGTTTTCCTTTTTTGTAGCATCTTTGCCTGGTTTTGGTATTAGATTGATGTTAGCTTCATAAAATGAGTTAGGTAGTGTTCCATTTTCTTCAATGTTTTGAAAGAGTTTGAGTAAGATTGGTGTCAGTTCTTTTTGGAAAGTTTGGTAGAATTCCCCTGTGAAGCCATGAGGTCTTCTATTTCTTCTCTGGTCAGTCTAGGTTGTTCATATGTTTCCAGGAAATTGTCCATTTCTTCTACATTATCCAGTTTGTTCCCATACAGTTGTTCATAGTATCCTCTTATAATTTTTTTAATTTCTTCAGGATCTGCAGTTATGTCACCTTTTTCATTCATTATTTTGTTTATATGGGTCTTCTCTCTTTTTGATTTTGTCAGTCTAGCTAGGGGCTTGTCAATCTTGTTGATCTTCTCAAAGAACCAACTTTTGGTGATATTTATCCTCTCTATTGTTTTTTTGTTCTCTATGTCATTTATTTCTGCTTTAATCCTTGTTATTTCTTTTCTGCTACTTGGTTTAGGATTGGTTTACTGTTCATTTTCTAGCTTCTTCGGTCGATCCATTAGTTCTTTGATTTTGGCTCTTTCTTCCTTTTTAATATATGCATTTAGTGCTATAAATTAATAATAAATAAATAATAAATAAATTAAATAAATAAATGCATGATTGTTTTTTAAACTCACAACTTCTCTAATAAAGAAAAAAAAATGTAGCTGGAGTGGGATCAAGAGCTCAGTGTCCGTGTGTTCATCATGGGATTTTCCATCCACATTTGTTTAAAGGTATTGTGGAGTTCATGGATTGCATTTGATAGAAAAGACTGTTCCACCTTAGCAGCCACCACCCTCTTGCCTGGTTTCTTATCAACAAAGTGATTGAGAGCAGCTGCCTGTTTACCAGCCCAGGGTTAGTAAAACCCTTCTCTTTGGCCTGAAGGGAACTCCAAAAGCTAACAAGGAATGCTTTATTGGGAGGAAGCCTTTAATAATAACATGGCTTTAAAGAGGCCTAACAGAGTTTGGGGGGGGGGATGGGAGAGATGAAGGACACAGGAAATCTTTTGAGATTTCTCTGGACTCCATAGCCCTAAAGATCATTGTGCTCTCTCCAGGAGAGAGATTAGAGCAACCAGGAGTATTTATGCATAGAGTAGCCTACATATTTTGAATCTACATGTAAACTTCCATCTGGTGATTAACACCCTTGGTGGGGAAGTAGAATGGTGTGGTCCATCTCGGGGGAGGTGTGGTGGCTCCACAGGAAGCCAAGCATGGGGTTGCCGTATGGTCCTGCAACCCTGTTATTGGGTATATACTTGGAAAAACTGAAAAGAGGGACACAAAAGGACATTTGCACAGTGGAGTTTATGGTGCAGTGTTCATGATTCAAAGTGGATGAAGGTGGCCTAAGGGTACATCAACTGAAGAAAGGAAGGGCAAACTGTGGTGTATACATACAATGGAATATTGAGCTGCTACAAGAAGGAGTGGAGTTGTGAGGTGAATGGACATTGAGGACAATATGTTGAGTGAAATAAAGCACAAATGAAATGAAAAACATGATGCCTCACTAATAAGGACTAACTGTAATGTGCAAACTCTGAGAATTGAGTCTGAGAGCATAGGTTATCAGGGGAAGACTTATGTGGAAGGTTCCTAGATTGTAAGCTCTTATAGCAGTTATTTCTATTACTGAGTTGTAATGGTTATTTCTAAATTCTGAGATGCTGAGCTCTTTGTGTATAACTTGGTCGGTCCCTGGAACTTTGGGTATCTGTGTGACACCTGAGACTCAGAGCCAGAGTCCAGCAGCTATGAATGTCAGCATTACCCCATACAGAAAATGTTAAAGAGTCTGAAAAAAGAGTCAATTAGACATATGAATGAAATGGACTTGGTTAAGATAAATCAGACTAAATGGTAAAGGACGATATTGACAGTGTTTTTTTTTTTTAATTTTATTGAGATATATTCACATACCATGCAGTCATACAGAACAAAGCGTACATTCAGTTGTTCACAGTACCACCACATAGTTGTGCATTCATCACCAAAATCAATCCCTGACACCTTCATTACTACAACCACAAAAATAATGAGAATAAAAATTAAAGTGAAAAAGAACAATTAAAGTACAAAAGAACACTGGGTGCCTTTGTTTGTTTTTTTCCTTCCCCCATTTTTCTACTCATCCATCCATAAACTACACGAAGGGGAGTGTGGTCCATATGGCTTTCCCAATCACATTGTCACCCCTCATAGGCTACATTTTTATACAATTGTCTTCAAGATTCATGGGTTCTGGGTTGTAGTTTGATAGTTTCAGGTATTTACTACTAGCTACTCCAATTCACTAGAACCTAAAAAAGGTTGTCTATATTGTGTGTACCAGAGTGACCCCTTGGCTCCTTTTGGAATCTCTCTACCACTGAAGTTTTTTTCATTTTCTTTCACATCCCCCTTATGGTCAAGAAGATCTTCTCCATCCCATGATGCCGGGTCTACATTCCTCCCCAGGAGTTATACTCCATGTTGCTAGGGGGATTTACACCCCTTAGTGTCAGATCCCATGTAGGGGGGAGGGCAGTGATTTCACCTGTCAACTTGGCTTAGCTAGAGAGAGAGGGCCACATCTGAACAACAAAGAGGCATTCAGGAGGAGGCTCCTAGTTGCAATTATAGGGAGGCCTAGCCTCTCCTTTGCCACAACAGTCTTCCCAAGGGCAAGTCCTGTGGTAGAGGGCTCAGCCCATCAAACCACCAGTCCCCTATGTCTGTGAGCACATCAGCAACCTTCAAGGTGGGGAAGCCCAACACCCCTGCATTCTCCACCAGTTCCTCAAGGGGGCTCTGCATATATTTTTCATTGTTTTTTTTTTTTTTAATTACCTTTTTTTCTTTTTAATCAACTATATAAAAAAAAAATAAATTAAAAAAAAACATTTCAAACAAACCATAACAAGGGAGTAAGAAAAAGACAACTAACCTAAGATAACTACTTTACTTCCAACATGTTCCTACTCTATCCCAAGAAAATAACCTAATATAGCAACATTTCTGTGAATTTGTTCCTACCATATCCATCAGAAATTAACAGACCATAGTCATTCCTGGGCATTCCCAGAATGTTAAATTTACCCACGATAGCTTATCTGTTCTTATTGAGTTATCGTTCCCCCTTCACTAATTGCTCTCTATCGCTAGTTCCCCTACATTCTACATTACAAACCATTTGTTTTACATTTTTCAATGTTCACATTAGTGGTAGCATATAATATTTCTCTTTTTGTGCCTGGCTTATTTTACTCAGCATTATGTCTTCAAAGTTCATCCATGTTGTCATATGTTTCACAACATCGTTCCTTCTTACAGCCGCATAGTATTCCATCGTGTGTATATACCACATTTTATTTACCCACTCATCTGTTGAAGGACATTTGGGTTGTTTCCATCTCTTGGCAATTGTGAATAATGCTGCTCTGAACATTGGCATGCAGATATCTGTTCGTGTCACTGCTTTCAGATATTCCGGGTATATACCGAGAAGTGCAATTGCTGGATCGAAGGGTAACTCTATATCTAGTTTTCTAAGGAACTGCCAGACTGACTTCCAGAGTGGCTGAACCATTATACAGTCCCACCAACAATGGACAAGTGTTCCAATTTCTCCACATCCTCTCTAGCATTTGCAGTTTCCTGTTTATTTAATGGCAGCCATTGTGTGAGCTGGTATCTCATTGTGGTCTTAATTTGCATCTCTCTAATAGCTAGTGAAGCTGAACATTTTTTCATGTGTTTCTTGGCCATTTGTATTTCCTCTTCAGAGAACTGTCTTTTCATATCTTTTGCTCATTTTATAATTGAGCTGTCTGTAGTACTGTCATTGAGTTGTAGGATTTCTTTATATATGCAAGATATCAGTCTTTTTTTCAGATACATGGTTTCCAAAAATTTTTTCCCATTGGGTTGGCTGCTTCTTCACCTTTTTGACAAGTTCCTTTGAGGTACAGAAATTTCTAAGCTTGAGGAGTTCCTGTTTATCTATTTTTTCTTTTGTTGCTTGTGCTTTGGGTTTAAAGTCTAGGAAGTGGCCGCCTAATACAAGGTCTTGAAGATTTTTCCCTACATTGACAGTGTTTTAAAATTTCACCTTCCATGTGAGACCAAAGGGAGAGATGTTTATTAGATGCAAAATCTATATTTTTTGTAACACACTATATAATTTAATTTGTATGGTCAGTTTATTAAAACACCATAATTACATGGAACTTTGAATAGGGAGTGAAACCTGGTTGGTTTATACAGGTTAGTGTGAAGCCCCAATACATCCCAGAGTAATAAAAATGTGCTTGCAGAGAATAAAAATGTATTTGCAAAGCCTCCTTGAGGGGCTGTGGGAAAATGTGGAAATATTAAACTTCCCCACCTGGGGAATTAATGATATTCTCACGAGCATTGGGGACTACCAATTTGGAAGGCCGAGCCCTTGATCTTGGGGTTTGCTCTTATGAAGTTTGTTACTGCAAAGGAGAGGCTAAGCCTACTTAAAATTGTGCCTAAGAGTCACCCCCAGGGAACGTCTTTTGTTGCTCAGATGTGGTCTCTCTCTCTAAGCCAACTCTGCAGGTAAACTCACTGCCCTCCCCCCTACATGGGACATGACTCCCAGGGGTGTAAATCTCCCTGGCAACATGGGACATGACTCCCAGGGATGAGCTTGGCCCTGGCATCATGGCATTGAGAAAGCCTTCTTGGACCAAAAGGGGGAAGAGAGACGAAAGAAAATAAAGTTTCAGTGGCTGGGAGATTTCAAATAGAGCTGAGAGGTCATTTTGGAGAACATTCTTATGCATTATATAGACAGCCCTTTTTAGTTTTTAGTGTATTGGAATAGCTAGAAGGAAATACCTGAAACTGTTGAACTGCAACTCAGTAGCCTTGATTCTTGAAGATGATTTTATAATGATATAGCTCATACTGTGTGCCCATGTGATTGTGAAAACCTTGTGGCTCCCACTCCATTTTATCCAGTGTATGGACAGATGAATAGAAAAATGAGGACAAAAACTAAATGAATAATAGGGAGGGATGGGGGTATGGGGCATTTGGGGTGATCTTTTTTACTTTAATTTTATTCTTACTCTTTTTTGTATGTGGTAATGAAAATGTTCAAAAATTTATTGTGGTAATGAACATACAACTATATAATGGTACTGTGAACAACTGGTTGTACGCTGTGGTTGATTGTATGGTTTGTGAATATATCTCAATAGAATTGAATTAAAAAAAAACAAGTACTCAGACTAAAATGCTTGGGGGGGTGGGTGTGTGTGTGAGGAAACAGAAGGAAGGTTCTCAGAGGCCATTCATCTATTTGTAGAATATTCATAGAGTTTTTAGGTACAATGTTAGGCTGGTTTCAGCTACGGGTATATGGGAACTTCAGCTGCTTCAAAGGAGTAAGTATAGGAAGTCTCTGGAGGTCAAAATGCAAACCAGCTTTTTCCTTGGAGGGGTAGAAATAATGGGTCTGAGGGTATTCAAGAACATATTTTCTTACATAGACATGAGACCAACATGTAACAGCCTTATATTTAATCAGAACTGTTGGTTCCAGTCTGTGAGGGTAGAACAACCTGACGCTTCCCACCCACATCAGAGCCTCACCTTCACAGGATGCACTGCTCTTTCAGCACATTTTACCTCATGGCAAACATGCTTTTCCCCTCTCAAATCTCTAGTTATTCAGGGGCCCGGAGGGTTTTCTGTACGTCGGGGTTCTCCTGATCCCAGAGCGAGGGGAACTAATCATGGGTGTGGACAGGCCCAGGAGGGCTCATGGGACTCTGGGTGGGCGCCACCCAGCAGTCTCTCCAGGCCCAGAGGCTCTCGAGGGCGGCCTCTCTGGGACCCCTGTGGTAAAGGATGGCTAGGTTGGGCTCTGGGTGTCCCTTTAATAGCTATTTGCCAAATGTTTGCAGAACTTGATCTTTTATACCACAGCAGTAAATATAAAAATGAAAAAACAAATGTATGGTAAACAATTGCAACCCCTCAGGCATATTCGCAGGCAAAACATTTAAACTGTATTGAGTTAAAGCATATTAAGTGAAATACACATTGATTTAAAAAGGGAAAAAAAGGACAGGAATCCTGGACCCTCCTTATTTTAGTTAATAAGGAAAAAGACTCAGTGTGCTGGAACCCAAAGGCGTGGTGACTGTCTGAAGCCTGAGCCCTGGGTCTCTGACACTTGGCTCCACAGTCCTGCTGGCTGGAAAATCTTCCTGCCTTGCAAGGAAGTGGCAATCCAGTGAGACGGCAAGGGATAGCGGCCTGCTTGCATGTCATTAGAAAGGGTTGGGGGTGGGAACATGCAGTCTTCTCGTCTTCTCCTCTTCTCGCAGTTAAAAGAAAAAAAGAAAGACACAAGAAACTCTATTTATTTAAAACTAACTTAATTTTGAAATTCCTGTTGTTACTTTGCATAACATGTACTAGATATGGGAGAAAAGAATTACATCTCATTTTACTGTATACTTTCTGTGACCTCATCTTTCTTTATGCTACATTTATACCATAGGTATAAGGGGGTAGACCTACTTTATACCTATGGAATAAGGAGGAATGGCTGACACCAACAAGCTGTGTTCATGTCCTACATCTTATGAGTAGACGGGTGCCATTTATCCTACATTTGTTTATAAGATATAGGTTACCTTTAAATGTCCTTATTTTATAAGATTTCGCTTTTGAATTTCTTTCCTTGATCATAACATTTCTAAAGAGCATCCAAAGCTTAGCATAATATTTGTTTTCTTGGAGAGAAAAGATGTTTTCCTCTGTGATAACTGGTGTCTTTTCTCATAACTTCCCATTTCTCATCAGACTAGGCTTTGTGGGTAGATCCTTTGCTACTTTGTTTAGCTGTGCAGAAATGGAAAGCTTTGTAGCAATGAAGATCAGGCTTTTAACAGTTGAACAGATCCTTGATACTTCTAGCAGTGTCTGTCCTCAAAACTTATAAACACATACTAGCTAAAATTCTTGTCTTGAAAAAAATGCAACTGAAACTCAGTTAAGCAAAAAAAAAAAAAGCAATTTGAATTTGTTAACTCTCAGCTAAAAGGATGGAAGTGCACATCTGGCATCGAGCTTCAGGCATGGCTGGATCCAGCTCTTTCTCTTTCTTCAAGTCTCTGTGTTTTGGCATCATTCATAGGTATACTCTCTATGTGGTAGGAAAGACAGCTGCCAGCAGCTTCAATTTTTATCCTTATGGATTTTGATCCTTAAGAAAGAAAAGTCCTCTTCATCAAATGTTCATATATAAGCCTTAGGAACAACTCTGTTTGGCCCTGCTTGAATCATATGGCCAATCCTGAATTAATCACAGCATGGGCTATGTGATCATTTTGGGTGGCAGGAGGGAAGAAGGTGAAGCCTGACAAGTGACAGCACTGTCTGCAGGAGGATGGGGGTTCTCCAAAGGAAAACCAAAGTGTGTAACTAGAAGAAAGGCAACCAGAGGCAAAAGCAGAAATGTCCACTCTAGGGCACAACCCCTTCATGGATTATTTAGGATCTCTGCGGGTAAAGAACTTAGCAAAACCCCTTTTCTTTCTGCATAAGAATTTAAACATGGGTTAACTTTCTAGTTCTATGTCCCCAGATAAATACAGTATCAAGTATGTTACTAATCAGCATTGCTTACAATTAAAAACAACTGTTAATTGGTCAGATGCATCTGGCCTGAGAGAAACTACAGATGAACTGTAAATACCTGAGGGGGAAGTGACACTTTGGGCTTCCCTGAATGCAATGACGCTGTGGGGACCTTGACTCTGTACCCATGGAGTTGTTACAGGAGATATTTGTTCCTGTGGGGCATGAGCCATCTGAACTGTGGTGTCTCCCACATGCGCTCACTGTGAATCTTGTCATGTTGCACTTGAGCTGTCCCCCAGCGGGGGAAAGAGGGGCTCCTGGACAGCTGAGGAATGGCTGACACTGACAAGCTGTGGTTCGTGTCCTACGTCTTATGAGTAGGCTGGTGCCAAGTGTGGCTTATGATAATTTTGTGAGTCTGACTATTTAGTTGAACCTAAAAGGACTTTCTGCTAAGCATGGCTGTCATTCTCTGCATAATTCTGTGGGAAAGGGCAGTTTCTTTAAGGAAGCCCTGCTCATCAAAATTGACAAAAGCTCAATTCAAACTACTTTAAGGAAAAAAAAAGAGACATTTATTGACTCATTTAATTAAAAAAGCCAGGCATGAATAGCTTCAGGAGTTCAAATTGTGTCAGCAGGGTGCTTGATTTCTTTTTCCACTTTTCACCTCTAGATTTCCACTGTGATGGTTTCATTCTTAGGCAGGCTCTTCTTATCAGCTGAGAAAGAGAGCTACTGATAGCTTAGTTGTTGACTCTAGAGTAAAAATAGAATGTGCCAGAAAAAATTCCATGGTTGACTCTGATTGGCCTGGCTTGGCATGTGACCATCCCTGTACCAAATACCTTGGCCAGGCGGTGGGTGGCAGGAGAATCAGGAGCCTATAATTAGTCCCACAAAATGGGGGAGAGGCTGTTCTCCAGTGGGAAAGGTGCTGAGCAAAAAACAAGCATTGTTTTCTCATATTCCAGTGCATTAGCAAGCTTTAAAGGCCATCGCTACCTCTTCTTGTCACTTACCTCCCCAACTAAAAGCACACTCTTCTGCTAACTTCCGTACCCCATGTATCTCCAGTACTCAATCACTACATGACATTATAATTACTTGCTTATGTGTCCATCTCTCCTATTGAACTGTGAGCTCCTTGACAATGTGGCAGTATTTTTTCAACTTGGCTACTTTATTGCTCAGCACAATACCTGGTGTATAGCTAGGTGCTCAATAATTGTTGTATAGTTTAATGAATGAGTTATAAGTATGTGTGACCAAATGTTTTAACCTAGTATATAATCAGCATCTCATACCTATTTCATGATTTGTTTGTATGGACTATAGGTATTTGTGTAAGTCAAAAATAATTTTTGGTCTATCATTTCCAAAGAGTTGTTCATGGCTCAAGCTAGGTTATGGTCTTCAGTTAGGTACCTAACTTCCAAGCAGGCAAATTGTGGCCCCAAAGCAGTGCCTGTTTCTTCACTTTGCCCTTTCTTAGTGATTTTAAGAAAATGATGAAGAGAGTCAAGTCTTCAGATTTTGAAGGATTGGGGATGTATGTTGCAACACATCTGGCCCAAGAATGATAAAGTAGGTGAATTTTTGGTACCAGTTTGTTTCTCCATTTTCCATATAGATCTCCAAAGAATGGATCCCTGTAGATATTTTGTGTATGCCTTTTATTATTTCAACATTTCCCTTCCTTTTTCTCCAGTTTTGGGGGAATAGTGATCTGTTATCTTAAGTTAACAGTGACCACAATCTTTTCATTGCCCTGTGTTAGTAAGAGATCAGATGACAAATCTCAGATTCCAGACCCTTCTTACAAGGAGGCCTGAATCTTTTTTTAATGGAAAACTTTATTTTCATTGACAAGTTTCCATGTCTGCTTTTTGCAATTAATAGAAGAAACATATATGAGACAGATATTAGGAAACAGAATTATAATTTAAATGACAACAATAGTGCAGGATTTATACATGTGTAAAATTAGTTAATTTTTTTTACATAACAAAAAAGATAAATTCTAGGTAATGGCCTGCTTGTTCCAAATAATATTAAAAACAGAACTGTCATCCAAACAACACCCAATTTGTTGTAGTTATTTCAACTGTACAATGGTCCTAATTAAAAGAGAATGATGAAGAGGGACGGGGCAAGATGGTGGACTGGTGAGCTGTATGTTTTAGTTACTCCTCCAGGAAAGTAAGTAGAAAGCCAGGAACTGTGTGGACTGGACACCACAGAGCAATCTGACTTTGGGCATACTTCATACAACACTCATGAAAACGTGGAACTGCTGAGATCAGCGAAATCTGTAAGTTTTTGCGGCCAGGGGACCCGCGCCCCTCCCTGCCAGGCTCAGTCCCGTGGGAGGAGGGGCTGTCAGCTCCAGGAAGGAGAAGGGAGAACTGCAGTGGCAGCCCTTATCGGAAACTCATTCTACTGATCCAGACTCCAACCATAGATAGACTGAGACGAGACACCAGAGAATCTGAGAGCAGCCAGCCCAGCAGAGAGGAGACAGACAGAAAAAAAACAACACGAAAAACTCCAAAATAAAAGCGGAGGATTTTTGGAGTTCTGGTGAACATAGAAAGGGGAAGGGCAGAGTTCAGGCCCTGAGGCGCATATGCAAATCCCGAAGAAAAGCTGATCTCTCTGCCCTGTGGACCTTTCCTTAATGGCCCTGGTTGCTTTGTATCTTAGCATTTCAATAACCCATTAGATCTCTGAGGAGGGCCCTTTTTTTTTTTTTTTTTTTTTAATCCTTTTTTCTTTTTCTAAAACAATTACTCTAAGAAGCCCAATACAGAAAGCTTCAAAGACTTTCAATTTGGGCAGGTCAAGTCAAGAGCAGAACTAAGAGAGCTCTGAGACAAAAGGCAATAATCCAGTGGCTGAGAAAATTCACTAAACACCACAACTTCCCAAGAAAAGGGGGGTGTCCGCTCACAGCCATCATCCTGGTGGACAGGAAACACTCCTGCCCATCGCCAGCCACATAGCCCAGAGCTACCCAAGACAACCCAGTGTGACGGAAGTGCTTCAAATAACAGGCACACACCACAAAACTGGGCGTGGACATTAGCCTTCCCTGCAACCTCAGCTGATTGTCCCAGAGTTGGGAAGGTGGAGCAGTGTGAATTAACAAAGCCCCATTCAGCCATCATTTCAGCAGACTGGGAGCCTCCCTACACAGCCCAGCAGCCCAGAACTGCCCTGGGGGGACGGCACTCACCTGTGACATAGCACAGTCATCCCTCAACAGAGGACCCGGGGTGCACAGCCTAGAAGAGGGGCCCACTTGCAAGTCTCAGGAGCCATACGCCAATACCAAGGACTTGTGGGTCAGTGGCAGAGACAAACTGTGGCAGGACTGAACTGAAGGATTAGACTATTGCAGCAGCTTTAAAACTCTAGGATCACCAGGGAGATTTGATTGTTAGGGCCACCACCCCCCTCCCTGACTGCCCAGAAACACGCCCCATATACAGGGCAGGCAACACCAACTACACACGCAAGCTTGGTACACCAATTGGACCCCACAAGACTCACTCCCCCACTCACCAATAAGGCTAAGCAGGGGAGAACTGGCTTGTGGAGAACAGGTGGCTCGTGGACGCCACCTGCTGGTTAGTTAGAGAAAGTGTACTCCACGAAGCTGTAGATCTGATAAATTAAGGATAAGGACTTCAATTGGTCTACAAATCCTAAAAGAACCCTATCAAGTTCAGCAAATGCCACGAGGCCAAAAACAACAGAAAATTATTAAGCATATGAAAAAACCAGACAATATGGATAACCCAAACCCAAGCACCCAAATCAAAAGATCAGAAGAGACACAGCACCTAGAGCAGCTACTCAAAGAACTAAAGATGAACAATGAGACCATAGTACGGGACACAAAGGAAATCAAGAAGACCCTAGAAGAGCATAAAGAAGACATTGCAAGACTAAATAAAAAAATGGATGATCTTATGGAAATTAAAGAAACTGTTGACCAAATTAAAAAGATTCTGGACACTCATAGTAGAAGACTAGAGGAAGTTGAACAATGAATCAGTGACCTGGAAGATGACAGAATGGAAAATGAAAGCATAAAAGAAAGAATGGGGAAAAAAATTGAAAAAATCGAAATGGACCTCAGGGATATGATAGATAATATGAAACGTCCGAATATAAGACTCATTGGTGTCCCAGAAGGGGAAGAAAAGGGTAAAGGTCTAGGAAGAGTATTCAAATAAATTGTTGGGGAAAACTTCCCAATTCTTCTAAACAACATAAATATACAAATCATAAATGCTCAGCGAACCCCAAATAGAATAAATCCAAATAAACCCACTCCGAGACATATACTGATCACACTGTCAAACACAGAAGAGAAGGAGCAAGTTCTGAAAGCAGCAAGAGAAAAGCAATTCACCACATACAAAGGAAACAGCATAAGACTAAGTAGTGACTACTCAGCAGCCACCATGGAGGTGAGAAGGCAGTGGCACGATATATTTAAAATTCTGAGTGAGAAAAATTTCCAGCCAAGAATACTTTATCCAGCAAAGCTCTCCTTCAAATTTGAGGGAGAGCTTAAATTTTTCACAGACAAACAAATGCTGAGAGAATTTGCTAACAAGAGACCTGCCCTACTGGAGATACTCAAGGGAGGCCTACAGACAGAGAAACAAAGAAAGGACAGAGAGACTTGGAGAAAGGTTCAGTACTAAAGAGATTCGGTATGGGTACAATAAAGGATATTAATACACAGAGGGGAAAAATATGACAAACATAAACCAAAGGATAAGATGGCTGATTCAAGAAATGCCTTCACGGTTATAACGTTGAATGTAAATGGATTAAACTCCCCAATTAAAAGATATAGATTCGCAGAATGGATCAAAAAAAATGAACCATCAATATGTTGCATACAAGAGACTCATCTTAGACACAGGGACACAAAGAAACTGAAAGTGAAAGGATGGAAAAAAATAGTTCATGCAAGCTACAGCCAAAAGAAAGCAGGTGTAGCAATATTAATCTCAGATAAAATAGACTTCAAATGCAGGGATGTTTTGAGAGACAAAGAAGGCCACTACATACTAATAAAAGGGGCAATTCAGCAAGAAGAAATAACAATCGTAAATGTCTATGCACCCAATCAAGGTGCCACAAAATACGTGAGAGAAACACTGGCAAAACTAAAGGAAGCAATTGATGTTTCCACAATAATTGTGGGAGACTTCAACACATCACTCTCTCCTATAGATAGATCAACCAGACAGAAGACCAATAAGGAAATTGAAAACCTAAACAATCTGATAAATGAATTAGATTTAACAGACTTATACAGGACATTACATCCCAAATCACCAGGATACACATACTTTTCTAGTGCTCACGGAACTTTCTCCAGAATAGATCATATGCTGGGACATAAAACAAGCCTCAATTAATTTAAAAAGATTGAAATTATTCAAAGCACATTCTCTGACGACAATGGAATACAATTAGAAGTCAATAACCATCAGAGACTTAGAAAATTCACAAATACCTGGAGGTTAAACAACACACTCCTAAACAATCAGTGGGTTAACGAAGAAATAGCAAGAGAAATTGCTTAATATATAGAGACAAATGAAAATGAGAACACAACATACCGAAACCTATGGGATGCAGCAAAAGCAGGGCTGAGCGGGAAATTTATAGCACTAAATGCATATATTAAAAAGGAAGAAAGAGCCAGAATCAAAGAACTAATGGATCAACTGAAGAAGCTAGAAAATGAACAGCAAACCAATCCTAAACCAAGTAGAAGAAAAGAAATAACAAGAATTAAAGCAGAAATAAATGACATAGAGAACAAAAAAACAATAGAGAGGATAAATATCACCAAAAGTTGGTTCTTTGAGAAGATCAACAAGATTGACAAGCCCCTAGCTAGACTGACAAAATCAAAAAGAGAGAAGACCCATATAAACAAAATAATGAATGAAAAAGGTGACATAACTGCAGATCCTGAAGAAATTAAAAAAATTATAAGAGGATACTATGAACAACTGTATGGCAACAAACTGGATAATGTAGAAGAAATGGACAATTTCATGGAAACATATGAACAACCTAGACTGACCAGAGGAGAAATAGAAGACCTCAACCAACCCATCACAAGCAAAGAGATCCAATCAGTCATCAAAAATCTTCCCACAAATAAATGCCCAGGGCCAGATGGCTTCACAGGGGAATTCTACCAAACTTTCCAGAAAGAACTGACACCAATCTTACTCAAACTCTTTCAAAACATTGAAGAAAATGGAACACTACCTAACTCATTCTATGAAGCTAACATCAATCTAATACCAAAACCAGGCAAAGATGCTACAAAAAAGGAAAACTACCGGCCAATCTCCCTAATGAATATAGATGCAAAAATCCTCAACAAAATACTTGCAAATCAAATCCAAAGACACATTAAAAAAATCATACACCATGACCAAGTGGGGTTCATTCCAGGCATGCAAGGATGGTTCAACATAAGAAAATCAATCAATGTATTACAACACATTAACAAGTCAAAAGGGAAAAATCAATTGATCATCTCAATAGATGCTGAAAAAGCATTTGACAAAATCCAACATCCCTTTTTGATAAAAACACTTCAAAAGGTAGGAATTGAAGGAAACTTCCTCAACATGATAAAGAGCATATATGAAAACCCCACAGCCAGCATAGTACTCAATGGTGAGAGACTGAAAGCCTTCCCTCTAAGATCAGGAACAAGACAAGGATGCCCGCTGTCACCACTGTTATTCAACATTGTGCTGGAAGTGCTAGCCAGGGCAATCCGGCAAGACAAAGAAATAAAAGGCATCCAAAGTGGAAAAGAAGAAGTAAAACTGTCATTGTTTGAAGATGATATGATCTTATATCTGGAAAACCCTGAGAAATCGACGATACAGCTACTAGAGCTAATAAACAAATTTAGCAAAGTAGCGGGATACAAGATTAATGCACATAAGTCAGTAATGTTTCTATATGCTAGAAATGAACAAACTGAAGAGACACTCAAGAAAAAGATACCAATTTCAATAGCAACTAAAAAAATCAAGTACCTAGGAATAAACTTAACCAAAGATGTAAAAGACCTATACAAAGAAAACTACATAACTCTACTAAAAGAAATAGAAGGGGACCTTAAAAGATGGAAAAATATTCCATGTTCATGGATAGGAAGGCTAAATGTCATTAAGATGTCAATTCTACCCAAACTCATCTACAGATTCAATGCAATCCCAATCAAAATTCCAACAACCTACTTTGCAGACTTGGAAAAGCTAGTTATCAAATTTATTTGGAAAGGGAAGATGCCTCGAATTGCTAAAGACACTCTAAAAAAGAAAAACGAAGTGGGAGGACTTACACTCCCTGACTTTGAAGCTTATTATAAAGCCACAGTTGCCAAAACAGCATGGTACTGGCACAAAGAAAGACATATAGATCAATGGAATCGAATTGAGAATTCAGAGATAGACCCTCAGATCTATGGCCAACTGATCTTTGATAAGGCCCCCAAAGTCACTGAAGTGAGTCATAATGGTCTTTTCAACAAATGGGGCTGGGAGAGTTGGATATCCATATCCAAAAGAATGAAAGAGGACCCCTACCTCACCCCCTACACAAAAATTAACTCAAAATGGATGAAAGATCTCAATATAAAAGAAAGTACCATAAAACTCCTAGAAGATAATGTAGGAAAACATCTTCAAGACCTTGTATTAGGCGGCCACTTCCTAGACTTTACACCCAAAGCACAAGCAACAAAAGAGAAAATAGATAAATGGGAACTCCTCAAGCTTAGAAGTTTCTGCACCTCAAAGGAATTTCTCAAAAAGGTAAAGAGGCAGCCAACTCAATGGGAAAAAATTTTTGGAAACCATGTATCTGGGAAAAGACTGATATCTTGCATATATAAAGAAATCCTACAACTCAATGACAGTAGTAGAGACAGCCCAATTATAAAATGGGCAAAAGATATGAAAAGACAGTTCTCTGAAGAGGAAATACGAATGGCCAAGAAACACATGAAAAAATGTTCAGCTTCACTAGCTATTAGAGAGATGCAAATTAAGACCACAATGAGATACCATCTCACACCGATTAGAATGGCTGCCATTAAACAAACAGGAAACTACAAATGCTGGAGGGGATGTGGAGAAACTGGGACTCTTATTCATTGTTGGTGGGACTGTATAATGGTTCAGGCACTCTGGAAGTCAGTCTGGCAGTTCCTTAGAAAACTAGATATAGAGTTACCCTTCGATCCAGCAATTGCACTTCTCGGTATATACCCGGAAGATCGGAAAGCAGTGACACGAACAGATATCTGCACGCCAATATTCATAGCAGCATTATTCACAATTGCCAAGAGATGGAAACAACCCAAATGTCCTTCAACAGATGAGTGGATAAATAAAATGTGGTATATACACACGATGGAATACTACGCGGCAGTAAGAAGGAACGATCTCTTGAAACATATGACAACATGGATGAACCTTGAAGACATAATGCTGAGCGAAATAAGCCAGGCACAAAAAGAGAAATATTATATGCCACCACTAATGTGAACTTTGAAAAATGTAAAACAAATGATTTATAATGTCGAATGTAGGGGAACTAGCAATAGAGAGCAATTAAGGAAGGGGGAACAATAATCCAAGGAGAACAGATAAGTTATTTAACGTTCTGGGGATGCCCAGGAATGACTATGGTCTGTTAATTTCTGATGGATATAGTAGGAACAAGTTCACAGAAATGTTGCTATATTATGTAACTTTCTTGGGGTAAAGTAGGAACATGTTGGAAGTTAAGCAGTTATCTTAGGTTAGTTGTCTTTTTCTTACTCCCTTGTTATGGTCTCTTTGAAATGTTCTTTTATTGTATGTTTGTTTTCTTTTTAACTTTTTTTTCATACAGTTGATTTAAAAAAGAAGGGAAAGTTAAAAAAAAAAAAAAGAAAGAAAAACAAGGAAAAAAAAAAAGATGTAGTGCCCCCTTGAGGAGCCTGTGGAGAATGCAGGGGTATTCGCCTACCCCACCTCGATGGTTGCTAACATGACCACAGACATAGGGGACTGGTGGTTTGATGGGTTGAGCCCTCTACCATAAGTTTTACCCTTGGGAAGACGGTTGCTGCAAAGGAGAGGCTAGGCCTCCCTATATTTGTGCCTAAGAGTCTCCTCCTGAATGCCTCTTTGTTGCTCAGATGTGGCCCTCTCTCTCTGGCTAAGCCAACTTGAAAGGTGAAATCACTGCCCTCCCCCCTACGTGGGATCGGACACCCAGGGGAGTGAATCTCCCTGGCAACGTAGAATATGACTCCCGGGGAGGAATGTAGACCCGGCATCGTGGGACGGAGAACATCTTCTTGACCAAAAGGGGGATGTGAAAGGAAATGAAATAAGCTTCAGTGGCAGAGAGATTCCAAAACGAGCCGAGAGGTCACTCTGATGGGCACTCTTACACACACTTTAGACAACCCTTTTTAGGTTCTAAAGAATTGGGGTAGCTGGTGGTGGATACCTGAAACTATCAAACTACAACCCAGAACCCATGAATCTCGAAGACAGTTGTATAAAAATGTAGCTTATGAGGGGTGACAATGGGATTGGGAAAGCCATAAGGACCACACTCCACTTTGTCTAGTTTATGGATGGATGAGTAGAAAAGTAGGGGAAGGAAACAAACAGACAAAGGTACCCAGTGTTCTTTTTTACTTCAATTGCTCTTTTTCACTCTAATTATTATTCTTGTTAGTTTTGTGTGTGTGCTAATGAAGGTGTCAGGGATTGATTTAGGTGATGAATGTACAACTATGTAATGGTACTGTAAACAATCGAAAGTACGATTTGTTTTGTATGACTGCGTGGTATGTGAATATATCTCAATAAAATGATGATAAAAAAAAAAAAGAAGGGAAAGTTAAAGAAAAAAAAGAAAAACAAGGAAAAAAAAGATGTAGTGCCCCCTTGAGGAGCCTGTGGAGAATGCAGGGGTATTCGCCTACCCCACCTCAATTGTTGCTAACATGACCACAGACATAGGGGACTGGTGGTTTGATGGGTTGAGCCCTCTACCATAAGTTTTACCCTTGGGAAGACGGTTGCTGCAAAGGAGAGGCTAGGCCTCCCTATGGTTGTGCCTAAGAGCCTCCTCCCGAATGCCTTTGTTGCTCAGATGTGGCCCTCTCTCTCTGGCTAAGCCAACTTGAAAGGTGAAATCACTGCCCTCCCCTCTACGTGGGATCAGACACCCAGGGGAGTGAATCTCCCTGGCAAAGTGGAATATGACTCCCGGGGAGGAATGTAGACCCGGCATCGTGGGACGGAGAACATCTTCTTGACCAAAAGGGGGATGTGAAAGGAAATGAAATAAGCTTCAGTGGCAGAGAGATTCCAAAAGGAGCCAAGAGGGCACTCTGGTGGGCACTCTTATGCACACTTTAGACAACCCTTTTTAGGTTCTAAAGAATTGGGGTAGCTGGTGGTGGATACCTGAAACTATCAAACTACAACCCAGAACCCATGAATCTTGAAGACAGTTGTATAAAAATGTAGCTTATGAGGGGTGACAAGGGGATTGGGAAAGCCATAAGGACCACACTCCACTTTGTCTAGTTTATGGATGGATGAGTAGAAAAATAGGGGAAGGAAACAAACAGACAAAGGTACCCAGTGTTCTTTTTTACTTCAATTGCTCTTTTTCACTCTAATTATTATTCTTGTTATTTTTGTGTGTGTGCTAATGAAGGTGTCAGGGATTGATGTAGGTGATGAATGTACAACTATGTAATGGTACTGTGAACAATCGAAAGTACGATTTGTTTTGTATGACTGCGTGGTATGTGAATATATCTCAATAAAATGAAGATAAAAAAAAAAAAAACACAGTAAGAAGCAAGGGGGATAAGAGAAGGAGGAAATTAACACACTTAGGATAGGGAACCAAGGGGTAGAAGGACCAAGCTACCTAAACCTGGGGTACGTCAAGTTCAAGCTTTATCAAGCTTGCCTGGTGATGGTGTGGTTATGAGGACTAGAGTTTGGGTTCATGCAACACAGGGCCTCAAGGATCTTGCTGACCCTCTCCTGAGCCCTCAGATGCCCTAAGGATCCTCTTTGCTCCCTGATCCTCTGCAACCACTCTATTCACCAAAGCCAAGTATAGGAAACATCTAGGTCCAAACATTCCTACTCAAAATGTGAGAGATTAAAGGAGCGAAGGAAATAATGAAGGCCCCTAAGTCATTTCAAACATTTCCCTCATTTCTTGTAGTCCTGAAGAAAAGGCTCAGAGGACATGTCATGCAGTCCTTTTGTCCTCAAAGACTGATGTTCCACCAAAGGACAAGGAGGCAGCCTTTTCTACCATGTAATATGATGTATTATTTTCTTCCCCCTTACTTAGCATTGTGAAACCTTCCAGAAACTCTTTACACCAGCAGCTCTTTTCCTAAAGACAAATCAAAGTAGAATAAATGGTGTTTTGCATAGTGGGAGGATAATGGCAATTGCCCCAAAATTCCTCTTCTAAATTTTTCTAAATTAACCTAATTTATTATTCTTTTATTAAGATAGAGACCAGGAGCCTATAAGAAACTACCCACCACACTATAAGATTTTGGCCAGGAACGTAAATCTTATTTCACTGGGGTGGCCCTCTTTAAGAAAAACTGCATTAAAAGATAATATTTTTGTAAATTTAAGAAAAACATTTGAAGACATGAACACACTTCTAGGCCCCTTCCCAGAGCCTTGAAAGCAGCCTATGAAAGTGAGAAGCTCCCGGAACTTAAGCTTTATTCATTCATGGTAAATCCACCTCTACTTGAGGTTTCTCTAAAGTTGCAGATTTATTCCAAAAGTATTTGGGGTCTATTTCTGCAAAGGAAGCCTGAAGAGAAAATGCCAGGGAGAGATGGAGTCAGCAAATTTAAAAACTAAATTTCTACTTTTCCAAGCAAATAAAATCACAGTTGAAAAATAAATGCTTCAGTTGCATGCAAAAAAAAAAAAAAAAAAAAAGAGAATGAAAAGGATAGAAAAAATATTTTAAAAATATAAAAAAATTACATGTAATAACTGAGGTTATACCAAGATATTTTTCTTGAGGAATGAAAATGACAAAGCAAAGAATTTGAAAATCATAAGGAAGTAGTATTAATTAGTAAGATTTATTAGAGATAAATTTTGGCAAACTGAGATTGTAGGTGGATCAGACAGTCCAGGTAGATGCTCTTCCAACATCAGAAGGGGACTCTGTAAATGCCTATAAACCTGATCAAGTGGGAAAGTTACTCTTTACCGGCAGTTTTCCCAGTCAGTGACTGGCTTTCTTACTGAAGAGGAACAGCAACTTAATCCTGAAACTTTAAGGCTCAGTGGTTGGAAAGGACTATTAGGCCCTGAAAATTTCTAGCACAAATACACTGAGAAGAAATATTTCAGCCTAAGAGTCTAAACTCATATACAGAAATGTTCCCTATTAAAATTAGTATTAAAACATAAAAAATTTAAAAACATACACTGAAAACACTAAAATACTCCAAAAACTAAAAAGTAGAAAATGCTAAAAGTATATGATCAACATGATTTACATTTAGCTATCCTAAAAGATGCTTCTTTTATTCTAAAAAATTCTATTTACAAAGTATACCAATGTAATTAAAAATACATGTATCAAATGTTAAGAAGTCATTACAGAGATTTCCTAAAGATTCATATGCTGTAAAACATTTTTTGCTGTTACTAAAAGAAAGTTAAAAAGCATAATAAACTATCACTATCACGAAAGAACACGTGATCTTAAGGGAAGAAACATCTCACTAGAGTTTCCACAAGTTCCTTCTTCTAACTGCAGCTCTGGTGGCAAAGGAGGAGTCCCAGGGTTTTTAGGTCTAGGAAGTGTAGTTGAAGAAAAGATGGTATTTTCAGTTCTGCCTACTTCTAGAACAGGTAAATTCAGAGACGAATCAGTAGGAAAAAAAAGGGGGTTGGGGTGTGCTGGGTTCTCATTCTGGATGGTATATAACTGTGGATGCTCTGAGCTTTTCAGAGAAATTACTCTTGTCTGGATTTGATCTAGAGAGGTTGCTTGCAGCTCCATTTGGAAAAGGGTCACAACTGCTACATTTCAGTCTTTTCAGATGTTCTGGTTTTGTATTTCTAAGTTTAAGCACCTCATCTATAACTTTCTGTATCAGAAAGTTCTGTGTTTTTTCTCACTGAATAGACTCAACCAGTGTATCTAGTCCTTTGGGGTTTTCTTGTAAAAATTGTCTAACAATTTCCCAGCCCTTTTTCTACTTGATGTACAGCAAGAAATTTCTTCAGTGTCTTCTCTGCCGAGTATTTTTTTTTTTTCACATAGATAATCAAAATGTCTCTCAGCTATGATTTTTTCACACAGGTACACACGCATATTTTCTCAAGCATCCTTCTTCACTTCAGTCAGGTCCTCCTTGGTGAGGGACAGTGGGGTGGGCTCCATGGTGGTGGCTGGAGATGGTGCTTCTTCTGGGTCCAGGAGCTTGGCCTCTTGAATCTTTTTTTCACATCGTCGATGTCTTATTAAGTGTGTGCTTATAACATGCCAAACAAAACTGTGAAGGCTTTCTTCTCTTTAATTGAAGAAAATACTCCTGCTTCCATTTTGCCACCTTTTCCTCTTTTAAAATATCCTGGGTTGAGAAATTAAATTTTCTATGGACCTTTCACTATTCTTGATGACAGTTTGTCTACCACAAATGCAGTTGCCAATTACAATGTGAAAAGTTGGAGAAATCACCATGATCTGAAAATTCTATATTTGAACTTTCCTTCCCAAGAAATGACACCTAAACACCCCTCTTGAGCTATGCTCTCTGGATAATGCATCATTTCTCCATTCCATCTCATATTGACCTGTTCTCAAGAGTTTTCCTGTTGATTCCTAGTGAATGCTGGAGATAAATATATGGGCAAGAAAGGCCTAGAAAGAAGCAGTTGACAAAATGTCGTGTCTGAATAAGCCACATGAATATTAAGCTCTAGAGAGTTTCTGTTTTGAACATTTTTATCAGTAAGGCAAGTCTCAGTGGGATGTGTAATTGCCTGACAGGGGTCTGGCATATAGTAGCTTCTTAATAAATAGTTGCATGAAAGAGCTATTGAATAAATACAGAAAAAGGAGCTATTGAATAAATACAGAAAGTTCATAAACTTGCTGCATTTGAAATGGAAGCTTATTGTCTGCTGTGATGTAGCACCTCCCTTGTGCTTGGGAAGACCTTTTCTGTACCCATAGAAGTGACTCTGTCCTGACATGGAGTTCCCCACAGTTTTGGGTGATAGCCCAGAACCAAATCTGGTTTAGAGGTCAGAAGGTGAGGAGAGATTGTCATTACCTTCCCCTAAGAAGGGCCTGGAATGCCATGACCATAGGGACCATCTTGGCCCCCTCAACCCTCACCTTGGACACAGGGAGGGTTTTCACAGTCATCAGAATGTTGGGTTAATATGCTCACAGCCTTGTCAGTTGCCTGGCATATTCAATAAGAGTGCAATGAATGTTGGAGGTTTGTGATTGATTTTCAGAAAGGAAGAAAGCCATTTCTTTTGGCGGCTGAGAGGGGCCACGTTGAAATGATAGAAAAACTTATCTCCCTCAATCTGCACACTTCCGAAAAGGACAAGGTAAGTGGGACCTTTATTTCTTTGCTGAGAACAGACAAAGGGGAGTAACAGTTGGAGTAGAGGAGTAACAACTGCTGTATAGACTTGGTGATGACCTATTGGTAATCGATAGTTACTGCTGTCAGAGAAAATCTTGGAATATCAAAGTGAAATTCATTCACTTTTGCAATGGACTGTCCAGATTGCCAGTTTTAGCTCCGTATATGTTTGTGAACTCAATGGACTACGTGGAGTTTTCCACTATCAACTCAAACCCTCTTCATTCCTCCCCTGAGGTCAGCTTGAGATCCAGCTTTACCTAACTCGGGGAGGGAAAATGCCCCTAGTAGACATTTACATTTCTCTGCATATCTTTGAATATTTTTTTAGAATAAATTCCTAGAAATGGGATTGTGGGTCAAAGGGTATAGCATATTAAAAATTTTTAAATATAAATTGCTAAAACTACCTCCCCAATATTTTTCAGTAAAATTACTGTTATTGTCTCCTCCCTTCCCCTTTTTTTTGCAAGCAAATCAGGAGCAAAGGCAGAACAAGGAGCATGGAGTAATTTTGACTACTGGCTCAAACAGCTATATCTTTTCATCTAAAACTTTATAAATTTTACTTAAAAGTGTGGGGAATGTGGCCATATGCAGGACCCCAACTTTAGGCAAAATAAAGCCTTTCAGAAGCCTCATTTGAGTCCTGGTTGTTGGAGGGTATGTTCCTCAGTAGAAGAGATTCTACCTCGAGTATGTCTCTGTTGCAGGAGGGAAACACTGCCCTGCACCTCGCTGCAAAACATGGTCACAGTCCTGCTGTGCAGGTGCTGCTAACTCAGTGGCAAGACATAAATGAGACCAATGAGGTATGTGAAAATGCTTATGTCAGGTAGGCACAGGACTTAAAAGTAAAAGAGTCAAAGGGATGGCTTTCAAGAAAGAAATGGGAGGGAAACAAAGTATCCTGCAGAAATTCATTTCTTGATCCATTCATTTATTCACCTATGCATCCAAAGTATTTGCTTAATATGTACTTTGTGCTGAGTGGAGTATGTATTCTTTTTCTAGAGGCTTAAAGGGCATGCAAAAAAAAAGCAACCCTAATATATTGAGATAAATGCAATAATATACACAATATATTAGAATATGAATATGTCCTGGAGACACTCCAAAAGAAAATCTGTTTCAGAAATTACACGGTCTTCACTGGGTTTTGACATTTGAGTGGCATTGGAGCAGGTGTTTAAAGAGGGCACTGGTGTAGGGTATTTGATGCCCAAGGGGAGAGCCATATAAAAAACCGAGGCATGAGATGCCATTATGTGTCCTGGGACTGACAAGTTCAGGGTGGCAGAAATTGAGGATGGGTGGGTCAGAAAAGGGGGAAGCTGGGTCTGCCAAGACAGGTGATGGAAGGGTATGCTTGCCAGGAGGAAGGTCTGGGCTTTAACTAGTTGGCGGCAGAGATCTTGAAGCAGCAAAGAAGGATGGGAACCATCTTGAGTGTAGTGGGCTAACTCTCATGCAATTTGAAGGGTGGATTGGTGTCTGGAGAACCTGAAGGTAGGAGTTCCTGAGAGGAGACTGCAAAATGGCTGAAGCAAGAGCTGTGGAAAGCCTCTCACAGAGGCACACACAGGCAAGGGACTGAGTGAAGTGATAGGAGGAGGCAGAGTCCACAGGACTTGTGATCAGGGGTCAGGGAAAAGGAGGCCTTTCTGACCCACACCTCTCTGGCTTGGCTACTGGAGGGTGGGGTACTCATCACAGAGCTGTGGAACACAGGGAAGGAGCAGGTGTGTAGTGGATGGTGTGCTGTTTTGAAGCTGGACATAGCCCAGGAAAACATGTTCTTAAATTAAATCCATTCCTGTGGGTGTGGACCCATTGTAATTGGATCTTTTGGTGAAGTTACTTCAGTTAAGGTGTGATCCACCTCAATCAGGATGGGTCTTAATCCTATTACTGGCGTCCTTTATAAGCAGAATGAAATTGAGACAGAAGGAGAGACACAGGAAGCAAGAGATGAAACGGAACCCAGAAGAGTAAGAGAGACCAGGAGATGCCACCATGTGCCTTGTCATGTGACACAGCAACCAAGGCTCACTGGCAGCCAGCCCCAGAACCCTACAGTCTTCAGGGAGAAAGCATCGTCAGATGTCTTGATTTGGACCCTTTCTGGGCTTCAAAACCATGAGCCGATAAATTCCCATTGTTTAAGCCAAACCATTTCATGGTATTTTATTATTTTTTTATTTTATTAATTTTTTTAATAATTCAATTTTGTTGATATATATTCACATACCATACAGTCATACAAAGCATACAATCAAGTGTTCACAGTATCACCATATTGTTGTGAATCCATCACTAAAATTAATTTTTGAACATTTTCATTATCACACACACAAAAGTAATAAGAATAAAAATTAAAGTGAAAAAGAACAATTAAAGTAAAAAAGATCACTGGGTGCTTTTTTTTTTCTTGTCCCCCTTTTTCTACTCATCCATCCATACACTGGACAAAGGGGAGCGTGATCCACATGGCTTTCCCAATCACATTGTCACCCCTCATAAGCTACATTTTTATACAATCATCTTCAAGATTCAAGGGTTCTGGGTTGTAGTTTGATAGTTTCAGGTATTTACTGCTAGCTATTCCAAGTCATTAGAACCTAGAAGGGGTTATCTATATTATGCGTAAGAGTACCCACCAGAGTGACCTCTTGGCTCCTTTTGGAATCTCTCAGCCACTGAAACTTATTTCATTTCTTTTCACATCCCCCTTTTGGTCAAGAAGTGCATCATGGGATGGAGAACATTTCATTGTATTTTCTTGAGCAGCCCAGGAAACTAAAACAGATTTTGGTACCACAAGAGTGGGGTGCTGCTATTGCAAATGCTAAAAATGTGGAATGGCTTTGGAATTGGGCAGTGGATAGAGGCTGGAAGAATTATGAGTCACTTGATAGAAAAGGCTTAGATCACTTTGAAGACACTGTTGGTAGAACAATGAATGCTAAAGGTACTTCTGCTGAGGCATTAGAAGGAAATGATGAATGTATTATTCGAAACTAGAAGAAAGGTGATCCTTATTTTAAAGTGGCAAAGAACTTGGCAAAATAGAGCCTTCATTTGTTTATTTTTGTGTCTTCTTTCTTATGACCAACTGGCCTAATGTTGATCAGGTTTAATTGGTTTAACTCTTGTAAAAATCCCTGGACTCTGATCTTTTTGAATGAAAGTTATGAATGATGTATTAGAAACTCAAGAAAAACATGAATCACATAGGGCAAATCTTAGGCTTGATCAGCTTTCACAAATCAAGAGAGATGAAGTCCTGTAGTCACAGGATTTGATTTGAAATCTTAATAGTGTGTGCTGTATTCTGTTTTAGTATTTTACCCGCTGGGTGTACAAACTTGTATTTCATCCTCTTTTTAACTATTGTAGAGTCAGGGCACATTGGGGAGAGTTCGTAAAGTCCAACAAACTGTAATTGTGGCTTGTGATAGGCTTCATTGGTGCAAAACAAATCATACAAGGATGATATTATCCTTTTGGTTAAGGCCCATCATGTTAACCCAGTCATGGGCTGCCTCAGCTTCCTGATGTAAATAAATTGTTGCCACTCCAGTGGGAATCCATGTGACTGTGCTCTAGAGCAGTGGTCTCACAACATTTTTGTAGCAAACTTTTATCAGTAATGAAAGTTTGAGTATGCACCTATCACATATATGTTTATAATTAATACATTACAAAACATATGCCAGAAATATACATTTTAAAGTTTGAAATAAAAAGAAACATAAATAGCAGTTCTTATATTCTCCCCAGACCCAAAGGATTATCTCCCATACTTCTGATGTATTTCCTTCCAGTTTTCTTTGTGTTCCTATGCATATTTATTTTTAGTGACTGCCCAAACTTTATTCTTTAGCTCTTAGACATTTGGTTTGTTTTAATTTTAATTTATGATAAGTAATGCTGTCCTGAAGCTCTTTGTATATAGATCTTAGTCTGAATTTCTCATTATTTCTGTTGGGTATTGGTTTAGGTTCCTCATTGCTAAAGCAAATACCAAGCAATGTGTTGGCTTAAGCAATGGGAATTTATTGGCTCATGGTTTTGAGGCTAGAAGAAGTCTAAATCCAGGCATTCATCAAGGCGATGCTTTCTTCCCAAAGACTGGCGTTCTGGGCCTGGCTGCTGGTGGTCTTTGATCCTGGGCTCCTCTGTCACATGGCAATGCCAGTAGCAGCTTCTCCTTTGCTCTCCCTTCTCTTCCAGGTTCCATGGATTTTCAGCTTCTGGCTCCTCCCTCTGTGGCTCTTTTTCTTCTTTCTGTGACCTCCCCTATTAAAGCCTTCAGAAATAGGATTGAGACCCATCCTGGGCCACACTTTAACTGAAGTAACCTCATCAAAAGTTCCTATTTACAAGGGACCCACACCCACAGGAATGGATTAAGTTTAAGAACATGTTTTTTCTAGGATACATAGCTCCAAACCACCACAGGTATATTCTTAGAGGTAGGATTGTTGGGTGAAAGATATAAATGTTTTTTTAAAGCTCTTGCTATGTTAAAGATGTGAACCTTTCCTTCCCAATTTTTGCAAATATTTTTCCTACTGGGGTTTGCCTGTTGGCATCTCTTTTCCTGAAAAAAAATAAGATGGATTATGAGAAAAAAATTCCTTTGTAAAAAGATGGCTGTCCTAGGTATTCAGGTAAAGCAACCCAGAACATATTGAGAGGGGAGCATTTGTTCTGTGCTCTTGCATCCGTGTTCAAATGATTGTTCATATCTAAATAGTTACATGTAAAACATTCTGAACTTATCCTAGTGCAGTAGTTAAGCAGAAGAGCATCCAAAGTGGGAAATGATTATAGGTGGGTAGGGCATTCTGCAATTTTTCCCAACATTTCCTAGGAAAGGGGCTGCATGATAAAGGAGAAATACCCAAGTAGCTTCTATGTGAGACCAGTTCCTTCTTTCCCTCTGTTTTTTGCCCTAAACTAAACTCTCATTTTGTCCTACTAATGTTCATCATAATGAGTTTCAGGAAACTTAAGTACTGAGATAAGGTATTACTTTTTTAGAAACTGAAATGCAAAATTTTAAGTCAGTTTTACAAATTAAAGCTATATTTAGTATAAATGTACTTCTGTTTTTATAATTCCTTATTTCCATGATTGTTTTTCGTTGTTACCTTCTTGCATGGGCAGTGTCTATGTCCTAATTGTCTTCTCAATCCCAATGCCTAATATTACCTGACATATAATAGGTGTCTAATAAATGCTTGCCAGGCAAGTTAATAAAGGCTCATGAATGGTAGATGGAAACTCTAAGAGGAGGCAGCATAACAGAGTGGTTAAAAGTGCAGGCTTTGGAGCCTAACAAGCTGGACGTGAGTCTCCACTTTTCAGCTGTGGCTTAGTTTCTTTATCTGCAAAATGGGGATAATATTAACCCCTACCTCATCAAGTTGTTGTGAGATTTAACTGTACCAAAGCATATGGTTTTGTCAAAACAAACTTGGCACATCGTAAATGATGAATAAATGCTATTATTGTAATGTACAAAAGGAAAAGCTCACATTTCCACATAATTCATTTCTCACATAATTTCATTTCAATACAGAAGACCATCAATTTTAACCTTTTTTCCTCTTTATAGAATGGAGAAACACCATTCTTTTTGACTGTGGAAGGAGGTCATGAAGAATGCAGCAAAGTGCTACTGACAGCAGGAAGTGACATGAACATCCCAAATAAAGTATATTCTCTGCCATGTTCATTCAAGCAGTGGGAGGGATTCAAAGTGTTCTTTGGGGAATGTGGTCTGTGTTAATTCATTTACTGGGCTTTTGTAGAATTAATATTTATAATATGCTTTGTTTTGCATGAGGATTAATGATATACCTCTTGATGTTCCCCCAACTGATGTCTTCCTCAGAGGCAATGCCATTCTTTCCATTCATTTGAGTAAGAAACAATTGAGAATGGGAACATGTATTTGTCACTCCTTAAGAAAAAAGACACTTTTATTCTCCTTTGTTTTCTCCATAGCAACTAGTACATACCTGGCTCATTCATATTAGGTGCTGAAAAAATGCTATTGTGTGAAAGCCCAAATGGTGAGTCTGGAGCCTGAAGAAGGCTGATTTGCTAATGCAGCTCTTATGCAAAACACCAGAAATGGATTGGCTTTTATAAAGGGGGTTTATTTTGTTACAAAGTTACAGTCTTAAGGCCATTAAGTGTCCAAGGTAAGGCATCAACAATAGGGTACCTTCACTGAAGGATGGCCAATGGCATCCGAAAACCTCTGGTAGCTGGGAAGGCACGTGGCTGGCATCTGCTTGCTCCCAGGTTGTGTTTCAAAGTGGTGTTCAGCAAAATGTCAGTGCCAGCTTCCAATGGCCATCTTCAAAATGTGTCTCACAGCTGCAGCTCCAAAATGTCACTCTCAGCTGCTCTGAGTTCCTTCTGTTTGTCAGCTCTTTTATAAGGCTCCAGTGATTTAATTCAGACCCACCCTGAATGGGTGGAGTAACATCTCCATGGAAATTATCCAGTCAAAGGTCTTGCTCACAGTTGATTTAGTCACATCTCCATGGAAACACTCAATCAATAGGTTCCAACCTAATCAGCACTAATATGTCTGCCCCCACAAGACTGCATCAAAGAACATGGCATTTTGGGGGACATAATACATCTAAACTGGCACAATGGTGCAGTGCACAGAGCATTTAAATTGGAGTCCTAGGACCTGGTTCTGGTTTTGGATTGATCTGTTGGCTGGGAAACTTTAAGAAAGTTTCTTAAAGGCAATATAAGATCCTCTAAGAGCCAGTTCCCTCATCTGCAGATTTGGGCTACAAAATGTCCATTTTCTCAATCACATGGAATTGCCATAAGAATTAAAATCATGTTACTAGCTAATGATTAATGAGGAAAAATCCCAAAAGGAGCAATGAATCTATGAGTTAGAGAATCCAGGATTAAGTATTTCCTCAAATACTCAGACCCTCTACCTCTTTGGACTATGATTCCTGCTCTGTAAAATAATGACTGATATGGCTCTAAAAACACATCTTTAGATCCATGCAAACAAGCAAGCATGCATCTCTTCATTCAGCAAACATATGTTGGGCACCTATTTCATGCCAAGCCCTGAGCTGGGTTCTCATGATGTGGAGATTAAAGGCATTACCCCATTCTCAAAGAGTTCTCAGTCTAGTGTTTATAACCCTAGAAATAATTGTAATCATTATATTGATTACTGAATACTTTTGTCTTTAATCCAAGTTCTAAGGTTCTTTGAGGTAGAAACTGTATTATCGGTTTCAGTTTTGTAGCTGCTAAAACAAATACCAAGCAATGGGTTGGCCTAACAACAGGAATTTATTGGCTCTGTTTTGAGGCTAGGAGAAATCCAAAATCAAAGTGTCATCGAAGTGATGCCTTCTCCCGGAAGACAGTGGTATTCTGGGGTGGGCTGCCAGTGATCCTTGTTCCTTGGTTTTTCTGTTATATAGCAGTACACATGGTGGCATCTTCTCCGGGTCCTGTTGACTTCCAGCTTCTTGCTTCTCCCATGGCTTCTCCTTCCATGTCCAGTTTCCTTTGCTTATAAGGACTTCAGCCATATTGGATTAAGGCTCACCCTTATTCAGTTTGGGCACACATTAATTAATAACACCTTCAAAGGTCCTTTTTACAAATGGGTTCACACCCACAGGACCAGGGTTTGGGACCTGAACATGCTTTTTGTGGGGGACATGATTCATGCCCCAACATTTTCTTCATCTTTTAGATGAGAAAACTAAAGTTTAGAAAAGTTAAGGAGCTCATCCAGGGTCACACAGCTAGTCAATGGTTGGGACAAAGATTCAAACTCAGGTCTGACTCCAGTGCTTGAGCTTTTAACCACTGCAATAGCCTTGTCTTCAGATGGTTTACTTTTTCTATTTTTCTAATTAATTTTAAATTACTATGAAAATAATTTATGATAAAAAATTTGAACAATACCAAAGGGTATATTATAAAGTGTCTTACTCTGACCTCACATCCCAATGTCACTCCCTAGAACTAACATCATTATTAGTTTTTTAAATCTTCTGGGAATTTTCCATGTATTCACATGGAAAATGGGCTTAAATGCACATCCACATAAACACTGAGACCACATAAATGGTAGCATACTATGTAATACATGCTGCTCTGCACCTTTTTATTTTCAGTTGTCGATAATTCTTAGAGGTCTTTCTATATCAGCACAATGTATAAACTTTGTACAAAGTTCAACACTAGAATCAAGAATAAAGTCTTAAACTGGCAATGTTTTGTGCCCTTACATTCTGCTGGAGGGAGTATAAATTTGTACAACCCTTTCGAAAAGCAATTTGCTGCTTTGTTTTCACACATACATGGGAAATTATGTTAAGGAAATAATAAAAAAGAAGAAAAAGCTACATGCGTCGATTAGATGCAGAAGTTACCTCCAATAGCCAAGAAGTAGATGAAAGTTACATTTACAACAAATGACAGGGGAAGGTGGAATAAAAGTTTGGTGTACCTTTTTCTTGGGGAATTATGTAGCCATTAAAAAATAATAGAGATAAATACTAAATATATTGCAATCAATATAGAAAAATGTTCATGATAGAACACTAGAACACTAGTTTAATAAATGCCTGTTTGTACATATATTTTAACAATATAAAATTTCTATATACATATAGAAATCGGACAGGATTGTGGGGGCAAGTGGAAAATGAGGATAGTGTGCCTGATACCCACTGATGTCGCAAGGTTATTTGTGCAACAAATAAACACAAAGTTAAGAATTCATGGGGCCCATGAAATATTCAGAATTTGGAGAGTGGTGTGCTTTCCAGTCATTGTGCATGTGGTGCTTCCCTGTCCCCAGTCCACATCTACCCTCAAGCCCCTGGAGAGGCCTCCCCGGTTAGCCAGAAGCTCTTATGCTCACTGTTCTGAACGCTTCTGCACTTCCATACTCATTCTGCTCTCAGAGGGATGCTGCTTTGTAATGTGTTGTGGATTGAACTGTGTCCCCCAAAAAGAAATGTTGACATTCTCACCCCAGTACTGCAAAATTTGACTTATTTGGAGGTAGGGTCGTTGCGGATGGAATTAGTTAAGATGATGTCATACACCAAAAAGGAGGAAGAGAAATGAAACAAAATAAAGTATAAGTGACTGAGAGATTTCAAATGGAGTTGAGACGTCATTCTGGAGGTTATTCTTATGCATTATATAGATATCCCTTTTTAGTTTTTAGTGTATTGGAATAGCTAGAAGGAAATACCTGAAACTATTGAACTGCAACTCAGTAGCCCTGATTCTTAAATATGATTGTATAACTATGTAGCTTACACTGTGTGACCATGTGATTGTGAAAACTTTGTGGCTCCCACTCCCTTTATCCAGCGTATGGACAGATGAGTAGAAAAATGAGGACAAAAAGTAAATGAATAATAGGGAGGGATGGGGAGTATGGGATGTTTTGGGTGTTCTTTTTTACTTTTATTTTTATTCTTATTTTTATTTTATTTATTTTTTTGAGTAATGAAAATGTTAAAAAATTGATTGGGGTGATGAATGTACAACTATATGATGGTACTGTGAACAGTTCATTGTACACTGTGGATGACTGCATGCTATGTGAATATATCTCAATCAACTTGCGTTAAAAAAAGATGAAGTCATACCACATAGGGTGGGTTCTTAATCCAGCGTGACTGGTGTCCTTATAAGAAGAGGCACAGAGACAGTGATTTACAGGGAACAAGGGCGTGTGAAGACAGAGGCAGAGAATGGAGTTGTGCTGCCACAGGCCCAGGAATAACAGAGATTGTTGGCCAAGACCGGAAACCAGGGGAGAGGCATGGAACAGATTCTTCCTAGAGAGTTCAAAGGGAGCACGACTCCACTGAAGTTTTGACTTGGGACTTCTAATCTCCAGAACTGTGAGACAATAAATTCCTGTGCTTTTAAAGCCACCCAGTTTGTGGTACATTGTTGGAACAGCCTCAGGAAACTAATATATACTGGTTTTCACGTGCACGTGTTTTCTCCACCTGACTAAGCCTGCATGTTCTGTGTTAGAGCTATCCTATAGCCATGGCCTCGGCTGCCTTGTTAACAGGCTCTAGGCAGCCTGAAAATTGCCATGAGGCCGTTTCTCAGCTTTTACCTTTCCTTGAGTTTTCCCTATGAGTTCATTGGCACACTTGCTGGATCAACACCCTCAGCTCCCACTGCTGCCCACCTCTGCTCTGCGCAACGCAGCAAAGACTCTGGGAAAAGAAGCAAATGTGAGGCAAGAAGCTGGCAGCTCGAACACATGAACACAGGGATGGGTTCGACGTTATTTTGCTTTCACATCTGCCGGTAACTACTGTGTTTGATCACAGAAATGCTTCACCTGCTGGCATAGATTAGTCTCGGTCTCCAGGAGATTGCTTTTGTGACTCCAACCCCCACCTAGAGGAGAGGGTACAAGGGTTGAGTCGTTTCTGAGAAGGCCGTTTGTGCTGAATGGAAAGTCTGCCCAGGGTTTGCACAACAGGCTGTCTTCAGGGTCTTGTTCACTGCTCTGGGTCTGATCAAGACATCTTTTGTAGGCCCTAAGAACCCATATTTCTGGAGGCCCTACCTCATGTCTCATCAGACATATTTAAATGTCCTTCCTCCCCACATCCGACGTTAAATATGTGTGTTTTTTTCTTTTTGTAAATTGTTTTTAAAGGCTTTTTAATTTTAGCTTTTAAAATTATTTGACTATGATAAATTCACCTAGTTTCTGACTGATTTCTTAGAACTCCATGCGCATAATCGGGCAAGGTGAAAAATTTTAACCTACAAATTGTTTACAAGTGTGATGAATATTTTATGACTATTGCATTTAATAATCGATGAAGCATGACTATGCAATTAAATATTAATAACTTCAATTTCGTGGTTTTCTTTTGGTTTCTTGGAACCAATACTTATTGTTTTTAGGTTTCAAATATTACTTTGGCCCTTGAAATGTCCTGTAGGCTGTCCACACTGCCTGCAGAGCCTCATGGGCAAAATGCTGCACATTTCCACAGCAGCTCGTGCAGTGGGATGCCTGGCCTTGAAAGCCTCACAAATGTGTGCCTTGGGAGGCCTCAGATCTTCCTAATGGAGGTGCTTCTTATCATGCTCCTCTCAGTTTAAATGTCACCTTGTCCAAGAGGCCTTCCTTGATCACCCACTGGAAAGCAGCTCTATTTTACTTCTTTTCGTAGCACTTATCATCAGCTGATATTATTCTTCTAATAATATCTAGAAATCTTCTGATTTACTAATCAACCAATCTGCCAGTCTATGGGTCAATTGATTGTCCACCCCACTGGAATGTAAGTCTAATGATGGCGATCTTGTCAGTCTAGTTCACCATCATGTCCCCCCACTAACTTATTTCTAGTCCACCTCATTCTTCCCAGAGAAAGGAAATAGGAATTTAACTCATTATTTGCCTGAGTCATGTGTTATCTAGGATTCTTTTATGGGGGACACTTGGAAATAACAGTCCTCATAATAATTGGAAACACATTGGATTCTTTTTTGAAATAGTCATAATATTTAATTATACTAATTGATTACCATGTGATAAACACCAGCTTCTGATGGCAGTCTCTCCTTCACTCTCCTTCTGTCTCTTGCAGCGCCATGTCAGTGCTTTGCAGATAGCGACCCGGAAAGGCCACACATCCCTTGTCAGTTTTCTTCTCAGTGAGAATGTTGATCTGCACCAGGAAGTGGAAGTGAGTCTATTACAATAACACGGACTTGGATGGCAGAGCCAAAAGGCTGGCTGTGCAGGGGAGATGCTTCTTGCAGATAAGGGTGGGAATGAAATGTTTCACCAGGGAGAAATTCTTCCTGGGAAGGTGGACTGAGTCTTAATCTTGAGAAATAAAATCCAGAGAACGAATTTTAGAAAGTCTTTGAGGTTCCTGAACAAAACAAAATCTTTGTGTTTTAAGTGTTTATATTTGCTGCAGTAAAACCTTCTCGGGTGTCTAGAGATGTCATTATTCTTGTATTAAATTTATCAGTTGGGGAAAATGATGCCGCTGCTGTAAATATGAAGAAGGGTGAAAATCTTGTTTTTCTTCGAAATCAATTCTTTATACTGATTTAGGTTTCCTGAAGTTTGAGTTGACTTTGGTAGAATTAACAAAGATCTTCTGTGCTGGAACCAGATGAGAAACATTCCATCTTTCACTCTGTTTTCGTTTCTCCTGTGAGAATATTATTTTCTCTGATCTCGCTTAGCCATTACTGTTTATTGTATTACCCTGAGAGAAGGGACGTGATTTGAATCATGTCTGATTGTTTTTGGAGAATGGCGGTCAGAGGAATTGGCTCTGAACTTGTCTGGTCCATTCTGAGGACACTTCCTGTTTCTCAGGGGGAGCCGGGCCCCAGCAAGGTCAGAGGCCCCGGGAGGAAGGACACGGCCCACTTCTCTGTGATGAGGGACAGCTTCTCTTTTTTATGTTTAGTGCTTCAAGAGAGAAGGTGATACCTGAGCAGAAGAACCTGTTCAGAAAAGCCTTCCCCTCCCTCTGCTCTCTGCCCTCTGCCCTCTCCAGCGGGTTCTTTTGGCCCGCCTCTGTCTCCCATTGGCCTGCCTCTGTTTCTCATTGGCCCACCTCTGTCTCTCATTGGCCTGCCTCTGTCTCCAATTGGCCCATCTCTGTTTCTCATTGGCCCTCCTCTGTCTCCCATTGGCCCACCTCTGTTTCTCATTGGCCCACCTCTGTCTCTCATGGCCCCGCTCACCCAGGCAGTCTTCAACTGACTCAGCCCGGGTGTTCTGCTTACCTCCTCCTCTACTCTTCCTTTGTGTGCTGGTGACACTCTTGCCAATGCATTACGTCTCTCTCTTATCCATTTACCCCTGTGTTCTGAGAAGGAGCCTTATGCAGATGCTGGAGTCGGGAAGATCTGGGTTCAAATCCTGCCTTGACCACTTGCTATCTCCATGGCCTTGTGGAAGTTACATAGTCTCTCTGTGCTTCACATATAAAGCAAGAAATATAAGATCTAACTCATAGGGTTATTGTGAATGAGATGATTCCAGCAAAGGTATTAGCCTAGTGTTAAAAACAGAGTATAAAATGTTGGGCAACTGAGTGTAGTAAGTAGCATTGTAAGCAGATGTTGCATGTGCCTGATGCATATTATTAATATCATTTATTACACTTGCATGACACTTTATACACCATCCTAACCACGCACCCTCACACACATCTGTGTGCCTCTCTCCACTTGCTTTTCTTTCACCTTGACTGCTGTCCACGCTGTCTCACTGGCTCTTCACCCTTGCTCTTTCACTCCTCCCCCCCCTTTTTTCCGCTCCTTCCCTCTCTGAGCCACCCACACTGGATATGCCTGGCACCTTTCCCTCATGCCTTAACTGCCTTTGCCCCGCACTTCCGTTCACTGCTTTTTCCCCACCTCTTTTTCCTCTCAGCTGCCCTTCCTGCTCCCAGAGATGTGCTTTCTCTTCGGTGGGAGTGAGGCGGCAAGGGGAGCAGGAGGCTAAGTGTGGGGCTGTGGAAGTGGGCACTGCAGCTTGCAGGCTGGGTAAGAAGCCCACAGTGATGGGTAAGAGGGGCCAAGTGGCTCCAGGTGCAGGTGTGGCCTGGAAGACAGGTGTGTTAACCTACAACCAAGGGGGAAAGGAAAGCAGGCTGCAAAGGACTTGGCGAATACACTGTGGCTGGACTGTGGTATGGAGGGGAGGGCTGACAAGAGGAGTAGGGCCTGGCTGAGTGGGGGCATTAGTTCCACAAGAAAGAGCTCTAGATGAAATCAATTCAGGAAATGCGGAATGGGCACACCATTTCCTGTTTGTGGCTATTCCCACTGTACCTGAGCTCTTTGAAGGCTCTGAGAAGTCCTGCAGTTAAGTATGTAATACTTTCTTAAGCTTCATGTTTGTGCTCAAATGTCAGTTCTTCAGGAAAGACTTTTCAGATCTCCAGAAAGGTCATCCCTAACCCCCAACCCCACATATGCTCTTATGGCACAGTCTAATTTTTCTCCAAATCACATATTACAAGGTATATGTTGGCGTGATTTGTTAAATTAATATTCATCTACCCCAGTGGATTGGAAGGTTCCTGAGAATGAGCTGTTTTGTCTTGTTCACCACTAAATCCCTAGCATCCTGAAGAGAGCCTGCCTCATAGTAGGTGCTCATTATGAATGAAGAGAGCTGATTGCTGGTGAAGAGGTTTGCGACATAGCCTTGGAATAGAAATGACTGCTGAGCACTTACCATGACTGACCTCTCTGTTGGGCAATTTCACAACTCAGGAGATAATTGGGAAATGTCTACTGAAATCAGTTGCTTTTTGATGTGAATGATTAAGCCAGAATCCTTCGCATTTGACATTTTTCTTTCTTTCTGCAGCCTAAGGAGTCCCCTCTTCATTTAGCTGTTATCAACAGCCATATTACACTTGTAAACAGCTTATTAAGTGCCCAGCATGATATTGATGTCTTAAATCAGGTAAGCCAGGTATTCCAGAACTTGCAGAGTCTATTTTTTTTTTATGTTTCAATGTAGTTTTGATTTAGAGGTTGTTTTGATCAAGTTCAAGGGGCCCTAAAAATTCCTGGGAGGTGTATGTGCATTCTTTCGATCCCTTTTCTCCTGTACCTCCACCCCTACTCCCACACATACTTTGTTTTTTTCAAATGCACAACTGGGATTCAGCCAGTACATTATTAAATTGTTCGCAATTAACAGGCCCAGCTCTTTCAATAGGTACAAGGTAGCTCAGAGGTAACTTGCCAGAGACTCTTTAAATCAAATCCACTCCTCAACTGTGATACATGATGAATGGCAGGGAGCCCTTTGTCACAAGAAGGAAGCTTTGTTTCTGTATTAGAGACAGCAAATGTGCCTTCCTTTTGCCTGAAGTAAAAAAAAAAAAGCCACCTTGCAGTAAAAAATCACCCTGAATTCCATCAACTGAAGCAGAATCAAGTGCCTCATGAAAGGAATCCATCAGCGGATGGAACTGGAAATGCCGAGAGATAGAATAATGAAGAGGATGGGAGCTGGCGGGTCTGGGCTCTGGGCTGACAGGCTCAGCTGCTCTCTTGCAGGAGGGTGGGTGTCTCTGGGTTCCCAGAGGCTCTTTCCTCTGGCTCAGAGTCAGTACCCCAGCGGATGTCATGTGTGATCTCCCTTTCAGCACAACTGCCTAGATCCACTCTAGTGAAGCAGTGTTAGTGAGGCTTGCCATCCACATAGAGAACTAGACTTCATCATTTTAAGTTTTTTCGTTCGACCAGGAATATACAGTCTGTACAAATAAGAAAATATTAAAAGCTCAAAGACTTAAAATTTGTTTGTAATCCCCACAGAGAAAGATAACTCTTGTAAATATTTTGTCTTATTTCCTGCCTTATAGCCTTATAGCAACATTGTCAAAATTGATTTTATTGGTATTTATTTAATGCATAACATTTGTGTCTCTGTTCCACGTTGGTATAGACCTTTGAGGGGTGTGTCGGTGTAAGTGTGATCTGTCTTGGATGATAAACCCCTGTGGGGCACACTGCTATCCAGAGGTGGGTCTTTAATAAATGTTTTTTGAAAATAATCTCACCGATGCCCCAACCAGGTTGGCCCTGTGCTCTGGTGGTGAGAGTACTGGGCTAGATGGAAAAGACCTGGAGTCTACAGGCCATTGCCCTGCTGTGTAACCCTGGAGAAGTTGCTCCACCTCTCTGGTGAAAGGGATGAGTTAGATTATATCCAAGGTTCCTTTCTGCCCTATTTTGGAAATGTCTTCACATCAGTTTTCCGTGTGGTGGGAGGTTAAGATGAATGATTTTCTTGTGACACTCTCATCTTCTTGATAGGAAAGTGATTAGTCCAGAAAGAAATGAGAAGTCTTGTATTCCTTTAAACATTATAGTGTAGACAAGGTAGGAAATAAAGAAAAACATCCGGAAGGCAATAAAAACAGGCTCTAATCCTTTCATCTAGACATTACTATTAACATTTTTGAACTATGTCCTTCTTTTTCTCTCTCCATTATTTTATTTAAAAGAATCAGTGTTGTTTCCTAAGGTTTTAAATGTCATATCATACGCATTTCTCGTTTTATTAAATAAGCTTTGAAATTATTTTTTAAAAATCATTTTAAATGGTGGACTAATATTCCAACATACGGCTGTATCATGATTTATCTAATGAGTCTCCTTGTTAAACATGTAACTTCCTTTCAGTTTTTCAGTTATAAATAATTGCAGTGAGCATCCCCTGTACCCATTTAAACATGCATGATCATATCCATTTTTCCTGATGCCTATGTAGGATTTCTCTACTTTGTCTTTTCACTATGCAGATTTTTTTTTCTCCTCCTCAATACACTTGGATTACATTTTTTTTTTATTTCTCATGGCAGAGGCAGCAAACCCCTTTGCATGTAGCTGCTGACCTTGGAAATGTGGAACTGGTGGAAACCCTCCTGCAGGCAGGCTGTGACTTGAAGATTGTTGATAAGGTAATTGTACAAACTTCCTTCTGTTCACTTGGTTGCGAAGAGCTCCCCATTGGCTAAAAACCTTGAGCAGCAGGGCTTTAACGTAACTTCTGTGAACTGGATGCCAACCAGACAACCCTTGCATCCTCCTAATCAGTGAAATAGCCTGGTGCTGACTGAAATATGTCAGCAAGAACTTTTACTTTATATATTTTATTAATTTATGTAAAATTCAAATGTTTATTAATTTTTGAATAATCGTAAATTCATATGGTCTAACAAGGTAACTAGTAAATGCTTTACAGTAAAAATTTCCCACCCAACCCCCATTTGTCTAGTTCCCACACTACCCTTGCCATAGGTACCCATTATAAATTTCTTCTATGTCCTTCTGGAGTTTTTTTTATGTATATAAAAACAAGCATAAATATATATGCTTATCCTACTCCTCTGTCCTTTGAACACAAGGGCAGCATATCTATTCTTGTTATTCTGCATTTTGCTCTTTTCACTTAATAATAGGAAATAGAGATATTTCCATTTCAGTCCGTGGAGAGTTTCTTCCTTTTCTTTTTTCCCACCTGCATAATAGTGCATGGTATGGCCATGTTATAATTTATTTAACCAGTCCTCAACTGAGTGGGCATGTAAGTGGTTCCTCAGCTTTTGCTACCAAAAACTGGGCTGCAAAGAATAAACTTGCACATGTCTAAAATTGCTTCCAAAGAAAGACAGTTTTGTTTCTTTCAAGTCCATGCAGTGACACAGGCTAAGCCATTGGAGGGTTGCCAAGAGGCTGTCCATTAGGTTCAAGCTTTGCTGAAAAGTATATAAGGAGACAGAGTTTATGTAGCACGGTTAGGTGCACACCTGCTATGTTATTTAAACCCTCACATGTCCTCTGGGAGATGGGCAAAATTATCCCAGTTTTCAAGAGAAGATCTGAGAGAATTTGATGACATCCAGGGTCACACACATCGTAAGAGGCAGAGCTGGGCTTCAAACCCAAGGGCACTGAACTGCTGGATCCTCCAGCAGCTTCGCACAGCAGTTGGTAAAGATGACAGTTTCCACAACCTGAAACTTCTCCCTTCCTTGTCTTTGCCCACACTATTTTTTTTAGTTCACCGTATCTCTAATTTATAGTGCAAGCCCGAGCCCACCCTACTCTTTTTCAGAATCACACATATTACATTTGTAGGATTTGAAGTTGTGATATTTATTTTACTTTTCTATGTATATCAGTTTTTAAAATTAACTCCTTTTTTTCTGATCATAAAAACAATACAAGCCCACTGTAGACAATTTTGAAAACATAGAAAAGCATAAAGAAGGAAAAACAACTATTCATAATTCCACCACTTGGATAACTCTGTTAACATTTAGCATTAGTATTTTCTTATGCTATTTTTTTTTTTTGGTAATTTATTCTGTTTTTTAGCTAATATGTAACACCTCTCTTCCAACAAGGCAATCTTGAGGGTAGCGACCCTAGAGCATTAGGTGGGGAATTCATGTTGATGACCTGTGCTAGTGGATGTGATGTTCCACCTGCAATGCAACAACACGACTTTGTATTAGAAACAAAAGCCCACAGTTTACTAGGCTTCCCAATTTGATTTTCCAGGATTTCCTTTCTCTTCCTCCCTCTTTCTTCTCAGGGTCTGGTACGTGGTTCCTCCCAATACTTATTTAATAAAAACTACCTTTCTAACTGCTCCACAATTTTTACCAAAATTATTTGGCTCTTTCTAACACTAGATTAAGGTCCTGGATAGGAAAAAAAGGAACCAAGTTTTGGTGTGCTTTTCTGGAAGCCTGTCTTCTCAGCCTGGGGTCACATAGCTCCTTAAGGGCTCTTTCCATCCTCAACACCCTCATGGCAGAAATATTTGGGCTTCTATTCCAGCATATACCTCTGGGAAGATTTTCTTATGAGCTGGCTCTCAGAATGCTGCCTTCCCAAAATAGGCTAATTATGGTGATTCAAATGGCTTTACAAGCCAGCATTTAGACAGTATACAATTAGAGTCTTGCTAAATGCCTGCAAAATGCAGCTCTTCCTAATTTCATTACTGTCTCTTTTGATTAGGAGCTGATTCCTTTCAGCTCTAATTTTCAGGCTCACCTGGGTCTTAGCACCTGAAATAATAGTCAAATCATTTGCGTTGGTGGGAATTGTACTTGTTGCAAATGTCCAAATATGGAAGAGAATTATTGGGACAAATTTCTAGATCATAAGGATAAAAACATTGTATTCTGCAGACTGGGACTTCTGGGCTTATTTCTGACTATTGATTTTAATTATCTTTTGGGTTTCTGAGCAAATTCTTCATGGGTCGTTTAAAACCAAGTAATAGCCACCAACCCTTTGCTTAGGGAAAAATGCATAGTTTTAGAGGTTGTACACTTCATAAAATCTAGGGGACCTAGCTTGCAAAGCTGTGTGTCCTGTCTTTGAACTGTTGAGAAAGGTCTACCTTTTGTAATGTTTACATTGTACTGTATGGATTCTAGGCAGCTCATGTCCAAAATTATGTTCAGAACAGTCCTAGTTGCTCATTCCACTAGGTTAAGCCTCTCATCCCTCACCCTTTGGTTGGAGGCAGAATGATATAATAGAAAAAATTCTATATCAGAATCCAGTAAGCTGAATTCTATATCATAAATTAGTAGTGTTGTCATTAATATTATTCTTAATAACATGCAGATATTTTCTGTCTTATTATTATTTAATTCTTTTCTGTCTTACTATTATTTAATTCTTTTCTGTCTTATTACTCCACCCTCATTAACAAGTGTTTTCCACTTCATGGACAAAGGAGGCTGTTGAATCTCCAGCTATCATGCCAGCATTCCATTCAGGGAGGAGAAAAGGAAAAGAATGACTTCCCTCCCTCTCTTTAAAGGTCATTCCTGGAAGATGCATGTGCCATTTTCATTTACATAACATTGACCAGAACTTAAGTCAGTTACCTATCTGCAAGGGAGACTAGGAAATGTCATCCCTAAAAGGGGTGGCCAACTGCCCCGTTGAAAATTGGGAGGTCTCTTCCTATAGAAGAAAGGAAGAAAAGGTTACTAGGGGAAACTGACTAAAAGCTTCTGCCACAGATCTGTATGTATGATGATGCTCTATATTTGCTGAGGGATTCACAGTGCAGCGAGCTGGGCCTGGAGGTCTTGGAGCAATGTTTGGGTGCTTGTTGATAAAGAATCCCCAGCCCCAAACAATGAACACTGGTTGTCTAACTCCTATGGGAATTGGAGATGTAATCTGAACCTGGGAACATTTGCTGGGTAGTTACAGTCTTCAGAAGAATATCTAATCACACTCTCCCCTGCTTTTCTTCTCTTATTCTTGTCTTTCCCCTTCTCAGTTGACGCAACACTTAAAGCTTTTAGTATTTAACATCTCTTGGCCAATTACCATATGCCAACCACTATCCTAAGGGCTTCATAGGCATTATCACATTTACCCCTCACCAGTACCCTGTGGGGTGGTTACTAAGACCCAGAGACCCTAAGAACTGGACCATATTCACCCAGCGAGGAAGTGCTAGGATCAGGATTTAGAACACACGCCTTCTTGCTCTAAAGCTAGAGCTCCTCACCATTAGTCCATATCACCTCACACTTTTCTTAACTTTTAGCAAGGAAAGACGGCCCTGGCCCTGGCCTCCAGGAGCAACCACAGCCTTGTCGTGGATATGATCATTAAGGCGGAGAGATACTATGCCTGGAGAGAGGTAAGGAAGGATGATGGTTCCAGGATAGCAAGGGGCTCTTCTCACAGCCCCAGTCTTCTTAATGGGCAGTGTGGGGTCTGTGCAGAGTCCCAGTTGGTGCAATTATAACAGTCCCTTCTGTCCCATGCTGTCCCCACTCAGGAATGAACAGCTGCCTCTTCTTCCTCCCCTTTCTTTGCCAGCATCTGTAGTTATTCAGAATGGAGAGGGTGTAGGGTTCGGTTGGGCCAAGCAGCCCCGTCCATGTTTGCTCTGATGGGCGCGCCTTTGATGGCTGACTCCTGGCTCTGTCCTCTGTTCCACGGTCTCTGGCCTTGGTCCCTTCTCAGAAGCTCCTGGACCCACATTCTGCTGAGTGGGAAGGAAGCTACTGTCTTGGCTCTGCACTTCTCAACACACAAGCTATGCTGGCTCTCCAGCACTCAGTATTCTGTGCTACACACATGAAAACTTGTCTCCAAGTCGTTCTGCCTTCTTTCATTTTTAGTTCCTCTGAATCTGCCATTCATGCAGCTTCTCAATAGAGGGCTCTCCTCCCTGAGATTCAAGTCCATGCCCTTGGGCAGGAATTTCATTCCCAGACCACCCTCAATTTCTGGTAATGTGGTTTATTCCCCCCCTAGGCTGAATTCAGGCCCTTATGTCTCAGGGGTCTACCCCAGCGGAGTCCCCAGCCTCAATGGCTGTCCAATTTGCCAAGCCCGGGAAATTTCCCTTTAAATCATTAAAGCAAAAAACATTTGCCCTCTTCTCTCTCACAGTTCTGTTTATTTGCCTCAATAGTCCTAATATATATGGATCATTTAAAATGCTATACAGTCTTCCTCACAATTTTTCTTGTTTAAACAAAAAGCATGTTTTAACAAATAGAATTCTGTCACCTGTTTCTCTTTTTTTCTGTTGTTCTGCCTTCTCCTTTTAAAAATTCCTCTCATCCTTATCCTTCTTTCTTTAAGAAATCACTGTACTTTTTTGAATCCAACTTTACCAAGTTCTGCCTATTCTCTTGCTCTTTAAATTGTTGTTTTCACATTTTCTTGAAACAGAAATATTCATTGGTTCTATTTTTAATGGCTGTTAGAATTTTTAGATTCCTTTGGCTAGATGAGAATAAATTACTTTCCCCCCAAATGAATAAGTGCACTTTCTTAACAAACTTTAAGATGTAAGAGTTGGATGAGCTTTGAAAAATCAAGGTAATGCACAAATAAAGCCAAAGGGGACCCCCAGAAATGGTAAGAGTTGTTAACCCTGCTCACAACTGAAAGCATGGGGTTTAGGGAGGGGGGAAGAATTATTTTAATGTATATCCTTTAAAAATTTTTAACCAAATTTATTATTTTTTAAATCCTCTTTGTTCATTAAATAAGTATATATTCTGGCCTAATATAAAATGGTTCCTGATAAAAAGATTTAAAAAGATGATTGAAATTTCCTCTCATAATGTCCATTTTATCCATCTATCTAATCACCCATCCTTAAATTCAGTGGTTTAAAGGCAAACAGAAGCTTCCTAAAATCTGGCTTATGCTATTTTAATTTCCACCAGTTCTGGCTCGTGTTACTCCTGCAAATAGTTCCGTGCTTTGGCAGACAAGCTATTTAATGCTTTCACTGACTCTTGAAAAGCCCTGGGCTTCCCACACCCCTGCCCTTTCTAATGGAAGCCAGAAGGACTGCCCAGCCCAACTCCAGAGTGTACAAAGCATCCCAGTTTCTCAAAGCAATAAAAATGCTGTCGTGCAAAGATGAATGCAGAGGTATCTTGTACACTCCCCTTGACCTTGATCTTGTTGGATTCATCTTTGTTTCAGGAGATGGAATGAAGAGAAAAGGGAAAAGTGAATGCCCGGTGATCCCAAGTTTATTGGATCTCCCCAGTGTCAGCCTGACTTCTTTAGGCATTCTGCAGGAGCAAGGCATTATGGGAGAACAGATGAGGCTGGGTTGGGAAAGACCCTGCATTTTACAGTCTACAAACGATTATGGCTGTACTCACCTCCTGTTCTTACTACAGCTTCTGTTCATGAAGTCCAGACTCTAGAGCAAAGTCTTTCCCCCTTCTCCTGAACCTGCCTCCCAGGAGTTTGTAGCCCTCCCTGGAGGTTGTGAAGGATGTGGACTGATCTCTGATGGGGGCTGAGGAGCTGGCCCCACCAAGTTCTTTTCACAGATTTTGAAAACCAATTTCCTATATCCTTTCAGTCCAATTCCTGCCCCAGCATTGACTCCCATCTCACTGTTGAGAATATTTTTAATTAAGATTCATTATTTAAATAAAATACAAAAATAGAAGTCATTGTACTTGAAAAAGGAGACAAGAAGATATAGGAAGTCCCAAACGCTGTGTGCTCTGCGTGTCGGTAACTGATTTGAAGCCTTCTGAAGGAGGATTCTCTGGAGCCCTAATGGAGTGGGCCCAGCAGGTAAAGCTCTAGGAAGCCTCAACACCTGCTTTTGCTTTGAGATTTTTTTCTCCAGCTTTTTATTTTTTGTTTTGAATCTGCAGGACTCCGGTGGATTCTGCAGAAAGGGCAAAAGGAGGCTTTGGAAAGCCAGAAAACCGGACACCCTTCAGGGCACAGTGCTGTTGGGCTGAGCCTGGCTGAGGTGGCTTCAAACACAGTGATATGGACTCCTTTTCTTCCCATTTTCATGACCCATCCAGAGTTAAAGCTCCTAGTTGCTCTCCCCTCACTCACAAGAGAGCAAGATAAACCGAGGAACCCTCTGTAGCCAGAGAGTGGAAATAGTCAGAACTCATGGAAATTAAAATGGCATAAACCAGATTTTAGGAAGCTCCCATTTGCCTCTAAACCACTGAATTTAATGATGGCTGACTGGGTGATTAGATAGATGGATAAATGGATGTAATGAGAGATATAATGATTTACCAAGAGTACATCCAATCTGGGCCCCAGCGAGGCTTTGATATGAGAACATCAGACACCCAAAAGAAGGAAGGAGGAAGTGGGTTGAAAGTAAGGCCATCCCCTCTGTTCTCTTTTTGAGTGAGCAAATATTGGTCAGCAGGGTGGGGTAGAAGAATGGGACGGAGCATTGCAAAATCCCTCACACTTCCTGCTTCAGACAGTCAGTACTCAAAAAAATATTTCAGTCTGCATCTTGGATGACAAAAAATGATCGTTATATCTGAATGTATACCCTGAAATGAGGCAACAAGTAGAAGATGTCCGAAATCATCTGATACAACTGTTTTCAATTTAGGAGCATCTTGACAGCCTCAGGGACTCATCAGCCAGATTTACTCTGACTTTCAAACAAGATCACAGTCTGGAGACCAGGCATATTCGCGATTGCCTCTGGAACTTGGCTTACTGGCAGCTCAAGGCCAACGAGTGGCAGAGGCTGGCCCGTTTGTGGGACTTCACGGATGCCCAGATCAGAGCCATTGAGGAGCAGTGGTCAGGCGAGTACATCGAGATAATGTGGGCAGGAGGCATTCAGTGCTAGCAGCAGCATCCTTCCCGGTCTCAGGAACTTCCAAATAAGTGCCCAGCACTCACAATAAGTAGCAGATTCCAAGGGCCCCAGGAATAGGTGCACAGAGGTAGGTGATTGGGAATGGTGCAGAATGCTAACACTCATGGGGATCTGCAGTACAGCGAAGTGTGCAAAGGATGATTACATTTTTTTAAAATTAAATTCAGTTTTATTGAGATATATTCACATACCATACAGTCATCCATGGTGTACAATCAACTGTTCACAGTACCATCATATAGCTGTGCATTCATCACCCCAATCTACTTTTGAACATTTTCCTTATACCAGAAAGAATCAGAATCAGAATAAAAAACAAAAGTAAAAAAGAACACCCAGATATCCCCCCCACCCTATTTTTCATTTAGTTTTTGTCTTCACTTTTCCACTCATCCATCCATACACTGGATAAAGGGAGTGTGATCCACAAGGCTTTGACAATCACACCATCACCCCTTGTAAGCTATTGTTATACAATCATCTTCAAGAGTCAAGGCTACTGGGTTGGAGTTTGATAGTTTCAGGTATTTACTTCTAGCTATTCCAATACATTAAAACCTAAAAAGTGTTATCTCTGTAGTGGGTAAGAGTGCCCACCATAGTGACCTCTCGACTCCATTTGAAATCTCTCAGCCAGTGAAAATTTATTTTGTTTCATTTTGCTTCCCCCTTTTGGTCAAGAAGATATTCTCAATCCCATGACGCCAGGTCCAGATTCATCCCCGGGACTCATATCCTGCGTTGCCAGGGAGATTTCCACCCCTGGGAGTCAGTTCCCATGTAGGGGGGAGGGCAGTGAGTTCACCTGCCAAGGTAGCTTAGTTAGAGAGAGAGAGGGCCATATCTGAGCAACAAAGAGGCACTCAGGGAGACTCTTAGGCACAATTATAAGCAGGTTTAGCCTCTCCTTTGCAGTAATGAACTTCATAAGGGCAAGCCCCAAGATAGAGGGCTCGGCACACCAACCTGTCAGTCCTCAATGTTTGTGAGAACATCAGCAACAATCCAGGTGAGGAAGTCCAGCACTTCCTCATTTTCCCCCAGCTCCTCAGGGGGGCCCTGCATATATGTTTTTATTCTCTGTCCAAATTACCTTGGGATGTGTCACTATTTCACTCTAACCTGTACAAACCTACCATATCTCACTTCCTATATTCAAAGTTCCATATAATTGTGGTGTTTGAAGAAACTGACTGTAGAAGTTATATTCTTTAGGAAATATAGATCCTGCACCAAGTAAACATCTCTTCCCTTGGTCAAAGGATGATTACTTTTATTGAGCCATATTGAAAAGGTGACATATTGAAAAAGCCTAGGAAGGAGTTAAGATAGCCAACTGAGTGGGCACTAAGGAAGCATGGATTTAACATCTGGCTCATCACTGCAAAGACAGTCTGATTACTGATGTCTTAATACTGTTCCTTGAGATTGCCCCTGTGGAATGGATTTACTCCATACTCTAAGGGTTCGTTGTTTAGGGCTTCCACTCTAGGGAGAAATCCTCAAACCAGGTTGGGGGTGGGAGGGGCTTGAAGCCAAGTGGCCTTTAGGTTACTGGTGATTGGGCAAGATTGACTGTCCCAGGAGAGACACATGGATACAGACCCAGAGGGCTCTCTGTGTCAGATGAGTCACACGATGGGATTGGTTCAGCCAGAATCCAGCTGTTAGAATGAGTGAGCCGGATTCCTTAGTTTTGCTTTTTTATGACTTAACCAAAACCTAAGAAATCTAAAAGGAATATTCTTGGCATCAATCAACTAATCAGCATGAAAAAGGCGAGAGGCAAATGTGTTTTCCCAGGAAACTTTCTATTCAGACCACTTCCCTCACATGGGTATCAGGAGACCTGAATGTGTCCCCTGCTCAGTGATTGCCGGGAACTGTAGGTGGCAGAACTACAGCCCCCAGCACGTGCTACTTACACCACATGCAAGTAAATTATGGGGCTTTTTAGTGCTAACTCTAAGGACACATTTTCATGTAAAAGAAAACCTGGAATATGATCTATTGAAAAATTGAAGATTGGCTACAGTTTCTGAAAATATTTTTTTGTTGTTAATATTTCTCTCTCGTAGCTAATTAGGCAGTGTGAAGTGTGTGGGGAAACTGACTTTTCTTTGGGAAATATCTCTTGACCTGCAGAAATGACTTGAACATATAGTATATCTTCAAAGTGTTTGCTGAGAAGATGGGGGGATTTTAAAGCATTTCGGTCAAACATTATTGAGTGCCTAGTGTGTAGCTCTGCCGAGGGATATACCTCTGCTCTCTAAGCCATGGTGCATGTTTGAAGGAGTCTATAATCTGGCTGGAAGCTATCAATCACATCCACAATCCAATTATATCATAATCCAGTGTAATGTTCCCGGCACTAGGGAGTTTGTAGGCTTTTGAGCTGATGATGGCATTTAAGAAAAATTAGTTTGATAGCAGGAATAGGAGAGGGGGACACTAGGAACAGAGAATTCACCTAGGAGTATGTCCTTTATGTACACAGTCCCTTCTCTCCAACACACTTGCCAAGAGTTGGCCCTGCGAACTTCCTTCCAGAGCTCAGGCTCTCCTTTCGCCGCATCTGCCTGCTCTTGCACACACACCAGTAGTGCAAAGAGCCTGTCACAGTTGTTTGTAATTGTGAACTCCTTCTGGGAGTGATGGTGGCTTTCCATGTCCATATTTCAGCACCTCACACAACACTCCAGGGGTTAGGTATCCAGAATATTTACTGAATGTTAAGTATCCCGACACAGGGGATACAGACTTCAATCAGTGTAGTTTCCTTGAAACTGGAGTGGCAGTATGGTGCATGCTTGCACACTCGGAGTATGGTTTATGGACCAGCAGCGGCAGCAGCACCTGGGAGTTTGTTAGACATGCAGATTCTCAGGCCCCACCCCAGACCTATGGAATCAGAAATCTGCATTTTAACAAGTTCCCCAGGCGAAATATGCACTTTAAAGTTTGAGGAGCACTTGTCTATAGCAGTGCTACCCAGACACTGAAGAAAAGGTCTGAATCTCATTAAGACTGTCCTTTAGCATGGGGCGGGGACCCCATCTCTTAAATCCCTGGGTCTGTGTCAAGCACAGTACATGAATGGGAAATGCTGAAGTGAATCCTAACTCCGGTCATCATAAAGAAGCACCAACGAAGGGACTGGAGGGACTTTCCTCCATGGGGCCTTTTTATCTAACAGCTGTCAGAAGAGGAAAGAACCGTAGGCATATGGAAAATTTAGTTAGAATTGCGATCGCAGATGAAAAAGGAGACATCAGCTCATGGTGTTTTGCCTCTGACCTTTTGTGCTTGGCACAGGAAGGGAAAGCTTCCGTGAACACGGCCACCGGGCCCTGCTCATCTGGCTGCATGGGGTCCTGCTGACTCAGGCCAACCCGGCCAAGCACTTACATGAAGAGCTGGTGCGCGTGGGTTTCCCAGAACTTGCTGGTGAGTTGCAGCTTTGCACAAAGGGATATAAACTCTTTCTCCCTTCAAATGGCAGGGGACGTTTGACAGAAATCATGCTACCCCTGAACAGCAGCAGCCCCACCTGTTAGTTGTGGCTCATATGGAAGAATCTGGAGAGGTTCTCCTTCGGTGAGTGACCCAGTCACTGCTGGTCAAGTGTTTAACCTGGTGGTTCTCGCTGCTGTCCTCCTAAGGGGCATTTGAAAAAGCACAGAGGTTTTTTTTTTTTTTTTTTACATATGTGTGGGCTGGTCCAGGAATGCTGAACCATCTCATAAGGTTACAGTATAGTTCCCCACAACTAATAATAGTCTTCCTCAAAATGTCATTATGCCCCTATTGGGAAACTGCAAGTTATTATCTTTGAAAATGTTTCCCTCTAGATTGAGAGAAAAAGAGCAGACAGGCTGTTACTTTGCCAATCGAGGTCACTGCTAAAAACTACTCTACCAACAAATCACATTGTCAGGGAAGATGCTTTGAAAAATCATCAATAAATTAGGTGGTGTTAAAACTCTCATTTAATAATAACCATTCAAGCAAAATATAGAGACATCTGCCATTATTTTCCCTGATGCAGTTTTACCTGAAGCTGAGACATAAATGTATGAAACAGAGCACTGGCCCGTATTTAGTTTCAAGCAGTGATAGGTACAAGGAACAGTGCACTGATAATATCTACTTTCCATGACATTACTCTCAAAATGTTGGGGTTGTTTCTTCATTTCATTCTTTCCCATAAAAGCATATCCATAAGAACTCTCAGGGAGGACCAAAAGGCAGTCCACAGAAGTGGTGAAAGATATATGCTATGGAAAAAGATTAGGTTCATATTTGAGCTCCAACACTGATGAGCTGTGTGATCTTGGGCAAGTTACAGAATCTCACCATGGCAGTATTCTCATTTATTAACTAGGAAGAAAATAAAAGTGTCTACTTCAAAGGGCTGTTGTGGAACTAAATGAACAACAGTGTCTGGCACACAAAAAGGTCTTAATACATGTTAATTATTAACAAATTTATCCTTTTTTCCAGAAAGGATCCGGCAATTCAAAAGCAAAACTGATTCAAGCTCCAAGAAATGTACAGTTTCATAAATACCTAAAGAGAAATTGTATTCAAATGATTTTCCACTCAACATTCAGTTGTTTTAAATTCAGTTCCTTAATGCCATGAAGTTCTTATACCAGCAGTATTGATTTTCCTCTCAACTGTGAAGACGGTGGTGACAAGATCTTCTAATAGATAAAAAAAAAAAAAAGCAGTACTTTTATACTTTCCAACCACTGAAATGAAAAGCCAAATACTCTTTATATTGTTGTTTAAGGCATATGATTTTCCAATTTCTGTCATTTGATGCAAGATACATAATTGCATAATCTAGGATGGTTTTGTCCATCATCGTTTTTAGGGTTTTAGAACAGAACGAGATGGTTTTGAGTCCTGGTTTTGCCAGTTACTAGCTGGGAGTCTGTGGGCATATTAAACTGAAGTTAAGTTCTCAGCTTTTCAGTGTCCTCCTCTATAGAATAGGAAGAAATATCTGAAAGTATATACACCAATATATTGTCTATCTCTTGGTGAAGTAATTATAGGTGATTTAAATTTTCTTTATACTTTTTGGCATGTTCCAATTTTTTTCACAATGAATATGTATTATTTTTGTAATCTAAGAGTTATGAAATAAATATGAAATCAAGTATCAATTTGTATCAATTTATGTGCAACTATTCATTAAAGTTTAAGGCTCTCCATTCTCCATTTTTAAATCTACAAGGCCAGTAATAAAACCTTATGCAATTTCAATCTAGTTTCTCTGTCATGAATTTAGTTTTACATCTTTGTCTCAGGCTGATTGTAAATGGCCCACTCAATGTTATGAATGTTTAAAAACAAACATTACATTCATGATTCCAAAAATTTTTAAAAAGATATTTAGTGAAGCCCTGTCCCCATCTGTTCCTCAGTATGCCCAGTTTCCACTATCCTTGCTACTCAATTAAAAAAAAAAACAAATTTGGGTAACCTCTCTATGTAAAAATCAGCAAATATGAATACATTCTTACCAAAGTGTTTCAATTGTTGAATATAACTTAGGCCAATGCTAATTATTTGGTGCTTTAGACAATAGTCAACTTCTAGAATTTAAAGCTTAAAAAGGTATGTCAAATACAATATCATAATATTCACTTTAGTTTCTCCATATGGTTATGGCTTGGATCCTGAAAACCATTCCTAGTTGTAGTCTAGGTCACCCAAAAAGTAGAGTCTGAGACCAAAGTTTACGTCCAACTACTTTATGTGGGCATGCAAATCCTGGTGAGGAGGAGTGAAGGAAAAGGGGAGAGGTACAAGGAAGGAAGGAGAGCCACGACCAGGCTGAATTACCAAGTTGGCCACCACTTGTCGTCAAGCACACTATTTGATCTCAAGGGTACTCTCTTCTGAGAGATGGGATGGTCTAGTGCATCTCAGGACAATTCACGCAGGGTTTGGGAAAGGAAGAATTGATCTGTTTACCACGAATGGGTGTTAATTCTCGGATATGCATGCCCACAGTACAGGCACGAGATGAGGTGCTGTTGGTTCGTGCTCACGCAAAGTTTGTTGAAGCCCATGGATCATGGAGCTGTTTGTCACCTGGTAGCTAGGCCAGAACAAGTGTTGCATAAGTATTTGAATCTCTTTTAACAGGACCAGATACTTCTATAATTCAGAAATAGATTAACTATACCCCATTAGAAAATAGGTTTGTATTTGCCCATATCATATCTACTTTCTGATGTTCTGTTGAGGTGAAGAAACAAGAAAAACTATTTCTTATAATAAAGCTAAAGCATAGAACTAGATCATGTTCAAATGGGAAGAGGCTTCAGGTTAAATCTATCCACTTCTGTTAAAGATATGGAAATTGAAGCCCAAGACGGATTCTTTAGAAGTTATTAGTTTACATGTACCCCATAAGTACTTGTGAAATAGGTAGGGTAGATCTTAATTTTGTTTCATAGATCAGGAACCTGAGATTCATTCAGCATCTGGCCCAAGATAATAGTTGGGTAGTAATAAAACCATTAGAAACCTGGTCTTGTTCTCCTAAATCACACTTTTGCCGTGGTAGTTTCCTTCACTGGCCAGCCATTGAAAACTTTCTAAGGCCTGAAAGGTTTGCAGAATTGCCCAGAGCAACACCATCACAGGGTGACATCTGGATGTTCAGAGAGAACAATGTGAGTTTAATCCCACGGTGTTTAAAAAGGCAAGAAAAAACATTAGAAATAGTATTATTCTAAGGGAAATTTCTTTTTGCTATTTCTGTAACTGTATCTGTGTTAACAGTAAATTTTTTTTTTCCTTTTAGCCTTACAATTATTCATAGGTAGTTACCATTTTTCCTCTATTTTAAAATGTTACAGAGCCCTGGAAAGATGAAGACTAGTACAATAATATCACAAAAAATCTTACTCTTGATCTTTATCTTTTAATTTAAAAATAAAACACCTTAATTGTTGGTAGGTATAAATACCTTTTTATGTACTTCATGTATGTTTCATTTATGTTACTGTGTGATAACACTGGAAATGATTTAACCTTTTGGAAATAATGTAGAGAAAACAGATTTATATACTTTGATGATGTAATCAATGACAGATTTAACATATTAAAACAAAAAAGTCCAGATTCTCTTTTAATTTAAAAAGTTTTACTTAATTGCTTAAATAAAAAAAATAACATTAAAATAATTTCTACATATAGTTACAAAGGATGGTATGGACTAGAAAAAGTCTCTTGCAATTTTGAAAGATGAACATGATGTATCCATAGTATTCTAAGAATATGGAAAAGTTTAAAATTAAAGACTTGTAATTCTTGGTAAAACCAGAGGAATTAAAAGACCTTATTAAACATATTCACTTTAGTCAACCACTTTTATGGAATGAATGCTCGTGAGAGACTGGGTGTGAGATGATCTGGTTCCAAGAGACCTGGAAGCCGAGGTACTACTTTCGGGATGAATGGCCCGTGGATATTTTGCTGCAGTAGCTTGAGGAATGGTTTGCTGAAAAGGTAAAAATCTGCTTTAATAATCCACACAATTATATATATATATATATATGAAATTTCACTTCATCTATAATTTATCCCAACAGTGTTTGTTAAGCATCCAGTAGATACAAGTGATGAGTTGGATGAAGTAGCCATTAAAACAAAGACATGGTCCTCCTTCCTAAGGAACCCACACCCAGTTAGACTGATATGTTCAAGAACCACAATTTAATACTAGAGGTATATTCCAGAGGATCATAAAGTCATGAAAGTCATTCCTCAAAAAGGAATCAAGTGGAATCTTGTCATGTTTACAGAGGCTGAGAATAGAAAGGGATTTTGTGGTGTTTAGAAGAGGGTTCAGTCCGAAGCCCTCCCCTCTTTCTATCCAAATTCCTCCTCACTGTGATGGGCCGTTAACATGTGGAATCCTAGCCCAAGGCAGATGGGGAAGCCCTGAGGAATCCAGCCTGGGCTTGCTTCCAGCAGAGTAAAACAGAGCCCTCATCATTCATCTGGGTTCCCAAAGAAACTATTATCAATTACTGGGAACTGATGAACCTCCTATGGGTCACACAAGAGGAGGTCTTCCCAGGGGCCTGGTGCTCCCCTAGTAGGGACTACAGCTTTCTAAACAAGGAAATAGCTGCAGGTGAGGATACAGCTTGAGGGGGACAGAGGATACAGAGTTCAGGGGGGACATCGTGGAGGTGAACTACTAAGGAATTAATGTCAGGGCATATCTGGTTTAGTCTGTAAGAGGGACATTCTACTAAGTACAAGGCTTTCCTATATTATACCCAACACAGCTCTTTAGTAGTCAGCAGTAGCCTTGATTTGTTATAAGGTAAGCTTTCAGTCCATGCCACTATGACCTGCATATGAATTTCTATCAGGGTCTTCCACTTAGAAAAATCATCTTTAAAATAAAAATTACATATGTTTGATGAAAATATTCATAATGTATTTCAAAAACCTGAAGATGCAGCTTTTGCTTAAAGAAAAAATGAAACCTCTTAAAAACAAAAGGTCCTCATGTCAAATTCTGCTTTAAAAATAACAGAACTCCTTTTTAGGGAAACGGAAAAATAACCTCCTTTCTTAAAGCATATTATACAAATGTTTCTTTGTATTTAAATAGCTAGGTAACTATTACAAATGGGAGGTACTTTTGCAACAAGTATGAAATTTTAGTTGCCAACCGCATACTCTGACCTTATCAAAAGAACTATTTCTCCTTGGGGAGGATGGGTGAGAGGAACTGTAGAAAAAGATTAAAATTAACACTGGTATTATGATATACAAAATGTGGAGAGAATGAAGCAGAATTAGAAGCAAGCAATTATCCAGCAGGTGGGGCTAATGTGTCACAAATCTGATTCTTGGTTTATTGGTAACTGTTTCTGGTATTTCTAGATCTCGATTTTTCAGGATAAAATGAAAAACAGTACAGAGGACTGCCATTGTGCCTACCACACAATCCAAATTAGGTAATAATGGAAGCAGTTTATGGCTCTCTAGTTCATGACCAATTATTGGAGAAGTACAGTACATACTGAACAAGCAGATGGCAGTTCGTTGGGTAAATATCAGGAAAAGTGGTGGGAAGATTTTAGTTCCTTGAATTTTCTTCTGTAAATTAAGAATTATTAATCATTTTACAAAAATGAAAGGTTGCCTAAATTTAAAATGCATAACATATGTGCTCTCTGCTTCTTACCTCACAAATGGCAGTCTCTTTCCCTCTCTCTTGATACATACTATATGTGCTGGTAACAATAGAAATGATTCAATTTCTTCTTGTTTTGATAATTAACCCCACATATTCAAAAATACAGAGAGAAGTCATCTACGGACTTTCAGAGTCTGTCCAACTTAGGAAGCCTAAAGATGGATGTTCCTCCATCTCTTGTCCCCACTTCACTCTGGCCATACTTTACCTGATTTAAACTAAAATAATCAATTCAGCTTCTCTTGATTTAATCATAACCCAGAAGAAAAGGACTTAAAATCATCCCTTATACTTTTTTTAATACCTTGGCATATTACATAGACAGGAGCATTGTTTTAAATTGAGGATTTATATAAAGGGACTTCTCTTTTAAAATCAATCTTTGTTTCTCTTTAGGTGTGTGCTCTAGAAACTTCTTGTAGTTCAACTCAGATAACTGGTGATTCATATGCAGTTGCAAGAAATAATACAGAGATCCATGTACTCTTCTCTAGTAACTTCTAATAAGTTAAATTTGCTTAAGGTTTTACAGTTTACAAAATGCCTTTATAGATCTCATTCAGTTTTCATCTTGAATCTTGAGTCTTGACAACAACCCTACTAGTCTTATCACTCCCATTACAGAAAATGGAGACTCAAATATTTTACTTGAACTATGTACGAGCACAAAGGTAGTAAGTAGCAAAGTTGGGCACTAACTCAGGCTGAGTTGTTTATTTTTGCTTCAAATTCAATGTGCCTTTTTCTATAATAAATTACATGAAAGTACTACAACATGAGTTGTTTTTTTTTTTAAACTAGAAATACACTAACAATTGCATTGAGAAAAGGGAAAGAAGACTTAAAAAAAATAAAAAAAAAAGGACCAAAAAATTAGAAACTGAAAAAATAGGGAAATGTTTCTTGTACTCAAATATCTGCTACATGAACAGCTGTTCATGATTAAACAGTTTTTGTCTCTTTTTAAATTAATGAGAACTCATTTGTATATTTTACTCATTTGGTCACTGATACACTGGATTGTTTTTCCTATATGATAATTTTACCTTGTTTGGAAGAAACAATGCTTCCAAAATTAATTTCCTAATACAGCAAGTTTGAGATCTATAAATATGTAAAAGTAGAATAGTAAAGGCAGAACAAGGGCTAGTAATAGTGAATTTTGATCTTCTCTCCAGCATGGCATTTCTTTTAAGAGTTTATTAGTCTGCTAAACTCTTGGGAAAAAGACTTTTTAATAAAAGGTCATCAAATGTGGACTCACCACTGTGACTGGATGATGTTTTTCCACAACAACCGAGCTCATGGGAGGAGAAACTCCCATTATAGCTAAACTGCTACTAATTCTGTTTTTTGAAGCAAAATCACATCTCCCTGTGATCCGGGCTGTAATTGTTCTTGCAGCTTTCTGCTGTGCAGATGTCACAACTCTTGGAATATACTAAAACAAAACAAAAACAAAAAACAAAAAAACGACATATCCAGTTCGGAGAAAGTCCATGGCAAAGTTTATAGTACTTTTGATTCTATAGCTTATGAAGAAAATGCACAGGCACTTAAAATAATTGTATATTTAACAAATTATAATGTGGAAAAAATAAACCTTAAAACAAGAAAAAAAAACCACATAAGACCCCCCCAAAACCTTTACCTGGGTACACCACCTATTTTACAGGATTTTATGAACTTTAAAAAAATTTTTTTCTTTTGAGATAATTATAGATTCATAGAAAGTTACAAAGATAGTATAGAGAAGTCCTGTGTTCTTCATCCGATTTACTGCAATAATTATACCTTGCACAATTATAGTGCGAAACAGTATCAAAACCAGGAAGCTGACATTAGTATAATGTCTGTGTATAGATCTATGTCATTTTATCATGTATAGATTTCCAAAACCACCACTACAGTTATGATACAGAAAAATTCCATCACTGCGAAGATCTTACGTTACCCCTCTATAGTCATACCTAACCCCCCCTCTCCACCATCCTTAACCCCTGGCAACCATTCATCTTTTGATCCTTAATTAATATTATCATTGCACATATGCAATGCGTTCTGCCTTTTTGTTTCTTGTCACATTGTTAACATACTTTTTTCATCAATAGACACAGAACTGCTACAATTTTCCATGAAATCTTTTTGTATCAAACTACAATACAGTTTGTCTAATTTTTTTCAGTTCTTTTCCTAGTATATATAGTGTATTTTTGTAAATTAGGGTTCTCCTTTTCTTTTGACAGTTATGTCCATAGAAAATACTATCAAAACTGGAATGATCACATCAAAGAGTAATGTCAGCTTTTACAGCTTTTGTTGGTTACTCCAAAAAGATTCTATTTACACCAGAAGTAATGTATAAAGTATACTCATTTTCTTTTATCACTATCAATTAATTATATTAGCTGCTAATTTAAGTCTGAGGTAAAACCTACTATTTGATTTGTGGTTCTTTATTAATGTTTCATATTTGTATTCCCTTTTGTCAACTACCATGTTCTATAACTACTTGCCAGGAAATGAATGGGCATTGTGCTTATAAATTTTAATAGCTTCTGATGAATATTAAGCTCATCTAAAATTGACAGATACTTACTTAATTGTGTAAACATTTTTCTTATTTCATTTCAAAATGTTTTATTTTTCAATGCACATATGTTTTAAAAATTGTGGTTAAACTTGTCATTAATCTCTTCTTTCATAATTAAAACAAAACAACCTGTCTTGGACAGCTGTGATAATTATGCTATCTTCTAACATTTAATGCTTTTCATTTAATTTATTATGACATCTTAAATTTCAGTGTGACGTATTGATCTAAATTCATTTTCTCTTTAAACATAATTTTTCTAAAAGCATTTATTAAGTATTTGTCTTTTCCCCATTGTTGCATCAAGGTAATGCATTAAGGGCTTCATATGTCTGAACGTAGCTGTAGATAGTCACAGTTTTATATTCAAACAGTATAACAGTTTGGACTCCATGAGAGATATCTCTAGGAAAATTAAAATGACAGAGTACTGATGTGTCTGGAGGATTCTTTGGAAAACAGCATTCAGTGGGGTTTTGCAATTTCTTGGAGAGTTTGGAAAGAATTAATTGTAACTGCATAGGAAAAAACCAAGTCCCCCCCCACCCAAACAAACAAAAAAAAGCAATTAATTTTAGGAACAAAAAACTTGTACTAGAAAGGAAATGGAGTCCGTAGTTCATGGCTTAGCTGTATTTACACAGTCATCATAAATACTGATTTAATCAAAAGTTGGAATATCTGTATCTACATTTGGGAGGAGAAGAAGAAAGAGGGAATAGATGGCTTCAGATGGACAAATCCTTTTCATCCATAATAGGAAGTCAACAGATACTGTTTGAAATTGATAAATTTAGATATATGCACATATTATTTAAGGGGAAAACTAAATAGAAACAGCTAACAGAGTTTAGGGAGAGGTATTTAGAGGATTGCTTCTCACTATAATTCTTGTAGAAACTATTTAACTTTTTAAACTATGTACTTTTATGGACCTGATGAAACTGAAAAACCAAGCCTTAGATTTAAAAATATTTATAAATGTGTTTTGTGGACTAAATTCATGATTCTGACCTTGGGAAAATTTTATCTATTCTTTCTATTTTTTGTTAAAATAAGGTACAAATAAGATTTTATAAACTGCTGAAGATTTTTAAAAGCTATTTTAAATTTAAAAGTATAAAATTAGTTGTCGGCAAGAAAATTCCTCAACAAAAATTGAAGTATAACTGAGCTCTTAACCTTACTACTGCCCTATCACACTTGGAGGGTGTAACACATTCCCATTTGTAACAGCTACTTCTCATCTGGAGGGTGAAGGAATACATAAAAAATTAGGGAAGTTTGGAATGAGAGATGTAGTTGGAAAAATGTCCACAGTTGATAAGTTTCACCCAAACTAGCTGATAACTGCTTTAGAATGCCTTCAATGAGATGAAAATATATACTCCAGTAAACAAAGACCTTTTAAAGAAACCTATTTATGTTAATATTATTTAGTTAAAAATTACATAAACTGATGAAAAAGAGTTGCTTTGAAAATCAATGTAGACATTTTAGAAATAAATCACATAGAAATTAAGTACCAGAAAAAAACTGCTGCTAAATCAGGTAGAGGAAAGTTTTTTTTTTTTTTTTTTTTTTTTTTTAAATCTAGAAGGATTCTATAATCAGGCAGCTTTACAAGTTTTGTTAGGTTCATGCTTTACATTATAGAAACTGAAATTGGAAATCATAGAAAATAAGAGTGTGACATACATAAAAATGATGACAATATAATCTGAAGACCCTTACTCAGTTTGGTTCCACATTAAAAAGTGGCAAGTTAATACATTCATTTTAGGATAAATAACATGTATATTATGAGCTTTTTTTTTTTTAATCATTCCACACTCTCTTTGATTAAATGAACAATTACTGATGCCAATCATGTTGGATCCCATTAAATTTATCAGCTTAGCTGATTTTAAAAATGCTATAAAAATGAAAATTGTAACATTTTAAGCCATATCAAGCTAAGTAAGACAAAGTCAAAATAAAAAAAAAAAGAAATGATACATTTTAAAAAACATTTCTATCTTAATATTTGACAGGGAGACAATATATAATATTGGCTAAGAGTACTTACAGCTCTGAAATCAGATTGGGAAAGTCTGAATTCCAGTTGTTGACAGTTTCTGTGTCTGTGGGCAAGTTACTCACTTGAAACGTCAATTTCTTCATTTATAAAATGGGGAAACAGTACCAACTGCCTAATGATACACTTTCCTTTCACCTTCAGTTCAGAAGTGGAAAGTTAGAAGAGAAACCTTATTAACTAGGTTTAAAATCAAACTAAAAATATTTTCCTTCAATTCCAACTGGAGTTGGAAGAAGATTAAAGAGCCATCTATTGTTCAACCTACTGAATTGCAATATATTTACTTCTATAACTACACTAACCTATTCTCTGAAAATATTTTCCACCATGAAATGTATTCTTTAATATACTAGAATATCTGCAGGAAAGGAAATGATTTACAGGTGAAGCTATTGTTTCATTAACCCTCCTTTCTTGAGTTACTTGTTTCTGAAGTTTATTTTCTGCACACAGCTCCTTTTAGCTGTTAGAAATACTAAGGAAGAGTAGAGGAAAATGTTTGAATATTCATAGGAATATTCTGTGATTGAAATGAAAAGAAAGCAAGCCAAGTTTGGATCATGACTCTCTCTTCCTATTCCTCAAAATGATGCTTTCACATTAGATAAGTTAGCAAACTATAGCTTTGTTCCTACATTTATTATGATTCTTTCAAAACAGGATATTTGAGGTAATCTGAGTATTACAATTAGATAAAGAAGGAAGAAAACTGGCATTATACTTGTTTTACTGGTAGCCCCAAAGCTGTACTTTTGTGAATAAAATTGAATGTACATCTGTTTTTGAAGGGGTGGGATGTAGTATGTGTGTGTCTGTGTGTGTGCAGGTTGGGGGGACACGACTGTTTACACAATACTATGTTTTCCCAGTTCCAAAGTCTTCAAAATTATCCCAGGAGATCAAATTATTTCAAGAAGTTTGTAGTATAAAGTGTGGTAAATGAACTCATTCATTTAGATCTTTCCAAGCATTTTCAGGCTTACATGTAAATACAGATACACAAATGGTGTAGTAACATTTTAAGAAGGGGATTTTGAAAAATCTAGCTGTGTTATCTGAATATGCAATGTGAATGGCAAGCCAGAAATTTAAATAAATACTGTGTTTATTTAATAATGAGATCATCTATATAGGATCACACTACAAAATGTATAATCATGAAAAATAACACAGTTGACTATATGTCAGGATTGAATTTTAGTGCATTATTTCTAGGTCAAAATTCCATCACACATTTCAAATTTGTCTTAACATCAATGTGCATATTACACTATTTTTTAACCTCTTCAAGTGGAGAGGAAACATCATAAATAGATTTTAACATATTCTTTCCCCAAAGTTAGGAGCCCCCAAAAGGTAGAAATTGGGAGGCATTCGGGTCAGCTGGAATGCTAAAGATGACTAACTGTCCAGTTGACTCAATGCCTCCTTCAGCTACAGAGAGCTGTCCAGAGCAATGGCACCGTCTGATGGCCTCCCAGAGGAACTTTAGAATCTAAACCCTGTTCTGCCATCTTCTCTCCTCTTAAGTAAGTGGATGGGGGTTGGGGAGAAGAGGGAGACAAGTAAATCAGAATTTTCTCAGTAGCTGTATCAAACTATACATGTCTTTATGCCATAGCCTAGCTAGAAAATGTTATATGGTGTTTATAAAAAATAAAAAATGGTAATTAAAAAAAAAAAAGCTCTGCAGAGGTGATTCTGACAATATGGCTTACACTCTTACCCTGTTTTCTCTTGAGAAACATTATTTAAAGAATGTGGGTTTAACAACAGCAGAGAGGAGTCAGAGACATGATGTGCTTTGGTCTTTAACTCTTACCATATTAACAGCTTGATAAATTTACTTCAAGCAAATTCTCACACAAATTCTCCACCCCATTTATGTGCTTCTCTAATCATAACTCAGTGATGCTAGGAAAAATTATTCCTATCTTCATTTCAACTATGAATTAAAAATTAAAACTTATAAAAAAGGAGTCATTACTGTATAGTGTTAGTTATATACCTGCACCAAGGAAAAGGGAAAGCTGCAGTTGAACAGAAAATAAAGAAAAGAGCCACTAATCTCCCAAGCCCCTGACAATGCCTAGGAGTTTCCTTTAGAATTAAAAAAAAAAAAAAAAAAAGTCTGTCACCAGCTCCTTCTCTAACTAAATCTAATTTTCCTGAACAGGTTTTGAAATGTGATGTTATTTTTATTTTACTGCAGTGGAACTTTAGGCTACTATTTTTCGTAACAAAAGTTATGTTTTAGCCACTTTGGTTATTAAATATTTCTGTGGCTAGGAATAAATACCATGTAGAATTTTCTCTCCGTGGGAAAATATGCTCTAAGTTCAAAGTTTCCAGTTTATAAGTTTCTGAACCATTTGTAGAAGACGGGCACTTATAGTAATTGTACTAACCATTTCTTCTGGTGCAGCAGTAGCTGCAGCCCCCGCAACAAGAGGAACAGAAACGGGAACATGGACAGAAGCAGCAGAAGCAGTGCCCGCAGATGTAATCGAAGCAGCAGGGGGCACGGAGGGAACGGTGGCAGCACCGGCCACTCCCCCTGACACGGTGGCTGCTGACACAGACGGCAGCGGCACTGGTGGAACCACTGAGGACATCAGAGGAGAGGAAGAATCCAAACGAGCAGAGGGTTCCTGTACTGGAACACTAGAGCCATATTCTTCCTTTTTATTATTTGTGAAGTCCATCCCTGTGAATCACAAGTTAATTCCATTAAACTTCTTCCCAGTTAAGAGTACCAATACCTTCAAAACAATAAAAATGCAGAATAGCTAAAATTGGGTCCTGATGAAAATATAGATATTTGTCACATATTGGATACAATATTCAGTAAATATAGTCTGTCAATATTAACTGGTTAATGTCAGCGTTAATCTCTGAAGGTTAACTTCGTCTGACACATGAATGCTAATGAATGGCTTGCTTTTACATAAAAGATAAAAATAAATTACGTACTCAGCTAGGACTTCATTTGAGTCAAGTGTACTGCCATCACAACCATTATAATCAATATGGTCACACTGAGCCTTATTTCATAAACCTGCCCTGATAATCTGCCTTGTATTTAGATCTGCAGAATTATTTTCTGATATTGTACCCCTTCATTTCCTTCTATGCTTCTATCCCAAAAAAACAGTCTATTTTTATTCTTGATTTTTCAACAAACGATAATAAGTCAGTAAGTGAAACTAAAATCTTTACTCGTGACATTGTAAAAGACCTGGGTTCTTGTAGGCAAATTATTTAAGTTGTGAATCAAGAACACATTTCCATATTAAAACGACTGCACTGTTGCACTGACACCCCATATAGTAACTTCCCACAAAAGTGAACCTTAACCTTGACCTAGGAGTAGAAAAATGCCAACTTCTAGAAGCTAGGAGAAAGATTCTCTTCCTGACAATGAGAATTTGATCAAAGACTCCACTTAAGGCGTTATTTATGTGGTTCCAAACACCAAGGTGAAGGTTTAGAAATTTGGTCACTGAGATGTTTCAGAGAAACATCTTCTGAGAAACCCCTTATGAAGCTAGTGAGGAAGGTTTATTTATATCTGCTTTAGTTGGGTCTTTGGGTCCTCTCCTAATTGTAGACCTGGAAAGCAAGCGATTTTTAAAAATATAAATTTATGACCAGATAAGAAATATTTAATCAATAAAATAGTCCAAGGAATTTGGCTAATTAGGAAAAAACAAAGAGAGCAATTTTCTACTTAATAGCATTAAAATAATTAGTGATAAGAGCCTTAAAATAATGTTATATTAAAAAATTATTTTAGCAATAAACTAAAATAATTAAGAGTTGGCAGTTCACTTGATAAGATCTAAGATAACATATGTAACCGTCATTGAACTACTTTACATGGCAGAGTTAAAACTTGATAGGACATTATAAAATTAAAAATACTGATGCTTGCATGTGACATAACCATTGCAGAAAATCAGTACAGCTGACCATATCAATCACTGAAACCTCCTCAAATCCTTTTTGAAAGCAGAGAATCTTAAATGAAATACTAACCTATATCACTTCTGTTTTGAAATATAGACATGGCTTCAAGATTTAATGCACAAACACCCCTCATGAAAGCTTTTTTCATGGAATCTTCAAAGTGTTCTTTTTCATGTTGCATTCTTTGGATCTCAGCTTTTGCATTTTCCAAAGCTCCAGATAACTAAAATAAGGAAAATTAAACAAATGACAACATATGAAAAAGGTGTGAGACACAAGAATATTATTTGTTTAAAAAAGTAGATTTATACTGTGAACTTATTTTTATGTGAAATATTAATAAAAAATGGTTTACCATACACCTCTCCTGCTGTGTGCAATTTGTTTTCAAAGGTGCATCTTACCTCTATCAGCTCCATCAACAAGTCATTTTTATTCTTAACCATAAAACCAAGGCCCAAACAAGGGGAATCTCATACCAGTTCCACTGGTGATTACTGGTGTGTTTTAATTTTGTAAAAAGATGTCATTTCTTACATAAAACTTTTTTGAAGGAAATTGAACAAAATACATTAACAGCCACAGATAGTGCTCACCCTTAAGAAAGAAAACTAAATGCCTGCAATATTAACAGAATTTTTTTTTTTTTAACTAATGTTATCTATAGAATTTAAAGTACAAAATGGTATCAGGTACAACACACTTTGCCAAACTAAGCCTGAAATGGGATGCCATTTTGAAATGCAGAAAATTATCTGTGATGTAACCTATTTTTAATATCAAGAATTTAGAGTTGTAATGATGAGATGTTTTTCCTTTCAATATTTGATTTTAAGAGGCCTACTATACTCTTCACTATGGTCTTTTATTTCCTTTTGGTCTCAGAAGTTTTTCTATGTGAACAATGTTAATTTTATTAGTAAAAGTCAATAGGGTAGTAGGTATAGAGTGTTTGTAAATAAAAAGTAATTTTACAAAGTCAACAAGAAAAATAATTCAATTTATATAAAATAGTTTTATATCAATCTTGTAAGAACTTAGTATATAATTTAACATGAAGATAAACATTCATGTTTTTAGTTTTCATTCTTGGCTACATAAAAGACAAACTGACATCTCAGAGATATAAGTATCAGTGGGTGATTTCACAGCTCCAAAAGAAACGTACATACAAGAGATCCAATACAAGTTTGGAGGCCAGAGTTACAACCATTTAAAGGAATAAGTAAGTCTGCCTTACTTATGTGACCCTGTACCAACGGTTTCATTTGAAGCAACACTGCATTAAATAAAGATGGAAAATGCGTTAATTTGCCTAGTGGTGAGTGATCTTTACTGTTATTAAAGGAAAGTGAAAATTTTAACTTTTTGATTACCAGAGCAACTTTGGTTTCATAATCATTGGAAATCTGGACACAAACTTCTTCCGCTCTTGCTTGGCAAGCTCGTTCCACCACATCTTTCCACTGCTTTTGTATTGTGGAACGCCAGGCTTTCCAGACTTTCTTCAGTAAAGTTCTCTGGTAGTATTGGTCTGCTAGTTTACTTTCATAAACCTAAATAAAAGTAATGTAAAACCTCAAAAACACAATGTACTGGTAAACATACCAGTAGCAATAATAATAACTATAACTTAGTTTACATACATTATAATTTAATCCTGTGTAATGGTACTTTTCTCATCTTACAGACAAGAAAACAGGCTTAGAGAGGTTAAGTAGCCTCTAAGGTCACACAAGTAAGCAAGGTAAAGCCAGACTTTCTGACTTGAGAGCCTGGGCTCTTCTTATCCATTACATCATTTAGCATTATTTTAAGCATATAATTCAGGGGAAGAACAAAAAAACAAATGAAAGTAAGTACTTCTCCATGTACCACCTTAGCTACAAATCTGTTTAACCTTTCAGCTGAAAGAGGGACCAGGAGAATGAGAGAGTGGCTGAAGGCAGAGCGTGGTGGCTGTGGCTTCAGATGGCAATGCTGTCTCTTTGGTTTGGTGACCACCACCATAAGCAAGCTTAATTTAATCTACATAGCTTGCTATTTAGATAGTACCAAACTGATCCAAACAGGAACATGTTTTTTTTCTTTAATCAATAAATTAAAATTCTTTTGAAATGGTAGTTCCAATTCTCAACTTTCTTAAATTTTAAAAGCCTCAACTTTTTCAGTTAACATCTTAAATAAATAGGTATCCTCATTATTAAACAGCTTTCACAGTATCGTATAAAGACTCATTTTAAACAGCGTTCTTCAGTATTACTAATGAGGATTTAATTAAAAAAATGAAAACATTGGGAAGTATTATTAAAGGAGAAATCCTATTCCATGGCAATAGATTTTCCCTAAGTAAATACTTTAGAGTAGTTGAAGTAAAATGATCAGATAAGTACATCAAAGATAAAGCAAACTAATCTCTTGAAAGTTAAATGCACAGATTACTCCATGGCTCACATGAGCATCACTTGCAACACAAACACACATACATGCACAGGCACACTCACACCATACACTCCTGAGGCTCTATATTCCAATCTTTTTTTGGGATATATTCATACTCTTATACTTTTCCATGTTTGATACAGTATTTATTTATTCTTCTCTTTGGTTCACTATTTACTTTGACATACTGATTCAGTTCTTATTTACCGATTCAGTTCTTATTTAATTAAAATAACATGTTTAAGTTTAAATTGTATACAAACTAAGGGTTATTTTTAAAAAGTTACACAGGCATGGCTTTATGGTTCCAACTCTAAGGCAAGTCTACACAACAAACATTTGCACTATTTTGTAATATATAAATTAAGTAATTATTCCGTATGAAGAGGTTTATTACAGCATTTTAGAAGCAGAAACAAATACATAGGAAGCATATGATATGTTACAGATTATAAATTCTTTCTCCACGTAACAACACCTGAGGTCAAATTTGTTAAAAGGGTTCCACTTACCAAGGCATTTGTAATTTAGGTACAATCCTTACTAACTCACTATGAAGTAGCAAATGATATATCAATAGTCTGTAAAATCTAAGAGACAGTTTTTCCAAAGTATCTAAAATTAAATTCCTATGAAATAAGTACAACATTAAGTGATAAATTCATTTTGACTTATTTGTAAACAAATATTAACATCCAATCATTGTCCTTTAATAAGAGTTCTAATAAGTAATCCTATACACTTTTACGTTTAGAAGTCAAATATCTGTCAGTAGCTTCTCTTTTTCACACTTACATCCTGTCTGGATTTGATATGGCCAATTCTCCAGTAGAAGAATGTTCTCATCAACTCTGTTCTTTCTTTTTGCTTGCCTAAGGCATGAGACAAGCTAGAAATCACCTGCAAACAGCAATTAACCCAATTATTGTGATATTACGTAACAGCAATTGGCAGTGATTTTCTCATATATCAAAAAGCATTAAAGAGAATACTTACAGATCACTATTATATTCATTCAGTTAACCTCATTACCTTTAAAAACACCAAAAAACACTTCCCTATATGAATACATTAAATATCAATGAATGAAGGGGGGAAAATAAAAAAAATCTTCACCATGTGTATATCTTAGTAATCAAATAAAAATGTTTATATACATAAAAATTAATATGATCACTGATGTTTAATTCAGGAAAAATAATTATATGACTGGAAGTTTTGCTACAAATCTCAAAATTCTCTATTCAATAGAAAATTTACTTGAGGACAGTGACTAGGTTTTAATTATGTTTAGCGCCTACTAAATTATAAATTAATATTTTTTGCCCCCTGGATACAGAAGTTTCTCAATAACTGTTTAATGATTTTCCATATTCAACAAACATAAAACCAATTACTAGCTAAAATTCAAAGCACTTTGTCAGTGATATCATTATCCCTGTTCTTTTGAAAATACAATCTATGATGGTTTTTAAATCCCAAGGTAATAGTGTCTTATAAAGAACTGAATAATTGAAATATATATTAAAAAATGGTCACATTAAAAAGAGATTAACCTGCTCTGATAAAGACAGAGGAATGAGACGCTTCAGTGCTCTGTCCCCCAATAAAAGTTTGAAACAATCATTTAGAACTGGCAGAAACACCTTTCTCAAAGCTCCAGAAAACAGTTAAAGGAATGCACCAAAACAGTGAGTGCTGAATCAAGAAAAAGGCAACTTAAAAGCAGCAGAATCTCGTGGGGTCCCGGCTGGCCCTCCCTTGTCCCCTTACTGGCTCAGCACAGAACTGGCCCACACTCCTGTGCAAGTTCCTGGTCCTGGTTCTGGAGGTAGCACAGTACTGCTTGTGCACATACTGAGAGCATGGATGTCAGGCCCAATCTCTCTGGTGGCAACCTGAGGGACTGAACCAGGACACCTGTTGCAGGCTCGCTGTCCCAGAACTTGCCCTGCTGCAGAGCTGTGGAAGAACAGTCAAGTTGTGGCTGCCTGGGGCAAGGGACTGCCAACTATAGGACATACAGCACAGTGCCCAGGACTGAGAGGAAACTGTTTCCTAAGAAACAAGACACACTCATATCTATGTAAATGGGGGAATTCCTAGGGCCACATGTACATGCCTAAGACAAGATGTATGTGCAGAAACGATCAGGGAGGCCCCTTATGCTTTGGCCCCAAGCTATTCTCTAAACTCATTACATGATAAACCTTGCGGGAAAGCACATGCACAGGTCAATCTGTGGAATCTTTCAAAACAGTGGAAAAGGTATTTATTTTTAACCTCCCCCCTTCCCCCCCTTTTTTTTGCTAGGTCCTAGAATTCAAGGAAAGCTAGATACAAGCTCAAGGACCTGATGTTGCAGAGTCTAAAGTCCAGTGATAATGGACTAAAATATCAAAATGTCCAGGCTTCAACAAAAGATTATAAAAGATACAAAGAAACAGGATGTGATGGCCCAGGCAAAGAAGAAGACTAAAGTATTAGAACCAACAATGAGGATGATCAGACCTGTGGCTTTCCAGAAAAAACTTTTTTTTTTTTTTAAAGTTCCTAAATATGCTCAAAGAGCTAAAGGAAAAATGGACAAAGAACTAAAGGAAATCAGGAAAACAGTAAATGAATACAAAGAGAGTATCAATAAAGAGATAGAAATTATGAAAAGAAACCAAACACAGCTGAAGACCATAGTAACAGAAATATAAAACTCCTTAGAGGGGTTCAACAGTAGACTGGAGGTGGCAGAAGAATCAGTGAACTTGAAGACAAGAAAAATGAAATTACCCAACCTGATGATTGAGAAGAAAGAAGAAAAGTGAACAGAACTTGAGGAACCTGTGGGACACCATTAAGCATATAAATATAAACATAGTGGGAGTCCAAGAAGGTGAAGAAAGAAAGGGGCAGAGAGAATATTCAAAGAAATAATGGCTGAAAACTTCCCAAATTTAGTGATACACATGAATATAAAACAATCAAGACGTTCAATGATCTCCAAACTGGATAAACCCAAATAGACCCACACTGTGGCATGTTATAATCAAATCATCAAATGCCAACGATAAAGAGAATTCTAAAAGCCATAAGAGAAAAGCAATGTGTCATACTTCAATAAGATAAGTGCTGATTTCTCATCAGAAACCACGGAGGCAAGAAGGCAGTGGGATGACATATTTAAAGTGCTGAAAGCAAAAAAAACCCTGCCAACCAAGAATTCTATATATGGCAAACTGTCTTTCAAAAATGAGGGAGATATTAAGACATTCCTAGATAAGCAAAAGCTGAAGGAATGGGTCCCCACCAGACTGGCCCTGCAAGAGATGCTAAAGGAAGTTCTGCAGGTTGAAAGGAAAGGACCCTAGACAATAGACTGAAGCTACATGAAGAAATAAAGAACTCTGGTAAGGGTAACAACATGGGTAAATGCCAGTAATATTGCATTTTTGGTTTGTAACCCCACTTTTTACTTCCTATACGGTCTAAAAGGCAAATGCATAAAATGTCATGAGAAATCAGTGGCTTGGGACTCATAATGTACAAACATGTAATCTGTGACAAGAATTACACAAAGGTTGGGGGACAGAGGGGTATAGGATTATAGGTTGTATATACTATAGAATTTAAGTTGGTATCAAAGCAGATGAGACTGTTATGTATTTAGGATGTTAAATTTCACCCCATGGTAACTACAAAGAAAATATCGGAAAATATGCAAGCTCATAGAGACAGAAATTAGAGTACATGTTGCCAGTGACAACACACAGGGGAATGGGGAGTTAATACCTGATGGGTGTAGGGTTTCTGTTTGGGGAGATGGGAACCTTCTAGCAATGGAAACTGGTGAAAGTACTGCAACACTGAAATTGTGGTTAATACCAATGAATTCTATGCTTGTGAGTGGTTCAGATGGGAAAGTTAATGTTGTATGTATGTTCCCACAATTAAAAAAGAAAAAGAAAAAGAGACAATGACAATTAAATGTAATACATGATCTTGGATGGGATTTAATAAGGGAGGAAAAAAGGCTCAAAAGGACATTACTGGGAGATATGAAAAAACTGGAGTTTAGATTGTAAAAGCCTTCCATCCACATTAAAGTTCTTGAACTTAAGGCAGTTCATAAGTGAATATCCCCAATCTTAGGTAATGCACATGGCAGTATTAGGTGTTCAAGGGGCATGATATATATATCTTACACTCAAGTGTTCAGAAAATGGATTGATACATACATAGGCAGACGGATGGATAGGTAAATGGATAGATAGAGCGATACGGCAAATTTAGCAAAATGCTAAAATTTGTGGATCTGGGTATTGGGGGTGGGAGTTGATGGAGTTCTCTGTATGGGTTTTGTATTATTTTTCTAACTGTTCTATTAGTTTAAAAGTATTTCCAATAAAAAGTTTAAAAAAAGGAATTTAGTCAATCAGGCACTTTCATTGAGAGCTATTTATTCTAGTTCTTTAAATATGCTTTTATTATTGTTTATTAATTGAATATAGGGAGTGTATACTCTTTTGGGTATGATACTTCAAAATAAAAAATTAAAATATTTTTAAAACTTTAGAACAGAGTTCTGAGGGTAAGACAGAAAATGACTAAATTATTATCCATTGTTTCAAAACAGTAAATTTGTTAAATGTTCAATTTTATATTATACCCCGAAAAACCAGTATTTTCCAAAACATAGAATTTATTTAGTTCATTAAGACATTTGAGTGCTGCTTTTGCAGACAGGTAGCTTATTTGTCTGCTGTGAGTCTCTCTTCTCTGAAAGCCTCTATCCTGTTCATACAGTATCAGAGGGAGAAGCAGGGGAAATCATAGATTTGCTGACCATCTGCTTTGTTCAAGGTGCTGCTGGTACATGAGGTTGTACAAAATTAGCACAGACTTGAACTTTACCCTCAGATTTCCTAAAAGGCTAACAGAAAGTGAAATAAAAGGTGTTCTCTGTGTAGATGAATAAAATGAAGACTATCATTCCACAGACAGAATTTGTAACACTTAAAATGAACCCTGAAAGGACAGAAATGTTGGTTCCCTGATGTTCTCTTATGGGCAGTTAGAAAGGAAAGAAAAGATCAGGAAGAAAAAACTAGTGTACGTTCTTCAAATGTCAAGATGAGGAAAATCTGTTCATTTGTTATTTTGGCAAAAATATGATATTACAATGGCATGTATAATAGGAAAAGTAAATCCTATGGCTATGCATTTATTTTTCCATCAATTTCTGAGGTGATTTCCCTTTTTTCCTTGTACTATCTAAGTAACCACTAGTTTCTGGTATCTATTTTCTAGCCAGATATTTACTAAATCTGAATTAGAGAGATTTAAAAAAGGACCTCATCTTTTCGCCCAATGGAGACTTCATAAGCTTTTTGTAGCTCCTTCAAGTTGTTGATCTGGTTGCCCAGTTGTTTTAAATGTACTGCATGTTTTTCTTTCTCTTTTCTCATTTCCATTCGATGCCAGTCAATAAAATTAAGTCTCCATTTACTTAGTTCAGATATGACATTTGTCTGAAAAATAAGTATACTGACAATTAAGTAATTTGTTCCTATAATGCTTATTAAAACTACACTGAAATTAAGAAACATTAAAAAAAATCAGAACAAGTTATCAACACAAAAGCTATTTTAAAAAGTAAGGACACTAATGAAAATATGTTCAAGCACAATAGTTATGGCTCTTCTTAGTTCACACTCAACATACTTTGAGTTACTTTATATAAAATCTTGTCATTAAAAAATATTTCGGGTTTCATAATCAATTAAGTTCCTTTGTCTATTCAAGTACTTAAATATTCATAGCAAAGATGAATCCCAAAAAAAGAAATGCAGAACTATGGCTTAGGCTGAGCAGATAATGACCAGGAAATTTTGATAGAGGTGGCAGTGGTAACCACGGGAGCTGATATTTTGTTTCCCAAACCATTTATCACAATGACCACTTTACAACCAAATTGCTAAATCTTTTCACCCTACTGACTGGCATAAGTAAAGAGACCAAATAATTATCTGTCAGACAAAAAATTAGTTAACAATATGGTTTACTAAACACAGAACAATTAAAATGGCTGGTGGCACACTACTCCAATGGGTTTTATATAATTATCAGAAGTAAGAAATCTGTTCTATGGGGAAAAAAACAGAATATGCTAAAAGATTATTTACAGAAGTTAAGATTCCAAGTAACAGAGAAACAACTCACATGGCCTTAATTCCTCCATGATGTGAATATTAACTTAGTTTTCTCAAAGTGTATGCTTTCTCTGTTTTTTAAACTAGCAAACATCTTGCCATTTATGCAATACTTTTGTGTTTTACTTAGAGGCTAGTAACATCACCAAAATAAAATCAATTTTTATAATTTTTCAGTTACACATTGTGGTTGCTAAAAGAGTGGATACAAAATGAATACAGACTGCAAAAATTGGACCTTGTGTTTCATTTAAAAAGAGATATTTCCATTGGTCATAACTATGATATGGCTCAATAGGTGTTTCAATCACACATAGGCTGAGCTTTGCAAAAAATCTGAAAAATTCAATGGAACATGCAGAGCTGTTCCAGCAACTATTTAAAACCTTGCTATTCAAAGTATTGCTGCTGAACCAGAAGCATCACCTGGAGCTTGTTAGAAATGCATCTCGGCCTGCCCAAGACCACTGAATGAGAAGCTGCAGTTGAACAAGATCTCCAGGTGATTAGTATGTACATTGAAGATTAATAAACTGGTTAAGACACTGGACTTATCTTCTAAGGAAACTAAAGATTTCTAAAAAATCATCTTTAATTAAAGGAAAAGAAACAGTGCAATTAAGAGTTGAATTAGTACACAACAGTGAATAATTGTAATACCTTTAGTTCTGAACTCCACAGATCAAGCACATTTTCCATCTTCTGAAGGTTTTCATCAGAAATAAGAAAATCGCCAACGACTGCTTCATGGGCGTCTGCATGACTAGAATTAGATGCTGGTGAAGAAGAGTCACCTAAAAGGTGTGAACTGAAAAAATCCATGACTGGGTGAGAAGGCTTCCGTGGTGATGACACTGGTGTTGACCCTAGAAATAAAAAAGTAGTAGCCATCAAGCCAAACTGAAAACAACCCAAATTGTAAGGAGTTATACTGGAAGGCTAGAAGATATCAACTACAGAGGTGAAAAAATGAGATGAAATTACCTTTCAGGTGTACTTATTCTGGTTATTTTAATTTTGGTATTGTCACTGATTTAGGACTGATTAGCATGAAATGCCTCCTATAAAACCCCCACATGACTTCTATCCACATACGGATGTTTTATATATTCAGGTCCAGTCTGAGCTGAACATAATATCCACAACTTCACATCAGTATTTACTAAGGGCTTTCTATGTGTAGTAATCATTCTGAAAGGATTAGCAACCTTAACACATTCTACTCTAAGAAATAGGTACGGTTACTCCCATCTTACTGATGAGGAAACTGAGGTTCAGAAAGGGTTAAGTAATTAACCAAGGTCAGAGTGGCTGTATATATGTCATTATTACTAAGTTCAACCCTGAGATGGGCCTTCACACTTCTAGGTAATTTAGTTTATTAGGCACTCAGTTGTAAGGCATCTGTAGCCTTCAACACATAGGTGAGAAATGAATATATCTTTATATACATGCATATATATACACAACCCTCATCCCATCCTGAGCCAGAAAGAGAACTCATCAAGCTCTAAAAACCACAAAAGGAAAAAAAATAATATTTTATCATGTACTTATGTTGGATTAGAGACTACAATATTTCTCATATATCTTACATTCATTATGAGGGCCCTAACATCCAATATGCAAGGGTTTCCCTGCTTCCTCACTGAATGAATCAAACAAAGATAAATTTACTATAGAATGTGTTAAAGTAAATCTTTCAAGAATACTTTGCAGAAAGGAAAATCATTTCTTAATATATATGTTTTGCATAAAAAATATAATACATGGTTCAGGCTAGTCATACTATGAACACTACCTGTATGTTCTGAAGATGAAGATGGTTAAGGAAACCAGAGAATAAGGCAGAAAGACAAAACATGAACATCCTAAATGCTAAAAAATATACATTTTCTTTTACTAGATTTTAACAACTAGATCTGCACTCATGGGGAAAACAGTAGGCACGCTCTCTCTCTTTTAAAATTATATATACTCATCTTTTAAAAAAAGAGAATCATATTATATAAGATCTTCATAGGGTGCTCAGAGATTACATTGCTCAAGATTTACATTTAGAGACAAGGAAACTAAAGCATAGATGAATTTCTTACATGTAGTTTAAACGATCCCACATTAAATAACACTGCATCATATGGTAAGAAAATTATTCCATTTTCATTATTTTAATTATGCTGATTATGCCAAGGAAAAACTTGGGATCTGGTGTTAGTATGCTCTTATTTATTTTTTAGATAGTGTGCTACAAAGAATTTAAATTTTTGGACAAAATAAACATCTCTTCCTTTGGTCTCACACAGATGTTGAAGTTTTAACATACAGACAGTATCAGAAACCATACAATATTTGTTCTTTTGTTTCTGGCTTATGTCTCTCAACATACTGTCCTAAAGGTTCATTCATCTCACCGTATGCCTCCCAACTTCATTCCTTTCTGTAGCTGCACAATATTCCATCGTATCTATGCACCATAGTTCTCCCTTCTGCTCCTCAGTCGATGTACCGTTGGGCCACTTCCATTCACTGGCAATCACGAATAATGCCACCATAAACACCAGCGTGCCAATGTCTGTCTATGTCCCTGCTGTCAGTTCTTCCAGGCGTATACCTAGTAACGGGGCTGCCAGATAACATGGCAACTCCAGGCTTCCTGAGGAACCGCCACACTGCCCTCCAGAGCTCTGGCTATACAATTCTACTTCCCCACTAACAATAAACAGGTATTTCTCCACATCTCCTCCAGCACTTGTATTTTTCTATTTATTTTTTTTTTAAGTTTTATTCACTGGTGTTAGTACGCTTTTAAAACCTCGTTAACACTTTCTAATTTCCCCTTTCACAAAGAAAGACTTCAGGCTGAGAAAACCAACAACAGTGTTTAATAAAAATTTCATAATTTTCTTTGCTTTTATTTTTACTACTACTTTCTATTTGTAACAAGTATATACTAGTTTTATGTTACATTCCTTTTTAAATGAATTTAAGCCAAAAAGTGAGCATATTTTAAAAAACACTAATTGCACAGGTGGTGTAGACATATGACAAAAATCAATATGTTGGTACACAAATGCCTGAATATTAGGAGTGCACTGGTTTAAGAAAAAAGTTTAGACAGGCGAACCTATCTCATAGCCCATAAAATCTTTAAAAACACTTGCCCTCTAATTTAGCAACTTTAAGAAAGGATGGCAGTTTTTAATAATAGAATTCAGCAAAAGTGATATGAACTCACTTTTGAGATTAAATTATAAAAGACCGTGACTTCCAAGAATTCCGGGTAAGCTGGTGGAGTAGGGAGCTCCAAGACTCAGTCCTCCCAACAAAACAACCATTAAAGAGGCAGGAATGGTTTCAAACAAATATTGTGAAACTCCAGAGGTCAGGAGAACACTGTTCCAGGGAAGAACGGAAGGAAGAGGCAGAAAAATTGTGGTAAAAAACTATAAATTGATCTCTCTGCACTGTGGCTACCAGCACCCATTCCTCATTCTCATGACAGGCTGCCGGGGGTTCGGTCCCTGACTAGCTACTAGTGACAGAAGGGATATAAAAATCCTCTTCCCTAGTAAACAGGGGTGTGCAAGGTTGATTACTGATCACAGCTTTTGATCAGTGAATTCGGATTGCTGGTTCCTGGCTCTGAAGGCAGCTACCGTTTCAGTCCTCCGTGGACAGGGGCAGAGGTGGGGGAGACTTAAGGATGCAGGGCTTTTTCAGGGCTGCAGAGGACAGTTAGCTGAAGGGCTGCATTTGCTGGGCAGGCCAGGAAAGCTCAGCTTCAAGGAGCCCTCAGAGAAGTTTTTGGCTTCCTTCCTGACCCCTCCACAGGACACTTTGAAGCCAGTATACACCCTCTTCATAGGTGTTTTGGCCCTATTCTGAATGGAAAAGACTGACTTGGAAAAATCCTCCCCAGGATAATCTTCCTCCCAGAATTTGCCCTCTGGGCAAAAGCAGCATCAGACAATGAAAGGAGTATAAAAAAACTATGGAGGCCTGCCAGCTTCAGATAGCTGGGAGAGGGAGGTTTGTCCCCCTGGGAAACAGAAGGGACAACCAAACTCTTGTAAACAGGGGACTCCAAAACAACTAACAAACAAAAGCTGAGGACAAGACAGAGGCCCAATAAGATAGGAAAAACCCTGCATGCTGCCTTTGCCTTGGGCAGTCCTTCCTGATAGGAGGGCTGAAGTGCAAAACAAAAAAAAAATCTGTCTTATCACTGGATGGTTACAAACCAAGAAACAGGCATCCCAGGGAGTAAAACCCAAGTTAACATTTTAAAATATTAAAATGTACAGCATGCAAAAAAAAGAGTACAAGACAAAGAAAGAAACACGAAATGATGGCCCATCCAAAGGAAAAGGATAGGAATACAGAAAACACCAATGTTTGGACACTTAAAAATGCCCAAGGAAATGAATGAGTGTACAGAGAAAAAAACTAAAGGATATCAGGAAAACAACAAATGAACAATATGAGAATCTAAGTAAATAGAAAATTTAAAAAGGAACCAAAATGAACTACTGGAGTTGAAGACGACTATAACTGAAATGAAAAATGCCCAGGAGGGTTTTAAGAGCAGACTGGAGCTGGCAGAAGAAATAATCAGTGAACTTGAAGACAAGACACTTGAAATGAGTCAAGAAAAAAGAAATAATGAAAGCAAAAATAGCCTAAGACAGCTATGGGACACCATCAAGCAAGCCAACACACATTATGGGAGGCAGAAGGAGAAGAAGGAAAGGAGCAAAAGGAACAGTCAAAGAAATGATGACAGAGAACTTCTCAAACTTAGCAAAAGACAAGAATATGCTCATCCAAGAAGCTCCAAGAGCATCAAACAGGATAAACATGAAGAAAAACACACCCCATTATATAATAATTATGCTATCAAATGCAAAGGACAAGGAAAGAGTTCTGAAAGCTTCAAGAGAAAAGCAATATAATACATACAAGGGAGATCCAATTAGATTGTGTGCCAATCTCTCATCAGAAACCATGGAGGCAAGAGGGCAGTGGGTTGAAATACTTAAAAATGCTGAAGGAAAACAACTGCCAGACAAGAATTTTATATCCAGAGAGATATCACCACTAGACTGGCCCTAAAAGCAATGTTAAAAGGAGTTCTTCAGATTGCAAGGAAAGGACACTAGACAGTGGTTCAAAGCAGCATAAAGAAATAAAGACCTGCAGTAAAGGTAACCATTTGGGTAATTAAAAATGCCAATATCATTGTACTCTGCTGTGTGGTATATACCTCCACTTCTTACTTTCTACATGTGCTAAAATTCAAATGCATACAAGTAATGATAAATCTATGTTTTTGGATATACAAAATACAAAGATATAAGTGGTAACAATTACAAAAAATAATTGTGGAGGGCAGAGAGGTATAGGCAAAGTATATGTGCATGCTATTGACGTTAAGTTGGTATCAAACCAAATATGATTGTTTTATATTTAGGATGTTAAATTTTAACCCCATGGTAACCTCAAGGAAAACAGATGAAAAATACATCCAGATATAAGTGAGAAGGCGCTCAATATGGTAAAACATAAAAAGCAAATAAATATAAAAGTAGGCTTTAATGGAAGTGAGGAACAAAAAAGCTACAACACAAAGGCTAAATAGCAACACAGCAAAAGAAAGCCCTGTATTGTAAGTAGTGACTTAAAATGTAAATGGATTAAACTCTCCAGTCAAAAGGCAGAGACTAGCAGAAGGGAGAAAAAGCTTGAACCAACTATATTCTGTCTACAAGAGACTCACCTTGAAGTCAAAGACACAAGTAGGTTGAGGGTGAAAGGATGGAAAAAAAAAATACCATTCAAGTACTATCCAAAAGAGAGCTTGGGTGGCTCTACAAATATTGCACAAAATAGACTTTAAGATTAAAACAGTTATGAGGGAGAAAGATGGTCATTATATACTGATAAAGGGGACAATTCAAGAGGACAATGTAACAATTGTAAATATATATGTACCTAACAACAGAACCCCAAAATACATGAACCAAATACTGATAGATTTGAAGGTGAAATTGATAGTTCTACATTAACAAACAGTAGGAGACTTTAACACACCACTCTCAATAATGGATAGAACTTCTAGTCAGAAGATAAATAAGGAAGTACAGGACTTGAATGATGCACTAAATTAACTAGGCCTAACAGACATATATAGAACACTGCACCCAATGAAAACAGAATACATATTCTTCTCAAGTGTACATGGATCATTCTCCAGGATAGACTGTATGTTGGGTCACAAAACAAGTCCTGATAAACACAAAAATACTGAAATCATACAGTGTATATTCTCTGAAACAGACTGTAGCTAGAAATTAATAACAGAGGGAGAAAATGGAAAATTCACAAATGTGTAGAAATTAAACAATATACTCTTAAACAATCAGTGGATTAAAGTGGAACTCAGAAGCGAAATTAGGAAATATCTTGAGGCAAATGAAAATGAAAATACAACATATCAAAACTTACGGGATGCAGCAAAGGCAGTGCTGAAAAGGAACTTTATAGCTCTAAATGCTTACATTAAAAAAGAAAGACTTCAAATCAGAGCTCTAACCTCAGAACTAGAACTAGAAAGAGAAGAGCAAACTAAATCTGAAGTGAGCAGAAGGAAGGAAATAAAGATTAGAGTGGAAATAAATGAAATAGGAAAACAAAAAAACAATAGAGAGAATCAACAAAACCAAAAGTTGATTCTTTGAAAAGACAACAAAATCAACAAACCTTTAGCTAGACTAATAAAGAAAACAAAGAGAGGATACAAATACCAAAAATCAGAAATGAAAAGGGGGACATTACTACTGACCCCAGAGAAATAAAAAGGAGTAAAAGCAGATACTATGAAGAACTGCATGCCAATAAATCAGAAGAAATGGACAAATTATTAGAAATACACAACTACCCATACTGGCTCAAGATGAAATAGAAGATCTCAACAAACCAACTGCTAAAGAGATTGAATCAGTCATCAAAAACTTCCCAACAAAGAAAAGCCCAGGAACAGATGGCTTCACAGGTGAATTCTACCAAATGTTCCAAAAAGACTTAACTCCAATTCTGCTCAAAATCTTCCAAAAATTTAAAGAGGAGGGAACACTCCCTAAATCATTCTATGAGGCCAATATTACCCTCATACAAAGCTGGATCAAGAGACCACAAGGAAAGAAAATTGCAGACCAATATCTCTTATGAATATAGATGCAAAAATCCTCAACAAAATACTAGCAAACCAAACTCAACAGCATATTAAAAGAATTATGCACCATGATGAAGTGGGATTTATCCGTGGTATGCAAGGTTGGTTCAACGTAAGAAAGATAATGTAATATACCATGCGAACAGAATGAAGGAAAAAAACCACGTATCTCAATTGATGTAGAAAAGGTATTTTACAAAATCCAGCACCCTTTCTTGACAAAAACAAAACAAAACAAAACAAAACAAAACCCACTTAGAACACTAGGAATAGAAGGAAACGTCCTCAACATGATTAAGGGCATATATGAAAAGTCCACAGCTAACTTCCTATTTCCTGGTAAAACACTGAAAGCTTTCCCTTTAAGATCAGGAATAAGACCAGGATGCTCACCATCACTTGCTATTCAACATGATAGTGGCAATTCTTGCCAGAGAAATTAGGGATGACAAAGAAATAAAAGGCATCCAATTGGAAAGGAAGAAGTAAAACCTTCCCTACTTCCAGATGATATGCTCCTATATACAGATAACCATGAGAAATCCACAATAAAGCTCTTAGAGCTAATAAGTGAATTCAGCAAAATGACAGGGTACCAGACAAAGCATCAAATATCAGCAGCATTATAGACACAAGCAATGAACGATCAGAAAAAGAAATCAGCGAAAAAAAAATTGTATTTACAATAGTAACTGTGCTGGTTTGTACATATTCTGCCCCCAGAAAAAGCCATATTCTTTAATGCAATCTTGTCAGGGCAGATGTGTTAGTGTTGATTAGGTCGGAATCTTCGGATTAGGCTGTTTCCATGGAGATGTGACCCACACAACTGTGATTGACACCTTTGATTAGGGTGTGACCTCTTGATTGAATGTTTCCATGGAAATGTGGCCCCACCCATTCAGGGTGGGTCTTGATCAGTTCACTGGAACCCTATAAAAAGAGCTCACAAACAGAGGGATCTTAGAGCAACTGAGAGTGACATTTTGAAGAGGAGCTTCAGTTAAGAGAGGACAAAACATCCCAAGAGCAACATTTTGGAGAACGTCATTTTGAAAAGCACCTGGGAGCAAGCAGATGCCAACCATGTGCCTTCCCAGACAACAGAGGTTTTCTGGACACCACTGACCATCCTTCAGAAAAGGTACCCTACTGTTGATGTCTTACCTTGGACACTATTATGGCCTTAAGACTGTAACTTTGTAACCAAATAAACTCCATTTAAAAGAGCCAATCCATTTCTGGTGTTTTGCAAAACGGCAGCATTAGCAAACTGGAACAGCAACTAAAAGAATCAAATATCTAGGAATAAATCTAACCAAAGATATAAAGGACTGGTACACAGAAAACTACAAAACATTGATAAAAGAAATTAAAGAAGACCTAAATAAATGGAAGGACATTCTGTGTTCATGAATCGGAAGACTAAATATTGTTAAGATGTCAATTCTACCCAAAGCAATTTATAGATTCAATGCAGTTGCAATCAAAATTCCAACAACCTTCTCTGCAGAAATAGAAAAGCCAATCATCAAATTTATATGGAAGGATAAGGGGCCCTAAATAGCTAAAGTTCTCTTGAAAAAGAAGAATGAAGTTGGAAGGATCATACTTCCTGATCTTAAAACTTATTACAAATTCACAGTAATCAAACAGCATGATACTGGCACAAAGACAGCCATAAAGACCAATGGAATCAAACTGAGAGTTCAGAAATCAATCCTCACATTTATGGCCAACTGATTTTTTGATAAGAGGGGCAAAGACCACTCAATTGGGAAAGAGTGGTCTCTTCAACATATGGTGCTGGGAAAACTGAATCTCCATTTGCAAAAAAAAGACAGAGGAGGATCCCTACCTCACACTATATAGAAAAATCAACTCAAAATGGATCAAGAAACTACATATAAGAGTTAGAACTATCAAACTCCTAGAAGAAAATGCAGGGAAGCATCTTCGATACCTTGTGTCAGGCAATAGTTTCTTAGACTTTAAATCTGAAGCACAAGCAACAAAGGAAAAATAGATAAATGGGACATCATCAAAATTAAAAACTTTTGTTCCTCAAAGGACTTTATCATGAAAGTAAAAAGACAGCCTACATAGTGGGAGAAAAAATTTGGAAACCACATATCTGATAAAGGATTAAAAGCCAGAATATATAAAGAAATCCTTCAACTTAACAAAAAGACAAACAGCCTAATTAAAATACGGGCAAAAGACTTGAACAGACATCTCTCCATAGAAGATATACAAATGGCCAAAAAACATGAAAAAAATGCTCAACATCATTAGCCATCAGGGAGATACAAATTAAAATCACAATGAGATACCATTTCACAACCATTAGAATGGCTATTATTAAAAAATGGAAAATAACAAGTGTTGGAAAGGAAGCAGAGTAATAGGAACACTCATTCATTGCTGGTGGGAATGGAAAATGGTGCGGTGTTTGGCAGTTCCTCAGAAAGCTAAGTATAGAACTACCATATGACCCGGCAATCCCACTACTAGGTATATACCCAAAAGAATTGAAAGCAAGGACTTGAACAGATATTTTCACACTTATGCTTTTCAGCGGATTATTCACAACTGCCAAAAGATGGAAGAAATCCAAGTGTCTATCAAACAATGAATGGATAAACAAAATATGGCATATATATATATATAATGGAACATTATTCAGCTGTAAATAGGAATGAAGTCCTGATGCATGTGACAACATAGATGAACCCTGAAGACATCATGTTGAGTGAAATAAGCCAGATGCAAAAGGACAAATACTGTATGAATCTCCCTGATTTGAAACAATTAGAATAAGCAAACACAAAGAGTCAGAATCTAGAATATATGTTACCAGGGGCTGGGATGCGGGTAGGGAATGGGAAGTTCAGACTTAAAATGTACAGGGTGCCTATTTGAAATGATGGGAAGGTTCTGGTAATGGATGTTCGTGATGATAGCACAACATTGTGAATGCAATTAACAGCACTGAAATATATACCTAAATATGATTAAAAGGGGAAATGTTAGATTGTATATACGGTAAGAGAACAATTTTTTTTTTTTAATTCATGGAACTACACTATACAGTGAACACTAAGTTAAACTATGAATTTTAATTAATACTACAATTATAAAATTGTGCTACCATCAATTGTAACAAATATTCCACACCAATGCAAGATGTTGATGATGGGGTGGCATATGAGACTGTTGTATTTTATTCATGATTGTTCTGTATACTCATAATTTATTTAATTTTCTTTTTTAAAAAAGAAAGGATACCACATACTATAATACATTAACCTGTCTTAACTGTACTATTTTGGGATCTTATGTCATTATTTTAAGTATTATCTTTAAAATCATTAGCAACAACAACAACATTTAAAAATCCAGCCAATAAATAACTTGCTGAGATTATTCCTCTATTACTACATAGATAATATTCATCAAACCACAAAATTTTGTCTATTAATAAAAATAAGCTAAGAGAAAGTCATACCATCTGTCTTTGAATGACCTGAAGTATTTAAATCACATCCTTTTCCAACTTCCATCCCAGTTTCTCCCGTTGTAACAGGGCTGTTTTCTGCTGAAAAGACGATGGGTATTTTATTGAATGGAACTCATACTTAAAATAAAATGCCTAACCATATATACCTAGGAAGGTAGAAATACATAAGATTTTACAAGAAGCAAAATACATGCTGAGCATACAGGAACACTAAGACAATGGCAAAGAGAAAAAAAAAATTGAGACTAGAGAAACGCTGATACTTTTAGTCAACTCCAACAGGTTGGAATAAAGTACAAGGAGTAAGTACTGCTTTGAGAAAAGGCAAAAATGTAGCTGTCTTTTCTTATCTCAACAACAGCTATGATCTTTCAATAGCACCCCCAACTCCCGAATAAAGCTGACATTTCCTAGTCTGCTATTAAAAGTTTCTTCAAAATCTGGCCCCAAATCTGTCTACTTTTATCTACTATTTCCTATTCCAGCCAGATAGGTCATTAACACTCCTAACTCTTTAACGGAATGTTCCTTCCTAATGTGATTCCCGATGTTGTGAATATTTCAAGACTTACGGTTCCTTACCACTTCTGCCCGAGTGACTGCTTCTTTCTTTGAACTTACAGTTGCAGAAAGTTACATTACTAACCTGGCCCATCAGCATTTACCATCTTGGGTGGACACAAAGATAAGCCCCCTTGAGGAAGACTTGCTGCTCAGCTGCAGGAGTACAGTCATCTCCTTTCTCAGGCAACACATTTCCAGTGATTGAGCAGGGTGAAAAGGCTTGGCCATTTCAGCCTGACTGGGGACACACTGACAGACATTACTTACTCCAGAGCTCCCAGCTGGATTGGTCAGCACATTGTTGGTCTACATGGTAGTTTGATTTCTTCTGCTGATCAATTCTCCTTCCCTTTAAAGATGTTGAGGCCTAATAAACATTTTTCATCCCAAACTCCATCTCAGAGTTTGTTTCCAAAGAACCCAATCTGTTTTTTCTTTAATAGTTCTCATATATTCATATCTGGTATTTCTAAATACACTATTATAAACTTCTTGCAAGGAAAGCCCATGTATTATTTTCTTCTATTCCTATAGCACTTATTGATAGTACTTTTCCTATAGCACTATTCCTATAGCACTTTTCCTATAGCACTATTGACAGCATTTTTCCTATAGCACTTATTGATGAGCACTTATTGATATCACTTATTAATGTGCACTACCGACACAAACATAGTAAGTGTTTGTGTCAGACAGGAAAGGTTAGGTTTTCTTCGTCAACAAATCATCATTAAATTTCAATGGCTTACATTCTTTCTTTCTTATAGGATATTTAAATTCATAATCACTCACATCATCTTCACTCATGGGACCACGCTAGCTAAGAAAAGCCCCTACCTGAAATAACGTCAAGTTATCATGGTAGAGGGAAAAAAGAACGTGTGAAACAATGCTCCGGCTCTTAAGCTTCTGCCTGGAAGTGTCACACTTAATTTCTGCTTATATTTCAATGACCAAAACAAGTTACATGGCCATGCCTGAGCTCAAAAGGGTAGGGAAGCATAATATTCCCTTAGGGTTGAGTACCAAATACAGGTGAAAGGTGCCAGTTTACCCCAGCCACAGCATTCAAGTCATACTAAAAGAATAAGTAGGTGAATGAACTCAAAACTTAGAGAAGGATGTGCTTTCTTATAACACAGGATGCTCCCATGGATCTGATGCTTTTCTCTAGCTACAAACAAAGTGGCACCGGTTACCCCAAAACAAGAACTTTCTTGTCTCCATCTCAGGAACCTGTAAATCAATATATGGCTAGAAGGAAATCTCAAAATTATGGCTCTGTTAAAGGCTTATATATACTTGGCCAACTTTGACATACCTGCGTATACCAAGCAACAGCAATACCAAGAATAAAAAAGAATATTATGATGATCAATTTATACAGTCCATCCCAGCAACATGTACTTGTGAATCAAAATATTTAAAGACTAAATTTACTATATGTTGTATGTTTTAACCTCAAAACCTTTTTGGGAAAAGCAGAACATACACAAATACTATCTTACATGCTATAAAAGAGTACTGGTCATAAATCTCAGGTGATTATCTTCAAATGTTGGAGAGATGGGTGAAGAAAAGGGCTCCTGTGTTGGGCCAACGAGAACAATAGTACAACAATACTGTTGGCAATGGAAAAGGAAACAAGCTCTTGGTAATCGCTTTAAGGGCACAGGTATAGAGGGCTAAAATGCTGTTTTGCCTATTTAAATTTATAAGACAAGACTATGTAGTACTTTGTTCAGATTTGCTCAGCAGAGAACTGCATGCTGAGGTAACCAGTGTAACCAAAACATCATCAAGATCACTGATGCACAATGAATAAATATCAGGTTCATTAGCTCTTGAAGATTAATAAAATTTAGGTAGAAAGTGTTTCTGTGATAGAATAAAGAATTATTTTAAGGTTCTGGATCTAGTTGTCAATCTAATGCAGCAGGCCGAAGACTGACAATGAAAACATTACATCTACAGAGGGAGAGGAACAACGGACACCATGGCTGTGACTTATCAGGAACCCAGGAATCTTCTGACTTGGGGTAGGCTGTGTCATATGCCTCCAATAACATGGATCCTTGGAGTTATGACCTTGATGTAGTAACTGTCCATTAAGAGGGCCTTCTGGGTTCCCAGAGGAAGCACGTGTCCTTTGAAAGAACACTTACTTAGAAGTAAGTGCTTGAGATCTTACACTTTACTGGATAGGTGAAAGCAGCCTTATCCTCCTATCTCTACCTTGTACTCATCTATCAACATACATGCTGGCTTATATTAGCTCTCAATTCTTTTGCTGACACAGTCCACAAATGGGTTCATTTTAGTGAAGATAATCCACAGTCTCCCACACCAATACAAATACCAGTTAACAAAGACCTATACATGGTTCACAAACTTAAGGGATTCAAGGGCTACCTATGGATCATCTTTAATTTTGAGCTTGGGCGTTTAGTTTCCCAGATAATCCTGGTGTACCACCCTGGAACAAGTACGGAGATATAACGTACTTCACTAAGAGACATGCAATTGTTATGGCATTGTTTTAATTTTATTACTTTACATAAAAATAATTGTCAAATGAAGTTCAGATAATAACCCAGCTGTCCTATAAGAAGTAGGAATAATATACTAAAGTGTAAAAAGTTCTCTGTATTTTCCGCATGATTTTTCTGTAAACCCACAGCTCCTCTAATTAAAATAAAATAAAATAAAATAAAGTTTCCCCAGATGATACTGATACACACTGATGATTGACAAGAATCACTGATCTGTTAGAGGCATTTTCACATTCATAAGTCAGTATCATTAATAAGCTCTATAATATATCAAATTAAGAAATATCAGGAAAAATATACATAACCTTGATTAGGAAGAATATCATCAATTACAGCAGGAATTCTAACATCTGGCACCACTTCGCCCTTAGTATGAAATGATTGTGAAGCACTCGATTCAATATTTGGAGTCACTACAGCATAACGCAGCAGTTCTTCATACTCTTCCTATGAAAAGCCAATAATAAATAATGCATTGTAACACAATGGACACTCAAGCAAAAGAACGATAAAGGCAAGAGTTAAAGATGTTCTCTACCTCAGTTCTCTTAAATAGTATTTTCATGTACTAAGGAATATGTACTTTTGATTTATGTTTTTCATTCATCATCAGCACTCTATATAAGTAAATTTCTTAAAAATAAGCCAACAAACAAACAAAAGTCAACAAATATACCTACCCAAGTTTCCTCTACGGATAGGTGCCTTACTAACCCAGATTCTTTAGTATGTCAATTTAACAACAGTGACACAAACATCACCTAGAGTAGGTTCCCTGAAGCCCATCAACATCCACAATAAGGAGAGCTCTTCCCGTTTGGCAGCTGCTTGCAGTGGGGAAGAAATACAAGTAGCCGTTTCTCTTCTTTTCTGAAATTTAGGTCAAAGGTGCTATTCCCAAAGACAGGAAGGCCTAGGGATGAAAATTAATTTTGGCTCTAGTCACCCCTCCAAGCCTGAGTTTCAGGGAATCCAACAATTTTTTAGTCAAATTTCATTTTTAAGATATTTAACCCTTTATAAAAAAGTAATAAAAGGAGCATGCACTCACAAATGTACTAAACACACTAAATTTTAACAGGTCAGAAACTACAAATTCTTAAATCTTTTGTTGGCTGGAATCAAGTTGCTCCCGCCATATAAATACATATGTCAACTTCTTGTAAATATGTTATGGATTGGAAAGGTTGTTGCTCTGCACAAGGTTATTTTTGTTTCATTTTAAATTCAGGTCTCTACACCTCCACTCACGGAAACTGTGTAAGTGAGCACCCAACTATAACACATATGGACCACACCAACTACAAACCACTCAGAGTCATGCACATCTGATGGGGTCAGTCCTTCCTTCTTATGACAGGAGAGCAATGAACTGTGCAATCGCAAATGACCTCATACAATGTTACATACTTATTACAGTACAAAGAGTTTTAGCACTTATTCTAAGTTTTAGTCCTTCTTGTGTGATTTTTACACTTATGATTGAAAGGTTGAAGAGGTGATAATTCAGTTGGTGATCAACACTGAATCAAAATTGTTCTATCAATTCTTTTTTATGTTTTGGGTCAGTCTCATTGAAGATGAGATATGCTACTAAAAAGTTACCACTTTCAACTATTTATATCGAGAATCAGAATTTTTTTGATATCATATAAGCCAAACAAAATATAAAGAAATTTGATACTTAGGCTGATAAAACTGCCCTGATCTTCCATTACCCGCCAATTTCAAATGTATATTTTTCAAGGCAGCTTAATTGTTCTTACCATCTGCCTTTGTGAGAAGTAAATATTACAAATTAGATTTATAAAATAAATCTGTATAACTGTAGTTCCGTCTTATCTACTTTTACATTGGAATTTTAAGTAAAACTGTTTGGAAAAAGTTTATTATGCTAGTTCATGCTTGAAAACTGCTAGTCTTGGGGGGCAATTAAATATAAAGGAATAAACTGGTTTTGGTTTCAACTTTGATTTACATACTTATCATAAATACCTATATGAAGTAAATGTTCATTTATTGCAAATGCAAACTGTTACAGAAGTTAAAGGCTAAAGGCCAAACAGAAACACAGAGAGCTATTCCAAAGAGAGAACTGTTATAAAGTTCAATAATCAGAATCCTCTTCATACTGCTATAGTCAACTCCTCTTGTTAAGTGATGCTCCCTTTATGACAATTAAACAAATGTCTGAATTCTAAACTTAACATTTCCTGATAGAAAATAAAATTATTTCTTTCACATTATGGTTATCATTGATGCAACAGGCTCTTATTAGGAAAAAAATGATTTAGAATATCATTGAAAAAACACTCAATTTTTATGCTAACAAGAATAACTATCATTCTCTAAATTGATCTAAATACCCTTAAACTTTAAAAATACAATTCCTGGATCATATCAGTTTTCTAGTTATTAATAAATGTAAGTGGAAATTCTGAAATCGTTTCATAAATTGGGGTGATACTTGTTATATTCACAGGTTCTTATATATCTGAATGTATGAGTCAGTCCTTATAAGCTAACATAACATCAACTTTCAAGTGCAATAACTCCTTGTGCTAGAGACTACTAACAGTCTAACCATATTTCTTTTAGTTAATAAAACCCCAGGGTTTGACCTGGGCAAATACCACCCAGCTACATTTCCCTGCCTCCCTTGCAGCTATGTACAGCCAAATGACTAAGTTCTGGTCTATGGAATTTGAATGGAAATGATATGTTCAACTCCAGGTCAAGTCCTTAAAACGGAGCTGCTTAGTTTCTACTTCCTGTTCTCCTCTTTCCATGGGCTAGAGAAGGTAGTGAGCCAGCTCTGACATTGCTAAAAAGGCCAACATCTCAGGGCATGGCAGAGCAAGAGGAAGGGGCTGGGTCCTCAGATAACTTCAGGACTATATACCAGCTCAGATTTTTACAAAGGAGAGAAACAAATGTTAAAAGCAACTTGCTTGAGCTGCTCCTATTTGGTTTCTGTTAAAACAGTCAAAACAATACCCTAACTATGATAAATCCCAAATAGCCAAAGTAAACTTTTGACTTTGGCTAAGAATATATAAAAGTGTGGCTACTTCATATTTAGAGGTCAATAAAATTTTTAGAATCTTTCCTACCAGTAGGCATTACAACTAGATTGAGCCAAATCAGTTCTGCTCAGACAGAGCTAGCTTATTACCACCTCCAGCCAGCAGGGAGGAGAAAATAGAAGTAGAAATTAGTGGCTTTAACTTGTAGCTTCCCTAGTCTGACTTCTGCTGTGGATCAGAAAAGAAAGAAAAAAAGATCCAACCACATATTCCAAAGTTCCTATAGCAATTACCATGACTTAAAGGGAGGTAATAGGCATATATTATTGGTATTCAATGTATATATATATATTTATTTTACTTTAAGGAAAGATTTTAAAGATCAGTTATATTTAAACAACCATTTTAAAATTTCATATATATAGACATGGGCTAAATAGACTATTCTTTAGTTAGGGATCAAAACAAATAATACTGCCTTTCTTACCTGTCAAAGATAACCTGTCTTAAGGTAAGCATGTATCCTAGAGTAACAACCAAAATTTGTAATTTTGATTCCTCTAATAGCTGAACTGATGTGACCCTGAAATATAACTCAACTCATACATTCCAGGAGCCAGTTAGGGTCAAGGGCAACTTGGCTGACAGTTTGGAACTGTGCTCAGAGGAAGTTATCAGTGAATAAAGCCCCACAGATGCTGCCCATACACAGCATTTACTATCTTCAGTTTTATGAAGTATACAAAACCGAGGCAGTAATGAAAAAAATCCCTTAAGAGGAATATTGATGTATGAGTGGCTTCTATTTAAATGTTTACTGTATTTGTAAAAGTAAATTATCTATTTTATTCTTTTATATTTTATTTTATTTTTTATACTTTTAAATTTTATTTTTAAGGTAATTCATGGTATTTATATTTTGAATAGTGTCTAGTAATAGAACCCAAAATTATAAAATTGTATATACAGGAAATATGGGCAGACTTTTAACTTTAGTGCACTAACCTAAAGGTCACAAGTTGAGGGTTACTAATAAACACAATTGCAGTTGGACTGGTATTATGAACATGTAACCAATAACACAAAATGATTTCTGGTATGCCCCTCTCCCTCTCTTAAATTCCAAACCAGAGATTTATTTTTTTGATTTGTAGCTTTGACTCTTGACATAATGGCAATTCAAGATCTTACAAGGTGTTTACTTTTTAGTATAAATTAGTTAGTTGGTTCTTTCTTGAAGGAAGTTTTGATGAAAGGCACAGGAAAACTCTGTCACCTAAAAAGAACACTTAGGGGGAGAGGTACCATCAAGTGAAGGCAAGGCAAGGCAGGGATACAAGCCAAGCAACCCCACTGATCACTGCAGCTAGTGCCAGCATATTATAGACTTTGGGAAAGGAGAGAATTAGTGCAAAACTGAAAAGTGAGGACAAAATTTGGACACTTACATGTCAAACAGGGGGCATACCTGGCTGTTGCTATGGAATGTTGTTTTTCTTTACTTCCCCAGCAGAAGAAAGGAATATGCCCCTGCCTAAATCCCCACAAGCCTTCACTCTGCAGGTCTCAGGGGGAAACACATGGTCCTGAAGACTCTGGAATGAGTTTATGTTTGTGCTGAAGTTGTTTAAGAAAGAGTGCATAGCCACACGGTGGCCCCATGCACTGAAGGAGCATTGCATTACATAGGATCCCTGGTTTCTCAGCAATTACAGTTAAGACTCAAAGATCAGGGAAGGCTAATAGAGTAACTGCTATGAGGTATTTTAACATATTCCTAGAAAAATACTTTTAATAACAGATTTTTTTTTAATGGAGTATAATGTGACTTTTAAACTACGAAAATGTAGGGCTATAGTACAAAAAGGGGTCAGAGGTTGAAAATCAAGATCAAGTGGACAGGAATATATTACTGCAATGAAACCTTGGAAAAGACAGAGAACTCTCTTGTTATCTGTCTGGAGGAAGGAGTGAGACTATGGGGGAATGATGGCAAAGAAAGGCAAGATTTTTGAGTCAGACAGATTTGGTTTTAAATCCAGGTTGCTTACTAATTCTGTGTTGTAGGCTAAGTCACGTTACCCTGCTATGCTTCAGTTGACTTATCTGCAAAATAGAGATGATATTATCTCCTAAGCGTTGTTCAGTCAATTAAATGGGACAATGTAATATTGGCCATCTAATATGGTGCCTGACAATATAGCAGTTGCTCAGCAGCTGCTACTTATTTCTTCACACCAGGCAAGGGTAAAAACACTCTTGCAATGTACTGGCTTAATTTAGCATGAATATAGCTAATGCTAAATAATTCAAATTTGGGGAAGTTGTTTAGAATCTACCCCTGGATACCCATGGACATTTCCCAAGAATGAGGCTAAGATATAAAAATAAAACATGTGGTATAAAAATAAAATAAATGGGGGTGGGGGGAGTAGGAGGAGGGAAGGCAAGGTGAAAAAGGTGGAATGCCAATGTCACAAAACTCCAGCCTACTTTTATCCTAGTAAATATTTACAGATATTTTTATCAATACCTTCCCAATTTCTAAATCCATAATTTCAATTAAAAGAATAAATTTATTTCATAAAATACTTCTTATAGCTTTTTCTCAATTACAGTGTCAGCCGGAACTTACTCTACTTAGATATCAACATGATGCCCAGCTTTTCCCCTCCTAAGTGAAAAAATTATAAAACCCAAGATAAGTCATGTCAAAATTCTCTTACTTAAAACCTACTCTAGAAATCTGAACCTATATTTTTGATGATGAAACATTTAGAAATTAAAAAAACTGAAAGCATCTAATGTAAAAACCACACCTTCTGCAATCAACTTATCCAATGTATCTGTCAACGTCCAGCCCAGGCAGCAGAATGTGCTGAATGTTGTGGCAACCAGGAATAGAACCTCAGGGTAGAACACAAGAGGATTTAGGGCCCCAGAACTCTGGATGGTTTGATACTGTTTTAATTTGCATTAGAAGTGAAAGTAGCATTCATGAGAGCCAGATATAATGAAAAAATCAAGAAAAAAATGTCTTGAAATTTTCAGATTTTCCTACCAGTGTTTTGTTTGAAGTCCTTGTACAAAGCATTTGGAAAATTAATGATTATTTCCTGAAATGCTAAACCAGTGTAAGGTAATTCCCAAAATTTTTAAAGTAATTCCCAGAGTCTGATATTATTGTAAACTGAAAGACTCCTTTGTAAATGGCATGAACAAATGAAAAATGTATTCCTCATTTTCTTTCATATCATCACTTTTTTTTTTTTTTTTCACTTCTAAAAATAAACTTTATTTTTAGAGCAGTTTTAGGTTTACAGAAAAACTGCACAGAAAGTACAAGGTTCCCATAACTGCCTCCCTCCCCAAACACGCCATTTCCCCACTGTCAACATTTTGCTTTAGTTGGTACATTTATTAAATTGATGAATCAGTATTGACTCATTAGTAACCCAAGTCCATAGTTTACATAGAGCTCCCTCTGGGTTGTACAGTTCTCTGGGTTTTGACAAACATGTAATGTCTTTTTCCAACATTATGGTAGCATCATCTAGAACAGTTTCACTGCCCTAAAAATTATGTGCTCCCCCTGGTCATTCCTTCCCTCCACTCCAGCCCCACAACCCCTGGCAACCACAGATCTTTTTCCCATCTCTAGAGTTTTGCCTTTTCCACAATGTCATATAGTTAGAATATTCATAGAGTATATAGCCTTTTCAGACTGATTTTTAAGGTTCCTCCATGTCTTTTCATAACTTGATAGCTCATTTTTCATCAATGGATAACATTACACTGTATGGACGTGCCACAGTTTGTTTCTCCATTCACCATGGAAGGGCATCTTGGCTGCTTCCAGATTTTGCTGATTAAGAATAAATCTGCTATAGACATTTGAGTGCAGGACTTTGCATGGATGTAAGTTTTCAACTCCTTTGGGTAAATAAATACCTAGGTGTGCAACTGCTGGATCATACGGTAAGTTTATGTTTAGCTTTATAAGAAGCTGCCAGACTGTCTTCCAAAGTGGGTGCACCACTTTGCATTCCCACCAGCATTACATGAGAATTTTTATTGCCATTTATCAATTTTTAAAAAACAAAAAAACAAATATCCTTTGGTGTTCAGTCTCATTTTTTCAAAAGTATGGTCACTTTCATAACAGTAAGGTAACTCTTTACTCTGGAAACAGTGGTCAGGTAAGTAGTTGAATCCTGCAGAAATGGATATTTTCTGACCCGCGGGAATGTGCCTAAAGCACGTTTTAAAATTTTATTTTTTATTAGAGTTGCAGGTTTACAGAAAAATCATGCAGAAAATACCAAGTTCCCAGATACCCCTCAAACACTCAGTTTTCCCTATTAACATTCTGCATTAGTGTGGAATCTTTGTTACAATTGTGAAACGGTATTATAATTATTCCATTAACAATAGTTCATAGTTTACATTAGGGTTCACTTTTTTTTTGTGGTACACTTCCATACTTTTTTTAATATATTCTAAAAACACATAAACACCTTAAAACTTCTTTAACTACATTCAAACATACAATTCACGATGTGCTACTGTCCTCACCAAACACTACCAAGACTTTTCCATCACCCCAAACAGAAACGGCACCAGCTTGGCATTAACTCCCCACTTCCCACCCCCAACTCAGCTCCGGGTGATTTGCTCGAGCCAATACCATGAAATGGGTCGTGTTAAACGATGGGCATTGATTAGCTCACGGTTTTGAGACTACAAGAAAGTCAAGGTCAAGGTATCATCAAGGCGATGCTTTATTCTGAAGACTGTGGTGTCTAGGCTGGCTCCCGCCATCCTTGGTCCTTAGCATGTCACATGGCCAGGTACATGGTGGGGTCTCCTGGCTGCTCGCTTCTCTTCTGGGCTCTGTTGCTGTTTAGCCTCTAGCTTCACGTGGCTTTCTCCCCATCTGAATTTCATTCCTCTTACAGAGGATTCCAGTAATAGGATTAAGCCTCATCCTGACTGAGGTGGGCCACTCCTTAACCGAAGCTGCCCCGTCAAAAGGTCCCACTGACCATGGGTCCACCACACCCACAAGAACGGGTTAGATTTAAGAACATGTTCCTCTGGAGTGCATACAGCTTCAAACCACCACACAGTCTAGTTTATCCTAGTTTCAGACTTTATGAATTTGCTTATTCTTATTATTTCATATACACGGGATCATACACTATTTTCCTTTTCCTTCTCCTGGCTTATTTCACTCAACATGGTATCTTCAAGGTTCATCCATGTTGCTGCAAGTATCAGAACTTCATTCCTTTTTATGGCTGAATAACATTTCATTTTATGTATATACCGCATTTTGTTTATCCACATGTTTCTCGATGGATACTTAGGTTGCTTCCACACGAATGTCGATGAAAATCATCAGCGAGCTGTTCTCAGATGGAATCCAGGCAGGCACGAGCGCCGCAGCTGACCCCGCCAGCCCCCCATCCCCGTAATTCCAGCAACAAGGGCGTCAGGAGGAGGTGGGGACGCCCCAGGGGCGCAGAGAAGCCCACACCTTCCTGCGTTCCCGGCGCCTCTGGCGATCCCGGGTCGGGAGGACGGACCCACGGCGACGCCCGACAGGGAGGGGACGAGGCTGTCGGGCCCAGAGGAGGGACTCGGGCCTCCAGGTCGCCCAGGACTGTCCGAGGCTGAGCCCGCCCGGGCCCCGCTCTCTGCGCCGCCCCCCCCCCGCCTTGTCCGGGGCGGACTCCAGGACCCGGCGGCCAGCGCCCTCCCGCCCAGGCCCGGCCCTCCACGGGCTCCGGCTCAGCCGCCCGCCGGCCTCGGGGTCCTGAGGCCTCAGAGGGACAAACCCCCTCACCCGGGCGCAGCCCCTCCGTCTCCCGCCCGCGGGCCACAGGCTGAGGGGCAGGGCCCGACCCCACCCAGGGACGCGCCTCCCAGGCACTCCTGGAGGCGGGCTGGGGGAAGCCCCGGGGAGGCCGCGCGGGGGACTCCCGGGCCGGGGGGGTGCAGGGGAGGAGGGGCGGGGTGGGGGGTGCTGTCCGGGACCGCCGAGCCGCCCCCCAGGGAGACCCGCACGGAGCTCCCCCCCAAGGGAGCCGCCCCCTGACGGAGCTGGGCGCCTCAGCCCACGGCCGCCCCGGGCCCCTCCCCACGGTAGAAGGGGCGGCCCCACAGCTCACCCTCAGGCGGGGCCGGAGTCACCACATGGACGCGGCCCTCGGCCCTGGCTCCCCCACGGCCCAGGAGGAGGCTGGGACCCCATCACTTCTTTAAAATAAAAAGTTCATGCCAAATTTAGACATTTCTTCCTACCTGAAGACCTGAAGAGACAGAACTGCCTTGATCAGAGTCGTGCGGCAATACCGGAAGTGAGCATTTCTCCTCATCTGATGACATTCTGCACAAATACTATAACATAGAAGAGATATTTAGATTTTTTCCTCTCAATTGGAAATAAAATGCTTTCTAGACATATGTAAATGCAACAGCATCCTAACCTGCAAACAATCTATGTGATATGTTAAAAATCATTCAACATATTTGGCACCTAAATCACTAGGCAAGAAAAAATAGTCAAAGGACTCAACCCTCAACATTAGTGAGTTTATGATGTAGTTAAACAGACAAGTGTGCAAAAGGTTAAAGAAAAATGGAGGCTTCTCAGAAAAATCTCCAGTGGGGCCAGTTGAAAACAATAGATTGTGATCACTGTTCTCAAGTAATGTATGATAATCTGTTAAATATTGAACCAAGGGAGAATGAACAATTGTGCGAATCCCCTGCTTAGGACCCTTTTGTTCCCAGATAATAAAAAAGGAGGTCCTCTGGGGATTTCAGCAAGGGTAACGGGCGTATCTCACCAGAAGATCACAACCCCTGCTCTAGAAAAGATAGTAAGGGAGAACAGAATACCCTCAGTCTTTACCTGCAAAGGTCTGGCTATGTCCTAAATCCCTGTCATCTACCACTCTCCTCTACCCCTAAAATCACAGAGTTAACAATGCTAATTAGGGGGTTGAGGAGTGATAGAACTACTGAAGGCTCCCACTTTCAGGCAGAGAGCTAAAAACAACTTCAGTAACATATCCTACATTTGATAGGTAAGGCAGACTGTTGGCTGATCCATAATATCTGTTTTCTCCCTCTTCCCATAAGTAATGGTTTTATTCTTAATTTGATGCACAGACTTCCACTAAAGATGTATTTCCTAGCCTCCCTTTTAGCTAGGAAGAGCATACTAGTTTAGAAAGGTTACATTCCTTAGGTCGATACTGGATGTTGAATCATTCAATAAAATTCTATGATTACTTGAATAAATACTCCATCAATTTATTAATTCATATTAAATAACAGAAAATGCTTAAATAACCAGCACTCTTATCCTTTGCAACTGGTAAGAATGAATAGATTCAAATAGATGCATAGAAAAATTGTTTAAAGTGCTATCCAAAAAAAAAAATTATGAAAGTACTTTTAGTAACAAGCAAACAAATTATTTAAAAGATGAATAGTGACTACTAAAACTATCTGATCACCAGTTACGGGTAAGACGTTGAAGAATGTAAGATGAAGAAGAGGGTCTTTGTCCTCAAAGACTTTGCAGTGTGTAGGGAGGGCCAGACATGGACAGAATATGATTGATTGATGAGAAAAGTGCTGTTAGACCCTAAAACAACAAAGTTAACAAAGTAGAGAGGTGGGAGTACTCATTTTTCATGGGAAAGATTGTGGAGGTGTGAAGAAGTGGGGAAGGAGTAGGAATCAAAGTTTTTATAGAGAAGATAATCCAGGGGTTCAGACCAAAAAGACAAGCAAGTTTCATCCAGAAAGATGGATAAAAGATATATCATAGACAGTAGAGCAGAATAAGCAAAGGCAGCAAGGCATGGACAGGTATGCTAGGAACAGCAAGTAATTTGATAAAACTTAAGCAAAGGATGCAAAGCAGGGTTCTGCTAAAAGTAAAACTGAAGGGTAAGGAACAGCCAGATCCTAGAAGGCCTCGTGCTATGTTAAAAAGTATGGCCCCTATGCTAGAGCTTTATTCAAGAGAAGTTATTAAAAAAAGTTTTAAACAAGTGATAATATGATCAGACTTGCTTCATGGAAGGATTGTTTTGGCAGCTTTGAGGATGGACTGGAGAGGCGGGATACTGAAGAGAGATTGATAGCCTATTGCAGTAGTCCAAGAGATTACTGTTCTGACAGTAATCCAGGAAGCAAATGAGGATTTGAATCTAGAAGGTAGCAATGGGAAGAGAATGGAGAGTATGACTTTGAGGACAGCTGTTTTATGGTAGTGGAAATGATAGATCATGGTCAATACCTGGAAAAGGGGCTAAAGGGAAGAACAACTCACAGCTTTCTGATTTCTGACTTAGGTGACTAGACAGCTGACAGCCACTCACCAAGGCAGAGATGGAGGAAGATGAGCAGATTGTGAGGAAAGACGAGTTCAGTATCAGAAATCTTGGGTGTAAGGTGCCTCTGAGCAAGGGAGGTGAAGTTGCAGGTATGCAGTATACGGCCACATCAGGTATGTACTGCACAACTCCCACGACTGCCCTTCACAATGGCTACAATGTGAGTGGTGCTTCCTGGAGTTATGCGATGTAGGGGTCCTGCATAAAAGGTATACAAGTAGGAGATACAGTTTGAGGATTATCAACGTAACAAGGAATAATGAAACAAGGGAGTGGATACGATCACCTAGGACAATAAGTGTGAGAAAGAGTTCTTAACCTGAGGTCCCTACACACAAAGTGCATGTAACATCTTTAGTGTAAATGCACGTGTGCATTTTTCTAGGAAGAGGATCCTTAGCTTTTAATGTGTTGAAAGGGGACTATAAACCTAATAATGTAAAGGACCACCACTGTGAGTGAGAAGAGAGTTAAAGTCAGAACCATTAGCATTTTAGAGGGTAAGTAAAGAAAAAGAACCAGCAGAGAAGACTGAAAAAGTAGAACCAGGAGAGTAGCATCACAAAAGTTTCAAGGAAATAGTAGTCAAAGCATGATGCCAAAGATCGGAACAGTCCCTTGAATCTGGTAAAGTTGCTGTGACATTTGCCTGAGCAATTTCGGTGCAAGTGGAACAGGTCTCAATTCAAGCTGAAGAACAAATGAGAGATGAGAAAATTGAGGTAGAAAGGGCAGATACAGGGAATAGTGAAATAGGAGAATGGAAATAGCGGATGGAGCTAGACCATGAAGACCTTTAAAGGAAATAACTTTATTCAGTGAGTTTTACTGTGTATATTAACACAAGATAAATGAACTAAATCTCAGCTTGACTGTCTTTAGTTAAGACAATTAGGAAGGATAAATAAGCACATTCATCTGCAACAAGGAATGGCAGCTTTACTGACTTCAAATCCACCTTGTGGTAACTTAGTTCATTTATATTGTAATTCACTTCTTCCTTTATGATTTGTTTGCAGACTAGAAAGTAGTAGGAGTGGGGGTGAGGTGGTGCTGATTAAAAAACAAACGGGCTGAAGAGTATGGTCCGTTTTTAAAAAGACTTTTTGAATACAGATACTGAAGATAAAAACCAACTATTACACTCTTGGAAAATATGCTGTAAAGTCTTCCCATCTGTTGTGTTTTGCTCCCAAAGGTACTACAGTTTATTTGAAATTCCATGTTCCTTACTGTTTCTAGATTCAGAAACAAAGGAGAAAAATGAATCCTGCTTTAATGGATGGCAGCTGTACATTAATACACTAAATTTCCAGTACGCACTAAACTAAGGTATCAAAAAACCACAAGATGAAAAGTTTTGAGGGCTTCTCTTTTGCCAGAGAGATAAAATTACGTCTTGGTAATTATCTGGCTGATAAGAAAGAGGGGTTCGGGTTTTCAAATGTAACCCCCAAGGGGCAGAGAAAGGATGAATTAACTTGCAAACTGGAGTCACGGTGATGTCCCCTTGCCTTTTACGGGTCTGAAAGCAAAGAGGAGGGGGCGCTCAGGCCCTCCTCATGTCAGAGGAAAAAAGCAGTTGCAAGTAAGTAAAGGGTTAGAAATTTTCTTCAATCACCTTCCCAACCCATTCCTGTTTTAAGCAAATTCCTACTTAAATAAAATGAAGTTTTAGGCGTGCTAATTTTTTTCCTACGTTTTAAAATTACCATGGCGACAGTAACCGCTATACTTCCGGCACCTCTCAATCTTGCCCTCTATTTCCCGAAGTCTTTTAGGGGGAAGTGCCTCGGACCTCACGCATCCCCACCACCGGCTATATCATCCGTGTCTCGGAGAAAACAGCCGCAGCCCTTCCGTGTACCAGCCCGCGGGGCGGAAACCCGGGCCGAGGATCTCAAACCCCCATTCCACTACCTTAACCAGAGACACGCGGCCCGCCCGGGCGCCACTACCCACCGTCGCCGGCTCGCGACGGATTCCGTACCCCTCACTCCGCGTCTTCTCACCGCGTCGTCGCTAAAAACACACACACAAACACACACCAAAAAAAACCCAGCAACCCCAGGGGCTACCTAAGCACCAACCTGACAGATTCAAACTGCAGAGGGGAATTAAGGACAGCCTTGTGCATTGGCCCTGAGCTTCAGCAATCTATCGTTTGATTGGCCCCAGTGTCGGGGCGGGGCTGTAGACCTCGGCAAGAGAAGCCGGAATCAAGATATTTAAGAAGAGAAAGGCGCGCGGCTTTGGCCTGTCCTGGGGGGCGGGACCTTGACGAGTACCACGTGTAGTGCCCGGGGAGGCGGGGGGAAGGGGGAAGGCGGGGGAGGGGGAAGTGTCTGGGTGTTGCGCATGCTCAGTTGTCTTCTCTGAGGCTGGGTTGAGAGGTTGCTGAACCCGGCTTAAATCTAGCAAGGCAGTAAGTATGCTGTTGGCTTTCGACAATGCTGATAGCCTAGCTTGTGGTCCTCATATTTTAATCTGCCTAAGAATCAACCGCATCCACAAATCACCTGCAAGAGAATCACCTGGAAGTACTTCTGCTGACTCTCTTCCTTCTGCTAATTCCTTTTGTCTTGGGTAGGGCCAGGGAATCTGGGTTTTTAACAAACACCGCCAGCGATTCTGATGCAGGGACCTGCGTACCATACGTTAAGAAATTGCTAGACTAGGATTTACCAATGACCTCAAACGTGCCCTACTGCAAGACAGGCCCTTCTGGCAAAATGAGTATCTACCTTAGAATCAGATAATAAATCCTGGCTCTGCTGCCCGCTTACTATATTATCTTGAGTAATTGTACCAACGTAACAGGGTTGTAGGGAGATGAAATGAATTAATCTACCTACAATGCCTAACACATAGACATATTACAAATACTAGTCTATCTTTCAACTTGTGTTGCCAACAGATTCGACTCGAGGTACATAAGGATCCAGGTGACAAAGTGTCCAGTCATGGGGTGCCCCAGTGTAGAGAACAAGTAAGGAGACTTTTTTTTTTTGGTGAGTTTTTTAGGCTCCCTGCATTACTTGGAGGGTGATGTATTTATTCATTTCTTCTTCTGTAAGTAGAAATGACATAACCTGGGTCACACCTACTTACATGTGGCAGAGCCAGACCTGTACTCATACAATATACAAACAATGAAGTAAAAAGAACACCAGCAGTTTATCATAAACTATGCTTGTTCACCCTTTTTTCCATCCTTATAAGTGACAAATTCCTGTTACCAGACACAAATTCATACCTGGCTCTAAGACAATTTTTAATTGTCACTGTAGTTGTTACTGATTCACTGTCCTTGTGCTCACCTGTCACTAGACTCCATGTTTCTCTTCTGCCTTCTCCCTTTTGGGGGGCAGATCTTCATAGAAAACCAGTGGGTAAGCCATGCCTTTTCCTCTGTAAAGCTACAGAGAGAAATAGACCAAAACTGGTCTGGAAGTTATGAATGTATATGTGATTCTTTTCCCAGAGTTCTTAGAAAAGAAAAAAGAGAGAAAATAAAGCCCCTGCAAACCCGCAATTTACTTTCCAGCCTGAAACCTACATAATTTCTTTATTTATTCAACAAATATTTATCTAACACCCACCACATGCAAGACATTTAGTTGGTGTTAGGGATAGAGTGTGAATAATGCAGACATCATGGAGACTGGAGTCTTATTGGGGAAAAAGACATGAAACAGCAACAACAAATCTACACAAATGAATAATAATTATGAATTGTGATTGAAGTGAGGTGAAATCAGGAAATGCCTGTCTGAGAAAGTATATTTAAGCTGAGTTCTGAAGGAGGAGTAGAAGCTAGCCAGTGAAGAATTTATTTTATCTAATAAACACTCATATTGTACTTATGATGCTCTGGGCACTGCACCTTAGCATTCATTAACTTAGTTAATTCTCAGAATATCTCTGTAATGTAGGTGCCATTTCTGTCCTCATTTTACAAATACTAAAACTGAAGAACAGAGAGGTTATGTAGCTTGCCCAGGATCACACAGCTAATAAGAGAAGAGCTGGTATTCAAATTGAAGCAGTCTGGAAAAAAATTGAGGCAGTCTTGGCTCCAGAGTCCATGTTCTTATCATTCAAAATGTTCTCTTGGGAATAGCATGGCCAAGGCCTTGAGGTAAGAAAGCATTTGTTGTATCTGAATAATGAGCCAAAAGCCAGTAAAGCTGGAATTTAGTGAGTGAGGGGGAGAGTGATGCTAGCTTCTGGTGGCCCCAGGCATTCCCTGACCTGTGGTGGCATAACTCCAATATCTGCCTCCGTCTTCACATGGTCATCTTCTGTATGTGTCCAAGTTTCCCTCATCTTAAAAGCACATCAGTCATAGTGGATTTATGGTCCACTCTAATCCAGTAGGTCACAATCTTAACTAATCACATCTACAAAGATTCTATTTCCCAAATAAGGGCACATTCTGAGGTTCTCAGTTGACATGGAATTGGGGGCGGGGTGTTACTATTCATCATAGTACAGCGTCTGACTCTGCAGCACTTGTTAAGAGTTTGGGATTTTATTTATAGTTCAAGGGGATGTTTTTAGATGTTCAGAAGAGATGAAAACAATTTGGACTAGAGAGATGGAAAAGAAGGGAAGACAGATATGAGACATGTTTTGGAGGTAGAATTGATGGGACTGGATGGATTGTATTTGAAATGAAGGAGAGAGAATGTCAAGAAGGACTCCCCAGTTTCAGTTGTCTGGCTTAAACAACTGGATGGATGGCAGCATCATTTACTAGAAGAATACTGGAAGAAGAGTAGATTTTGAAAAGGGGCGATCCAAAGTTCACTCTTAAGCATGCTGTTTGAAATGCTTGGAGATTTTCAAGTGGAGTTCCCATTAGACAATTGGACATACATGTCTAGGTCTTAGAAAAGAGGTTGGGGCCAGAATGTATAAACTGGGGAGCCTTAGCATATAGATATTGCAAAATATTGCAAATATGGCTCCAATTCTTCATCTCTCTGTATCCCAGCCTAGGCTATCCTAGATCAGCCTATAGCCAGCTGATACCCAGACAGATAGGTAAGTCCAACCAAGAACTGCAGAGCCACTCAGCTGAGCTAAATATATGTTGGTTGTTTAAAGCCACTGTGTTTGAGGTGGTTTGTTATCTTGACTTATTATGGCAATAGATAACAGAAACAGATGCAATTTAAAGTTAAATTAGATGAGAAAACCTGGGGAAAGAGAGTAAAGTAAGTAGAAAAGAGGGTTCTCTAATGTTTAGAGGTTGGATAGCAATGGATGAGTCAGCAAAGGAGACTGAGAAGGAGGGGCTGGAGAGGTGGGAGGAAACAGCAGGATAGGCTTCAGTAAAAAGTTAGTAAAATGACTATTAAGTGTGGCAATATGGAGGTCATTCACATCTTGAGCCTCCCATGGGCCCCAAGTTCTAAACCTCTGCTCTAGCATGTCTTTTTTTGTTGTTGTTCTCCTGTTTTGGGTTTTGCCATTGTTGAATTTGGCTTGAACTGTTTCTGTTTGTATGCCTTTATTCTTTTTATAAACCACTCTTTGCATTGCTAAATTATTTTCTTAAAATATAGTTGGGTTGTGTCTCTTCTTCCTGAGACTCTTCCATAGTATTGCATGGCATTCAAAGCTCTCCTAAACCTAGCCACACAAAACCCAGAAGGTCTATGCTGGAGTTCCCATATTTACCACTTACTGGGTATAAAACTTTGGGGAAGCTGTGTTCCCTTTACGAGTCTAAGCTCCATCTCTTTAAAAGTTGAGAAAATGTAGACCCTACCAAATCCAAATCTAAATCTGAACCTAAGTATGAGCTTGAACCTGACACTGAACCACTCTGAACTTGAATCCATCCCTCTGAGCCTTTCTCTCAAAATCCATTCCCTCTTTCTGTAGTAAAATAATTGAAGCTGGGCACTTGCCTGCCTAGCTAGACTACATTTACCAGCCTACTTTGCAGTTACGTGAGGCCATGGAATGTGAGTGAAATGAATTGTACCACTTCCTGAACTGAGAGTTAAGATAGGTATACTTTCTTCACGTCCTACTCTGTTGGGTTGAATGACCATGGAGAATAGAGCTGCCCTGTCAGTTCTGTAATATAAGAAAACAATCCTCATATTTTTTTTTTTGTCATCGTATCTTTAAGCCAATCTGTTACAGCCTTACCTCTAATTAAAACCACATCTGTTTCTATATGGATGGATATATAAAGTTGTTGGGAAACAACACATGTGAAAGCATTTGAGATTTTTTTATTTTAAAGCATGGCAGCCAAGTGAGATAGAAAGAACATATAAATTGGATTCATAAGCCCCAAGGTCTAGCTTTCCCGAAGAACAATGGCGTAAAGCTAAGATGGCTCCAGGTACCTTTTGGGAGCATCTCTGGCTACTATTATTGGTAGAAAGAGTTGAACCCCGTGTTATTTTTGCTGGACCTGGGTTAGGAGACCGATTGAGAACCTGCTTCAAGTCACCCCGACTCATCCAAAAAGCCTCATCCTATTATTTATTTAGCTGAGACTATAAGGGAACATTCCCCATCCTGGAGAACTTTAATATTGATGGCTTGTCCTAGGCCAGCAACTGTAATCTAGTCTACCAATTTATGGAGGAAGAAAATAGACTAGAGAAAACTGAATTTACTTTCTTTGCTTTGTAAATTTGGCGACAGTTAGAAAGTGGCATATAAAAGGAAGTCAGAAGGAAGAAAAGGGCAGAGAAGGGGAAAGGCATGAGGGCCAGAACCCTGCCTAGGGTCTAAATTGATGTAGAGGCTGCCATGTTGTTCCCTAAGGGCTTGATCCATTACAGGCTAGTCCCATGGCTGTTTTGCCACAAGACATCTAGACTTGCAGATTTTCTTCCCTTCTTTTTCATCCCACCTATTCCTCACGTCAAAAAGCAGTGTCTTTGTAACACCCTTCTCAGGTTGCACTTTGTTTTTCTGTTTTTCCAGGTAACAAGTGGCCCAACATAGTAATTTAATCTCCACAGAGGATAATCTCCACTGGCCTTCTGGAAGCAATGCTCTGGTTTTTCTAAATGACTGGTGAAATCTGAGGTCAAACAGGAAGGTGTGAAAAGATCATGGTAGATTATTTTTGGGCAAGTTGCTCACAATGCATGTCCCCAAATTGAATTTCTGTGGCTGAACTACAAAGCTTATATAGCATCCCTCCACACACTGATAGCTAAAAAGATGGATTTATTGAGCACATTTAACTAGGGAAAAGGAGAGGATGAAATATTCCCTATCAATAAGGCACAGACCCAGGCTAAATGGCAGGTGTCCTCATATCAGTGATCCAAGTGTGAGGCAGCCCAGCAATGCTGTGCAGGGGCAGGTATTTGTAGTGGATTAAGGATTTATTCAGAATATTTTGATTCCCTGGATTCCACAATATTGCTACACAGCACAGCCTGGCCCTTTTATTGCCCAAGGGAGTTCCTTTCTTGGTCCTTATCATCAGCCTTCTGTTCTTCCTAATTATGAAGACTCATCCTTGAACCTCTCTGTTGGCATCTTCTAGCCATATTAAAAACTGCCTTACTCTTTTAACATTACTTTCTCCTGATAAAACGATCTAGGACTAGCAGTGAGAGGAAGGATTAATTAGTTTATCAGAGAACAATAAACTGAGTGCCACTGATGTTTTGAGTACTATACAGATGCTGTATTATTCTTGGATCATTAGAGCTTCTTAGGGTAGTTTTGAAGTTCAGGGTAATTCAGCTCAATGTTAAGAATCTATGCAATTCTAATTATTATTAAGAGGTTCTTCCTTCCTCTCCTTCCTTCTTTCCTCCCTTCCCCTTTTCACCCCTTCCCCCTCCCTCCTTCCCCTCTTCCCTTCCCCTCCTCTCCCCTCCCCTCCCCTCCCCCTCCCCTCTCTTCCCTTTCCTTTCGTTTTTGTTTTCAATGGATGGAAGAGAGGAGAAACTAGATCTGGCATTCCAAAGCAGATTTTGAAATGTGGTAGAACTTATTTCATCTCCTTGATAGCACCATTTGAATAGACTTTTTTCTGTTCCAATTTGTGAAAGTGAGGGGTCCTGCCAATCTGTACACCCCTCATTGAACACATTCCAAAGTTCATTTCTAATTCTATTGTTTGTGACTTGAAATGCATTTTCCTACAGAAAATTACAAATGTTTTAACTTCAAGGTCAGCTCAATTATGAGTTCATAATAGGGCTGAAACATGTTCACAAGCAATAAAATTTAAAAAGTAGAAAACATACTGCTTCAATCATAGTAGATTTAATGAGAAGGAGACATAACACTAAATAAGAAAGATTTTATTGTGTTTATCTTGATGCTGGTAAAAAAGAAAAAGGGCAATGTGGTGATTTGAAGCTGTATGTACCCCAGAATATACATGTTCTAAAACCAAATCCATTTCTGTGGGTGTGAACCCATTGTAAGTAGGACCTTCTTTTGAGGTAACTTCTGGTAAAGTGTGGCCCACCTCAGTCAGGATGGGTCTTAATCCTATCACTGGAGTCCTTTATAAGAGGAATGAAATTCAGACAGAAAAAAAAAAAAAAAAAAAAAAAAGAAAGCCACAGGAAGTTAGAAGCTGAAATCAATGAAATCCAGAGAGAATGGAGAGTCTAGGAAAGGCCTCCATGTGCATTGCCATGTGACAGAGGAGCTAAGGACCGAGGATTGCTGGCAGCCAAACCCCAGCATGCTACCTTAGCCTTGTGGATGTCCTGATTTGGACATTTCCCCAGCCTCAAAACCATGAGCGAATAAATTCCCATTGTTTAACCCAACTCATTTCATGTTATTGGTTTGAACTGCTTGGGAAACTAAAACAGGTGATATGGTGGGAGTGGGGATATGCTTGTTTACTCAGAGGAGGTGACATGAAACATATTGAATGCCCAGGGAATTGATGAAGAGATGTCAGGAGAGGAGAAGATATGGTAATATTAGTGTGAAGTTCACTAATGCAAGGTGTTAATAATAGGGTGGTATATGGGGAAAAATCCATCCAATGTAAACTATGGATCTAGTTAAGAGTACACTTTTAATATTCTTTTATCATTTGTAACACAGGTACCATACTAATGCAAAGGGTCAACAATAGGGGAGTGTGCCTGTATGGATATATTATGTCCCCCAAAACACCATGTTCTTTAATGCAATCTTGTGGGGGCAGACATATTAGTGTTGATTGGGTTGGAATCCTTTGCTTGAGTGTGTCCACGGAGATGGGACACAATCAACTGTGGGTGAAAGATCGATTAAATTGTTTCCATGGAGATGTGGGCCCTGCCCATTCAGGGCGGGTCTTGATTTAATCACTGGAGTCCTATAAAAGAGCTCACGAACAGGAGGACCTCAGAGAAGCTGAGAGAAATATTTTGGAGATGGCCATTGAAAGTAGACTTTTGCTAGTCCAGAGTTTGCCGGGGAGAAACTAAGAGAATACCCCCAGAGGCCTAGAGAGAAACGTCCTGGGAGAAAGCCATTTTGAAACCAGAACCCTGGAGCAGACGCTAGCCATGTGTCTGTGCCTTCCCAGATTACGGAGGTTTTCTGGATGCCATCGGTGTTCTTCAGTGAAAGTACCCTATTGTTGATGCCTTTGTTTGGACACTTTTATGGCCTTAAGACTATAACTTTGTAACCAAATAAACTCTCTTTATGAAAGCCAATCCATTTCTGGTATTTTGTAGCATTAGCAAACTGGAACAGGAGGTACATGGGAATGTTGTATTTTTTACATGATTTTTCTGTAAACCTACAACATTTCTAATTAAAAAAAAAAAAAAAGAATCTGGGGGAAAAAAAAGATTAGTGTGAAGCAGATACATGTTTTTTGCCCTAAGATGTTACCTGGGGCAGCTGCCTTTTAAGCATCTGTGCTTATTTATGTCTTATATATATCTGTGCTTATATATATGGTGCTTTGAATCCCAAGAATATTAGGTTTCCAACAGAATAACATCTGATATGTGAACTTTATAATTGAAATAGCAATGATTATTGATCCAATTGGACATGACTAATTTCATTAAGTAAGGTCAAATAAAAATACCACTAATTTTATTAAGTAAATCCTATGTTCAACTCTACAGAAGAAATGCGCTACTTTATGTCCTAGAACCTCAGACTTCTGTTGAAAAAGGTCTCTTAGGAGGAAATCTGTTTTCTGTCTTGAGTCCTCTCTTCCCACATACTAGGGCTTTGTCTCCTCAGGTCCCCTATTTCTTCATTTTCTCCTAAAAAAGAACATTTTCTTTTCATTTTAATAATTAAAAAATATAACCACTATATACAGATTAGAGTAGAAAAACCAATCAACATGTACAAGTTACAAAAGTTCCTGAAATGTTGAAAGTTCTCATAGTAATTATTTACCATTCTAATGTATTGAGTCCTCTTCTGAGGTTCACTCCAGTTTTTGTTTTGAGACAGCCTATTCTACCTTGTCTGGATTAGGTGCCAGACCAACTTAGTCTGACTATAGCCTGGGGTTGATATGTTAGTTCTGTGATATGTTAGTTATAGTTGAGTCCCTTCCAGAACATGCTTTCAGAACTAATCCTTGCATCCCACTACTTTCCTTCCCCAGCTGAACCCCCATCCCTTGGGTCCTCAAGGTGACCTAGTATGCATCAAAATCACCTAGAGGGTTTATTAAAACTCAAGTTGCTGGACTCCACCCACAGAGTTTCTGATTAAGTATGTCTGGGGTGGTGTACCAGTTTGTATATATTATGTCCCCCAGAAAAAGCCATGTTCTTTGATGCAATCTTGTAGGGGCAGACGTATTAGTGTTGATTAAGTTGGAAACTTTGGATTAGGTTGTTTCCATGGAAATGTGACCCATCCGAGTGTAGGTGATAACTCTGATTAGATAATTTCCATGGAGGCATGGCTCTGCCCAATCAGTGTGGGCCTTGATTAGTTCACTGGAGCCCTATAAAAGCTCAGACAGAAGGAGCTCACTGCTAGCTGCAGGTGAGAGACACATTTTGAAGATGGCCGTTGGAAGCTGACAACTAACATTTTGGAGAGGCACATTTTTTTTTTTTTTTTAGTATTTTACTAGTTTTTATTTAGAAGGTAGAACCTTCACTTTATCCCAATATTTTCTTCACAGGTAGACTTTGTTTTTATCTCAATGAGTTCTTCTACTCGAGCCAGCACACTTTCAATCAAATCAAATGTAAAAAGAGCTGAATGTAGTACCTTAAGCTGCATTTCAGGAGGCATGTTAGGGATCTCCTCTCCACCTACTGTTATAGAGCAAAGATCTTTACACTTCTGGAGTTCTTGGCTATTTTCTTGGCTATTTTTAATTTCTGCTTCATAGTGTGCTTTTGACATATTAAGTCCTGTATGGAGTGGCTTTAAAAAATTATTCTCAATCTTTCCAAGTTCTGTCCATAATCCAGTATGACAGTCATTTTCATTATCTTTGATAACCAAATACCTCAATAAATTTAATGATGCCATGATCCTATCTGAGTTTTGCAGTAAATCTGTTTCAGCACCCTCTGGGAGAAAGAGTACCAAATCTAGAAGGGAAATCAGCTGTGGTCCTGTAAACCATTTGTTGTTAGGTGTTCTCTTCAATGATACATCAATTTGATTTTTGATATTTTGAATAATAAAAGCTTCCACACCTGAATGATTACTTGTATTCAATAAGCACCTAAACAATGCATATTTGCCTTGTGAATCCAACTTGTTAATATATAGCTGAAGCACAGCTAAACTCTTTTTCCTCAACGTCTCAATGGGGCAAAGTGTCATTACTTTCACTAAACCCTGAGGTACAGTAAGAAAACTCTTGATTTCTAAATACTGATGAAGTAGACTGTTGTCTTCCATTCTCAATAAACCATTCTCCAATAGATTCAATCCTTTGGAGAAAACAGACTCTTCTGTTCTTTGCAAAAAGACTTCAACATGCCCCATATTAAGTTGCAAGAGGTACGATGGGCTGAACACCAGCGGAAGCTGATCAATACCCATGCCCAGTACAAATACTAGATATGCCAGAGAAGCCATTCTCCTTTTCCTTCCATGATTAAAAATCATTTTGGGGAAAGGGTCTCCCATTGCTGACAAAAAACCTATGATTTCAGATGCAAAACACCTTAAAGGATCATTTTCAGCTTCTTCAGGCTGTTCGAGGAATTGTGCTGTCAGCAAAGGGTATTTCAAGCTTTTGAAACAAAATTTCAGTAATTCATCCTTTAACTTTTCATTTTGCAGTGAGTTTTCTTTGTCATCAATGACTTCTTCCACAAAAGGTTTAGTGAACTCTATTAAGGCCTTACAGCACTGACAAAGGCCGTAGTCATCTGTTTGTATTTGTTCTTTTGAGTATGGAACAGGAAGAAGAGACAGCTGATTCCAAAGGGTAGACAATGCTAATCCAGCTGAATATGCCTTGTTGTTATGAAGTTTCTGAATCACTGTCTGTAAAAGCTGAAGTAAAAGAAGAATAATTTGGGATATCTGCTTTCCAGAGTGTTCTTCAATCAGTTCAAGCAAACCCAACAATAATTCCTTTGGATTACATAATTTTACCAATAAATTAAGCATCAGAAAATAATCTTTTCTTTTATCATCTTCCTTATTATTCCACAAAAGACACCGAACAACAGGACCAACAAGATTCCAGCCCATATTCTTAATGATGGCCTTGTTCTTTTCATTTTGAATAATTTCTAACAGTTGATCTGTATATCCCTCATCTATACACCTTTGGCCTGCTAACTGAAACAGACCAAAATCTTCTTCTTTAAAATTTTGCTCTTCTAGGATTTGACATCTCCTTATTATGGATTGAAGTTCTTCCACAGCCATTCTTGGTTATTTTTCCTAGTTTCAATGCGGGCGGACCTCTTGCCCTTCTCCGGAGAGGCACATTTTGAAACCAGAACTACAGAGCAGATGCCAGCCACATGTTTCCCAGCTAACAGAGGTTTTCCAGCCACCATTGGGCATCCTTCAGTGAAGGTACCCTGTTGTTGATGGACACTTTATGGCCTTAAGACTGTAATTTTGTAACCAAATAAACCCCCTTCATAAAAGCCAATCCATTTCTGGTATTTTGCATTCTGGCAGCATTAGCAAACCAGAACAGGTGGGGTCCAAAAGTTTGCATTTCAAAGAAGTTCCCAGGGGTTGCTGATGCTGCTGGTCTGGAACCACACTTTGCCTAGATTAGTCAGGGTCCTCGCTCATAGCTGGTTCCAAGCTTCAGCCTTCTCTACCCTGTCACAATCAGACATCTCTACAACTCCGCCCTAGAAGCTCCAAGCTTCACATCTGGTCCCCTGGAAGATGAAGTCAGTTTTATACCTAAACCCTAGAGATGCTTTTCCAGACTTCAGTCTGGGGAGCACTGTTCTGACAGTTGTCTGGCATTAGTAATCTCTGGGGCTTTGGGTTTTAGGAGCCTAATGCTCTCTTAATCCCAGCTCCCTCTGTTCTTGTCAGATGCCTGCAGCATATCCACCCCATTGGAAAGAACACTGTAAAAGCTCATGACTGTGGAGGAGAAAAGAATTTATTCACGATCTTGCAAGAACAGGCACACAACCAAAAATGTGGCAGGCATGCCGTTCAACAGAACACAGCAATATTTATATCTTAAGCCTGACACGCAAGTCCCTCCCCTGTTTCTTCATTGGCTGGATACTCCAGAGGGTACAGCCTATCCGAGAGAGCTAATTAGCCCACATTTGGGAAGGAGCTAGCGCTAACTCTGGGCTTATGTCAGGGGCCCTCTCCTTCCCTTTAACCAAGAAGCCCATTTGAGCCTGTCTTGTCTAGTTTCCATTTTCCCTACTCCACATTGCCTTTATGTGAAAGTTAAACTTAACCCTTTCTTACAGATTCCCTCCTCTTTCTTTTTAAACTCTCTCTTTTTAATTTTCACATTCTAGTTTTTCAAATTTGCTAAGAGCTTTTTGACATTCCTCATCATAGGGATCTTTCTCTTTGAGGAGGGTATAGATTACATGGGCATTTGCTTGGTTAGGGCAGTTTCAATGAGTCTTTGAGCTAACCCCCGTGCACGTGGGATAATGCAACACCCCAATGCTGGGAGTACTCTGGCTGAAATAAGGGAAGTTAAAGCAGACATTGCAACCCCTTTTCATTTCCCAAACCAATTTTCCAACCACCCCATGAATGGGTTGTTAATGCTAGAATTTTCTGCTAGTTTTTTGAGGTAAGGCTGTTAAGCCTTGTAAAGCCTTGGTGATAGCTCTGTCAGGTGCCCTATTATTGGGGATAAATGTGCAACAGTTTCCCCCAATTATAATATAATATAATTATAATAATTATATCCTCCCTTTTCAGCCAACATCATGTCTAGGGCCATCCTATTTTCCCATGCCATTTGGCTAGTGGCATCTAACTGTCCTACTATTCCCTTAATGGCATCCCTGGTAGAGTTGATAAACCTTTGCTGATTATAATAGATATAATTGATCCAATCCACATTTTTATTGATGGTGACCCACCAGAATAAGAATGATTCAAATCCTGCAGCCACTTGATTTCTAGCTTTAAACTTATCTGGAACTCCCTGGGTGTTCTAGTTTGCTAATGCTGCCAGAATGCAAAACACCAGAGATGGATTGGCTTTTATAAAAGGGGGTTTATTTGGTTACACAGTTACAGTCTTAAGGCCATAAAGTGTCCAAGGTAACACATCAACAATCAGTTCCCTTCACTGGAGGATGGCCAATGGTGTCCAGAAAACCTCTGTTAGCTGGGAAGGCACATGGCTGGCATCTGCTCCAAGTTCTGGTTTCAAATGACTTTCTCCCAGGATGTTCCTCTGTAGGCTTCAGCTCCTCAAAAATGTCACTCTTAGTTGCTCTTGGGGCATTTGTCCTCTCTTAGCCTCTCTGGAGCAAAAGTCTGCTTTCCAAGGCCTTCACCAAAATGTCTCTGTAAGCTGAAGCTCCTCTCTGAGTTCTAGAGCTTTCTTCAAAGTGTCCCTCTTGGCTGCAGCAAGCTTGCTCCTTCTGACTGAGCTTATGTACTGCTCCAGCAATCAAGGCCCATGCTGAATGGGTGGGGCCATGCCTCCATGGAAATTATCTCATCAGAGTTATTACCCACAGTTGGGTGGGTCACACCTTCATGGATACACTCAAAGCTTCCAATCTAATCAGCCAAAACATCTGCCCCACAAGTCTGGGGGACATAATACATTCAAACCGGCACATCAGGGAACCCCTATATCATCTAAATAGATTTGTTCATCAAAGGAACTAGATACATTTCGTACATTTCTTTTATCTCTTTTGCCTTGGGTTGGTACTTTTTCTTTACTTTCAAATGCCAGGGTGAATGGGATAGCCCAATGAACCAGAGTGCAGGTTCCTCCCCACTTTTCAGGTAGTGTTGGCCAGAAGACACCCTTCCCTCAGTGCCACCAGAGGTCTGCTCAGGGTATAGCTAAGCTGGAGAAGTTGCCAGTACTATCCTTACTCACGTTCCGTGCTCGTGGACACAAGGCCATGTTTCCAAGATCCTGGAGCCCTTCCTCCCATCTGGAGAGACAGGTGGAGTGGTTTCTGGAACCAAGGTGAGAAGCTGGTACAGCCTTGACACTTCTGGATTGGAGGGAAAAGGGAGGACATCATACTACAACTTTCACCAGGAGTAGCATTTTGAAAGAGGAGTATCATACACTTAAACTCCTTTTCATGCTTTTCCAAACCGAAGGGGAAGGGCACAATCTGAACAGTGGGTTGGCCTGTTTCACAAGCATAACAGTTGCTTTTGTTTAGACTCTGGACGGAATATTTGACCCAGGCATTTGTATCTCCATAATCTGTCTCTATTTCTATGGTCTGCTTTAAGTCTCTGGCCTCAAATACTCTAATGAACTTGGGCTCATTTTGAACTGGAGAGTTGGACTCCAGCCAAGTTTCCTCAGCTATTACTGATGAGTTAGTTGGAGAGGGTGTTGTTGGGAATGCATTGGGTGGGGAGGGGAAGACTTGGATACAAAACAATCCCAGGGGGTCTGTGTCCATGACATTAGTTCCCATCCCATACTTTTGGTTAACCTGTTTGTCTGCTTCCCTAACAGTTATTATTACTGGATTACACTGGAGATCTTTGCAATTTGGTGGAGCATTGCCTTTGTAAAAGGTTATTTTATCCCTTAATGGTTTCCCCTCAGACATGGGTGTGACCCATCCCTTATACTGTGTTGTCCACCAAACAGTGTTCCAGGAGTAACAAGGGTTAGGATCCATAAGTTACACCCTGAAAAGTTCACCGCCCCCAACAGTTTGGCTTTTTAACTAAAAAGTTTGCCCACATAGATACTTACTTTCCTCCTTCAGCTGTTGCTGATGTTTTAAGTCCCCACAGTTAATTACCTGACAAGCATCAAACTGCATGGTTTGGGACTCCCAGCCCTTCATTACATTTACAACCAGTTTGATGGAACTTACATTTTGAACATGGAACATTATAATTAGTAAAAGTAATTTCATGTTTAGGCTAAATGTAAGACACTATGCAAAAACACAGGATTTGAGCCACCCTCTCTTTCTTCCCAATATGCTTTTTCAATTACTGTCTTTTTAGAGTGATCCTTAGGGGATCCGAGGTGGGATTTACTTCCCAGGACTCGGGAGGAGTTGCCAGGTACTTATCATCTGGTTCAAGTACTGGTCCTTTTACTTGGGTGTAATGAGTCCAGCCTTTTTCTGCTGTTCAGACTGCCATTTCAGTTGTCAGCAAGACTTGATAGGGTCCTTCCCAGTTTGGTTGAAGTTTGGGCTCCTTCCACAACTTGATTAGGATCCAACTTCTGGGTTGGTGTTGATGGACAGCAAATTTAAGAGGCAGAGTCTGGGCCAGCAAACCATGATGCCTAAGGGATGACAAAGTAGGAGACAAAGCCAGTACATAATTTTTAAGGAAGAGGTCCTTTGAATCTAAGGAAGGGAGATTTCTAGTTTTAGCTGCCCACTGGGGGCATCCCAGTGTAATTAACTTGAATACTCTGAAATGGCCTGAGGCCTGGTTCCCTTCCCCCATGTACTTGTTTCCTTAGGACTTTTTTTTAACCCTTTGGCAAATTATGCATTGTTCACATATTTGTGTGGCTACAGTATAAAGGCCCACACATCCAAAATGCTTAAGAACTAGATTACACATGGCCTGTACTCCCCAATGGCCCCCCTGGTGTAAAACTGCTAATACCTCCTTTAGGTACAGATACTTCTGAACTCATTTGCATGAAGAGCAGCAAGAATTTACCAACATTTAAGGCTATTTACTGGTCAAAAAGAATGGAACAATTAGGCTACAGGACAACAGTAATTTAGAATAACCCAAGATTAATGAACACAAAAAGGCTCACCATTCTTAAATGCCCACTCGAAATCCAGTCTTTAGTACACCTAGTTTAGTGATGCCTGGATATACTTGATTCACATATATGTACACCTTGAATACACACACAAAGTTTGCTGTCAGATGAGTAATAACCCACTCTCCAGGGAGAGGAGGACAAGCCTTGGTGTGTGGCATTTGACAATATATGTGGTGTCTCTATTCCCACCAGAGCCAATTTAAAGCTAGCAACCTGGCATCACTAAATGCAGAGCTGGGAAGAGATATGCACCACTCACTGTCCCAAGTTCATTCGATTCAGCGTCAGTGAACCTCAACCCCTTTTACAGGATCATGTGCATACAATCCACTTGCACTTTGAATATGAACCTTTTGCTTTTGCCCAAAATATATAAGCAAAACCATACTACACATCACAAGAACACACAGCCCCTTATATATCTGGAACACAGACAGATACATATAACTTATATACACACCCATATCCATACAAAACATGCACACATTATGCCCATTTGCAAGCATGTACAGCCAACACACTACTGTTATGTATACACAGAAAACCTCTACACAAACACAATCTTTCTCACACTTTTAGGTAAAAAGTTGCCTCATTCTTCACACTATCATGAACCTGTACACAATCGCCCAGCTGTAGAGTACACACAAACTAGTATAAGCTACAAAGACACAAAGAAATATCTTCAGCCGACTATAGATGAGTACACAGGAAATTTCTGCCAAGTCCTAAATCATGCACTGACAAACTCCCACAGCTCTAAAGACTCCTACATAATCGTATCACATGCTTTCATTACATACAAATACAATTATCCCACATCCCTGTATAAACACAAAACTCAAACTTCCATTAGATAAATAAATTCTGAACTCCCAGAATGCATACTAATGACTTTCTACTACAAAATCCAAATACAGAGTCCTAGAAAATGTGCATACAACTTCCCGTGCACCCTGAATACACACATTAATGAAATTTAAACACAACTTCCGTGTGCCTTACACAACACACTAAAATATGCAAATGTATCCACCAATACCTAGTCAGTCCCACATCACTTAAGTATACGAATAGAGAATCACACAAACCCCATTCCACAAATCCCCCCTCTTTCTTTCTAACTGGCCCCCACTACTTCTCTATCTCGCCTCTGTCTGTCTCCTCCCTGCCTTGTAGACACTCCAATAACTCCTCCAGTGGCTTATCCAGCCATTCATCCATTTTCTGGATCTTTTCTGATTAGGCCAAGACCTCTTTATACAGCTGACCTTTAGCATTCCCTGGGCCACAGGATCATTAGGATCCATTCCTGAATTTTTTCTCACCTGGTCTCTTAACCTTCGCAGGTAAGCTGACCAGGTCTCATCTTTTTCCTAATTTACCTCAAAGGCCTTATTTAGGTTCTGGGATCTGGGTACAGCCACCTTTATTCCCAGTATAACTAGTTTTCTAAGACCTTTCATGTGTGTTTTATTCCCCTGATCATTATTATCCCAATTGGGGTTTACGTTGGGGAACTTTTGCTCTGCTATCACCACTTATCTGGGCGGGGTCTGCCTCTCCCATTCTCTCATAGCTGCCCTCCTCACAATTCCCCTTTATTCTCCCATAAAGAGGATATTTAACTTATGGACATAAGTTCAGACCCGGTATGTAAACTGGAGCCTAAGAATTCATTTAATTGTTTGGCTAGCCCTGCTGGGTCTTCCATTAATGATTTCATTTTCCTTTTGAAATTAACCAATTTCTCCTGGTCCAATAGGTAACTTCTCTTAGAGGGTACAAAGACTCAGTGGGTTATATACTCTCACCCTCATTTCCTCAGGAGCCTCTGGAAATGGAAACTTCTGGATATCCCTCTTACACTGTTTCAATGCTTTTCTTAACTGTTGGTGGGTTGTAACTGGTGGAGCAGTCAGCACCAATTGGCTCTTCAGTTGCCCAGGGGCATGGACTGGTTCCATTGAATCTTTAGGATTCAATGGTTCCTGCCCCAGTACGGGAGGGGAAACTTAAGGTGGGGGAATACTTAACAAAGGATCTCAGGTTTTAGTTTCTAAAGATTCAGTCTCTGGGTCTGGGGTTTTAACTTTTATGGGATAAAAACTGGTCTCCTTTCCCTGCAGCCAGCACATGGCATAGTCAGATTCCTCCTTGGAAAAAGGTTTCTTTTCATTAACATAATGCACGAGGTCGGCACAAAGCCATTCCTCATCTGTGCTGTATTTTGGCCAGAATACATCAGGCAGCAAAATGCTTTCTTTTGTCTAAACATAATAACAATATTTGAACATTTTTCTTTCATCCTTTCCCTTGGTCCAATCACATTTGGCCCAGTGTTTCAACATCCTTCCCAATGGACTATCCAGAGTAATGTTCCCGGGGGACCCTAGAGGTACCCCCTTCCCTTTATCCCCGGCTGGCCGACTCCCCCTGTTCCCCATTCTGAGTCTTGTCTGGGCATCTTTCCCTCAGGATCAGCCCCAAACTCATCAGAATGTCCCAACCACCAAGGCAATACTTAATAGTCCTTTTTTTTTCTTACCTTGGTCTGTGCACAGAATTACCTGGTCGCTGTGAGGCATGTTTTTCCTTCCCCTTTTCTTGTCCACAATCGGCAGACCTAAGCATCTGATCACAGGTTCACCAGCAGTCAGAGGCGGGCCCCCAATGATGGAGTCCGAGACTGCTCAAACGGCGGGGCACGCCTTCCCTTCTTCCATCCCAGGGGTCCCCCTCAATGCTTTGGATCCTGGACAAATCCCCAAGTTGTTGGAAAGAATGCTGTAAATGCTCATTTGATTGTGGAGGAGAAAAGAATTTATTCATGATCTTGCAAGAACGGGCACACAACCAAAAGCGTGGCAGGCGTGCCAAACAACAGAACACAGCAATATTTATATCCTAAGCCTAACATGCAAGTCCCTTCCCTGTTTCTCCATTGGCTGGATACTCCAGAGGGTACACCCATCTGAGAGAGCTAACTAGCCCGCATTTGGGAAGGAGCTAGCACCAACTCTGGGCTTACATCAGGGGCCCTCTCTTTCCCTTTAACCAAGGAGCTCATTTGAGCCAGTCTTGTGTAGTTTCCATTTCCCCTACTCCACGTTGCCTTTATGTGAAAGCTAAACTTGACCCTTTCTTACAACCCCCAGCATATCTACCCTGCTGAAAGTCAGCTTTTCACCTAGTCTTGGTAATGCCTGGTCCTCAATCATCTTTTTCAAGATGGGGTGTGATCTTGAAAGCCAGTTTGTGTCACTCTTCCCTCCAATGACTTTTAGCAAGTGACATTTCCCTGATTTAAAGATTAAAGCTGGGAAGTGGCTTCCAGGGTCCCATTTCCACAAATTTGGCTCCCAGATCTGTAAGTTCAGATACTTCCCATGTGAGATCCCATCACTCAAACGTTGGCATTTCCCCCAGAAAAAAATGTTTATTTAGAATTTAAGTTTCAATTCCACAGTGGCCTTGGAGAAAAGGCAAGCTCACAATAATATGTCTTTTGTTTGGCCTCCACTAATGCCATGTCAAAGTCTTCCTATAATCAGTTTCTATGAATCACAAAGGCTCGCGCACACCACCCCCCCACAAAGAGCATCTTCTCAAGTACCCCAGAATGCCTGCCATTTTCTTTCTTTCTGACTCAGACCCTACACACACACACACACACACACACACACACACACACACACACACACACACGCACGCATGCACACACCCTTGCACGCATGCACACACCCTCAGGTGACCTGCTGTGGAGACTTCAGCTACCCATAGAAACACTGCTGGTGTCTAAGATACTTTCACCTCTCATATCCGGCAAAGGTGCTGTTGCTGTCAGTCATCTGCCAGAGTTACCACTGCTGGCAGCTCTGCTTTGTCAATTGTGAAATCGCCCCATGTCAAGAATGCTGATGTCTCTGCTGAATGTACTGGCTCCTATTGTTGCAAAGTTGCTAATGTTCTGCCTGGTTGAGGCAGACACTGGTGGTGGCATTGATATGGTAGTGACTTCATGGCACCAGTGGGTTCTCCTTAAAGTGGGAAGGATCTTTTAGCCCCTTTTGTCTTATGCTTTTTATCTAGGTTCCAAAGTAGTGCTTCCGAGAGCTGCCAGTGTCTAGAGAGAATTTAGTGGAGAAGCTTTTGGCAGAGATGGCTAGCTGTTCACCAAATTTCCTTATGTAGAATCAGTGCCAAAAAGTAGCTACCCAGGCACTGTGTTCATTTCCCAGCCTCCCACCCACCTTGCACCCACCAGTGGGGTTACCTGACTAGTTCACACCAACATGAACAGAGCTGATAGGTGTCATTTCCAAGCCAACAGTTTAAGAAGTGAGTGTGCTCCTTTACATTCTGTCCCCTCCTGCTGGCCCTAAGACCTTAGAATACAGGATGAAAGGAACCAGAACACCCACTTTGGACTGTTCTGTGAGCAAGAAATACATTTCTACTGTGCTAGGTTACTATAATTTGAGCTTTAACATCAGCTAACATTGCCCTAATGAATTCACAGCTCCCTAAATTTGTTCTCATTCAAGACTCCATTTCCTAGAACCCTGGTACAAATCACAAATAGAGGAGAACAGGGGCAAAACTCTCAAGATTCCTCTTCGCTTTTCACATTGGCCCTTTGTTCTTGCCAGTCTTTCTGTATCTGTCTCTCTTAAAACTCCTTTTTAGTCCTTTATAGAAACAGACTTGCTATCATAGAGTGGGTAGTGGTTAAGCTCACAGGCCCCTGAGACAGATTGCCTGGATTTGAACTCCAGCTCTGCAAGTTATTTTACTCTGGAGTATCTCAGTTGTCTTACCCGCAAAAAGGGTAATAGCAATACTTATCTCAGAGGGTTCATAAGATTTCCGTGAGTTGAAAGATGTAGAGTACACATCCCTGGCACACTACTGCTACAAAAGTTTTAGTTGTGTTACTATTGATAATGACACCTCACAGCCCCCCTAGTCATACCCACACACATCTGAATCTTGGGTGAACAATTGAAATCTGAGCTGAGATTTTTCTTACAAGTAATTAAAATACCATAATAATAACAAATGTAATTTCTACTCAGAAAAAGCTGCTAGATCCTTACATTTGGGGGCATTCAACTATTATTTGAGTACTTGCTATGTATCACGCAATGTGCTTGGCCACTTTGCATGTGTTTTGCTATTAGTTGTTCCAAAGTGCTGCAGAAGTAAACCATGGGACCTGAGAACACATTCGCAATAAAATTTAGTTTGATAATATATGGGGAATTTTGATGCAGTATTTAACTGTTATTGCATGTTGCAATACTATATTGTATATTCATCTCTAAAATATAGGGATTAATTTTTACAATGTTGTTTGCCCTTTAGAATTTTTATTAATAGAAAGACAAATAAAGAAACCAGATCAATTAAAGGTTATTTATATTCTAGAAACACACCAGAAGGTGAGATTCTGCAATTGTCCTCAAGTGTCATCATTACTCATTAAGGTACATAAGATACGTAATCCCAATGCTATATAAAGCAAGCTATACCGCATACCTTTAAAAAAATCTATGACTTCATGTTATTATGAAAAAAATGAAAAGTTCTTTTTAAAAATCATGGGCTGATAGAATTTTATATTTAAAAAGCATTTTACATTTGTAATTATTCAATTTATGTGAATCATTATTTTCCAAGATGTGGAAGCATATATTTGAAGATTATTCTAATGAAAATTCAAAAGCTGTGGGTTTGTTTCTTTAATACTGAACATTTGTAAGATGCATGTAAGCATCCCAGAATTCTAAGAAAAGCATACGCCAAGAACATTTTCTGTAAAATTAAAATTTAAATTCAAGATTGCAAAGCATCATGGTAGCCCCATCTAGACTATAATCCAAGTAATTGAAATTATAGTTTAAAATGTTGACAGAAATATTTACAGTATAAAAGCATTAATTTTACCATGAGGATTAGGTTGACTTGCTGAATTTTCTGAGAATCAACAGTCATGTAGATTACGTGACCATCTTAAAAAAAAAAAAGCTTTAAAAGTGAATACCTATTAATTCATTTATGATGAGTGAATTTACGATCTCAATTATTTTAAATTATAAATTATCCTGTGTTAATAAAATTATGGAAAATCTATATGGGAGAGTGTTTTTTTTTTTTGAGGTGAAAGGGATTCCCCTCCCCTTTAAAAAATTACCACAGTTGTAGATGATTACAGGAAAACCATGCAGATAGTGCAGCAGAGTTCCTATATACTGCCCCCCACACAATTTTCCCCATTATTAACATTTTTCATTAGTGTGGTAGTTTTATTACAATTGATGAAACAATAGTATTACAATTATACTATTAAATTTACATTAGAGGTCACACTTTATGTTGTAAAGTTCTATGTTTGTTTTTTTTTTTAATTTTTACTGGTAGCATATGTACAAACTAAAATTTCCCATTTTGTACTATTAATCACATTCGTAATGTTGTGCCACTATCCCTGCCATCCATGACCAAAACTTCCATCACCTCAAACAGAACCTCCGTACCAATTATGCATTAACTGCCCATTCCCCACCTCTACTCCACCCATGGTAACATATATTCTAGTTCCTGACTATGAATTTGCATATTCCAATTATTTCATATATGTGAGATCATACAATATTTGTTCTTTTGTGTCTGGTTTATTGTATTCAACATGATGTCTTCATGGTTCATCCAGGTTGTTGCATATATCAGAGCTTTGTTCCTTTTTAACTACTGCATAATATTCCATGTGTGCCCATGCTTTCATTTCTTGAGGCAAAGGGGTTTGAAAAAACTTTTTAAAGGAAGCATTCTTGTCAAATGTTATCATTTAGGAATTCCTTTTCAAGGAGAGCAAACTTTAATTATCCATTTTTTAAATTAAATACCTTTCACCCTTCTAATAATAAAATCCTAATCACAGGTAATTGTGAAAACTGTAAATGTTCTCTTGTGTACACTTTGTTGATGATAAGGATTTTTTTTTTTTTTTCCAAATAGGGGTTTTTATTCTTGTTTTTGGTATGTATTTTTCCTCTTCTTCCTTATTTCCCTATCTCTGTCCATAAAATCCTAACCCTTCTTTAAGGCCTCTCCTGGATAGCACTCCCCTAAGAGGTCTTTCTCTCTTTTTAAAATTTTTATTTCAAGTGATCTCTTCCCTCCCTCTGCCCCCCTCATGGTACTTTGTATGCTTTACTCATATCATATTATTCCTTATACTATTAGATCCTCTAGAGCAGGAGTTGTGCCTGTCACATTTTTGTGTCACCAAGTATACGCCTTATGTTCATTGGGCCCTAACGTAACATTTGCTGAATTGAAAAAAAAACAGAATACTTATGGATTTCCCTTGCTCTGTAAAATGATTTGTGTTTGTGTTCGATCCAAACCTCTCTCCTCATTTTAAATAGGCCTGCAGATTCCTCTAGAACAAAGTTCAGCCTGCAGCGTGACTCAGCAATGCAGGGCCTAAGTGTGGCCCCTGCCCTGGTAGCTTCCACAGATTGGAGAGAAGTTTGTCCCAGACGCACCAGATGGCAGTGTGTCCCACGCCTGCATAACCACCAGGGCTGTTCATGAAGAAAAACTAACACGGTGGTTCTACAAAGGAATATTTGCAAGTAATTGAACACGAAGGGGATAAATGATCTCAGTTTTTTGTATTTTAATCAGAAATTCAAAGACTCATGATTTATACTGTTGTGGCTGCTGATAGGGAAAAGTGAAGAGGAAGTGTTATCATTTGTGCTGTCAACAGGTACGTGAGAGAAATAAAAATGTATCCTGGCAGACAAGAATGAATAGTTGCATTAATATAAAGGAATAGAAGTGATAGTATTGAAAATTATTTTTTTATTATACTATTTGGTGAATATGAGAATAACTGTAAAAGGTATAATTATTCTTCAGAATTCAAGGAGTTGGACTATCCTGTCTATCAAAAATCAAGAGATTAATCTAAGTCTCAAATGCAGTATTTTTAGAGATATAAAATGGTTGAATTTTGGTGCATTTGAATGATTCACACAAAGTGCCTTCCAAATATATAAATAACATTATTGTCTTTAAGTTGGGATTCTAGCTAAAGTCCCCTTGAATATGGGATAGGGAGAAGTAAGGGACAAAGGAAAGGGGTGCTTCCTTGCCAATGCATTATACTATCAGTAACATAGTCCTCCATGAAGTAGCACATTCCATAGTACTTGGTACATGACATGGTTCTAGTACTTGGTAGGTATCATCACGTGTTCTTTTTTTTTCCTGAGTATTTGTTAAAAGTGTAAGACAGCACAAGGAAGCACTAACTGAGAGAAATCTCTCCTTCAGGGCTTACTGTGGACTTTTGTCATTGTGGACATTTCTGATTGTCCAGCACCCTTTGAACATTCTTCAAATGTTTGGAATATTTCCTACCTTATGAGTCTCACTTCCCCAGATAGAAGCCAGAAAATTCACTTTCCAGCTTTCCTTGCAGCAAGGGCTCAAGCCTGTAACCTGGATCCCATCAGTCAGATGCGCTTGCATGAGACCTTGATAGAGGAATGAGCAATGTGAGACAGGAAGCATGCAGAATTTGTTGTCTGGCAAGCATAGCAACAGAGGCATTGGGCTCTTTAGGGACATCAGTGCCAGAGTTTCTGACATCCAGTCCTGAATACCATCAGTGTGAGCTGGACAACATTTGTGCAAGTCGTGGTGTAGGTATTGGTCAGCAGCCGCAGGGGGGGTTTTAGCTGAAGTGGCTCCTGCAGGGCAGTTGGATATTGTTCCTGGCTGCTCAACATCCAAGCTTGGGTCTCAAGCCCAATCAGAGCTTCAGTGTGGTACCTACTAGCCTTTAATTCTTCTTCCACTTAAGGTAGATTTTGTTGTTTGCCATTAAAAACCCTAACTGAAACAAGTAATAAGAGGATATGCTCCTTTTTTCCAGATACAAATTTTGGAAGAACCTGTAAAATTTTTACTGTGTTACATAATGTGATGGTTTGGAGCCATTTACCACAGAAAAACATGTTCTTAAATTTGATCCATTTCTGTGGGTGTGAACCCATTGTAAGTACGACCTTTTGATGAAGTTACTCCTGTTAGGGTGTGACCCACCTCAATCAGGATGGGACTTAATCCTACTACTGTAGTCCTTTATTAGCAGAATGAAATTCAGTCAGATAGAGAGAAAGTCATGGGAAGCAAGAAGTTGAAAGTCAACGGACCTGGAAGAGAAGGGAGAGGCCAGTAGATGCTACCATGTGCATTGCTATGTGACAGGAGCCAAGGACCAGGGATCACCGGCAGCTAGCCCCAGGACACCAGTCTTCCAGAAGAAAGCATCGCCTTGATAATACCTTGATTTGGACTTCTTCTCCTCTAAACCATGAGCCAATAAACTTCCATTGTTTAAGTCAACTCATTGTGTGGTATTTGCTTTGGCAGTGTCGTGTTTGAAACTGTTATGGACCCTAGAAGAGCCATGATCTTTTAATCCAATCTTGTGGGGTGGAACTTTTTGATTGAATGTTTCCATGCAGATGTGACCCACTCAAATGTGGGTGAGAACTCTGATTATATTATTTCCATGGAGGCGTGACCCTGCCCATTTAGGGTGGGTCTTAATTAGATCAGTGGAGTCCTTTAAAGAGAGCTCACAAAGAGAGCAGAGAGGGCAAAACACCCTAAGATAAGCTGAGAGAGACATTTGGAGAGAAGCCAAGAGCTGACACAGATGCTGATGCTGACACTTAGAGATGCTTGGAAATGTTTGGAGATGCTAACCCAGAGTTTGCTCTGGAGGAGCTAAGAGAGGATCCCCAGATGCTTAGAGAGAAACACCCTGGGAGAACAAGCAAGATTGCACAGGAACTGAGAGAGAGAAGACAAGAGAGGACTCTCAGATGCTTAGATGCACAGGAGCTGAGAAAGAGGAGTGGAGACAGAAGCCCAGAGGCATTTTGGAGAAAGCCATTTTGAAACACAACCCACATCAGCAGACACCAGCCATGTGCCTTTCCAGCTGACAGGTGTTCTGGACACCATTGACCATTCTTCAGTGGAGGTATCCTCTTGTTGATGCCTTAGTCTGGACACTTCTATGGCCTTAGAACTGTAAATCTGTAATGTAATAAATCACCTTTATAAAAGCCAATGCATTTCTGGTATTTTGCATAACGGCAACATTAACAAACTGGAACAGGCATCCAGGAAACTAAAACATCTAAATATAGGAAATTTGTCATAGGAAAATTAAAAAGGAAGACAGACAGAATACAATATAATAATTATAACCTGGAATTGATGAAAGATCCAATAAAAATGTCAGGGCAACCAGAACTGAATAAAAGCCATTTTAATATTTATATCCAAAAGCAGAGTAGAAGACTTCTGTTTTTTCCTTCCTTCCTTCCTTCCTTTCTTCCTTCCTTCCTTCCTTCCTTCCTTCCTTCCTTCCTTCTTCCTTCATTTCTTTCTTTCTTTTCTTTCTTTCTGTTTCTTTCTTCATTTCTTTCTTTCGTTCTTTCTTCTTTCGTTAGTCTTCTGACCTTTTCCTTCTTTTTCTTTCTTTCTTTTCTTTCCTCATTTTCCCTTCCAGTTACAGAAACCCTCCTTCCTATGGGGAACCCTTAGCATGGAAGTATCACCAGGCTGCTTTACTCTACCTTTTTCCCTTCCTCCAGGGAAGGCAGGCAACCCAGTCCTGGATAATCAGAATATGTTCCTCCTTGCTCCCTGTTTAGAGATGGAAACATGATACATGTAGGGCACATCAGAATTTTCCCTGAGAGTTGATACATGAACTTTGTGAGTGAAGGTCTCTCATCCACTGGGATTGCGAGCTCTAAGGACAATGTAAACTGTTCTTCGCAGCCACTTGGAGGAGGCCACTGGCAGAGGAGAAAATAAGGCAACATATGAAGATAAGCAGAGATGGACAGGGATGAAAAATAGAGGGAGTAAGAGCCCTGACAACATGTTTTGAGCTTCTGGATTCAGCTGTGCCTAGACCATTTTGATTAGGCTTCTAATCAGACTGGGTTTCTGTCACTAGGAATCAAAACAGTCCTGATAATACCATGTGTTTCAGTTTGCTAAAGCTGACGAAGTGCAGTATACCAGAAAATGGGTTGGCTTTTACAATAGGGATTTATTAACTCACAGTTTACAGTTCTGGGGTCATGAAAATGACCAAATCAACTGTCAACAGGAGATCTGGTGATCTCTCTGTCAGATGGCCAGGCCCTTGGCAATGTCTGCTGGTCTCTCTCTTCTCTGCCATGTTTTGTTGCTTTCAGCTTCTGGCTTCAGTGCCTTCTCTATTTTGGTAGTTTCTCTCTGTTTTCTGTGTGTTGTTTCTCAGCTTCTCTGGCTTTTCTCTTCCAATTTTCTCTTATAAAGCACTCCAGTAAGAGGATTAAGACCCACCTTGAATGAGGTGGATCTCATTTTAACTGAAGATCTTACTCACCAAAAGATCCTACTTACAATGGGCCTATACCCACAGGAATGGATTAAATTTAAGAACATAATATCTTCTGGGGTACATAACAGCTTTAGACCATCACACCATGAAACTTTTTATTCTCTAGTACTTGTTGGCTATTTTCCCACCAACAACTCTACATTACAGATGTTGTCAGTTTTCACATTTGCTTCTTCCTCCACTTGACTCTCAAGGTGTGGAGGTTTCTAACAAGATGACACTAAGGCTGAGAGCCTCACATAAGATCTCATTAGTGAAAAGTTGGGAGCTATAATATATATAGCTCTCTCTATATACATAGCTTTAGATTGCTACTTTACTGTACTATTATTCCAGGGCTTATTATTTGTAGTGGTTGAGCAGCAGAGATGCAGATGCTCTGTGCTCTGTTCCACTTGACCCCTGCCACCAGGTTACTGACATCGTATCTGACTAAGAAGTTAAGGGGCTTTTGGAAAAAAAACATTATTTTCCCTGAAGGGCAGGATATGGCTGGCAGACAGGAGTTCCCCTTGGTGGCTCTGCTAAGTAAAACCATAAATACAGATGAGGGTGGCAGATTGGATTGACCTAGATCTCACTGGAAGACTTCTCTTACTTCTCCTTCCACTGTAGGAAAGAGAAAAAGGACTTCTGTCTGTGGAGATGGTGCAAAATTTCTCCAAAGACATGAGAGTTCTGATTCAGAATTGGCAAAAATTCACTAAAATTCAACAAACTTTTATTTAGTACCTACCATGAGCCGGATACACTTCTTGGTGCCTGGAATTTTAGCAGTGAATAAAAACGAAGTCACTGTTCTTATGGAGCTACCATTTTAGTAGGTGTAGACAGGCAATAAACCATCAAATATTTTATTTGGGACTAGTGATAAGTGCTACAAATAATAAAGAAAAGTAAGGTGATGGTGATGGTGGCAGGGCACTTTTTCTTATTAGGTGATAAGGTAATGCTTAAGCAAACCAGAAGGAAGTGAGGGAGTATACCACGCAGGTATCTTGGGGAAAGAGCATTTAGAGGAATCAGCAAGCACAAAGATCCTGGGATTTAAGAGTCTTGGGGTGTTTGAAAACAACAAGAAAGTGAGTGTGACTCAAGTGGATTGGGGAAGGGAGAGATTAGTAGGGAGGTAACATGTACAGACCATGTAAGTGCTTTCAAAACAACGTAAAAACTTTGGCTTTTACTCTGCCTGAGACGGGAAGCCACTGTAGGGTTTTGGGCAAAGGGGTACATTTTAGACAGATTACTTTGATTGCTGTGTTAGAAATAGATAGTGGGAAAGAAACAGTGAAGTAGTGAGATCAGTTAGGAGGAAAATACAACAATAATCCAGGTGAGAAAAGATGGTGGCTTGCACTAAGGTTGTGGTGGTGGAGATGATGAGAACTGATTCAATTATAGAGATACTTTGAAGGTAGAGCAAAGAGTTGGTAACTCATAGACAGAATGTGGGGTGCACTAAAGAGTAGGCAAGGATAACATGGCAGAAACTGCTAGATGTATACTTGACATTCATTCTTTTTTTCTTTATGATTAAATCCCTGATTCTGTTGGGGGTGGCAATATGCCAAGTTAAAAATTACTCCTAAAAGATAGGAGAGTCCATGAATATGTATGCAGAAGCTGTATGGTGGGCTTCTGGGAAGGCTCCTTAAAAGGGGATAATGACAGTTGGCATCCTTTTCCTTTTAGCTTTTTCTCTTCCTCATTTTTGCTATATTCTTGGTAGACAGCCATCTTGCAGTCATGAGGGAAAAGCCAAAAGTATTGCAGAGACTTTAGCCCTGATATTCTTAAGCTACTAAAAGAGATTCTAGAGACTGTCCACTTATGGAATTGTTTATTGAATGCACTTAATTGTTTAAGCCACAGTTTATACAGGCATTTTGGTCTTAACTCAAATCTTAACTAATAGAGATGACTTCAAGGTTTTGGGCTCAAGAAACTGGCATAAAGGAATTCTTTCCTAATTATGGGGAAAACTGGAAGAGAAGTGAGTTTGGGAGGGGATCAAAGGTCTGATTTTGGACATACTGGTGTGTCTTTTAGACATGCACATGGAGATGTCCATTGGACAGTTGGCTATCGAGCCTGGAGTTCAAGGGCTAGAGAGAAACATGGGAGTCAACAGTGCACAAATGGAATAGAAAGTCATAGGAACAGGCCAGATCTTCCAGTGGATTAATAAAGAAAGAGAAGACAATAAGCTCAATAGCTGAGCCTAGGAGCATTCCAAGGTTTTGAGTTTGGGAAGTTGAAGAGAAAGAACCAAAAGAAACTGGGAAATAGTGGCTACAGAAGTAGGAGAAGAACCAAGATAGATATATCTTGGAAGCCAAGTAAAGAAAGTTATCAATTGTGACTTTAAGGTTGCACAAAAGTATGGGATTTGGCCACATGGAGGGCACTGTGACCCTAACAAGAGCAATTTTAGTGAAGTGATAGAAAACAAACCTGACTGGAGTGAGTCAAGAGAGAAAGGGAAGAGAGGAAATAGAGACATCAATTATAGATAATTAGTTTAAGGAATGTTTCACTGAAAGGGAGCAGGGAAATGGAGGGAATCTGAGCTTAAGGGAAGATTTTTTTCTTAAATAATGAAAGATATTACAATATGCTGATATGATATTGGAAGTATCTGGAAGAAGTGGAAAATCTCATGTTGAAGGATACGGGACAATTGCTGGAGGTAAGAAAGGTCAAGTATTAGATGTGAACAGAGTTTGTTGGTTGTAGCAGGAATATGAAGTCACAGATGCAAGTAGATGTCATGGTGGAAACATACCTAGAAGTTCTCCTTGGATTGCTTCTACTTTCTCAAGCAGTTAAGAAACAAAGTCATCATTTGAAAGTGAGGTAGAGAAAGGAGATATTTGAAGTTTCAGTATCCAAGAAAAGAAATTGTTGTTGAGAAGAATGGAGCAGAGTGTTAATTAGAGAAATGTAGTCAGCACCAGGAGCCACCTGTGGTTAGTGGTCATGAATTTGAAATGAGTCCTGTCAGCTGGGTTTGTGTTTTTCTCCAACCACATTCAGCGGATTAGGTATAGGTGTGGAGAAGGCAGAGCCATTTAATCTAGGATATGGTTTAGGCAATTGAAGTGCAGCACAAGAGGGTGATATATGTCCTTTAACCTCGTTCTTTTTCAAGATTGTCTTGGCTAATCTTGGTCCTTTGCATTTCCATGTAAATTTTAGAAGCAGCTTGCAAACTTCCTTCACCATCCAAAATATATCTGAAATTTTGTTTGGAATTGCATTGAATCTATAGATCAAATTTGGGGAGAATTGATGTCATTACAAAATTGAGTCTTCCAATCTATAAACATGGTATATCTTTTCATTTATTTTGGTTTTCCTTAATTTCTCTCAATTATGTTCTGTGGTTTTTTGTCTAAAGTTTTTGCTTATCTTTTGTTAGGTAAGTTGATTGCTTTTCTCAAGATATTATTTAGATAAAACAGTATTCACAATTTTTAGTGAACATTTAAATGAATTTGGAAATTATACACAATCATGTAATAACCACCACAATCAAGATATAGCATAGTTCCCTCAGCTTAAAAAGTTTTCTCATATTCCTTTGCAAATGATACTCCTGATACTTTCTGCTTGTCCCAACACCAGGCAATCACTGATCTGCTTTCTGTCACTGTATTTTTGCTTTTTCTAGACTCTCATATAAATATTTAGTCTTTTGTGTTTGACTTCTTTCACTTAACATAATGTTTTTGAGATTCGTATATGTTGGTGTGTGTTTAACATGTCATTCCTTGTTATTGCTGAGTAGTTTTCCATAGAATGGATACACCATAGTTTGTTTATGGATATTTGGGCAACTGCTAGTTTAGACTATTATGAATACTGCTGTCATGAACATCAGTGTACAAGTCTTTGTGTGGACTTATGCTTTTGTTTCTCTTGGATAATACCTAGGAGAGGAATTGCTAAGTTTTCGGGTAAGTGTATGTTTAACTTTATAAGATATTGTCATACTACTTTCCAACACTATTGTCCCATTTTGCATTCTCAACAGTAATATGGGAAAGTTATTATTGCTCCATGTACTCACTAAAACTTGGTATTTTCAGTCTTTTTAACTTTAGCCTCTCAGTGGGTGTGTAGTGGTATCTCATTGCAGATTGAGAAACTTTTCACGTGTTATTGGCCATTTGGATATCTTCTTTTCTGAACTGTCTGTTCAAATCTTTAGCCTATTTTCATTAGGTTATTCATCTTCTTATTATTGAGTTATAATAGTACTTTATATATCCAGGATATAAGCCCCTTGTTGGACATATATTTGGTAAACAATTTCTCCCAGTCTGTTGCTTGCCTTATCGTTTTATTAAAAATGTCTTGAATAGTAAACATTTAAAATCTTAATGAAAATATGCTGCTAATGAATTATATTCTCAGCAGAGAAATAGAAACAGTTTTATTAGTACCAATTAGAAATTCTAAAAACAAGCAAAAAAAAAAAAAATCTCAGAAATAAAATAATTCACAGGGTAGACCTCCATACCCAATCATGTTGTCTGCAAATAAAGAGAATTGTACTTCTTCCTTTCAAATCTGGATGCCTTTTATTTCTTTTTCTTGTCTTGTTGCACTGACTAGGATGTCCAGTACAGTGTTAAAAAGAAGTGGGCAGTGGACCTCCTTGCTTTGGTCCTGATCTTAGGGGGAAGGCTTATCTTGACATCAGACTCAATTGATTTTCTTTTCTCTTAAAAATGTTCCATTGTTTTGGTTTTTCTATTTGGTTAATTTTGACTTGTGTTCCAGAAATTATACATATTAAGTTGTGGAGTCTCTGGATTTTGTAATTTTTCTCCAGTGAAGGTTTTTTTTTTTCCTTTTTTCAGTATGCATATTCTTGGCAGTGCTTAAACTGCAAAGTCCATTTATTCAGCTGTAACTCCTGTCTCAGTTTTGGATCTTTTTTTCTTCAGCTGAGCTTCTCTGAGTTTGTTCTGTGCATGTAATTTGGGGTCAGTCAGAGATGTGAGTAGGAAGAGTTTGGATATCCTTTCTCTGGCTTAGTCTCTTCTGAGATTCTCCCACCCTCTTCTGTACTCATGGTTTATCTTCCTGTCTCCCATCCTCCAAGCTAACATGCACTCCCCATTAGTCTATCTGCATCTGTTCAGTCTCCACTATCTTCAGTTAGTTTCCATTTATATTGCCCAAGTTTTATAGTTGTTTTCTGCAGGGATAAGGCTGAAGTGGTGATTATTTAGTAAGGTTGTAGCCCATCATACTTGAGGTATTTGAATTTTTAAATGCAAATGCTGTCGTATTTTAAATTTTATTTACTACATGATTCTTGCTGTTGTACAAATAGCTTTCAACCTATAAAACAGTTTTAAGGCTAGTACAAAGAGTTCCTGTATACTCCTCATCTAGTTTTCCCCATTGTTAACTGTTAACATCTTACATTACTAAGATTCATTTGTCATAAGCAAGGAACCAAATTGGTACAGTGCTATTGACTAAATGCCATAGTTTATGTAGAGTTTTTCTGTAATATCCCTTTTCAGTTCCAGTATCCCATCCAGAATGCCACATTACCTTTAGTGAATATGTCTCCTTAGCTTCCTCTGGTTTGTGACTTTCCTTGTTTTTGATGACCTTCACAATTTTGAGGAGTACTGGTGAGGCATTTTGTAGACTGTCTCTCAATTTGGGTTTGTCTGCTGTTTTTCTCACTATTAGAATGGAGTTATGAGTCTGGGGTGGGGGAAGAACACATAGGTGAAGTGCCATTCTCACCACATCTATAACGGGTACTTGGTATCAATATGACATTGCTGTGATGCTAACCTTGATCATCTGGACAAGACTGTGTTTGTCTGATTTCTCCACTGTAAAGTCCCCCCCCACACTACCTTTTCCATACTGTACTCTTTGAAAGTAACTCACTAAGTGCAACCCACACTCAAGTGGGAATGGGTGGGGAATTAAGTTCTACTTCCTTGAGGGGGGAATATCCACATAAAATATTTATAATTCTTCTGTACCAGAAATTTGTATCTTCCCGTATTTAGTTACTTATTTAATCACTTAATTATGTCAATATGGACTTCATGAATATTTTAATTTTATACACTGGGTTATAATCCAATACTACATTACTTATCTTGTAGCACAAATTATTCCAGCTTTGACAAGTGGGGCTCTTTGAAAGTTTGGCTCTTGTGTCTCTATGACATGCTCTCATTGTTTTATTTTTTGAGTACTTTCTTATTTTCTGGTGCCCCCAAATGTTCCAGGCTCACCTTATGTATTTCCTACCCCATTCCTACAATCAGTAAGGCGCCCTGGTTCCTTTTGTTAGAGAATTAGATAATTTATTGGAGTAGTCAAAACTGAAATCTAAGCATTAGGTGTTGGTGTACAAATTTTAATATAATTTTATATAGTGATTTCATATCCAGTTACCTTACCAAATTAATTAATTCAGTATCTTATCTGTAGATTCTTTTGGATTTCCTAGTTATGCAATCGTTTGCAAATAATGACAATTTTGTTTCTTAATTTTCCATTCCTTTTATTCCTCTTTGCACTAGCCTCCAGAATTGGTGAAAACTTCATTTTCTTCCCATTCTCAGGCAAATGACTTTCAACATTTTAACTTTAAGTATGCTGTTCTCTGTATATTTTTTTGGTAATACTTATTATATAAGAATAAGGGAGTTCCATTCTATTTCTTGTAATAGATTTTATTATAAATGGTGTTGAATTTTACCAAATGCAGTTTCCTTTGCATTTTTTTGAGATTATCATATGATTTTTTTTCTCCTTTAATCTGTTAATGTGGTGAATTGATTGATTTTTGAATGTTGAAACAGCCTGGAATAAATTCAGCTTAGTCATGACAGATCATTGGATAAAATCTATTTTTACATTTTGCTGGATTTGATTTATAAATATTTTGCTTAGGATTTTTATGTCTCTAGACCAAGAGAAGTCACCACAACTATCAGGAAAGTGGTCTTCATCAAAGAAGGAAAGCACATTTTGTGCTTTGCTGGAGGTCAAGGCAATATTAACCCTTTGGCTCTTCTTTACCTGTCTTAGAGGCATCATAACACCTGTCCCTTGAGCTCAAACAATGATAAACTGAACCAGAACTCATATAAACCAGATGGAATCATCTGCCACAAGAAGAAAGGCATAAAAAAAGAATGAGGAGGACGGGGCAAGATGGCAGAGTGGTGAGGTATAGGTTTTAGTTACTCCTCCAGGGAAGTAGGTAGAAAGCCAGGAACTGTGTGGACCAGACACTGGAGAGCAACTTGACTTTGGGCATACTTCATGCAATACTCACAAATGTGTGGAACAGCTGAGATCAGTGAAATCTGTAAGTTCTCACAGCCAGGGGACCCTTGCCCCTCCCTGCCAGGCTCAGTCCCATGGGAGGAGGGGCCATTGGTGCTGGGAACGAGGAGGGAGAACTGCAGTTGTGGCTCTTATTGAAACCTCAGACTGCTGATCCAAACTCCAAACACTGATAGACTGAGACCAGACACTGGAGAATCTAGGAGCAGTCAGTCCAGCAGAGAGGAGATAGGGCTAGGAAAAACAGCAAAGAAAACCCAAAAATAAAAACAGAGACTTTTTGGAGTTCTGGTGAACATAGAACGGAGAAGGGCAGGGCTCAAACAGAGTCAGGCTCATATGCAAATCCAGAGGGTGAGTTTCCTGGTCTGAAGAGCCGGTTTCTCTGCTTTCTTGATTGTTCCTTAACGGCCCTAATCTCCTTGTCTCTTAGTATTGCAATAGCCCATTAGATCCTCAAGGAGGGCCCCCCTTTTTTTCTTTTTTTTTTCTTTTCCTCTTTTTCTAAAACAATTACTCTAAGAAGCCCATTACAGAAAGACTTGCAATTTGGGCCCGGACAACAGCAGAGCTAAGAGAGCTCTGAGACACAAAGCAATAAATCCAGTGGCTGAGAAAAGTTGCTAAACACTACAACTTCCCAAGAAAAGGGGGGTGTCCCCTTACAGCCATCTTCCCAGTGGGCTGGGAATGCTCTTGCCCGGTGCCAGTGCCAAAGTCCAGAGCTGGCCCAAACAACCCAGTGTGATGGGAAGTGTTTCCAACAACATGGGTACACACCACAATATTGGGCATGGATAATAGCCTTTCCCACACCCTCAGCTAATTGTCCTGGAGCTGGGAAGGCAGAGTTGTATGAAAAGGGGTAAACTAACATGCCCCATTCAGCCATCCTTTCAGCCAACTGGGAATGCCCCTACATAGCCCTGCAGCCCAGAACCTCCCTTGATGGATGGTGCTTACCTGTGATGTAGCACAGTTGTCCCTCAGCAGAGGACCTAGAAGTGCATGGCTTGGAAGACAGACCCACTCGCAAGTCCCAGGGACCAAATGCCAATACCAAGGACTTGTGGGTCAGCAGCAGAGATGAACTGTGGCAAGACTGAACTGAAGGATTAGACTATTGCAACAGCTTTAAATCTCCAGGAACACCTGGGAGGTTTGATTATTAAAGCCACCCCTCCTCCCTAACTGCTCAGACACTCACCCCATATGTAGGGCAGGCAACACCAACTACACACGCAAGCTTCATGCACCAATTGGACCCCACAAGACTCACACACCTCCTCACCACAAAGTCAAAGTGGGGGAGAACTGGCTTGAGGGGAATAGGTGGCTTGCAGATGCAATTGCTGGTTTGTTAGAGAAAGTGTATTCCACGAAGCTGTAGATCTGACAAGTTAGAGATAAGGGTTTGAATCAGTCTGCATATCCTAAGAAAAAACCTATCAAGTTAAGCAAATGCCAAGAGGCCAAAAACAACAGAAAAATTTAAAGCATATGAAAAAACCAGATGATATGGATAACCCAAGCCCAAACACCCAAATCAAAAGATCAGAGGAGACAGAGTATTTGGAGCAATTAATCAAAGAACTAAAGATGAACAATGAGAGCATGGCACAGGATATAAAGGACATGAAGAAGACCCTAGAAGACCCTAAAAAAAAATTGCAAGAGTAAATAAAAAAATAGATGATCTTATGGAAATAAAAGAAACTGTTGGCCAAATTAAAAAGATTCTGGATACTCATAGTACAAGACTAGAGGAAGCTGAACAGCGAATCAGTGACCTGGAGGATGACAGAGTGGAAAATGAAAGAACAAAAGAAAGAATGGGGAAAAAAATTGAAAAAATTGAAATGGACTTCAGGGATATGATAGATAATATAAAATGGCCAAATATAAGACTCATTGGTGTTCCAGAAAGGGAAGAGAAGGGTAAAGGTCTAGAAAGAGTATTCAAAGAAATTGTTGGGGAAAACTTCCCAGATCTTCTCAACATCATAAATACACAAATCATAAATGCCCAGAAAACTCCAAATAGAATAAATCCAAATAAACCCACTCTGAGACATATTCTGATCAGACTGCCAAATATTGAAGAAAAGGAGCAAGTTCTGAAAGTAGCAAGAGAAAAGCAATTCACCACATACAAAGGAAACAGCATAAGACTAAGTAGTGATTACTTGGCAGCCACCATGGAGGCAAGAAGGCAGTGGCATGACATATTTAAAATACTGAGAGAGAAAAATGTCCAACCAAGAATTCTTTATCCAGCAAAGCTCTCCCTCAAATTTGAAGGAGAGCTTAAATTTTTCACAAAGAAATGCTGAGAGAATTTGCCAACAAGAGACCTGCCCTACTTGAGTTACTAAAGGGAGCCCTACCAACAGAGAAACAAAGAAAGGAGAGAGAGATATGGAGAAATGTTCAGTACTAAAGAGATTCAGTATGGGTACATTAAAGGACATTAAGAGAGAGAGGGAAAAACTATATTTGACAAACATAAGCAAAAGGATAAAATGGCTGACTCAAGAAATGCTTTCACAGTAATAACGTTGAATATAAATGGACTAAAGTCCCCAATTAAAAGATATAGATTGGCAGAATGAATCAGAAAATATGAACCATCAATATGTTGCATACAAGAGGCTCATCTTAGACACAGGGACACAAAGAAATTGAAAGTGAAAGGATGGAAAAAAAAATTTCATGCAAGCTACAGCCAAAAGAAAGCAGGAGTAGCAATATTAATCTCAGATAAAATAGACTTTAAATGTAAGGATGTGATGAGAGACAAAGAAGGGCACTACATACTAATAAAAGGGGCAATTCAACAAGAAGAAATAACAACCATAAATGCTTATGCACCCAATCAAGGTGCCACAAAATACATGAGGCAAACACTGGCAAAACTAAAGGAAGCAATGGATGTTTCCACAATAATTGTAGGAGACTTCAACACATCACTCTCTCCTATAGATGGATCAACCAGACAGAAGACCAATAAGGAAATTGAAAACCTAAACAATCTGATAAATGAGTTGGATTTAACAAACATATATAGAACTTTACATCCCAAATCACCAGGATACACATTCTTCTCTAGTGCTCATGGAACTTTCTCCAGAATAGATCATATGCTGGGACATAAAACAAGCCTCAATAAATTTTAAAAAAATTGAAATTATTCAAAGCACATTCTCTGACCACAATGGAATACAATTAGAAGTCAATAACCATCAGAGACTTAGAAAATTCACAAACCCCCCAGGCTAAACAACACAACCCTAAACAATCAGTGGATTAAAGAAGAAATAGCAAGATAAATTGCTAAATATATAGAGATGAATGAAAATGAGAACATCACATACCAAAACCTACGGGATGCAGCAAAAGTGGTACTGAGGGGGAAATTTATAGCACTAAATGCATACATTGAAAAGGAAGAAAGAGCTAAAATCAAAGAACTAATGGATCAACTGAAGAAACTAGAAAATGAACAGCAAACCAATCCTAAACCAAGTAGAAGAAAAGAAATAACAAGGATTAAAGCAGAAATAAATGACATAGAGAACAAACAAAACAAAACAAAACAAAAAAAACAAAGAGAATAAATAACACCAAAAATTGGTTCTTTGAGAAGATCAACAAGATTGACAAGCCCCCAGCTAGAGTGACAAAATCAAAAAGAGAGAAGACCCATATAAACAAAATAATGAATGAGAAAGGTGACTTTACTATGAATCCCAAAGAAATTTAAAAAAATTATGAGGGTACTATGAACAACTGTTTGCCAACAAACTGGATAATATAGATGAAATGGACAATTTCCTGGAAACATATGAACAACCTAGGCTGATCAGAGAAGAAACAGAAAACCTCAACCAACCAATCACAAGCAAAGAGATCCAATCAGTCATCAAAAAACACCCACAAATAAATGCCCAGGGCCAGATGGCTTCACAGGGGAATTCTACCAAACTTTCCAAAAGGAACTGACACCAAACTTACTTAAACTCTTCCAAAACATCGAAGAAAATGGAGCACTACTAACTCATTTTATGAAGCTAACATCAATCTAATACCAAAAACAGCCAAAGATGCTACAAAGAAGGAAAACTGCATGCCTATCTCCCTAATGAATATAGATGCAAAAATTCTCAACGGAATACTTGCAAATCGAATCCAAAGACACATTAAAAAAATCATACACTGTGACCAAGTGTAGTTCATTCCAGGCATGCAAGGATAGTTCAACATAAGAAAATTAATCAATGTATTACAACACATTAACAAATCAAAAGAGAAAAATCAAATGATTATCTCAATAGATGCTGAAAAAGCATTTGACAAAATCCAACATCCCTTTTTGATAAAAACACTTCAAAAGTTGGGAATTGAAGGCAACTTCCTCAATATGATAAAGAGCATATATGAAAAACCCAGCATAGTACTCAATCATGAGAGACTGAAATCCTTCCCTCTAAGATCAGGAACAAGACAAGGATGCCTGCTGTCACCACTGTTCTTCAACATCATGCTGGAAGTGCTAGCCAGGGCAATCCTGCAAGACAAAGAAATAAAAGGCATCCAAATTGGAAAGGAAGAAATGAAACTGTGTTTGTTTGCAGATGATATGATCTTATATCTGGAAAATCCTGAGAAATTGACGATACAGCTACTAGAGCTAATAAACAAATTTAGCAAAGTAGCAGGATACAAGATTGATGCACATAAGTCAGTAATGTTTCTGTATGCTAGAAATGAGCAAAGTGAAGAGACACTCAAGAAAAAGATACCATTTTCAATAGCAACTAAAAAAATCAAGTACCTAGGAATAAACTTAACCAAAGATGTGAAAGACCTATACAAAGAAAACTACACAACTCTATAAAAGAAATAGAAAGGGACCTTAAAAGATGGAAAAACATTCCATGTTCATGGATAGGAAGGCTAAATGTCATTCAGATGTTAATTCTACCCAAACTTATCTACAGATTCAATGCAATCCCAATTAAAATTCCAACAACCTACTTTGCAGACTTGGAAAGCTAGTTACCAAATTTATTTGGAAAGGGAAGATGCCTTGAATAGCTAAAAACACTCTAAAAAAGAAAAAACGAAGAGTGAGGACTTACACTTCCTGACTTTGAAGCTTATTATAAAGCCACAGTTGTCAAAACAGCATGGTACTGGCACAAAGATAGACATATTGACCAATGGAATCGAATAGAGAATTTGGAGATAGACCCCCCAGATCTATGAATGGTCTTTGATAAGGCCCCCAAAGCCACTGAACTGGGACCTAACACTCTTTTCAACAAATGGGGCTGGAAGAGTTGGATATCCATATCCAAAAGAATGAAGGAGGACCCCTACCTCACACCATACACAAAAATTAACTCAAAGTGGATCAAAGATCTCAATGTAAAAGACAGTACCATAAAACTCCTAGAAGATAATGTAGGGAAACATCTTCAAGACCTTGTATTAGGCGGCCACTTCCTAGACTTCACACCCAAAGCACAAGCAACAAAAGAAAAAATAGATAAATGGGAACTCCTCAAACTTAGAGTTTCCTGTACCTCAAAGGACTTTGTCAAAAAGGTGAAGAGACAGCCAACTCAATGGGAAAAAATTTTTGGAAACCATGTATCTGACAAAAGACTGATATCTTGCATAAATAAAGAAATCCTACAACTCAGTGACAAGAGTACAGACAGCCCAATTATAAAATGGGCAAAAGATATGAAAAGACAGTTCTCTGAAGAGGAAATACAAATGGCCAAGAAACACATGAAAAAATGTTCAGCTTCACTAGCTATTAGAGAGATGCAGATTAAGACCACAATGAGATACCATCTCACACCAATTAGAATGGCTGCCATTAAACAAACAGAAAACTACAAATGCTGGAGATGGTGTGGAGAAATTGGAACTCTTATTCATTTGTTGGTGGGACTATATAGTGGTTCAGCCACTCTGGAAGTCAGTCTGGCAGTTCCTTAGAAAACTAGATATAGATTTACCGTTCGATCCAGCGATTGCACTTCTCGGTATATACCCGGAAGATCTGAAAGCAGTGACATGAACAGATGTCTGCAAGCCAATGTTCATAGCAGCATTATTCACAATTGCCAAGAGATGGAAACAACCCAAATGTCCTTCAACAGATGAGTGGATAAATAAAATGTGGTATATACACGCGATGGAATACTACATGGCTGAAAGAAGGAACGATGTCATGAAACATAGGACAACATTGATGAACCTTGAAGACATAATGCTGAGCGAAATAAGCTAGTCACAAAAAGAGAAATATTATATGCTACCACTAATGTGAACTTTGAAAAATGTAAAATAAATAGTTTATAATGAAGAATGTAGGGGAACTAGTGATAGAGACCAATTAATGAAGGGGGAACAATAACCCAATAAGAACAGATAAGCTATCATGGGTAGATTTAATGTTCTGTGAATGCCCAGGAATGACTGTGGCCTGTTAATTTATGATGGGTATGGTAGGAACAAGTTCACAGAAAAGTTGCTATATTAGGTTATTTTCTTGGGGTAGAGTAGGAACATGCTGGAAGTAAAGTAGTTATCTTAGGTTGGTTGTCTTTTTCTTACTCCCTTGTTATGGTTTGTTTGAAATGTTTTTTTCATTGTATGTTTTAAAAATTTTTTTTGATATAGATGATTAAAAAAAAGACAATTAAAAAAGAAAACAATGAAAAAATATGCAGAACCCCCTTGAGGAGCTGGTGGAGAATTCAGGGGTGTTGGGCTTCCCCACCTCTATGGTTGCTGAAGTGCTCACAGACATAGGGGATTGGTGGTTTGATGGGCTGAGCCCTCTACCATGGGACTTGTCCTTGGGAAGACTGTTGCTGCAAAGGAGAGGCTAGGCCTCCCTATAATTGTGCCTAAGAGCCTCCTCCCGAATGCCTCTTTGTTGCTCAAATGTGGCCCTCTCTCTCTAGCTAAGCCAACTTGGCAGGTGAAATCACTGCCCTCCCAACTATGTGGGATCAGACACCCAGGGGACTGAATCTCCCTGGTAACGTGGAATATGACTCCCTGGGAGGAATCTAGACCTGGCATTGTGGGATGGAGAACATCTTCTTGACCGAAAGGAGGATGTGAAATGGAATGAAATAAGCTTCCGTGGCAGAGAGATTCCAAAAGAAGCCGAGAGGTCTCTCTGGTGGGCACTCTTACGCACAATATAGACAATCCTTTTTAAGTTCTAATGAATCGGAATAGCCAGCAGTCAATTCCTAAAACTATCAAACTATGACCCAGAACCCATGAATCTTGAAGACAATTGTATAAAAATGTAGCTTATGAGGTGTGACAATGTGACTGGGAAAGCCATATGGAACCACACTCCCCTTTGTCTAGTTTGTGGATGGATGAGTAGAAAAATGGGAGAAGAAAAAAAAAAAAAGGCACCCAGTGTTCTTTTTAACTTTAATTGTTCTTTTTCGCTTTAATTTTTATTCTTACTATTTTTGTGTGTGTGGCAATGAAAATGTCAAAAATTAATTTTGGTGATGAATGCACAACTATATAATGGTACTGTAAACAACTGAATGTATGCTTTGTTTTGTATGACTGCATGGTATGTGAATATATCTCAATAAAAATGAATTAAAAAAAAATGGATGATGGGGCCATGGCAATGAAGAATCAAGCAGAAATTCAGAGGACATGATACTCAACCAATACTTCTTCCAATTCCTATTTGGGGGTATTTTTCAGTATATATTTAGGCAACTGAATCTTTTTTTTTTAAAATGGAAATTCAACTTTTTTTAGTTTCATTTTTTCTTGCAATTTTATTGAGATATACTTATATTCCATATAATCATCCAAAGTGAACAATCAGTTGTTCACAGTATCATCATATAGTTGTGCATTCATCACCACAGTCAATTTTTGAACATTTTCATTACTCCAAAAAAAAAAATAAATAAATAAAATAAAATAAAATAAGAATACAAATAAAAGCAAAAAAGAACACCCCAAACAATCCATCTCCCCCATAACCTCCAGAAGGACCTCTCGACTCCATTTGAAATCTCTCAGCCACTGAAACTTCATTTTGTGTTATTTCTCTTCCCCTTTTGGTCAAGAAGTCTTTCTCAATCCCATGATGCTGGGTCCAGACTCATCCCTGGGAGTCATGTCCCACATTGCTAGGGAGATTTACACCTCTGGGAGTCATGTCCCATGTAAGGGGGAGGGCATTGAGTTCACCTGCCAAGTTGGCTGAGAGAGAGACTGGCAACCAATTCTGAACTTGATGACCTTCTGATGGAAACACAGGTAGGGACTCTCCAAAGGGACAGTGCACATTTTGGGTGGCCAGCAATTTAATTGTAGAAAGTGTTATCAGGCAGATTGTTTTCAGTCCTAGCAGTGTAATAACTAAAGTGTTGCACCCAAAGTTAGGTTCAGAAAGAAACACAATCATAGGCAGGAAGTTTGCTGTTTTCATGGAGTTACAGCTATTGACACCTGGATTAAATGTCCTCTTGCTTAAATGTGAAGTGTTTCTGGAGTATTATTTCTTTAAAGATTCTCAAGTTCCCAATTTTTAAAGTATTTTATCCAAAGTAATAACTCAGTTTGCAAGTTAAACTTTATAACTAAGTTACTGGAACTTTTTTCCTGCATACTTCTTAAATACCCAACAGAACCTTTGGCATGTACTGAAGTAATCAGTAGATATTTAAAAAAAGCAATCAGTATTTCAAAATGTCTCATCAGAAAAGTAGGAATTATGTAAAGATAATTGAAGTAAAAGAAAAATAACATTGTTTTCTTGGACTCATTTCAGTTTTTCCCTGACAATGAATTTTCATGAGCTGCTTGGATTACCAAGGTAAATTGATATTTTAGTCTGTAATTTTAAATTACAATATTTGTAGGTTTTTGTTTGTATTTTTATATATATGCTGAATATCTGTGAGCAATTGTGAGTAAGGTATCTTTTGTCTTTAAATTGCTCATTTAGTACAGTGACAGTAATTGCCAAACATCGTTTAAATGAATACATACTATATATGAAACACAAGTCCTTAATAATGTAACTTTAAAATATTTATTTTAAAAATGGAGAGAAATATCTTAAGGTACAATGAATAGAAGATATGGCTTTGGGGGTAGGATCTATTAGAATAAATTTTCTAAACAACTACAGTTCACACCTTCACCGACTTTTTTTTTCTTTTAACCATTTAAGTAAAATTGTTTCAAAATGCACCGCATACTTTCCTATCATCTTAAGCAGAACATATGGAATATAATCTGTAGGTCATAATTATGCATGTCAGTTCACAAGAATATGTTGCCCTAGAGGTTTATTAAAGTGCATAGACACAAAGGAGGACATCAGAAAATGAAGCAACATAGCAGTTTGGGGCCATATACTCAATGGACTGTCTGCCTCCCCTCTCCTTCCACTCCCCATCCTTCCTCCCCCATTTACTTCCAAACTTCTATTCACTTCAACTCAAGGAGATTGAGGGCTGATACAAGAAACCAGATAACATAGGTTATTCCCTCACTATCTTCATTTTACATTATTTTACATTACAAAAGTGTGGCTTAAATGTTTTCTTGTGGAATTCAAGGCCTTTTTCTCTTGTTATGTGTCTATAGGTCTTCCAGTTGATTCAAGTTAGTAAAAGAATGATGGCCAGATACATGGCCCATTTCTGGATTACAATCAGTGTACATCAAAGTGCAGGAAAATCATGGATGGCCCATCAGTACATGAAATTTTGTTCTTTTCTTTTTTTCTCTTGTCTTAGAAGCAGACCCTAAGACAAGGATTCGAATAAAGTAATTTATTTGGCTGGCAAAGGAAACACTGATAAGGAATGGGGGCATGTGAAAAGAAAGGAAAGGCAGCCAATAAACTGCATTATCAAGCCAGTAGCACTTAGGGCAACTGGGGCTCAGTTCCACTGGGGACTCTGGCTATTACCTCAATGTGGCACGTTTCTCCCCGAGTCACCACTACCAGCATCTGTAAGTCAACGGTTGAATGCTGATGGCATGTTGATATCCTGCCCTTTCAACCTGCCTGCCTGGCAAGCAAAGTGTGCTTAGGTGGCCAAAGAAAGTGAAGAAATGCAGGTGCTGGTAAGGTGGGAGTCAGGCAGCATGTACTGAAGAGGTAATGGTGAGGGGAGATAGGTGGGGCCCCAGCGGTGTCCATTGTAGTTCAAGACCTTGATGTGAGAATGACCTTGCATTTGAGAACAAATTAAAAGATAGTGATTAATTTCCTTTAACCATACTAATATCTAGAGATAGATCAGTCTATAATGTTTCTGGAGGAAGAACTTAATTGTTACTTAGCAGGTTCCATGTTCTACCCATGCATGTAGATTTTTCTATTTTATAACCTGAAAAAGTTACCCAGTGAATTGTCTAACTCAATCCTATCTTATTTTTATAATAATTTAGGGTCAGTTTAAGTTACTTTCTTCTCTCATGAATGTCAAGGAGAGGAGGGGTGAGTGAGAGATGATTGATTTTCTAGTGTTTGGTTTGTTCCACTCTCTCAAATAAGGCAGTTCTTGAAATTATAGACTAATGATTATGAAAACAAATTCTACAAGTTGCATATTGTGTCAAGTGCTGCCTATTTACAAACACTCTCTACTGTCTTTATGAGGTACTCAGCTGTGAGTATAGTGAGTACAAATAAACAGGGATTCTATCTCATGTTGTAGTGGAAAGCTGTTTTTGTCTGCCAGCTTCTTTTTCCCATCTCTCACCCACATCATTTGGCCTTGGGAGGGGATATGATGGGGTCTCAGACATAACACACCCCTTCTAGGGTCAGCATGTGACCAGGGCTGGACCAGTATTTGTGTAACATTTGGCTAGGCACACAGGTGGAGACATGTGTGTGTTTGTGTGCACATGCATGTGTATGTGAAAGAGAGAGAGATGGGGGTGGGGTGCAAGGGAGGGAACTATGGATACTGGGAGAAAGAAGTTTACTTTCTGCCTCATTTGCTAATCTTGAATAATATAAGGCTGAGGTTTTGTCACTATCTTAACTCCTAGATGAAGAAAGAGATTGCAAGCAGAATGCAGTCAAAAAGAGACAAGCAATGGAGACTTTAAGTCCCTAGATTTGGCTATGCTGAGCTCTACCATGGGGCATTCTGAGTTAATTTTTCTATGAGTCATAATTCATGTTTTGCATAACTAGTTTAAATTAGGTTTCTAATACCTGCAATAGAGACTTCTGAGTACAACATATACTCAAAACTGGTAAGAAACTGAAGGTGGAAGAGAAACATCTGTATCAGAAGAAATTTTTGACTTAGCTTGATGATTAAAAAATGTCTTTAGAAACATTAAAAATGGACTTAATCTGAACTAACAGTATGTTTTGTTGATACCAGAGTATGTGGGGAATTATGACAGAACTTTTCAATGGCTCTAAAATTACAATACTCCTCAGAGAAAGGGATGGCTAATACTTATGTTTGCTTGCAGAAGAGAGAATTACTCCTGGATGTTTCTGCCTCATGACCTCCAATTCCAAGTAAGTTTGTGAAACTTGGCAAAGGATCCCATATATGTTCTTTTATAATTTTTAACTCCTATATGCAATTTTATTTTAAGGGCTTGGGGATTAGGGTATGAGGTGAATCCCAAATACAATAACAGCCCTTTTGTTGATGTGCAATGTAAGGGAAGCATGCTATACAGTAAACCAAATGGTACTTATAATTCGTTTAAGAACTCACCAGAAAACCATGAGGTATCATTTGATATTTGGTCTTGGAAACCCCAGAGGTCTGTTCTGGGATGGTGAATCTTGCAGCAAATTCTTGCTCTCCTCTAAACACCAGGACCTCTCACTTCCACCAAAAAATGATCTCAGCTACAGAAGCCCTGCCTTAAAAGTGACCCTTTATTGTACAACAAAAATGAGTGATTTGCAGAGTGGCAGTGGGCTGGAGGCTCTCGGTGCAGAAGTGCAGAGCTCTGTGTGCTGTTCTTCTATGTAACATGCCCGTGAAAGCAGCTAGGGTTGTAAAGAGATAGGATGGGTCACATAATAGTTTCACACATCCATTCTCAAACTGTTTGATCTCAGAACTCTTTTACACACTTACAAATTATTGAAGAACCCAAAGAGCTTTTGTTTGTGTGGGTTACATCTATCAATATTTGCCATATTAGAAATTAAAACTGAGTAAAGTCTTTAAGTATTGGGAAGCTGGCAAGCTCATGAATGATATTAATGAGCATATGACTTTCCAGTATTCTAATTTATTATGAAAGACTGAATTTTATAATTGCAACAAACACTGCCAGTTGTTTTCCTTATAGTGACTAGAATGTGATACCATCTAATACTCAAGTGTAAATAACCATAGTTGGTCTGTCAGTTGTTTTTTTTCAAGAAACTATGGTGTTCCGTGAATCAAGTGGTTAGTTCAGCTTGCACTTTAAAAAATCACCCAAATTATTCTCCTCAAGACAACCAGCTTCAGTAAGTAGCACAAGTGCTTTATGTGTACGCCCATTTCATAACAGAGATTCATTAAAAAGAAGTGTACTGAAAGGTTGCGAATTAATAAAATTAACAACCTTTACTACTTTATCAAAGACATTCTTCAATGAAATTGACTTTTTAAAAAATTAGGAGTTCATGTCAGTGAAGAAATAATGACAACTAGAAGTGTTTGATGCCACTTCCTTGATTTGTGCTAAGGCACCAGCAGTTTTACATACCATTGCATTTGCACCATCAGTGGAAATGTCAACCCAGTGAAAAAGACAAATACTATCTTAGTATTCTTATGGAAACAGTTTTGACCTTGTGGACTCTCCAAAAGGATTTTGGGAAACACCAAGAGTTAGCAGACCACACTTTGAGAATTGCTGATTTAAGAAATGCTATTGTTCTTTCATTCAAAAAGAATATTTATTGAGTACCTATTATTTCCAGGCACTTCTGGGTGCATAGGATATGACAGAGGCATAAGGAGTTGCGCCTTCATGGAGCTTATTTTCCAATGAGGTGGTGGTGGATAACAAAACAGGAGGGTAACAAATGGGTAGATTAGGAGATGCATTAGGAGATGATAAATGCTATAGAAACATAAGAGTAGAGCAAGTTAAGAGCAATTGGGAGTGTTGGTGGGTTATAGGCAGAATGTTGTAATTTAAAAATGGTCAGGGTAGGCCTAATTGCAAAGGTGACATTTGAGCCAAGACTTGAAGGAGATGAGGGAGTTGGCCATGTGGTTAGCTGGTGGAGGAGCATTTCAGTCAAAGGAAGAGTCAGTACAAAGACTATAAAGGGGGTTGTGCCTAGTAGCATGGTCACGAAACACGAGGGGTCAGTGTGGAGGAGTGCAGTGGTTGAGGGGTAAGATATTAGGATATGTGGTCAGAGAAGTAAGGGAGGGGGCATATCAGGTAGTGAAATGAATAGCACTCTAGGGTTTTTAGTAGAGGAAAGGCCTGATCTGTCTTAGGCTTTAAAAGGATCAGTTTTGCAGCTGTGTTGAGGATTGACTGTTCAGGACAAGGGTAGAAAATGGAGATTAGCTAAAAAGCTTGTGGAGTGATCCAGGTGAGAGATGACAGTGGCTTGGGTCAGAGTGGTAGATGTGAAAATGGTAATAAGGTAGACTCAGTAGAACTTTCTAATGGTTCTGATGTAGGGTATAAGAGAAGTCAAAGATGATTTCGAAATTTTTGGCTTGAGCAACTGAAAAGATAATGTCTCCCTCGTATAAAAATTAACTCAAAGTCTCTCTCATATAAAAACACACTCAGTAAGTATAAAATGTAAAATGATAAGACTTTTAGAAGAAAAGCTGGAAGAAAATCTTCATGACTGGTGGGTAGGCAAGAGTTCTTAGACATGACCACAAGAGCGTGATCCATCAAAGAAAAAAATGATACACTGGACTTCATGAAAATTAAATTTTTATTTTCGGTAAAAGCTACTGTTAAGGGAATGAAAAGACAAGGCATAGCCTGGGAAAAGTATTTGCAAATCACATATCTGATACAGGATTTGTATCTAGAATATTTAAAAAAACTCTTTACATTCAACAGTTAGAAAACAATCCAATTTGAAAATGGGAAGAGGATTCAAACACACTTTACCAATGAGAATATAAGGATGGCAAAAAAAGCACATGAAAAGATACTCAACATTACTAGCCATTAGGAGAATGCAAATTAAAGCCACAAAGAGACACCACCATATACCTTCTAGGATGCCTAAAATGAAAAGTACTGACAATATCAAGTGCTGGTGAGGATGCAGAGCAACTGAATCTCTCATACAATGCAGGTAGGAATGTAAAATGGTATGGCCACTCTGGACAACAGCACAGCAGTTTCTTAGAAAGTTAAACATGTGCTTACCATATAATCCAGCAACTCCACTCAGGGGTACTTACCCTAGAAAAATGAAAACTATGTTCACACAGAAACTTATACACGAATATTCATAGCAGCTCTAAAACCCAGAAACAACCCAAATGTCCTTCAACAGGTAAAGGATAGGAAACTATGGTACATCTATAAAATCAAATGCAATTCAGGAAAAAAGGGAATATACGCAAGAACTTGGATGGATCTCAAAGGTATTATGCTGGGTGATAAAAGGAATCTTGAAAGTTACATACAGTATGTGCCGGTTTGAATGTATTGTGTCCCCCAAATGCCATTATCTTTGTGGTCTTGTGGGGCAGAGATTTGCTTGGAATGTGCCCCACCCAGCTGTGGGTAATGATAATTTTGATGAGATGTTCCCATGGAGGTGTGGCCCCGCCCATTCGGGGGTGGGCCTTGATCAGTGGAGCCATATAAAACATGCTGACTCAAAGAGACTAAAGGCAGTGCAGCTGTGAGTGATGTTATTTGAAGAGGAGCAAGCTTGCTAGAGAGGAATGTCCTGGGAGAAGCCATTTTGAAACCAGAACTTTGGAGCAGACGCCAGCCATGTGCCTTCCCAGCTAACAGAGGTTTTCCGGACGCTATTTGCCATCCTCCAGTGAAGGTACCCGATTATTGATGTGTTACCTTGGACACTTTATGGCCTTAAGACTGTAACTGTATAGCCAAATAAACCCCCTTTTTATAAAAGCCAATCCATCTCTGATGTTTTGCATTCCACAGCATTAACAAACTAGAACACAGTATTATTTCATTAATGTAACATTCTCAATATGATAAAATTATTGTGAAGGGGAACAAATCAATGGTTGCCAGGCGTTGGTGTGGGGAGTGTGTGAGTATAAAGGTATAGCACAGGGGAGTTTCTTTGGGGGTAATGGAACAGCTCTATATACTGCTTTGGTGATGGTGATTATTACATCCAAACATGTAATAAAATTTCATAGAACTACACACCAAAAAAAAGTGCATGTGAAAATTGGTGAGATTTGGATAAGGTCTGTAGTTTGTTTAATGGTATCACACCAATGTCAATTTCCTGGTTTTGGTAAATGGACTGTGGTTATGTAAGATGTTAGCTTAGGGGGAAGTCACATGAAGGGTTCACAGGAACTCTGTACTATTTTTGTAGCTTCTTTTTGAGCCTACACTTTTCTTTCTTTCTTTTTTTTTTTTTAAAGATAGTGTTTCCAATAACTGGGATTAAGAAATGCTGCAGATAGAACAGGTTTTTAGGATGAGATACGTAGTTTGGTTTTGAACATTCTAAATTTGAGAAGTCTCTTACACATACTTATGTATACAAGTCTGGAGTTTTGGAGACAAATCTGGATGAGATATATACTTGGCAGATGATATTTAATACCATAGGATGTGTAGATAAAGAAGAAAATAGGAGCATGGGCTGAGCCTTGGAATAGTCCACTATCAGACATGAAAAACTCGTGTGAGATAATGGTTCCAAGTTTACTATTTTCCTCTTTTTCTGAAAACTCTGTGTATATGTGTCTGTGTCTGTGTGTATGGTTTGATAGAGCTTTGTTCCAACCAGTAGACTGAGATTTACCAGTAGATTTCAACCTCTTTCATTTATTGTGGACTTCTCTCTCTCTTCTGCTGTGTTTTATCAATTCCAGTAAAATTTTGCAACATATCAGTAGGAGTCCCTCACTTCCCCTTAGCTATTGAACTCTGCCCAACAATTTTACAACCTGTTCTCTACCCACTCCCTGCTACCACTTACAGATCATGTGTGGTAATTTCAATGCTTTAGGAGAAATGAACATTTAAAAAGGATGGAACATATGTTATGAGAATACTTTCCCTAATGGGGAAATAAAAAAGATAAGTCACATTTAGGGAAAATGTTCTTATTTCAGTTTCTGGAAATTATTGCTTATTTATGGCCACTCTCTGTTCTAGCCATTTTTATCTTTAAAGTTTCTATCTCCTGTGTCCTTCTCTTTCCATTATCATTACTATTGAGAAATTAATTCACTGAATAAACTGACTTTAAATTTATGAATAGGCAAATCATTACAATTCCTTTATAATTCCTTTATAAGGATGCAGCTAAAGCCTTAATTAGAAAGAAATTTATTATCCCTGATGTGTATGTTAGGAAACAAGAAGGGGTGAAAATCAACAATCCAAGCATTGGGAAGTTGGGAAAAGAACATCAAATTAAACTCAAACAATGGAAAAGAGAAATAAATAATAGAGATAAAAGCAGAAATGAATGAAATAGAAAACAAATGTATAATAGAACAGATCAACATAAACAAAAGTTAATTCTGTGCTACAAAGGTTGATCAAGAAAAAAAAGAAGATATAAAAAAACCAAAATCAAGAAACAAAAAAATGGGGACATCATTTTAGAGCCCACCGACATTAAAAATCTCTATGAGGATTTTATGAAAATGGATTCCAGTTAATTAAAAAAATTAAGTGAAATAATCTAATTTCTAGAAAAACACAATTTACCAAAACTGATCAAGAGACTGCCTCTGTGCTGGGTAAGAAGATGGTGGCCTTTGAAGAGAAGGAGGTAAGAAGTAAGGTACAGCATTCTATGGCCTACTGGGTGGGCCACTGAGAGCCTTGAGGGGTTGATATGAAGGAGGCTTGGAACTACCACACATGCAAGTATTGTGGAGTGCTTGGGTCCACGCTGGAGCCTCAAGCCAAACAATCCAAGTGAATAGAGGGGTGTCTTCAGGAATTTTGATACTTTCTGCTCCTAATGTATTCAACAGAGTAAAAGAGGATCGATTTCTGAGCTTGGCGTTTCATGGAGTGTTGTTATTTTGGCTCTTTTCCTATTTCCTCAACCTATAACCACCTCTTTCCAGGACCAAGGCTCAGCGGTTGAGTGGGAGAGATCTGGGGTTATGCTGCCCTTGGAGCTTTGCTGTGGATTGCCAAGAAAACAGATGCTCATCGTGGCTGAAGCAAAAGTATCCTTTAGCAAACATTACTTTCCCAAAAAATTTCTTCAGTTTCTGATAAGTCCCTTTCCTATTTTTCCTCAGTGAAGGTTTTCTACATTTTGCACAGCGTTCTAGTTTGCTAATGCTGCGGAATGCAAAACACCAGAGATGGATTGGCTTTTATAAAAAGGGGGTTTATTTGGCTACACAGTTACTGTTTTAAGGCCATAAAGTGTCCAAGGTAACACATCAGTAATCAGGTACCTTCACTGGAGGGTGGCCAATGGCATCCGGAAAACCTCTGTTAGCTGGGAAGGCACGTGGCTGGCGTCTGCTCCAAGTTCTGGTTTCAAAATGGCTTTCTCCCAGGACGTTCCTCTCTAGCAAGCTTGCTCCTCTTCAAAATGTCACTCACAGCTGCACTGAGTTCCTTCTCTTTGAGTCACCTCATTTATATGGCTCCACTGATCAAGGCCCACCCTGAATGGGTGGGGCCATGCCTCCATGGGACTATCTCATCAGAGTCATCACCCACAGCTGGGTGGGGCACATTCCAAGCAAATCTAATCAGCACCAAAATGTCTGCCCCACAAGACTACATCAAAGATAATGGCATTTGGGGGACACAATACATTCAAACTGGCACACATAGTAAAATAAAACACTGTCCAAAACAAACAAACAAAAGCCCACCTCTGCAAATAAATTCATCCCCCCACCCCCACCACCATGGGACAGGACCCCCTGGGTGGGTGAGTTGCCCTGGTGATGTGGGACACAGATTCCTGAAGTGAACCTGACACTGGGTTTGAGGGGTTGAAAATGCCTTTTTGATCAAAAGAGGGAAAATAAAGGCAACAAAATAAGGTTTCAGTGGCTAAGAGACTTCAAACAGAGTTGAGAGGTTGTTGTCCTGGAGGTTTCTTCTATGCAAACTTCAGCTAGATATGCCAAATGGCCACAGTATGATAAGCCCAAGTCAACAGTAGTCCTGAAAACCCTAAAGGATACCTGGGTCCCTATCTAAGACTATAAAAGTTTCACTCACTAAGTTTATTCTTCGAAACTTATATCCTCCAGCGTTCCTATGCTAGCTAAGCCCCCAAACCCAGAGGCAATCACCTCTTCAAGAACATCAACCAGTTGTGTCCCCTTTTCCAATAATGTCAACACTACTTTTCAACTTGAACATGTTAGGGTGGTCACTGCATAGACATCCCTGAAGATTGGTGTACGGCTTTGTATATATTATGTCCCCCAGAAAAAGCCATGTTCTTTTGTTGATGCAATCTTGTGGGGGCAGACATATTAGTGGGGATTAAGTTCAAACATTTGGATTAGGTTGTTTCCGTGGTGATGCGCCCCACCCAACTGTGGGTGATGACTCTGATTAGATAATTTCCATGGAGGTGTTACTCCACTCATTCAAGGTGGGTCTAAATTAAATCACTGGAGCCATATAAATCAGCTGACAAACAGAAGGAACTCAGTGCAGCTGAGAGTGACATTTTGAAGAGGAGCTATAGCCAAGAGGGACACTTTGAAGAATGCCCAGGAGCTGACAGAGGAGCTGCAGATGAGAGATAGTTTGAACATGGTCATTGAAAGCAGACTCTTGCTCTGGAGAAGCTAAGAGAGGACAAACACTCCAAGAGCAACTAAGAGTGACATTTTTGAGGAACTGCAGTCTAGAGATGAACGTTCTGGGAGAAAGCCATTTTGAAAGCAGAACTCCAGAGCAAACACCAGCCATGTGCCTTCCCAGCTAACAGAGGTTTTCTGGACACCATTAGCCACCCTCCACTGTAGTTACCTGATTGTTGATGTGTTACCTTGGACACTTTATGGCCTTAAGACTGTAACTTTGTAACAAAATAAACCCCCTTTATAAAAACCGATCCATTTCTGATGTTTTGCATTCCGGCAGCATTAGCAAGCTAGAACAATTGGGAAAGTGAATAAACTAGGGGTGATTAAACTAGCAACAGACAAGATAGAATTTAACAAAGGCTTATGAATACTGAACCTCTATAATTTTCTTTTTCTTAGTTGTTGGAGTATTAGAATAGCTAGTTGGAAAGAACTGAAATGGTGGAACTGTAACCCATAACATTCTTTGAAATTTGCTATATAGCTACTTGTTAAATTGTAATTTGAAAGTTATCATCTTTATAAAATATTGTTTTTGTGTATACTTACATCTGCTGCAGGACTATTTTTCTTTCTTTATTTCTCTGTTAATTCTTCCATGATATTATTCTTCAATTTTTTTTCTTGTCCTTCACATCTTCTTGCAGAAAAAGTTAGAATAAGTTTATCATGTTGAAAAAATTCCATGGAATTTATATTGCTGTTTTGTTATGCCGTTTTTTGTGGCGTGAAAAGTACAGACATTTGTACAGAGGCAATAAATATATGAAAGTGGTATAGAGCATAGGTTTTGGACTCTGAAGTATATTATCTGTAAAATGGAGATATCAATACTTGATAGATTTGTTGGAAAAATGGAACAAAATGTGAATAGGATGTAAAACACCTTGAACAATTCCTGGCTTATATTTATTAAATAAAATAGCTAAGTGTTAGTAACTCCCATTTCAATAAAGGGAGCCTTTTTATTACCATTAGTAATAATTTATCTGTCCATCCTTATATGTGGCTTTTCTCTCCTTTTATATAAATATTTTATATATCTCAACAAAATTCCATATCAATTACCCACTTTTTGGTTAGGTTTATTTGTATGTATTTTATGCTTTATACTGCTCTTTTGGTTAGACTAGGTTTTCTCCCATTATATCTTTGTTTTGATTATTGATGCTGTTTAGGGAAGACTTTGAAAATATGTATTTGTCTCATATCTGATTGCTTTGCTGAATTTTAAATTTAATTTAAGAGTTTTTCCATTGATTCTCATATAGGCTATAAACAATGATAATTTTTTCTAATTTCTATTAGTTAAATGCCTTTGTAAAAATTTGCATTTCTATTTTTAAAAAATTTAGTTGGACAAAAGAATTGCTTTAGTGTATTTTCTTGTTTTGCTCTTTGTTTGTAATGGGAATGCCTCTTGGCTTTTTTTAATAAATGAAATTTTATTGAGATATATTCACACACCGTATAATCCATCCAAAGTATACAATCAATGGCTCACAGTATCATCATATAGTTGTTCATTAATCACCACAATCAATTTTAGAATTTTTCCTTATTCCAAAAAGGAAAGAAAAGAAAAACAATAAACACAATAAAAAAAAATGAATACCCAAAACATCCCTTACCCTTTATGACCTCCTATTATTTATATATTTTTTGAAGTTATTTTATTACTCAACTGCCCATATACTGGATCCAGGGAGTGTCAGTCACAAGGTTTTCACAATCACATGGTCCCACAATAAAAGTTATGTAGTTTTACAATCATCATCAATAATTAAGGCTACTGAATTACAGTTCAACACTTTCAGGTATTTCCTTTTAGCTATTCGAATACACTAGAAACTTAAAGGAATATCTATATAAGAAGAACCTCCAAAATGACCTCTTGACTCTCTTTGAAATCTCTCAGCCACTGAAACTTTATTTTGTTTAATTTCTTTTCCCCCTTTTGGTCAAGAAGTCTTTCTCAATCTCATGATGCCAAGGCCAGGCTCATTCCTGGGAGTCATGTCCCATGTTTCCAGGGAGACTTATGCTCCTGGGAGTCACGTCCCACATGGCGGGGAGGGTAATGAATTGATTTGCAAAATTGACTGAGAGAGAGGCCACGTCTGAGCAACAAAAGAGGTTCTCTGGGGTTGACTCAGGCATAGTTACAAGCAGGCTTAGGTTTGCCATTGGAGAGATAAGTTTCATAAGGGCAAGCCTCAAGATTGAGGGTGGAGCCCCAATTGCTTAAGAGAATAGCAGGAATTCCCCAGATGGGGAAGTTTAATAGTTCCACATTTCCCCCCAGTCCCTCAACAGGACTTTGCAAATACTTTTTTATTTTCTGCCCAAAATATTCTGGTATGTACTGGGGTATCACATTAACCTGCACAGAATAACAAGATCTTATTCCCTATTCTAGATTCCATGTAATTACATTGTTTAAAGAATCTAGTTGGCTTTTAGCGTAAAGTCGATATTTCTTATGTTGAGAAAGCATCTGTCTCTTCCCAGCACACCAGATACGGCTCTCAGGCCACAGACTCAGGTGTCCAAGAAAAGTAACGGAAGTAAATTTGTTCTTTGAGTCTTCGTTCTGCCTGATGACAAGGACTTAATCTCAGTTCCTTAAGGGTTTCTCCTCTCCTTTTCCCAGGTGTTTATTCTATGCCAAGGCCAGGGAGGAGAGTGGGGAGCTCAGCTGTATTCCCTCCGTTCCCTCTTCTCTTCCTCCATTTCCACTTTCCTCCCAACTGTGGCTGCCCCAGTTGGCCATAGTGCAAGGGTGGGAGAGGCCAGGCAGGGAGAAGCATCAGAGGTTGGAGTATTCCTTCCCTTCTCTTTCTCACAGATTGAGCTGGAGTGTGGTAAATCAGAAGGAGAGTTCAGAGAAGTTTTCTGGCCATATCTCTCTTCTCTTCCTTTGACAGCTTGTTCCTCTACACTAGTTCTCACAACTAACTGGCTATGTGGTGAAGTCCAAAGTGGGCACAGAATGTGGGGTAGGGGGAATGAGGAGGCGTATGAGGATCCAGGCAGCTGTGGGAGCCCAGGAATTTGGGGAGAAGGGGCATGGAAGGAAGGAAAACTCCTGGTGCATTTAGGAAGAGAGAGCAGGTCTGGGGCAGGAAGGAAGTTTGTTGGAGTATTTCTAAGTGAGACTTCCTTATTCATCTTAGAAATAATGAATATGGGAGAAGTACACATACCCAAAGAACTTCCACTTTTCCAGATTTGTGAATTTATAAATATATGTTTAATAAGCTTCTATATAAAGGGTTGAAAATTAGGGCAGTAAAAAATTTAAGAACAGGTTTTTGACAGATTCCCCTGATTTTGATGCAGCAGGTAGCTTGGGAGAACAGAGATAAATGGTTTATTTTGCCAAAGTGTGTTTTAAATACACTTTAAACTGAGTGTTATTTATTTCCCCTGGAAGAAAAGCCTGCTCTATATTCTACTTGTTTGAACAGGACAGCAGGCAGAACTAGGTCTTGGGTAATTGTAACCAGCACTGTAGTGAATTCTCTTCAGGTCACAGGTTGCCATTTATTTCTTAAGCCATAGTTTTGTGTTGTTTTTCTCCCTCTTTCCATCTGAATCATTCTAAGTCATGGGGAGCACATTTTTATTGTGGAACGGGTGCACGGAAGAGAGAGCTGGCTTGCTTGTTCTGCACCATTAAATACTTGCATGAGTCTTTCTATCAGAAATGGTTTGGAGAGTCACAGCACAGAAAAAAATAAAGGGAGTTTGAGAGTTCTGTCTGGGAGGCTCCAGAGCAGGAAAAATAGGATTAATGGTGGGAGTTTTCTGTTTTTATCCTAGGGAAAAAATAATGGACTAATGCGTTTGATGGGCAACTTAATCTCTCTGTGTGTTATGTTCTCAAGCAACCTGGGAGCCATCTAACAATGACATTCTCTCCTGATAAAAGATCCCACTCAAGCATGACACATTTCTGAGCTGGGGGTGGGGTGGGGTGGCACCTCAGAGGCAGAACGGTATTACCAAGTGCCAAGTCTCCCAGGTCATTCGTCTTCCTCACATACATTTACTGATAATCTCTCAGCAGGGAATTGAAGGATATCGTCATCTCAGTCACACTGAAGGAACATGATCCTCCAGGATATGGGAGGCTTCTGTTCATTAAGAAAGCTGAACATAGCTTGAAAAATTTAATCTGGACAAAAGTGGCCCTGTTCTCAATGAGAGATACTTCCAAGGAGATAGGACAAGGGCAATATACCTTGAGGATATTAAAAAATACAATAGAATGGAAGCATGGTACATTTCTCTTCCTTCTTCTTTCTGTGCTTAATGTAATTATTCAAACATAAGGATGTTACATTTAGAACATGGAAACAATGAATCAAAAACTCACTCTTTTGACCTCCCTTTTGCCTCAAATATTAAAATCCAATTGATTTGCTGTAGCACTAATAATTCCATTTACAAGAGACAAGAACCATAACATCAGTAAAATGATAGAAAAATGCAATTTGTTGCATTAGTGGCAAGCAATTGGAACAAAACATGTTAGAGGTTTAGAAACCATTCCATGTGGGTTTATGTGTATGCTTTGTATTGAGAAGAAATGCACAAAATGGAAGGACATGGGGGAATAACACATCTTTTCATTATGATGAATCCTTTTATTTCAGAGTCTTCTATAGTTGTAGGTTATAAAAAAGCATTTTTGCCCCGAAACTGTGTAGCTTGAAGTAAAATACATTTTCAGCACTTACTCTGAATTCAGCTCACGTTGCCTTCGCATAGGCTACAAGGAGGTTCAAGCTGTTCTAAAACAGTCATCACGACCCATTACACTCTGTTCCCTGTAGCTTTTGTTCCCAGTTGCATGCGATATTGTAATTGTGGAAGGAAACCTGAAATACATGCTGACTTGACACACAGAAGTCTTAGAGTTTTCATTTGTTCAAAGCATTCAGGAATATACCATCCAAAATACACTATGAACAATCCAAGGCAAAGGTAACATTTTAAAAGAGGATGTATCAAATGCATATTCCTTTTCATGTTAAAAAAAAATGCCTTAGGGGGGAAAAATGTTTCTTGAAACTTTACCTGGGATTACATGTGGGAAAAGCAAAAGCTGGTGCTTTAAGCTCCAAAGGTTTATTCCAAATATCTGTAACCCTGAAGCAAAAGCATTTTGCCAACGTAGACATTAAAAAATTCCTTAAAAATATTTCATTCCTAATTGGAGCTTGTATAGATTCCATTTTATAAATAAGGATAAAAGAAATGATAAAGAATATTTTAAATTATTTTGGGGATAAAGTTGTCCTCATTAAGTGACTTGTCCAAGATCAAAAAGCCAGTTAGGGCAGAACTGGAACTAAAAGCCAAGTTAAAATTTAGTGCACTTTCAGCTACATCTCCCTTACTCATTATCATCACTGAAGACCAGATTTGTTGTGATAACTTCCTGATAGCCTCTACTCTCTCCTCTATACTTTACCATTTAAGGGACATATTTTGTATCCTTTGTATCTCTCCTCTGTCTAACAGCATTCACTGGCTTTCCTTTGCTTATAGCATTAAGCATAAGTATAGGGTCATTTTAGGCTCTAGATAACCTGAATGTTTTCTTACACTGTTCTAGCTGGTTTCTTCACTGGTCCCAGAACCACCTCTGAGTCTTCCCTTACTCTGTTCCCTCGACCTGGAATGCTGTTCCTCCTTTCCACCTACTTGTCCTACGAGGCTCATTTCGAGATCCTGGAAGCCTCTTCTGGCCATGCCAGTTCAGGCATCTTTTTGTCTTTTGAAGTATTCTAATTTTGTATTTCCCATGCCATATTTTGGCTTTTAAATTTCACTTGCATAAAAATATGTATTGTCTCCTCAGTAAAAACTTAAGTGCCGCTAAGGCATGGAACTTGGCGTAAGTAATTTCGCACTTAGTGCTTTGTGAATACCATCAATGTTTTAGGTGGATGAATTAAATTGGAATGGGGTGATGAAAAACAATATCACCCCTTCTGATCACCTCAGAAGGATCCATTGCAGCATTTTTCATGAAGTTGGTGATGGGTTACTCCAGCTCACTCTTGTTCATTTTCCTTTCTCACCAAAAAAAAATTGGATTGTCTATTTAATCTTATTCTGTAACTATGCCATCAGCCTAATCATTATAGTATTCTAGTACAATATAAACAGATGCCAAGAATAATAATTTAAATGTTTTATTGCCATTACCTATTTCTATAAATTCCCAGCAAATGTCTTTAAACTTGCATAGTACAATAAATATAATTCCTTTACAGAAATTAATAGGAATCACACCACAAATCATATTTGCTTCTGTAGTGGGAGCTGTCTACACTCTGTCATATTCAGATGACAAATTCAGGCAGGACTCCATGCCTTATCTATCTATCTGTCTACAATTTGAGTTCAGAAGTGAGATGGCTGTCATAGGGCTATTTCAAATGAAAAATGGAGTCAGAATTCTGATTGGTTATTTGTTCTCACAATGAAAAATATCTTTGCTAATTAGGTTATATAATGGGTATTTTCAGTACACCTTTATTAATATAGTTTTTTAACAACCTTCAAGTTGCAGATTTAACCAAATTTATTGAAAACATGTTAACAATATTTAATATAATCAATTATTTCCCAGCTTATTCTGAGTATGCTGGGTTAAAAAATATGCCTCTAAGCAAATGAGTAAGAGGTATAATTAATAATCACTTGATAAATCTTAGAAAACTTTTCTTGATACATTTCGCAGAAATTGAAAAATTGATGTATCTAATGATGGGTACACAAATCTCTTCACAATTCAGGATGATTTCGATTTCTTGCTTTCAACAAAATTGAGGAAGACCTAATTGAATTATCAGCTGATGAATCACACAAACAATATTTGAGATGTCCCTGTGTGATTTTGGCATGTGAAGTGGTAGAGGTTCAAAGGGTTGAGTGACATTTCTATAGCAAAATTTCCTCCAATTTCATCTACTTATTGCACAAAATTTCTTAGAGCTCACAAAAAATGTTAGAATAGATACTGAACTGTCATTCTAGCAATAAATACTATTCATCCACCCAAACATCAATGAAACAAAAAGCCCTTCTCCATCCTAGTAAGGAAAGAATCTCCATGTTTTCTTTTTATATTTAAAATTTATATCTACATTACTTTTTACAAACTATATATTACAATAATAATTGTAATAATTGTAAGAAATAAAGTAATTAATCAATCCAGAAGGAAACAGTTTAACCTAGAGAGCCTTATGAGGCTATGCATTTTTACACGTTTTGTTGCAGAGAAGGATGAAAGGTGATCAATAAATGTTTTTCAATTATAAAAATATTTTACATGAAGATATTCTGTGGGGAAAATGTAATGGAAATACAAGTTCAAGGAGGAAAAAGGATGATGTAAAATCTCTAAGTGCTGAAGATCAGCTTGTTCAGTATTCTCTTTTTTTTTTTTTCTGATAGGACTTTTTTGACTGAGATTGTTCACATTCCATACAATTATTCAAAGATCCAAAGTGCACAGTCGGTTGCCCAAGGTACCGTCATACAGCTGTGCATCCATTACCACAATTACTTTTTTTTTGAATTTTTAGAACATTTTCATTACTACAGAAAAGAAATAAAAAAAAAAAAAAAAAAAAAAAAAAAAGGAACGCAAATCCTCCCATACCCCTAACCACCCCCCACTCCATTACTGACTCACAGTACTGGTATAGTACTTCTGTTGCTATTGATGAAAGAATGCTAAAATACTACTAACTGTAGTATATAGTTTGCAATAGGTAAACTTTTCTCCCTATATGTTCCTCTATTATTAACTTCTAGTTATAGTGTCATACATTTGTTCTACTTCATGAAAGAGATTTCAAATATTTGTACATTACCCACCACTGGATTCACTGTTTTATACATTCCCCTCTTTTAACCTCCAACTTTCCCTCTGGTGACATACGTGACTCTGAGGTTCCCCCTTCCACCACATTCTCATAATGTGCTACCATCACCTCTGTCCATTTTCAAACACTCGAGTTCAAGCTAGCCGAACATTCTGCTCATAATAAGCAACCGCTCCCTATTCTTTAGCCTCATTCTCTATCCTGGTAACTTAGATTTCATGTCTATGAGTTTACATATTATAATTAGTTCATATCAGTGAGACCCTGCAATATTTGTCCTTATGTGTCTGACTTATTTCACTCAATATAGTGCCCTCAGGGTTTCTTCATCAACCCATTTCTTTCAAGATGATTTTGTTCACACCCCTACATTCCATCCTAAGTAAACAATCGATAGTTCCCTGTATAGTCATGTATTTATGTATTCACCACCCTCACCACTATCTATATAAGGACATCTTCATTTCTGCCACAAAGAAGGAGGAAGAGTCAGAGAAGGTAGAGAGACAAAGGAAAAAGAAAAAGAGAGAGAGAGAGAAAAAACATGATAGTTAGGAAGCAACAAAAGGAAAGACAGCATTAAACTAAAGTAGAATAAAGAGTGAGATAACATCACCAAGCCAAGAGTCCCATATCCCTCCCTTATGTCCCCCTCTTATATGCATTTAACTTTGGTATATTGCCTTTGTTACATTAAAGGAGGCATAATACAGTTTCTGTTAATTATAGTCTCTACTTTGCACTGAATGTATTTTTCTCCCAATACCACCCTATTTTTAACAACTTGCAAGGTTGACATTCATTTGTTCTCCCTTGTGTAAAAACATATTTGTACATTTTATCACACTTGTTGAGCACTCTAGGTTTCACTGAGTTATACAGTCCCAGTCTTTATCTTTCCTCTTTTGTTCTGGTGTCCCACATTCTCCTAACCTTCCTCTTTCAACCATAATCACAGTCATCTTTGTTCAGTGTACTTACATTGCTGTGCTACCATCACCCAAGATTGTGTTCCAAACCTCTTACTTCTGTCTTTTCCTATCTGTCTGTAGTGCTCCCTTTAGTATTTCCTGTAGCAGAGGTATCTTGTTCACAAACTCTCTCATTGTCTGTTTGTTGAGAATATTTTAAGCTCTCCCTCATCTTTGAAGGACAGTTTTGCTAAATATAGGTTTCTTGGTTGGTGGTTTTTCTCTTTCAGTGTCTTAAATATATCACACCACTTTCTTCTTGCCTCCATGGTTTCTACTGACAAATCTGCACATAATCTTATCAAGCTTCCTTTGTATGTGATGGATCCCTTTTCTCTTGCTGCTTTCAGGATTCTCTCTTTGTCTTTGACATTTGAAAATCTGATTATTAAGTGTCTTGGTGTAGGCCTATTCAGATCTATTCTGTTTGGGGTATGCTGTACTTCTTGGGTCTGTAATTTTATGTCTTTCATAAGAGATAGGAAATTTTCATTTATTATTTCCTCTATTATTGCTTCTTCCCCCTTTCCCTTCTCTTCTCCTTCTGATACACCCATGACAGTATATTCATGTGTTTTGTGTTGTCATTGAATTCCCTGAGATGTTGCTCATGTTTTTTCATTCTTTTCCCTATCTGTTCTTTTGTGTGTAGGATTTCAGGTGTCTTGTTCTCCAGTTCCTGAGTGTTTTCTTCTGTCTCTTGATATCTGCTGTTGTATGTCTCCACTGTGTCTTTCACCTCTTGTGTTGTGCCTTTCATTTTCATAGACTGCCAGTTATTTTCTTTTGAACTTTCAATTTCTACCTTATGTATGCCCAGTGTTTTCATTATACACTTCATCTCTTTTGCCATTCTTCCCTGGACTTTTTAAATTGATTTAGCATTAGTTGTTTCATTTCCTGTATCTCAGTTGAAGTGTAAGTTTGTTCCTTTGACTGGGCCATATCTTCATTTTTCTTAGTGTAGTTTGTAGTTTTCTGTTATCTAGGCATCTGATTTCCTTGGTTACCCCAATCAGGTATTCCCAGACCAGAATGGGCTCAGGTCTCAGGAAAAAGCAATATTCAGTATCAGGTTTCCCTGAGTGCGTGTCTCAGAAGATTGACTCACCCTGTGAGGCCTCTAGCTGCTATGCTTTTCCTAACCTGCCCAGCAGGTGGCACCTGTCAGCCTGTAGCTCCTGACTGGTGTAAGGAGGTGTGGCCCGCAGTTTCTTTTTTGGCTGTTTTTCCCAGGGGTCTGGTTCTGAATGGAAGGCAGGTAGTAAAGCTGGGCACCACCTCCTTCCTCTTAAGGAAGATACACCCTCTAGGGAGTTTTCATTTGCATTTAAATAGGTTCTTTGTCTCTCTGACTCTGCTACCTCCACCCTTGTCTGGGTCAGAGAGTTGCAAACTGAAAATGGCTGCAGCTTTCTCCACTGAGCTGCCCAGGTTGAGAGAGAGAAAAAGGGACAGAAAGCCCCCCTTCAGGGCCAGTCCATGGTCCCCCCAGCTTCATCTGCCGGCCAGAGAGAGCACCCAGTCCTCTGGACTCTCCCTCCCACACAGAGAAGTCCCCTAGCTCTTTAAGGTCAGTTGTCACTAAAAGCCTCTGTCTGCTTGTTAGGGATTTGTAGCTTGTATTGAGCAGTCCACATTTGTTAATCAAAACCCCAGTTGGAGCTGGACTGAGGTATATTCGCTTATTCAGAGAGTGCTGCTCTCAATCACAGCAAAGTTTTGCAGTTCAAGCTGTGGGAGGAGGGGGCCCCCACCTTGAGTCTGCAGTCTTTACTTAACATATTTTATGCTGCAATCTCAGGTATTCCTCCCAATCGAGATTGGTGTATGATGTGTAGACAGTCATGGTTGTCCCCCAGCAGTTATTCCAGATTATTTACTACCTGTTCCTGGTTGTTTATTAGTTGTTCCAGGGGGACAAACTAACTTCCACTCTTCTCTATGCCACCATTTTCCTTCACCTCTCCAGATATTCTCTTAACAGATAGCATTGGGAATCCATAGCTCTGGCATTTAGCTATCTTTTGGATATGTTATTCCAATATTTAAAAATGTTAATGTTTATAATGCACCAGAAATAAAATCCTTTGCAACTATTTAAACTTAAAATAAAACAATATAGATGTTAATTTACAATGTGTGAGTGGGTACATAGTTTTTCAAAATTATTTCTAGACCAGGGAACTCCCCTGGTATAGAAATACTGAGTGACATAACCTCTGCTTGACTCTCCAGTGTCATCTGGTGTTTCCCTCTCATTTGGTCTCTTCTTCCCAGATACACTGGCTTTTTTTTTTTTTTTCCAGCTCTCTGAATGTTCTTAGTTGCTTCCTCTCCAAGGGCTTTCTCTCCTTCCCTATCTACACTGTCCCCAGTGATAACTCACCCACCCTTTACCAGATAATGTCCACTCATCCTTCTGAATAGAGCTTGAATGAGAGATCTTAGGGAAGATTTCTTAAAGCCATTTACCAATGTTAGGTTCCTTAGTCTCTCCAGCCCTCCCTTCTCTCTCCCATAACAGCTCAGTCTTTTCCTGTGTAGCTCTTATCACAGTTGTAATTTTTAAAAAAATGAATCTCATAAGGGCTTGTTCCCTGCTGTATCTCCAGAAAGTGTAGCACAAGGATGGATGCATGAAGGGACTAAAAGTTTGTTGAATGGGTGAATGGATGATACAGCTTATTCTTATTTAGTAAGAATCATCACAGATACTTATAGAATAAAATTATTCATCTAAGCAGGAAGAAGCCTTCTACATTGGTGAAAGATCTCAAGGAAACCTTACAAATAGTTGATGGATTATATACACTTATATACAAAGGACTTTGAGGGGTTAAAATCAATATTCAAATGTTGACTACTACATGTAAACTCCCTGTGTCATTCTGGGTTCTCTGAGAAGCAGTTGCCAAGATGAGGTTAGATGTGCAAGAAATATATTGAGGAAAATGCTTGTGAAAGATAAAGAAAGAGCAGGAGTAGGTGGGGTGTGCCCTTAGACTGTGATGCAGGTCTGACACCTCTGAAAAAAGAGGAATGAAGGAAGATTTGGCAGGAAGAATCTTAGACTGCAGGGCAGTTCTTTCCAATCATGTGTGAGAGGATTTCTGTGTCCTGTAGGATTTGGACCTGCACCAGTGCCCTGCAGTGCATAGTGAAGCCTGGGTGCAGTCTGGGGGAGGCATGACCCTGGTACAGACATGGTGATGGATTCGGAGGAGTGCAGCTGGAGCTGCCAGTCTGTTCTGCTCCTTACAATAGGTGATTTAAAGTGGTGCATTCTCATGGTCACCACACAGAAATCTAGAGGAGCATCGTCTGTAGGACCACATTCTAATCTATACATGAGGACTGGGAGCAAGTTTACAGTCTCTGAATTCTAGATTGTAATTCATGTGGTATATTTTTCCTTGACAAAGGCTGAATGTATTCATTCAATGTCACCAAACTTCCTGGTCTAAGTACTGTTAGCCATCAACCAATTGCAGATTCCTGACAACATGGTTCTCACTTTTTTGTGATCACCAGTCCATTTACAGAGCATGTTTGTCCTTGATTATTCCTGTGTTGTACGGGGAAACAGTGAAAAACAAATAAGGAATAAAAACAGCCTTTAGCAAACAGCCCTTCATCGTTGCAAAAATACTCTGGGATAACCATTTCCAAAATATTGTGACAAGTAATAGGAATTGTAAAGAACAGAAATGCAGAAACATTTAACTGTAAAAGCACCTCCAATTCTATTAACTGGTAACCTTTACCTGGCAGCGAGTTAAGCTCTGAGAAACCTGGAGACCTAGGGGGTGATATCTTAGCACTTTTAAGAGTCAGAGAAGAGTAGCTCTTATCTTCTCCTTGGAGGTCTGCTCTGTCCTCAGAAGTTATAACTGAGCCATCAGTTTCATTTGTCTCCAGAGGACTTGTCATTGTCAAGTCACCCTGGGAAGGGCAGTTTTAAGTCTAATCACTATTGTGATGTCACATGGATTAATTTGTACTTTCACACTTGCATGACCCCGATTTCATAAGCCTTGATTTTAGGCCCAGCTCTGTAGTCTCTTCTGGAGATAAGTAATTATGAATCAATCACAGAGAGAACTAATGTTAATCTTATGGTGATCTTATATTAAAATAGAATTTGGGTTTTAGAAAACTTGCAAATTTGTTCCTCTCTTGTTATATGACATTACCTCCTCAGGGCAACATGGTTTTGAGTGGCTGTATAATTGAATGATTTTGCTGGAGATTCCTCTTTTCTTTCTTCTCTCCCACGAAATTACATAAGAATATTTGAAGCCCTTTCTGAAGCAGAATATGGATTGGGAAATGCAAAGAATGTATGTTTTTCCATATGTAATAATTGCCTATTGTCATTAACAAAGGAAGATAAAAATCTCTGCTCAAGACAGGATCAGAAACCTCATCTGGTATCCTCTTGTCTTGTGGATTGCCATGGTGATGGGAAGGGTATAGAATTGGGAGAAGACTGGAATTTACTGTAATATTTGAAGTGTATAAAATCCTTGTGAACACCTCTTTCTGACTAGGACATTAACCTTTATGGTGTGAAGAACGTCATCTATCTAAAAATCTCCTAGGATCCTCCTGGACAAATAAATGGGTTCTGTTCCCTCTTGCATTCCTTTAAGTCCCTCCAGGACTTTAGAGACTGTGGTTGCTAGGGAATAGGTTCTTGTAGCTGTAGCATTTTTTAATGTCACCCATACAATATTTGGCATGGAGAATGAAAACTGTGATGTTTCACTGGAGGGTGTTCAGTGGAGCAGGGCAGCAAATGTAAAGGAGAACTCAGATGGAGGATCCCTGCATTTTCAGCATGCAGAATGATTCTGATACCTGCAGAAAGGATGAGTGCACCAGTTTGGGAGAGAAAGCAAGAGTGAAAGCGAGACAGGGAGGAGCAGCTGTAACCATCACAGCCATAACAAGAATTCTGCTGAGCAGACTGGAGGGACATAAAGCTTTCCATTAATCAAATGTATTGACTTGGTCCTCAATGACTATGCATGAGCCAGTGCATGAACGAACAGCGAGAGCTGTTTCTGATCAGATAGCTCTGATGAAAAGAGATGTCACAGCACAGTGAAGGCAGAAGGGAGGGAAGAGAGAACCATGGGGATCATAGTAGAGGATCCAGACAGCATCCCAGACATTACTTCCTAGACACTCTGGTTGAGACAAGTTCCTGAACTGTGTGCTGCAAAACACAAAGAAGGTTCTATGGTCAAAAAATCTACTGTATCCTCCTAGATGGAAATGCACAATACACATTAGTTAAATGAAGAAAAGGAAGTAGTTTAACTTCATTTAAACCCAGTGATTTTCAATACTTTATAAAAACAGAACCTTGTTTTCATTTCTTTGTTTTGATATTTATCACTAACATCTCAAGGAGAGCATGTTCTGATGAATACAGTATGGAGATGGTGTGTTAAATGTTACTAGTTATTTTGTGTGGATGAGTAGGGATTTGATATCAGAATGCGATCAATAGCATTGAGTTCTTACATATATGCCCGACCCTAGTTGTTATTCAGGATCACCTGGTGGAGTTTGTTAAAAAAAAAAAAAAAAAAAAAAACTTATCCCAGACCTTTGCCCTAGAGAAAGAAATCTGAATTCCAGAGGATGGGGACTTGGAATCTGTATTTTAAAAATGTTTCCCAAGTGGTTCTTATGAGCCAGCCCGACACTGTTCTATGGACCAGTGTTTGGAAAGAAATGATTAAATTATAAGGTTTGGGCTCAGATGTTCCTAATAAAGTTTTTGTTAGCTCTGTGAAGTTACACATTAAATAATCCATGCAGGTGAAGTCATACATGCATGCCTGAACGGGGTATAATGTTCCTGTAGATTAGAGGAAAAATTTTGGTGCCTAAAGTAGGCAAAACCAGGCAATTTTTCTCCTTTAGAATTCTGCTGTAACAATACCAATGCATTTTGTTTTATTTTTTTTTTTAACTTGTAAAAACCAATTTTTTTTTTGGAGAAATTGAAGGAAGTATAGATAAAGGTAGGAAAGTATCCAGAATAATCTTGTAAGTCCTCAATTAAACAAGGAGAGAGTTCATCTAGGAAAGTTTTGACCATGCTAACCTTTTAGTATCTGGGTAAGAATGACTCCCATTACTGATCATGGAGTGGCATTTGAGTGCAGAGAAACTTGGTAAATATTGTAGGGGAATGTACTTCTGGGCATCTTCTTAGGAGTCTGCACTGTTCTTATGACTTGACTTCATCATTTTCTTGAGGATGATGAAACATGAGTGGTGACAGTTCTATAAAGTCTACTGCCCGCAGACTCCTTAAGCTCAACTAAAGAATTATATATCCATGGTCAGAAACAGTACCGTCGAATAATTGATATGTTGCCAGGAATGGTTCAGAGCAGTGATGGTTACAGTAGAGTAAGTAGAATTGGGACTTTAAGAAAAGCTCTAAAAATAAAAACTGAAATCTAGAATGTTTCTGCAAAGTGAACGTATTTTATCATAAGATTTCTAAGTCTAGTTCAAAGGAGAAGAATGTACAATTTGGTAGGCTCTTCAAAGTAAGGTCACATGAGATATTTGTCCTTGTGGCTTTTCATGTTTGAGAATTAATTGCAAGGTCAGATAATCTAGATCTATCAGAAGAGCACAAACACTGCTAGGTGAAAATTTTGCCTCTGAAGCAGAAATTGTAAGGCAGAAAAAGAAAGTGAAACTTGAAGGCAGTGCTTCTGAAACTTTAACATGCATACTAAACACCAAGGATCTTGTAGAAATGCAGATTCTGATTGAGGAGGGCAGAAGTGGGGCCTGAGATTCTGTATTTCTAACAAGCCCCCAGGTGTTGTTGATGCTGCTGTCTGTGGGCCACTTTGAGTAGTGAGATTCTAAGATATTTGGAGGATTTTCATCATTTGGGCATATTTTATGATCTGGCTATCAGACTGGTAATTGTACACACTTTGTACTGTTAACTATATTTGAATTGGCAATTGTACACACAGATTGCACGTACTTGGTACCAATTGGTGATAATATATTGGTAAAGTTATTATGTCTAGAGGGAAACAGAGTGGACACCGTTACTATTACATTTATATTGGGTTATTATTAGTTTTGTTGTTTTTGATTTGTATAAAAGAAGTCCTTATATCATACAAATTCCAAATATATTTCAGGATTTTCTTTTTTTCATAAAATTTTGTCCAGGCATACATTTAAAATTTTTGTTTCCTTATACATTCTGTGTCAAGCTGGAAGGCTTTTCCAATCTGGAATATGGTAAAGACATTTAACTGTATATTTTTTCCAGCTCTTCTCTGATTCTATCTTTTTCCATTACATTAAAATTACAAATTTTTAACAGCTTTATTGAAGTATATACCATCAAAATTTCTCATTTTAAGCATACAATTCAATGACTTTTAATGAATTCAGAGTTGTACAATGATCACCAAAATCCAGTTTTATAACATTTCCATTATTCCCAAAACATTCCTTCTTTCTTGACAAACTCTTCCATACCCATTCTATGAAACCAGTGTTACATGGAAGCCAAAACCAGAAAAACACATAATGAGAAGAAAACTATAGACTTCTTATGAAGATGGATACAAAAATCTCAGCATGACAGAATCCAGCAACACATAAAAAGAATAATGCACCATGACCAACTGGGATTTATTCCAAGAATACAAGACTGATTTAACATCTGAAAACCAATCAATGTAATACACCATATCAGTAGAATAAATGACAAAAACCACATGTTCATCTCAGTAGATGCAGAAAAAGCATTTGATAAAATTTAATATCTCCTCATGATAAAAGCACTCAACAATCCAGGAACTTCCTCAACCTGATAAAGGGTATCTATGAAAAATGCACAGCAAATATCAAACTTAATGGTGAAAGAATATATGCTTCCTGTCTAATATCAGAAGCAAAGATGTCTCTGTCGGCTCCTGCCACTTCTATTCAACATTGTACTGGAAACTCTAGTCAGGGTAATTATACTTGAAAATGAAATAAGAGACATCCATATTAGAAAGGAATAAGTAGAAACTAAACTAAAAAAAAATGTACTAATAAATGAGTTTAACAAAGTTGCAGGATATAAGATTTAATATACAAAAATCAATTGTATTCCTATACAATTGCAATGAACAATCCAAAAATGAAAGTTAAAAAATTCCATTTACAATTGCTTCAAAAAGAATAAATTACTTAAGAATAAATTTAACAAAAAAAGTGCAAAATCTATACTCTGAAAGCTACAAAATATTATTGAAAGGAATTAAAGAAGACCTAAATAAATGGAAGGACATTACATGTTCATAGTTTGAAAGTCTAAATATTGTTAAAATGTCAATTCTAGCCAAAGTAATTTACAGATGCAATGCAATCCAAATCAAAATTCCAACAACCTTCTTTGCAGAAATGGAAAAGCCAATCATTAAATTTACACGGAAGGGCAGAGGGCCCCAAATACCCAAAGCCATCTTGAAAAAGAAGAGTGAAGTTGGAAGACTCACACTTCCTGACCTTAAAACTTATTACAATACCACAGTAATCAAAACAGCCTGATACTGGCACACATATAGACCAATGGAATAGAACTGAGAGTTCAGAAATCAAACCTCTTGTTTATGGCCAACTGATTTTTGACAAAGGGGCAAAGACACTCTATTGGAAAAGAATAATCTCTTCAACAAATGGTGCTGGGAAAACTGGATCTCCATATGCAAAAGAATGAAGGTGGATCCTTACCTCACACCAGATATAAAAATGAACTAAAAGTGGATCAAAGACCTAAATATAAGAGCCAGAAATATAAAACTCCTAGAAGAAAATGTAGGGAAACATCTTCAGGACCTTGTGTTAGGCAATGCTTTCTTAGACTTTGCACTGAAAGAACAAGCAACAACAATAAAAAAATAGATGAATGGGGCTTCCTCAAAATTAAAAATGTTTATGCATCAAAGGACTTTACCATGAAAATAAAATGACAACTTACCCAATGGGAAAGTCTAGAGGTATGTAGTCGAAGGAAGGTAGGTAAGTCTTCCACTTTGCTGTCATAAATGGAAGCTTGTGCAACTTTTTAACTAATTTTTTTTGTAAGATGGCTGCTTCCACTACTACAGCATCACCTCTGAATACCAGGTAGGAATAAGGAAAAAGGCAAAAGATATTGTTAGCTGAGTCTGCCCCCTTTATAGAGCTTTCCTGAGAGCCCCACCTGGGATTTGTGCATTCAGTTCATTGGCCAGATGTCTGTCACATGGACACTCCTAGCTTTGAGGAAGACTGAGAAATGTAGTTTATTAGCTGGGTACATTGGCACCCCATTGAAAACCAGGATTCTGTTGGTAGAGAAAGAGAAGATATTGGCAGCTATCCAGCAGCATGTGCAACATCTTCATTCTTAGACATTTTCAGTCTGCAATGATGGGATCAGAAAGTTTTTTTTTTTCTTCTTATTCAGTGTTATATTGATGTCCATTCAGACTCTTCAATTCATATTGCCATCCATTTTGGTAGGAACCAGTTCACAGGCAAATGAGTGACCTGAAACATATAACCGCTCTGTGCCAGTTTGAATGTATTGTGTCCCCCAAATGCCATTATCTTTGATGTAGTTTTGTGGGGCAGATGTTTTGGTCCTGATTAGATTTGCTTGGAATGTGCCCCACCCAGCTGTGGGTGATGACTCTGATGAGATATTCCCATGGAGGCATGGCCCCACCCATTCAGGGTGGGACTTGACCAGTGGAGCCGTATAAATGAGCTGACTCAAAGAGAGTCAAAGAGGAACTAAGTGCAGCTGTGAGTGATGTTTTGAAGAGGAGCAAGCTTGCTAGAGAAGAACGTCCTGGGAGAAAGCCATTTTGAGACCAAAACTTTGGAGCAGACACCAGCCACGTATGTGCCTTCCCAGCTAACAGAGGTTTTCCGGACGCCATTGGCCATCCTCCAGTGAAGGTACCCGATTACTGATGTGTTACCTTGGACACTTTATGGCCTTAAGACTGTAACTGTGTAGCCAAATAAACCCCCTTTTTATAAAAGCCAATCCATCTCTGGTGTTTTGCATTCCGCAGCATTAGCAAACTAAAACACGCTCCTAATAAATTTTTTTTTAATTTTTTAGGGGTTATATACATATAACCCTTCCTAATAAAAATATATATATATATTCCTTTTCTTGGGAACAATCATTGGAAGACAATAAGCTTTTCTTTCTTACTCATGTTTTGCGAAGTGTCAACAGTGGCATATATGTTATTCTATTTAATGCATGTGAACTGGAGATTGTAAATTCAATAGAAATGGGTATGGAACAAAGGAAATGGGGACAAAACAGGAAGATTATCAAGGATGTAAACCAGCACTTAATTGTTAAATAGCACTGGCTTGAACTTGACTGCACAATGCTTTGACCATAAGATATGGTGGAAAGAATAAAATTAACATATGAATGATAATATTAAAATAGAAATGCTAATAATTTCTCTAGTTGGCATTGTATTGCCAGTACTGACTGTGTCAGCATGCACTAATATTTCGGAAAATGCTTTATTATTTTCTTCCACAGCCATCACCTGGGAACGTATAGTTTTCTCATCACGAGGATGAGATCTTGAGAGATGAGCATCTTGAGAGATGCTTTCACTGAGAACCATCATAGACTTTTTATATAGTAATAATGCCATTTTACACTTTTTTTTTTTTTTTTTGTATTTTCAATGTATTGCACTCATGGGGAGTCCAGGGCCTGAAGCTTAATCAAATTTTAAGATCTTCTTTAAGAAAAGAATATAAAATTAGATACAAATGTAAAACTTTATTTAGTATGAAAAACTATATCAAAAGAAATGATAAATTTCAAAAGCTGACCAATACACAAACCTTACAAAAATCCAGAAAAGTAACATAGTATTTTAATTAATTAACTGCTTGACATATCTGCAGAGTACTTTTTTCTCTATATTTTTGTCGGGTGCATAATCTTTGATCTCACTCTTCATGTGACAATTACTTTGTAATATTGTTTTCTACAGAGAGAATAGAAAGACAATTTAATCTTTCTTCTTTCATGGTGAATGAAAATTTATTTTCTACAGTAGTTCAGAAAAATTTCTTTCAGTTCCAATACTCATTATTGATAATGCCATGTAAATTTTAGGATAGATGTTAAATTTGGGAAAATCTCTGCCAGGTTTCTTTATATAAAAGTTATAAGATATCAAGGGCATTTCAAGTTTTCTTGTGCAATGACTAATCTTAGATAGTTTTTAAACTGGTGACATGAGTTCATCATCAATTGTCCTCATTGTCCTGGCATATTATGAGTTTTATGTTATCTGACAGGAGAGAACTTCCATTTGACTAGGCATTGGTGAGAGTCATATCTTTTCTTACTATTTTATATGTCTGATATTGAAAGGATTTTCCATAGACTACCTTCTGGTTCCTTACATATCACACATTTTCCCCATTACTACCACAAAATTCCATTGCCAACCACCAAGGAACATTTTAACATCTTGATGTTGTCTGCCCTTCCACATTGTGTCATTACTCTGAGTTGGCACAGCTTGAGAACTATTCCATAACTTGTCTGTATAGGAAATGCCTCCAAACCACATAAATGTATCCCACCAACCCAGATGAAATGCATCCCCAATTCAACTTACACTTAACCAGATCCTCAAATGCCCATAGCCACTCCAACACCACACAACTTGATGGGAAGCACGAAGAAGCCTGAAGAAGTTGAGATGGAAGGAGACAGCCATCTTCATAAATCACAATTAAAATATCTTACTTTTGTAAATTTTACAAACTTGCCAAAAGAATATTTGCAAGGCTGGTATGCAAGGTTGGTTTCCCTTGGATGCATTCTCTCTGTAGGGGAGTTTAGCATGCAGTCTGTTTGTTAAGGAGTGCCCTGGGGATTGGTACTTATGGAAGAAAATGGAAGAAAACAGGATTGGGCAGAAAAAGAAGTTGAGCTACCTCTGCTGACTTCGTGAATAACTCTAGAGCTAGAATGTTCCTTCCAAGTTGTCCGGTTTTCTATTTTAATTATTTTTTGAATAGGTAAAATATTCTCATGGTAAAAAATTCAAAATGTGCAGATGACTAGCAAGGGAAAATTCGTTCTCCTACCCCTGTCCCTCCACCCCACCAAGTCCCTTCTGCAGGGTTAACCAGTCACCAGTTCCTTATGTGTGCTTCCAGAGATATTCTAATCATGCAAAATCACATTCATTTTTAAATTTCTTTTCTCCCCTTTTTACACAAATGGCAGCACACTATACACATGGCTCTGACCTTACTTTTTTTTTAACTTTTAATTTTGAATTAATTTTAGACTTACAGAGGAGTTGCAAAAATCGTAGAGAGAGTTCCCATACACTCTTCACCCAGTGTCCCCTTATTTAACTTCTTATTTCTAATAGGACCTGCTGAATTTCCAAATACACTAATCAGACTTATCAGTACTAAAGAGTGGCAGCAGGTCTTGCAGGTAGGAGAAGATGTAATTAAGTAAGGCATCTAAAAAAAGACATCTTAACATTCTCAGACATCCCTGTTCCATCAAGTCTATTAAAAAAAAATTGATGCGGGATTGATGTTACTGATGAAGGTTAGTTTTTATGTGAGTGATTATAGATTTGAATATAAGGAGTATCTTATCCTGATTCTTACATTGCTACTCAGAAAATAAAAATAGGAGACACTTTGCTTTTCAATTTTAGCTGCATAAATGCCTCAGTGTAGATTTAGTTAAGAAAATATTTTGAGGTTCCAGTTAAATAGTTTTAGAAAATACTGCAGCCCTTCCCTCTCTCCAAGGATATGTCTAGGTACGGGACATATTTCTAATTGTTTTATACTGCATTTTCACCAGTTGTAGGTGGACCAAAATCAAGTATTTTCCAAGAAAGATTAGGCCTATATTCAGGTGTCTACAGCATTGGATGCCTGCACTTTTATTCTGTAATTTGGTATTTAAATTTCAAATATTCCTAGTTCCTGTGCCTGGAATGCTCTTACAAGACCACTTCCCTCCCTCCCACCACTGGGAACTTCACCAGCCTCTCCCACCCCCACTTCCACATCTCCCCCTTCTCTCCACCTCAGCTCACCCCTCCCCTTGCCTCTTGCCCAATACAAACAAACAAAGGAACATATTTTCTCTGTAACAACTGGAGTGATTATCTTCCACAGTTCCTCAGGCCGCGGCTGAAATGTTACCACATTGTTGAAGCCTGTTTTGTTCAGTCACCAGCATCTAGCATATTGCCGGGAATCTAGTAGACATTTAATTTATTCATTTTATTCCTATTTTCGCTCGAGAGTAATGCTGCAATTAACACCCTTGTGTTATCTCCATCTCTCCATCCACATTGCAGATATTTCCTCAGGATGCATAACTAGAAATAGACTAACTGGATTAAAAGCTATGAACATTTTCAAGTCCTTTGATATATATTGCAAAATTGCTTTTCAGCAGTTGTTCCAATTTTCATTCATACCATCAGTGCAAAGTCTTTCTGCACCCCAGTAAGCAGGCAATCACATTTTTCAGGAATCGTTTTCAGGCTTCCTAAATTCTGCAACTTTATTTTGAATTGACTGAAAACACATTTTCATTCCCTTTTTGTTTTCCTTTGTCTCCTACTTATTAAAAATAAATCTTATTTCAGTGAGCAGCCGTGTGATTGTGGTACATTTATTCTCGTACAGTCTTCTTATTCAGTACCTCACGAGCTCTATTCTGAAAGGCAATATATTTTTTGCCAAAACCACAAATGATTCCCCTAAAGATTTTTTTCTAATGTTTCAAATTGAGCTGTCATCTAGCTCACTGATCCAAAAAAAGAGTGATAATACATTTTATATAAATAATTTAGCAGGATTCTTCCCGTCCAAACAAAAAAAGTCCCTAAAAATAAGCCAATATTAATAGCAGCAGTTCAGAAAAAATACCATAGCAAATCCATGAACGATGTTTCACATTTATCCTATGCTTTATGTGTGACAGTCATGCTGTGTTTTTGAAATAACTATATTTTTATATCAGTTTCTTAATTCACAATATTATATAGTAATTGAGGGCATTGAATAAGAGAATAAATATTCTTTTGCAAAAATATGACAAAAATGAATAACCAAACAGTGGAAAATGCAAACCAGTGGATTAAGCTTTCCCAAAATGGTCAGTACATGAAAAATGCTAATTGTGGTTTGGATGTGCTGGTGTTTTATAGTAATTCAGAATACTTGATAGCCTCTATCAGGAGTTGACAAATTTTTTTCTGTGAAGGGCCAGATAGCACATAGTTTAGGCTTTGTGGGCCATAGGGTGTCTGACACAGCTACTCAACTCCTGCCATTATGGCGACAAAGCAGCCATAGACAGTAAATAAATGAAAGTGTGTGGCTGTGAGCCATTAAAATTATTTGATCCCTGGCCTATATGACAGCTGTCACAGACACAGGAAGTGGTGCTCCAGAGAGCCACTGTGAGTCCAAGGAATGACTGTTAGGAAACACAGAAACATTTATAAAGGCATGTTACAAAAAGCATGAAGAAATCACATATTAAGCATGGAATAAAAAACACATAGGTGGATAAAGTCTAAAATAGTGTCATGAAAGTTTTAAAAGCTGGTGTGAAAGAGATGAGAAGAAACTGTGTAGATATAATAAAGCAGCCCTTCTTTCCTCAAGGAAAGAGGGAAAATAGTTCTGGAGTGCTGGGTGGGGAGTGGTGATGATTTCTGCTACTTGGGGGCAGCCTGGTCTTAATGCCAGAGCCTTCAGGGGAAAGGATTTTATTTTCTTAGGTCTCCAGAGGAGGAAAGAGCTACTGAGCTGGACTTTACTTGGTATGTACTGAGTGGTTTCTACTTGTTTTCTTCCTGCTCTTCCCACAGTGGTGATCCTAGGGATCAGCAAGGAAACTGGTTTACCCAAGTTATGATGTCTAAGACCCACTGGCTTTATTTATCCTCCCCAAGATGAGCCCAGATATGTCTGAGAGGTCCTGAATTGCCCTGCCACAGTGGTTTAAATGGATAGAGATCTATTTTTATCAGTAAACGAGTTCAAAGATACGTTGTCCAGACTCCTTCAGTGCCACCATTCTTAGCCTGTGGTTTTTATTATCCTCTTGGTTACAAAATGGCTGCTTGATCATGTCCACAGTCAAGGCAGGAAGAAGGCAGAAGGGAAAGAGTTGGTACCGACAGATGTCTACTCACATATTATTTTCCAGAACTCTGGCAAAGGACCACATTTGGTTGCCAAAGAGTCTGAGAAATTTAGTGTCTATTTTTAATAGCCTCTATAAAATGGCAGTTGGGTTAGCTAATCTAAACTTCTTGTCTATTTTATTACATGAGCTGGACTCTAAATTGCCCATAGTACAGAAGAGATTATCTATAACATTTTTAAAAAAATCTTTTTACTTTGAAATAGTTTATGACTCACAGAAGTTGCAAAAATAGTGCTGATAATTCCTGTGTACTCTCTGTCTAGCTTCTGCAATGATATTGTCTTACACAAGCATAGTACATTGTCAAAACCAGGAAGGTGTGTGGATACAATACCATTAACTCAGGTACAGACCTTAATTGGATTCTATCAGTTTTCATATGTATGTTTTTTTCTTTGATATTTATATGATAACTTATTGCATGTGTAGATTTGAATAACCATTACCAAATCAGAATACAGAACTGTTCCATCACCACAAGGAAACTTCCTTGTGTCACCCATAAATAGTCCCATCCTTCCTCAACTCCTTAGCTACCACTGATATATTTTCCATCACTATAATTTTTTCACTTTGAGAATGATATATAAATGGAATAATAGAGTATGTAGCTCCTTGGGATTGCCTTTTTTAAAAAAAAAAAAACTCAGCCTGATGTCCTTGAGTTCCATCTACTTGTTGGTATATAAATAGTTCATTCCTTTGGTGAGTAATATTCTGTTGTATGGATGGATAAACCACAGTAGCTTATCCATTAGGACATTTGGTTTATTTCCAGGTTTTGACAATTACAAGTAAAGCTGCTATGAACATTTATGTATTGATTTTTGTGTGAATGTAAATTTTCCTTTCTCTAAGCTAAATACCCACGAATATGATTGCTGGGTCATTTTGTAAATGAGTGTTTTAATGTATGTTTTAAGAAACTGTCAAACTGTTTTCCAGAATGGCTGTATCATTTTGTATTCCCACCAGTAATGTATGAGAGATATAGTTTCTCTGCATCCTCCCTGTATTTGGTACTGTCAGCATTTTTTAATTTGAATCACTGTTACAGAAGTCTAGTGATATCTCATTGTGGTTTAAATTTGAATTTCCCTAATGGCCCATGATATTGAAAATCTTTTTATGTTCTTATTTTCTATCCATATATCTTCTTTGATGAAGTATCTGTTTAAGTCTTTTGCCCATTTCCTAATTGGATTGTTTGCTTTCTTACTGATGAGTTTAGGGTTCTTTATATATTCTAAATAGGAGTCCTTTGTTAGATATGTGATTTGCAAATATTTTTGCCCTACTTTGGCTTGTCTTTTCATCCTCTTAACAGAATCTTTGCAGAGCAAAAGTTTTTAGTTATGATAAAGCCCAATTCATTGAAATTTTTTTTTCTTTTATGGATTGTGCCCTTTGGTGTCACAGCTAAGAACGTTTTACCTATCCAAAGGTCACAGAGATTTACTCCTATGATTTCTTCTACAAGTTAAATACTTTTACCTTTAGATCTATGATCCATTTGAGTTAATTTTTATATAAGATATGAGGTTTTGTTTTAGGTTTATTTTTAACCTATGAATATCCAGTTGTTCCAACAGCATTAATTGAAAAGACTATCCTTCCTCCATTGAAAATTGCTTTTGTTCCTTTGTCAAAAACCACTTGAATCAATCAAGATGGCAGAGTAAAATGCTTCAGAGTTCCTCTCCACATCCCACCACAGAAACTTTGAACAACCAGCAAAAACTGGGAGAAACATTTTTCTAAAAGTTTTGGAAAACAGTTAAAGGATTGCAGGAACAAGGTTAATGTAGAATCAAGAAAAAGGCTGCTTGAAAGTGATCTCATGGCATCCTGGCTGACCCGTCCTCACCACTCACTAGCTGAGTGCAGAGCCTGCCTGCACTCCCAGTGTGGGTTCCTGGTCCTGGTTCCTGGTTCTGGAGGGAGTAGATTAATCTTCATGCACATACTGGGGGCATTTATCCCTGGCCAGTCTGTCTGGTGGTGGTCTGAGCAGGACTCATTGTCCCAGAACTTGACTTCATGCAGAAGATGGCTCACAGAGCTCTCCTACAGAATGCTGTGGGAAAGCACTCAAGTTCTGCTGCCTGGGACATATAGTGCTGTTTCCAGTACTGGGCTGAAACTGTGTCTAGGGAAGAGGGGACATTCATTTTTGTGTAAATGGGTAATTCCTAGGGCCACATAAACATGCCCAAGACAGGACACAGGCACAGAAATGAGCAGGGAGGCCCTATGCTTTGGCCTGAGCTATGCTCTAAACTCACTATATGGCTTAGCCTTGCAGGAGAGCACATGCATAGACCAATCTGCAAACACTGGTAAGGGTGTTTTCTTTTTCTCCTTTTTTTTTTTTTTTTGGTTAGCTCCTGACATTCAAGTTAAGCATAACACTAGCTGAATATAAGCTTAAGAAGTGGATGCCACAGAGTCTAAATTTCAGTGGTAACACATTAAAATATCAAAATGTCCATGTTTCTAAAAAGGTCACAAAATATAAAAAGAAACAGGAAGCAATGGCCCAAGCAAAAGAGAAGATTAAAGCATTAGAAACCACCAATGAGGTGGATCAGACCCGGGACTTTCCAGACAGACTTTATAAAAAAATGGCCCTAAGTATACTCAAAGAGCTAAAGGAAAACATGGATAAAGAATGAAAGGAAATCAGGAAAATGATAGAGGAACACAAAGGGATTATGAATAGAGAGGGAAATTGTGAAAAGGAACCAAACAGAACTGAAGACCACAGTAACAGAAATTAAAAATTCCCAGAGGGGTTCAACAGCAAATGGAGCTGGTAAAAGAAAGAATTAGTGCACTTGAAGATAAGACAATTGAAATCATCCAGATTTGGAGCTGGAATTAAAAAGAATGAAGGAAAGTGATCAGAGCTTGAGGAAGCTGTGGGACATCATCAAGTGTACCAATGTATGCACTGTTGGAGTCCCTGAAGGAGAAAAAAGAGAGAAAAGAGAGATATTATTCAAAGAAATAAATAGTGAAAACTTCCCCAAATTTAGTGAAAGACATGAATATATGCATCCAAGATGCTTAATGAACTCCAAACAAGAGAAAACCAAATAAACCCACACCATGCCTTATTATAATCAAGCTGTTTAATGTCAAAGATAAAGACAGAATTCTATAGGAATATCTATATAGGAAAGTATGTAGAAAGAGTAGACAAGTTAGTGGTTGGGAAGGGGAAAAGGTTTGACTGCTCATGGGCATGAGGTTTTTTTTGGGGTGAGAGAAATGTTTTAAAATTAGATAGTGATAGCTGTACAGTTCTGAAAAGGTATTAAAAACCATTGATTTTTATACTTAAATGGATGTTTTTTGGGGGGATATAAGTTATATCTCAGTAAAATTATTAAAAATTTATATGGAAATGTAAAATACCTACGCTAGTCAAAAAATCTTTTATAAAGAACGAATTTAGAGGACTAAAACTATTGATTTCAGGAATTGTTGAAAATCTACAGTAAACAAGACAATGTGGTATTAGCATGCAGATAAACAAATAGATCAATGGGACCAAATAGCAAATTCAGAAATGAATGTCCAACATATTGACAACTGATTTTTTACAAAGTTCCACCAACAATTTAGTAAAGAAAGTATATATTTTTTTCAGCAAATGGTTTTGGAGTAAGTGGATATCAATACGTTAAAAAAAATGAGCTTTGATCTTTACGTCATACCATGTACAAAAATGAACTCATAGACGGAAATGTAAAATAAAAACTATAAAAACTGCTAGAAGAAAACATATGATAACATCTTTGTGTTCTTGGGTTAGGCAGAGATTTTTAAAATATGACACCAAAATCATGATTCATAAAATAATATATTGATAAGTTGGAATCCATCAAAATTAAAACCTTTTGCTTTTTGAAAGACACAGTAAGAAAATGAAAAGATAAACCACAGTTTGGGAAAAAATTTTTACAAATCATATATCTGATAAAGGACTTGTATCTAGAATATGTAAAGAACTCTAAGACTCAACCAACTTCCCAATTAAAAGAAAATGGGCAAAAGATTTGAACATGCACTTCACCAAAAAAGATAGTAGATGGTAAATAAGTACATGAAAAAATGCTAAACATCATTAGGGAAATGGAAATTAAATCCACAATGAGATGCAACCACACACCTTGTAGAATACCTAAAATTAAAAAGACTGACCATAACAAGTGTTGTTGAGAATGTTAAAGGAATTGGAACTCTTATACACTATTAGTGGGAATGTAAAATGGCAAAACTACTTTGGACAATAGTGTAGAATTTTGATCCAGTCATTCTATTCCTAGGTATTTACCCAAGTAAAATGAAACCATATGTCCGTATAATGACTTGAACCCAAATGTTCCCAGCAGTTTTGTTTGTGATAGCTGAAAACCAGAAATGACCAAAATGTCTATCGATAGGTGGATGGATAAACAAATTGTCTTATATCCATGCAATGAAATACTACTCAGCAACAAAGGAGGAAAGAACTATTGAAGCATGTGACAAAATGGATTGATCTCAACATAATTATACTAAGTGAAAGATACCAGACCAAAACAAGAGTATATATTATATGATTGCATTTATATAGAATTCTAGAAAATGCAAAGTAGTGTATAATGACAGAAAGCAGTAGCCTTGTTTTGGGTGGGTAGGTTGGGGCAATTTTTAGGGGAGAGGGAGATTACAAAGGGACACTTGGAAATTGCTTGATGATGGGTAAGATCAATATCTTGATTGTGGTGATGCTTTCTCATGTCTATAACTATGTAAAAACTTCTCACATTGCACATTTTAAATATGTGCAGCTTGATGTATGTAAGTTATATTGCAGTAAAGCTATTTTTAAAAGTAAACACTTAAAGAAAATAGAATAAAATCCATACATTATCACATTATCTTAATCATCAACGTTATAATTTATTGAGTGATTACTACATCCCAGGAATTCTTCTAAGCATTTTACATGTTTTAAAGCACTTAGTCATCACAAAAACCAGTGAGGTAGTATGATTATCAGCTTTTACAACAAGGAGAATGAGGCAAGCAGAGGTTAGGAAATTTAACCAAGGATGTATCTTTCGGTTTGCTAAAGCTGCTGAAATGCAATATACCAGAAATGGATTGGCTTTTACAATGGGGGTTTATCAGTTCACAAATTTACAGTTGTAAGGCCATGAAAATGTCCCAATTAAGGCATCAATAGGACGATACCTTCTCTGAAGAAAGGCCGATGGCATCTGGGGTTCCTCTGTCACATGGGAAGGTATATGGCTGGAGTCTGCTGGTCCTCTCCTGGGTTTGGCTTCTGGTTTCCATGGCTTTCTCTAAAATGTCTCTGGACCTCTGTCTTAGCTTCACTCTTAGCTTCACCCAGGGCAAACTCTGGGGCTTCATCATTTAGCTTAGCATCTCAAACTGTCTTTCTATCTGCATCTCCAAGCATCTGGGTCTGTGTTGTCTCTGAGCTCTCTCTCTCTTTCCCTGAGCTCTTTTAAGGACTCCAGTAAACTAATTAAGACCCACCTTGAATGGGTGGGGTCACATCTCCATGAAATAATCTAATCAAAAGATCCCACCCACAATAGGTGTGCCCCCACAAGAGTGGATTGAAAGAATATGGTCTTTTATGGGGTACATAATAGATTCAAACCAGCACAATGTACAAGTAGAAAGTGGCAGAGCTGGGATCTGAGCCCAGTGATTTGACTGCAGAGATTGTACTTGTAGGGTTTGCCATTTAGAGAGGAAAGCTGAGAGAGAATGTGTAAGTATGTGACAGAAGAAAGAGCCAGAGATGGCTAGAGAAAGTCAGGTAGGTAATCTAGGCAAGCCAATATTTCAGAGCCCTCTTTAAGCAAATGCTATTTAACACTTTCTTAAATATTTATTTTGTGACAGTAGAAAGAAACTGATTTTCTATTAATATGTTATACTTTTTTAATGTTCAAAATGAATACTGTTCAAAATTTTTTTACTTGTCTGCAAATATCTTTCATTTCCCAGCTTTTCCAACTGAGTCTTACAACTGACTCTCTAAAGATAGAGGTAACTTTAAAGGGTTTGGTGAGAGAGTTCTGTTCATGTTTAAAAGCTATTTTTCCCATTTGTCTTTGCATCTTGTCCTTTCTTCTATTTTCTTTTGAGACTGAAATAAACAAGTTCTTGGGAGTGATGTTACAGAATTTAAAATTTCTTTGTTTTCCCCAGTATACATTACTAATTTTTTCAAATGCAATTTTATTGTGATATATTCACATACTATACAATCAGCCAAAGTGTACAGTTGTTCACGGTATCATCACATAGTTGTGCATTCATCACCACAATCAATTTTTGAGTAAAAATATAAGAATAAAAATAAAAATAAAAATAAAAGTAAAAAAGAACACCTAAAACATCTCATACCCCCCCCCATTATTCATTTACTTTTTGTCCCCATTTTTTTTACTCACTTGTCCATACAGTAGATAAAAGGGAGTGTGAGCTACAAGGTTTTCACAATCACAGTCACACTGTATAAACTATAGTTATACGATCGTCTTCAAGAATCAAGGATACTGGATTACAGTTCAGCGGTTGCCCACTATGCATTATTTAGCTCTAGAATTTCAGCACCTTCCAGGCTTCTGTTAGATGGTTAAAATCAGTGTTAGTGCCCCAGACTGTGTTTGTCACAAACATATTCAAGGGACATGGGTTGGCACTAGCAAGGAGTATTTTTTTTCCTCATTCAAGGCTACTTTCTACTCCAGGGGAAATGGGGCCAAATTACATTTCACCAGTTACTTAAGGGATTGATTGTTGAAGGCTGGGTTAACTGACGTTATATCTCTGATTTACTCCAGAACTGTTTTAGTGATCATGACGGCTGACTGCTGCTGGTGGCACATCCCTTCATCCAAGGGTATATCCAAGTTCTAAAAATGTGATTAGGATTAGACTTGAAGCAGGATGGAATAACACAGTAATTCAGAGGGTTCAGTGGTACTGACAGCTCTGTGAAGAAAGGCTGTTCTATAGGATGGATGTGAGACATTTGGAGACTGGAAAGTGAGGAGTCACCACGTAAGAATTTGGTTAGTGTTTATCCAGCAGTGCTGAACGCTTTCTGAGTGTTGATCCTGTGCCTTCCATGTTTCTGATGTCTCTAGTTTTCTTCACAGCAGTAATAACGGGTTAATTTGGGGAGAATGTGTTGATCTCTTCAATTCATATGAATGGCTTCATTTTCAAGCTCTTTAAGCACCCTCTTGGTTCTTTGTAAGTCTTCTTTAGCTTATAAAGAAATATACCCTAAAATGTAACAGTGCTGTGATAATTGATTCACTATCTAATAACTAGAGCTGATTTTGTTTATATGTAGGTGAGATTCAAATTGACCAATATGAGGAAAAACACCTGCTAGTTCTCTAATAGTTAAAAGCATGCCCAAAAAGTAAATTATTGCATTAGGCTTTTTCTTGCCACGTTCTTCTCCAGGGATTTGACAGGCTAAAAATAATCATTTTTATATTCCAGTGTGAATTATAATAGCAATATAGCTTCTGACTAGGGAAAGGAAGATATTGATTTATGGCATGGATGAAAAAAAAACTGTCAAAACGTTGATGTACCATCAAAATGTGTAACAAATGAAACATTAAGACCCTGACTAGGAATTTGGAAATTTTTAATTGTGTATGACATGCCAAGAAGTCTTTGATCATAGCTAGAAGACAATAAAGGGAAGGAAGAAGCTGAAGTCTCATTCTTTATTATTGATTCTAATGAATGATTCTGGATGAAACACTTGACATTTTTTATGTCTGGTCTTTTCATTAATAAAACACAAATTGAAAGGTTATGTTTGTTCTGAATAAGGATTTCTTGGCAGGGTTGAACGTGAAATATTCCAAGGACTTAATTCAAGAAAGATGGATTCAGATTAGTTGGAATAAACCAAACTGTTAACAGTGGAGGTATTCTAGGTGATTTTTACTTTATGTAGCTCCTGAAATTTCTTCTATGAATATGTATTGATTTTATGATTAAGAAAAATTAATAAATATAATTAAGACAAGAAAAATGGGCTCTAACCTCATCAGCGAGTGTTAATATGCCTGGAGGGGCATGTGGGTACGGTACATTGCAGAAAGAGAACAATCTAGAGTTCAGAGGAAGGTGCATAGTATGCTTTGCTTTTTCCAGGTCTTATGGACTCAGTCTCTGACTGATCACCTCCACCCTGTCCCCTCACCCCACTCCCTTACCCCCATCCCTGTCCTGATGCCCTTCTTTCCTTCCTTTCCTGTACACTCCCTTCCCCCAAATGCCCACCGTTGATTTGAGAGTGTGGTGAAGTCAGGGGGAATCATGGTTCCTGGCTGAATAATAGTCCCCAAGATGTCCACATCTCAATCCCTGGGACCTCAGTGATTAAGTTAAGGATCTTTAGATGGGGAGTTTATCCTGGTTTATTGGGGTGGACCCATAATGTAATCACAACTGTCCTAACATGAGGGAGGCAGGGGGACATTTGACTACAGAAGAAAGCAACATGTTATGCTGCTGGCTTTGAAGATGTAGGAAGGAGCCAAAAGCTAAGGAATACAAGGATGTGGTTCTAGAAGCTTGAAAAGGCAAAGAAGCCCATTCTCCCCTAGAACCTTCAAAGGAAGTATGGCTCTGCCAAAACCTTGATTTTGGCCCAGTGAAAATGATTTTGGATGTCTGGCCTATAGAACTATAAAAGAATAAATGTGTGTTGTTTTAAAGCATCAAGTTTATGGTAATTTGTTACAGCAGCCCCAGGAAACTAATACACTGGTCATTTGCTAGAGGGGCAGTAGAGGATCTGTGGACTCAGCAGCTTCCTACAGTTCTCCATTGGGAAAGGAGAATCTGTAATACAAGCAAAGCTTTCTTTCACTAATAAGGGGTAAACTTCTTGGCTTAACAGTACTGCTAAAAGACTTCTAACCACCAGGGAAGGATTGAGACAAAAGGAGGGGACCAAAAACCCCATCCTGCTACAATTGTAAGCTGGACATTATCATCCTATGCTTTTCTTCTGTGCATTAATATTGGTCCTGATTCAGTTTCTGGGAGCCAGGTAAGGGGAATGTGCAATGGTTTAATCTGGTTTAATTGGCAGGTTGGCAACATGGAGAAGTTGTTAGTTCTGGGGCCAACTTTTTCTAGCAAGAACCTCTTAGGGTAAGGTTGTTGCCAAAGATTTGTCATGTTTGTCTGTCCATATAAGATTTATGAATTGATCATAGCATCCTTTCCTACTAAGCTTAGACTTGGTCTCTGAATGCCTCTCAATACAGAGCTTCCAACGGCTGCTGCCAGGTGGTTCCAGAGGTTTTACATCCCCATCCTAAGGGTCTACTGGTCCTGGGGAACACTCATGCCAACTCTAGGCAGACTATATTTCTTCCGCCAGACAGTGAAGCAAAATGACCTGATTAGATTTATAAATATTTTTTGCTTCAAAAATATCTCCTCAGGATCTCTTAAATGAATCATGAATAGCACCCCTGGAAAATCTCAATTATGAGAAACCTCAAACTGTGAGGACTAATTGAGTGTGAGTGTTAATTGTTCTGAACTCATCAGAAGAAGAGGTGTTCTAGAAATTTAAAAAAAAGATTTTTTTAAAGGTTCAAACAAGTTCTTTAATGGTTATTTTCTCTGTTGGGTTTTTTTTTTTTTTTTTAAATAACAGGAATTTATTGTCTGTTGTTGGAAGCTGTTCTGTTGTTGGAAGCTATTCTAGTGTTGGAAGCTAGAAGTCCAACATCAAGTTCTCAACAGACCATGCTTTCTCCAAGAATCTGCAGCCTTGTGGTGCTGGCTCACTGGAATCCTTGGAGCTCCTTGGCTTGCATCTCTGCCCCCATCAAATGGCTTCTCCTTTTGGCTTCTCCTTTTCCTGCTCAGTTGTCTGTCTCTGTTGGTTTTTGCACATTGGATATCAAATATTATTTGCAAAATTATTAATCCCTCCCTCCCCACTTCCTGGTCAGTTCATGAACTGCCAGCCTCCTGTAACTGAGTTTGCTGCTGAGAGCAAACCAATCCTCCTGCCCCGCCTCAGCCCCCTCACTACCACTCCCCCCACCACCCCGCCTTGGCACTTAGCAATTACCCAGGCAGGCCCCAGGTGAGCTTTATGTTATAAAGTGTGTTTATAACATAACTTCACTTAATCTTAATATCCTGGGAGGTAACACAACAGGTATTGCCTTATTTTACATACGAGGGAAGTGAGGCCAAGAGTGATGTGCTCAAGATAACAAACCTGGTAGGCCCTGGACAAACACTGGGTCTTCTGACTCCAAGGCTTAATGCTCTTGGCCCTGTGCCTCTCTGTCTTTAAAACCTTCCCTCTCATCTTTGGGTCATATCAAATTCCGACTTGGTTTCCACCCAATATACTAGCGTCCTATCCATGCCTCTGGATGCCCTTGAGCTCAGCATTGTCTCTCCCACCCAGTTGTGTTGCTATCCCCATTGGCATGCAATGGAATGGGTCATTCATTTCCTCTCCTAGGCCCTAAGGAGCCCAGTGAATGATCTCTTTGGATTCCCTGGTGGCCTTGTATCATACTTTCTTCTTGGCTTCTACTTGTCTTTTACTTGGCAAAAATAGACTTGGCTCCTTTGTAGGAGGATATGATTTATGAAATTGGTTCTCTGCCTATGGGCTAGTTGAAAGGGGACAGGTATTATGTCTTGGTGAATTCAGGGTAGCCGAGTTGGCTTATGTGCCTCTCCATAGTCAGGTATTTCTTTTGTTTAATAAACATAAGAGTCTTTTGTAATGAACTATGAGATGTGAATTGGAAATGGGAGCATGCTTCATAAACTTGGAAATGATTCACTGCAAGTGTTATCCTTCTAGAGGCCGCCTGATGTATTAATTTTGTTAGAGAAGTTTTACCAGTGCCTCTTGATAGCACCCTCATAGCCACTATACCAGAAAGCTGTTTGGAGTAATTCTGGAAACTATAGTCATCAGATAATTAAAGCTGTCAGCAGAAAGGAGAAGCTGACATCCAAATTTTAAAAAGAAAAATTTCTTGACAGGTTGACTCAACTAGCATTGAGGCCCCTTAACTTATTGTTCTTAAAACTTGAGTTTTAAGACTGATGGGATAAGTAAACACATAGTTTTAGGAAAAATGCACAGAACAGGATGGCTATGTGTAAGTTTACTAAAAATAGCTCTGAATGTTTCTAAAGGAAACATGACTTATTTTGTTTATTCAGGTAAGTAAATTGCTAGGTGGAAACAACTGGACTGGCTCAGCAAGGAAGGGAAATCACTGAACTTTGACATTTAATAAAAAAGTTTCCTCTTGGTGTGGTTGGACCCCAGTGTCATAAGGTATCATTTTATTTCCTGCTCCAGGTTATTGTCATTCCAAGGCAGAAGTTCCACTCTGAGATTATTTTGTGGGCCTTGGCTGTGTGCAAATCTACACAGCTATGAAAATTCTAGCCTTCAAGAGCTTATTTTTAAGTATCTGTTTATATAACCAGTTTCCAGTCATCTCTGCTTTCCTGGTAAGGTGCTTGTTTCTGATAAATTGCCTTCTGCTCTCAAGTTCATTCAAATCGCACTTTTGATTCTATTCTATTGATTCTGCCTTGGCTGCATTGGAGAACTTTTACCAGTTAAAAATCTCTTTCCTGCCTTCTTTCTTGTCCATCACTAGTCATGCAAAGGAGATAACCGATACATTAGACTGAGTTGAACAGTTCAGGTGGTTCTTCACTTTGTGGAGTGTGAAGACCAGTCTGTTTGCAGGAAGAAGTGGTCTTTCAAATGAATGACTGAGGGATGTATTGCTGCAGTGCATGCGGTCATGCACCTGGACTGTAGGGCCTTGGAATAAACAACAATAACAGTAATAGTGATGATGATGGTAATGCTAGTCATCTTAGGTCAGATTTCCTGAGATGGAGATTTGTATGTAGGGGCTTTATTCGGAAGAGCTCTTAGGAATAACACTTGTGGGGGAGTGTAGAGGGAAGCAGCATTGGGCATAAGGTGAAGTGGAACTGCAGTGTAGTTGCAACAGAGGATTCTGGCAGCCCCACTGGGAGCTCAGGAGCTGGGATGACCCCTCAGAGTTATCCTGAATTGAAGTAAAGGGGCTGGGCTTTTCTACTCCTATATTGATAGTCATTTTATACTGGTGGCCTCTAAGGGTCGGGGGGTGAGTAACATTGGCTGACCCTGCTCTATTTTTTGTTGAGAGCATTTTGGGGGGTGGGGATAAGAGAAAGTGATGCAGCTCTGAGCCACCAGCAGCTCACATTCCTGAAAGAGGGGTCTGGGTGGAGCACCACAGCATCCACTACAGAGTTAATATTTATTGAGTCTTTACCATGTTCTTGATATTGTATTAGGTGCTTATATATATGATCTTATTTAATCTTCTAGCTACCCTATGAGAAGAGTATTATTATTATTCCTATTTTACAGATGGGAAATCAGGGTCCAGTGTTATTAAGAAATTTTCTTAGTAGCACATGGCTAGTACATTGCAAACTCAGATATTGGGCCCAGGGCTCTGGTAAAGAGCCCATAATTGCAACACCCTGCTCTACCTGTCTTGCACTTAGTCTTTTATTCCTGACATTCCTTATATTTAAAATGGTGATATTAATGCTGCATTCTCTCTCTCCTTGATAAGATATTAGTATATGTGGGATTAAGTATAGATCTATTTGCTTAATTTCCCCAGTAGCCTTCTACAGGTATAAGCTGGCCAGTGAATGCTGGTATGGCCAGAGTGTGTTAGCTGAGTGGGGGAAGAAAAGAATTATACTTTCCTGTTTCCCATATATAAACGCTGCCTCTCCACAATTGCAGAAGTTCATGATTCATCTCCAAGAAGGCATGAACCATGGAAACTGAATGTCTTCCTAATCCCACTGAAGAGCTATTCTGTAGCAATAAGATTCTGTAAATTGAAGGCTCGTCTGTTCTTACAGTTAAAAGAAATCTGTTATTAGAACTCTCATTCATTGCTGGTGGGAATGCAAAATGGTACAGCTACTTTAGAGGACACTTTGGCAGTTTCTTGCAAAGCTAAACATGGTCTTACCATATGATCCAGCAATTGTACTCCTAGGCATTTATCCAATCAATTACAAAACTTATGTCTACACAAAAACATGCACATGAATGTTTATAGCAGATTTATTCATAATTGCCAAAATTAGAAGAAACAGAGATGTCTTTCAATAGGAGAATGGATAAATTGTGGTAGATTCATATAATGGAATATTCAGTGATAAAAAGAAATGAGCTATCAAGCCACAAAAAAAGATGGAGGAACAGTAAATGCATATTTCTAAGTGAGAGAAGCCAGTCTGAAAAAAGTTACAGATCATATGATTCCAGCTATACCACATTCTGAAAAAGGCAAACTACAGAGAGAATAAAAAGATCACTGGTTGCCTGAGATTGGAGGGGCAGGGGAAAGGGCATGAATAGATGAAGCACACAGAACTTTTAGGATGGTGAAACTATTCCGTATGATACTGTAATGGTAGATACATGAAATTATGTGTTTGTCAAAACCCATAGAACTTTACAGTACAAAGAATGAATTTTAAAGCATGCAAACTTAAAAATAATCATTTAAAAAAGTCAGAGGACCACAACAAAGCTATAGCTCCTAGAGCTCATAAACAAATTCAGCAAAGTGGCAGGGTATAAGATCAACACCCCCAATTGGTAGTCTTTACATATACAAACAATGAACAATCGGAAGAAGAAATCAAGAAAAAAATTCTATCAAAATAGCAACCCAAAGAATCAAATATTTAGGAATAAATCTAACCAAGAATGTAAAGGGCTTGTATATTGAAAACTACAAAACACAGCTAAAAGAAATAAAAGAACATGGAAGGACATTCCATGTTCATGGATGGGAAGACTAAATATCATTAAGATGTCAATCCTACCAAAGCAATTTATAGATTCAATGCAATCTTAATCAAAATTCCAACATCCTTCTTTGCAGAAATGGAAAAGCCAATCATCAAATTTATATGGGAGGATAAGGGGGCCTGAATAGCTAAAGCCATCTTGAAAAAGTATAATGAAGACTCATACTTCCTGATATAAACCATATTACGAAGCCACAGCAATCAAAATAGTATGGTACTGACACAAGGACAGACATATAGACAGATGGAATAGATGTCAACCCTCACATTTATGGCCAACTGATTTTTGACAAGGGGGCAAAGACCACTCAATTGGGAAAGAATAGCCTCTTCAACAAATGGTGCTGGGAAAACAGGATTGCCATTTACAAAGACAAGAAGGAAGATCCTTATCTCATCCGTTATACAAAAATCAACTTGAAGTGGATCAAGGACCTAAATGTAAGAGTTAGAACTATAAAACTCCCAGAAGAAAACATAGGAAGGCATCTTCAGGACCTTGTGATAAGCAATGATTTCTTAGACTTTACACTGAAATCACAAGAAACAAAAGAAAAAAATAGATAAATGGGACCTCATCAAAACTAAAAACTTTTGTGCCACAAAGGACCTTTTCATGAAAGCAAAACGACAACCTACACAATGGGAGAATGTATTTGGAAAACATATATTCGATAAAGGTTTAATATCCAGAATATATAAAGAAGTCCTTCAACCTAACAAAAAGACAAACAACCCGATTAAAAAATGGACAAAAGACTTGAATAGACATCTCTCCAAAGAAAATATACAAATGGCCAGAAAGTACATGCAAAGATGCTCAACATCATTAGCCATCAGGGAAATACAAATCAAAACCACAATGAGATTCCATTTCACACCCATTAGAATGGCTGCTATTAAAAAAAAACAGTAAATAAGATTTGGAGATAATGTGGAGAAATAGGAACACTCATTCATTGCTGGTGGCAATGCAAAATAGTGCAGCTGCTGGGGAAGACAGTTTGGCAGTTCTCAGAAAGTATAGAACTACCATATAACCTGGCAATCTCACTACTAGGTATATTCCCAAATACATTGAAAGCAGGGACTCTGGACAAATGAATAAACAAAATGTGGTATATAGCTGTGATGGAATATTATGCAGCAGTAAAAAGGAATGGCACAGCAGCCATGGCAGGGGAAGCTCCTGTACAGCCCCAGCCTGCCTGCCACTGGTGCCTGTGGCAACAGCTTCTACCTGCACTACCTGGGCAAGAACTGCTTGTTTCCCAGCACAAACATCAAGATCACATTTGTTGTGTTGTCCAGTGAGAGGTGGGAGGGACAGGAGGTGCTGGAAGCCCCTGTGCAGTCCATGCAACCCCAGATCTTGTCCTGACCATCCATATTCCAGACACCATGGCCCACCTGATCAGTCCCCTGCTGTCCCCTCAGGAACCATCAGTGCTACAAACTCTTGCCCATCTAGCCCTATGGAGCAGGATCTTCGAGGTACAAAATGGGCCATGTAATACCACCTGACCTCAATTTAATGGCTGACAAACAGAAAATGAAAAGGAAACTTCAGGAGGAGACAGCCCAAAGGATGATTGAAAGCCACCTTATTCCTATGCACAGTTAATTGTACAAATCATTACAATGGCTTGTGATAAACAGCTCACCCTAAATGGAATTTATACACACATCACCAAAAGCTACCCATAGTACAGGACTGTGGAGAAGGGCTGGCAGTGTTCAATCCACCACAGTCTCTCTGAATTGTTATTTCATCAAAGACCTCAGGAAGTACCCTTTTCCAAGGAAGGAGCAGTCAAAGACTCATTCTGTAGGATAGACACTGCCTCTGAAAACAAATTCATAGAGCAGGGTTTTAGGAAAAGATGGCCTAGGGGTTTGCCTTGCTTTAGAACTGTGCTGGGACCACTCTTTTCTAGAAGTGTCCCAGTTTCTCCCAGTCACTCTGGAGTGCTGTCTGCCCACTCCAGTGGCACACAGATGCCCAAGAACCTCCCACGGGAAAGGTTCACCAGCCTCTAACTCACCTTGCTCCCAAGAGACAAGGTTTGCCCAGATTGCCCAGGTTCCCCTCTTTCTAGTCAGCCAGTTTTAATACAGGTACAGCAGCAGCTGCCACAGAGCCTAAAGCCTGTTGCCTACACCGTGGCAGCCTCACCTCCCAGCAACCTATCGTGCAGACGGTCCACGTGGTCCAGAACTCTTGGGGTCTCTCCACACTCATGAATGATTATTAAATAATTTAATACAGCCTGCATCCTAGCAACTGAATAGTGAGTATTTAAAATGGTATTTTTGGGAAATGTAAAATTATGTTGTGTCAGTTAGCCCATTCTTTTGTGATTTATAGATTTAGTCCATTTTGAAGCAATCAAAATAGACGCCTCTGAAGAGACTCATGTGCTTCTGCAAATATGTGAGGCCCAAACAGAAGCCACAGAAAATCTCAGTTGAACCTGCTTTGTGTGGGACTAAGATTTACATTTCACAGTTATAATCAAAGGTGGTGAGGGTATCACTGCTTATATTGACATCTCAACACTTTCATTTTGGAAATGTTTCCTACTTTTTCTATTTTAAAATAACAGAACACCATTAAATTGGTATTTTTAATATGCAAAACATTATATATTCATACAATAGCCAGGTTATAAAAAAGCTTTGCAAGCAGCATGAGGGGCACTTAAAGTAAGAGCCACTGTTACCAAAATGAAGCACTGAGTCCCTCAAAAATTTCAGCCTTCCTGTTCTTTCTCTATGTCTTTGCTACAATATCTTTGACCAAGAGAGCACTATTGTTCATAAACTGACTCCTTGTGAAAAATATGACAGTATTGTTAGCAGCTGCTAGCCGTAGTTCCTTGATCTGGAATTCTGGTCTGACAATCATTTGATGGGCAGAAAGGTTATAACTCTAGAATTGTTGAACTCAGGATACGTAGATCTATTTGACATTAGAAAAATAGGACACTTATAAAGTCAGATAAAATGGCAAAAAATACCAACTCTTCACTGGAAAATGTGAAAAGACTAGAGGTGACGCAGCAATCCATTCAGGGATTTCTTAAATAATACCCATGATAAAATTTTGCATGCAGAGCTCCTGTGGCAGCCTTCAGTAGCTTCTTTTGCTACTTTACCAAATTTGGCATTAATAATGGCTCAACAAAAGTCACAGCCAGTCAGACTACCATAACATGTGCAGTGGGGTAGGTTAAAATTAGAATTTGGGCATGGCAGAATTCATCATCAGTTAACACAGGATGCTTCATCATGAAACCCAGGATAAGAAGGATCAAATATTCTTATAAAAAGGCCATGATAATTGTCAGTGTAGTATAAGATCAAAGTTATGCTAAGAATTTATCATGTGGATTTGAAGGTGAAAATTAATCCTTATGATGAGAAAATGTATTTGGTATTTTAGATCCTGTAAGGGAGAACTAGCTAGAGCCCAGAGTGGAATATTCCTTCCTTGCCTCCCTCAGCCAGGAGCCAACAGAACTCACCTTTCCCTTCTGCAGAGAAGGTGAAAATGGACACACTAGAACCCCTCTGGGGTGAAACAACTGGAGTTGTGCATTCTTCAAGACATGATGGTGATTGAGACTTGATTATTTCTCTGGGGAGTTATGGTGGATCCCTGGGAGATGATGGGTAGGGGCTGTGAAACAGGGTTATCAGAAGATGAAAGGGTTAAAGGCCAAGGGCTGTGGGAGGAGAAGGGAGCAGGGGAGAATTAGGAAAGAGGTGTCCATTCAGACACTTCTGCAACACTCCTTCCTCCCAGGGCCATCAGCAAAGACTTTCTTCTTCCTTGGGTGGGAGTAAGGAGTTAGAATTAGGGGGCACAAGGCCCCGTACCCACCCCACTATACCCCTGGTTGTCCACAAGTGGCAGCAGTAGCATCCCTATGTGGGATAGTAGTCAGCATCTCTACCTGCAGGTGACAGCCCAGCTAGGGAAAGAGAAAAGCCATTGCCCCTGACACAGCCCTCCCAGAGAATAACTGGAGGCATTCCCAGTAAAGGGGTCCTCCTTAGTGGGGAGAGCCGATTAAAGTTGCTGCTTCTAGTATAAATGCTGCTCATTACATTCAAGCAGCCACTGTAGCCATAAAGCCAGAGAAGTGAAGCAGCCATTTTGGTCTGTGGTTTATTTGGGGTCTTAGAATTGCAGTTTGGGGAGCACAGACTTACATAGCAACCCAACCTGTGTCCTGTCTTGGGGCTTCCAAGCATGGGTTTTTAAGGAAAAAGAAGAAAATTATAGAAGTTGTTTGTAAAGAATTATGATTGGTGGATATTTGGGGCTTTCCAAATGTTCTTGGAGTTTACTCAAGCTTACTGATTTCTTTATCTTGTAGTTGGTTCATGGTGTCCAGATGTCCTCAGAAACATTGTAACTTTCGGTTTTGCATTACTTGGCAGTTTGTGATAGCTGGCTGAGATGTGTCTAAGAGTAACTTCCTAACTTCCTGGAAGGCCTCCCGACTCCATTCTAAATTTGTTAGCTATAGTAACTCCATTTTGTTTTATCTCTTTTCTCACAGGAATAGCAAATCCAGATCCAGAATAAGTGTCAATGCCTATGATTTTAAATTGTGACCTCTTTCATGATGGAGGAGATCCAATGTAAACAATCTGCCCCCAGGATGGTCTTGAGCTCTTCAAAGATACTGGCATCACTGTTCATCTTTTTGCAATTCCACTCAGGATATAAATTCCCAGGACAGACAGGGAATCTGATCTACCTAGATTAGATTATGCTCTCAACTGCTGGTCAGGGATGGATGTTTAACGGGGATTATGATGAACTTTTTTTTTTAAAACTTGGTATTGTAGTAACATATATAGAACTAAAAAATTCCCATTTTAAGTATATGGTTCAGTGGTATTAGTTAATCACACTGTCGTGCTACCATCACCAACATCCATTACCCCAACTTTTTTCATCACCCTCAAACAGAAATTCTGCTCCCATAAAGGGGAGTTATGTGTGACAGGAATACAAAGTATGGTTAACAAATAAAAGGGATAGCGATGTGAGCAGGCAACAAGAACAGATGCTCCCCACATTCTGCCAGTTTGATGTTAACTTCCCCTTATTCCACATTATACACTGATTTTCATATATTCAGATTTTTAAATGCCTCATCCTAATATAAAACACTCAACCTCATGTACAACTGAGACAACATTCAGTCACTTTGCAAAATGGAACAACTCAAAGCCACCTTCAGTTATTATATCTGGCTTCAAGTTTGGGAACTTGGGGAGATGTTCATCCCTCTTCTAGTTCTGTTGTGATTCTGCCTTGATTCTGAAAATTGAAACTTGATTTTTAATTTTTTTTACTTAATATGATGTATAGGAGAGTCATCTAAATAGATACATGTGACTCTAAATCATTCTTTTTCATTACTGTATGGATATTCTATGATTTGTTTGTTGAAGATCATTTGGTTTTTCCATATTTGGCAATTACAAATAATACAGCTGCAAACATTCTTTTATGTGTTTCTGTGTTCACATGTACAAGAATTTTTCAAGAGATGTACTAGAAGAGGAACAGCTGAGTTAGAGTACATGCATTTCTAACTTTTCTGTCATTAGATTGCTTCCCATGTTATTTCCACCTTATTTCTATTTCCTGGCCTCCTTAACAACACCTATTATTATCAAACATAAATACTTTCACTTATCTGAGGTATGTGGTATGACATCATGTTATAGTTTTTATTTTCCTCTCTCTGATGTTAACTTTATGTGGCAGGTTTTATTATTTACCCCGTTTTATAGATGAGAAATCCATGGCTCAGAATACAATTTGTTCAAGGTCATAAGTTAATGAGGGACAGGAAGAAGGAATGATTCTGGAGCAACCCAACTCTAAAGTCAGTGCCCTTAATTATCATACATAACATTTTAGCCTGCAATTCACCGTAAGGCTAGGGTATGTCATTAAAATGCAGAAACAGAGCAATGCACTCTATTTTACTCTTCATTCTATATTCCTTCATTGGTCTGCCCTCTGTAAGTTTTGTGTAAACTTCTTTCCATTCATCTTTTCCATCCTTTCCATGTTTCCTTTCTCCCTTCTTTTCTCTTTCATCTTTCTTTATTCCCCACTCCCTTCCACCCTTCCTCTCTCTCTCTCTCCCTTCCTTCCTTCTTCTTATCCCTACATGTAAAAAGGGATTTTAGACAGGTTATCTTGCACAGCTATTCATAGAACTAAGAAAATAGTAAACAGGCACAATAAAATCTTGAGATATTAACTAATTTTCCTTTACATTATATGTGAAGAAATTAAAAGCTTACCCATATCAAGGTTGAAATGGAAAGAAACAAAGATAATCCATTTGTGCGTGTGTTTTAATTTGAAAATGACTGTTAGCAAACTTCCGTCTGGAGCAGCTGGTTCTGATACACACCACTTGTCTCTCCATAATTAGAACAAAATTTAAGCTACCTTAGGAATGGAAATTATGCAGCAAATTTATAATGGAGAATTGAATGGAGAATTATCCCACTATTTCTCGTTAAATTTCTCTGGCAAGTTCCATTTTTAGCTGAAAAAGAATTACCACTTAAGCAGGTAATGTGAGAAATGTGGTTGCAAAACAAAATCACAAGCTCAGGACATCTTAAACCTTACAGCTAGAAAAGCAGTGAAGCAAATTGGACTCAGTCACCAAAGCACCAAGCTCAGCAAATTTCTAGACCTCAGAGGTTGCTAGAAGGAAGACACAAGAAGTTCAATCAACATTTTTATACAGAATGTTAAAGTTTTGTCTTTTGTGTTGCTTTTTTCTTACATAAACAAGAAGCCCCTCCTCTGTGCCTGCCCAGTCTCTGTGTCCTTAGGACATTCTGTCTTGAATGAGACTTTTTGGTTTATGTTTGCCATCGTCACAGAGCCAAGAATACTTAACAACGGAACCCATGCCTTGTTCATCTTTGACTCTATACAGAAATGAGCACCTTGTCAGGCAAGTAGTAGGTGTAAAACATAGGATTATTGAAGTAAGTTGAAACGATTCCATAAAGGTAGCAAAATTCCTGATTTCTAATTCTGACCTTGTTGGTGAAGAACTGGGACTGAGCACATGATGAACTGTTACGATTATGGCAAATCCTTTAATCTCAGGAGCCTCAAACTCCAGATTAAAGCTCTGTTAATAGAGAAACCAGGTGTCTTATGTGGAATATTGGAATAGGTTAGCAGATAACAAATGAAGATAATTCCATTTCCTGAGTTACACCTAATTGGAAATGATGCCTTATCCTTGGATAGGTAGATTCAATATTGTAAAAATTTTATGCTCCTTAAATTAATCTTTAAATTTAATTCAACTCCAGTAAAAAGACTGATGGGATTTTTAAGGGAGCATTTGCAAAAATTATTGTAAAATTAATTTGGAAGAAAAATATGTAGGAATCCATAAAACATTTCTGAAGACTTGCCCAACAAGGTATTAAAACATTAAACAAAACATAAACTGTAGTTATTAAAACACTGAATCTGGTATAGAAATAGACAAATCAACTTGTTTATACATTCATGTATTAATAGACATTGGGTTGTTTTCAGTTTTTAGCTATTATGAATGAAGCTTCTATGAACACTTTTGTGTGGACAAAGAACTGGGTAAATATCTAGGAATGTAATTACTGTGTCTGATGGCACAAGTAGGTTTAACTTTATACGAGATCGTCACACTGTTTTCCAAAGTGATTGTGGGGTTTTTCATTTCCACCAGCAATGTATGAAATTTCAGTAGCTCTACATTCTTTGGTATTGTCAGTATTTTTAACTTTAGCTCTTCTACTGGGAGTGTAAAGAATCTCTCTATAGTATTTTGCATTTCCCCATGACTCAATGTTGAGCATATTTTCATATACTTATTGGCCATTTGTAATCTTCTATGTGTGAAGCATCTTTTCAAATCTTTTGCCTTTTTTTAAAAAAATTGGGTTGTATTCTTATAGCTGAGTTTGAGTTCTTTATCTGTTCTAAATGCAAATGCTTTGTCAGATATAAGCATTGTAAATATTTTCTCCCAATCTGTGGTTTATGATTTTGTGTTCTTAATAGTGTCTTTGGAAAAGCAGAAGTTTAAAATTTTGGTGAAGTCCATTTTACTAATTTTTTCTTTTATGGTTCATGCTTTTACTGTCCTACCCAAGAGTTTCTACTTATACCAAGAGTGCGAAGATTTTCTCCTTTGCTTTCTTCTAGAAGTTTTTAAATTTTGCTTGTATGTTCAGTTCTTTCTGCTCTAATATAAACATTTAAAGCTATAAATTTCTGTCTAAGAACAGTGAGGCTTATCTCAAAAGTTTTGATATGTTGTTTTATCACTGCCATTCTGTTGAAAATACTATATAATTTTCTTTGTGATTTCTTCTTTGACTTGTGTTATTTAGAAGTTTATTGTTTAATGTCAAAATATTTGGGAATTTTCCTTGTATCTTTCTGTTATTTATTTCTAATTTAATTATCTTGTGGTCAGAGAACATACTCTATATGATTTCTATCTTTTTAAATATATTTAGGTTTATCACCCAGCAAATGTTCTATTTTGGTGAATGTTCTGAATGCATTTGGAAAGACTGGTTATTCTTCTTTTGTTGGGTGGTATATTCTATAAATGTCAATTAGGTCAAGTTAATTGGTTGTGTATTTCAAATTTTCTATATCTGTAATGATTTTTTGTCCTTGCTTTATCAATTACTGAAAAGTTGTTGAACTCTCAAATCATGTTTGTGGATTTGTTTATTTCCCCATTAAATCTGTCAAGTTTTGCTTCAGATATTTTGAATCTCTGTTATTGGAGCATACATGTTTAAAATTATGTCTTCTTGGTGAATTGACCCCTTTACCATTATGAAATTTATCTTCTTATCTCTGGTAATATTCCTTGGTCTGTTCTCTCCTTTTCTGCTGTTAATATAACCACTCCAGTTTTCTTACAATTAGTATTTGCCTGTTATATCTTATTTCATCTTTTTACTTTTAGCCTATTTAGCCTACTTTTAAACCACTCTGATAATCTCTGTCTTTTAAATAAGAATGGTCAGATCATTTACCTTTATTGTGATTATTGATATGGATGGGTATAAAATTACCATCTTATCACCTGCTTTTTATTTGTCCCATCTGTTCTTTGTTCATTTTTGCTTCTTTTTATGTCTTCTTTCCAGTCAATAAAGTATTTTTAAAAATTTTAATTTATGTTCACCATTGACTTACTAGCTATGCTTATTTTTATTGTTTTAGAGATTGCTTTTGAGTTCAGAATGTACTTATCTTTTCCTGGCATGACAAGATTTGCTGACCTTTGTCCAGTGGCTTAAGACTTTTCTTCCAGAGAAGGGGGCTGGGGAGAAGCAAGGTTGTTTTAGGTAAGTTCTCTACCTTTTTCATAATGGCTGGCATTCTTCTCCTCAGGCCTGCTACACTTAAGGAAGTCCACTCCTGTCTCCTGCTATGCCCCAAATATTTCTCAGTAGCAACTATTGGAGGTCTATGGAGAATAGCTGCAAGTAGGCACAAACTCTCCTTGTGTTAAAGGGGTTCTGTGAAGTCACACTAGCTTACACTGGGCTTCTGGTGGCTTGGAGCTATGTATCCCAGAAAAACATGGTCTTAAACTTAATCCATTCCTATGAGTGTGAACCCTTGTAAATAAGACCTTTTGATGAGATTACCTCAGTTAAAGGGTGGCCCAACTGAATCAGGATGGGTCTTAATCCTATTACTGAAAGCCTTAGGGGGAAGGCCACAGATAGGGAAAAAGCCACAGGAAGCAGACAAAAGCTGGAAGTCAGTGGAACCCAGAAGAGAAACCAGGAGAGGCCACCATGTGCATTGCCATGTGGCAGAAAAGCAAAGGACAAAGGATCATTGGCAGCAAGGTCCAGAATGCCACAGCTTGGTGGGAGAAAGTATCACCCTGAGGATGCCTTGATTTTGGACTACTCCTAGCCTCAAAACCGTGAGCCAATAAATTCCCATTGTTTAAGCCAAGCCCATTGCATGGTATTTGGTTTAACAACCAGGAAAGGAAATGGGGCCTTTGGCAACTTGTTAGAAAGTTAGCCGAGTGCTTCTTACCTATTTGTACAATATTCAATGTCTCTTCCTCTCTTGTTCTGCCACAAATATGCCAGTGCTCACACTCCATCTCCTTGGAGGCTCCTGTCTTTCCTTGGCTTTTGGACTACTTGGTTTGGCCTGTGATCTCAACAGTCTATTGGGTTAAAGAAAAGTTATGATTTTGTAGTTCATCCATGCTCTTCTTGTAGTTATGGTGAGAATGATGACCTTTTCAGTTATATCCTCAAAATAAAAGGAACTTTAATGCTGGAACTGGTAACATAGGAAATAGAAAAGCTGAGAAGCCCATTAGGGGTTGGTAAAGCAATTCAAAGATTGGCAACATCAGGACATCTAAGGCTGGAGGAATAAAGGAAGGAGGTGCTGCTATTAATCCCAGTAGCTGTAGTAATCAAGTAGTATCTAGAACCATGTTGGCGGGTGGTTTCTGGTAAGGGAGGAGTCATGGGGAAACACACAGTGCTTAAGATGCTACCTAAGACACAGAAGGAGAGAGAGAAATGCTCTCTTTCCCCTTCTGTGTTAGCTATGGTTCATCAGAGAAGCAGAATAGATGGAATCTATCCATCTATCATCTATCTATCTATCTATCTGTCTATCTATCTATCTATCTATCCATCTAATCTATCTATCATCTATTATCACCTATCTGAAGAGATTTATTATAGGAATTGGCTCACACAACTGTGGGGGCTGGCAAGTCTGAACCCTGGGACAGGCCATGATCTGGAATTCTGATAGAGGTGAAGTTGAATTTCCCAGAGGAAGCAGGCTGGCTGAAGTAGAGGCAGAAATTCATCTTTCTGACTTCTGAAATCCTCAGTGTTCCTCTTATTTGTGAACATTTTTTTCCTGGGCACTGTGTTTTGTGTCAGGGCTTTTCCTCACATGCCTGGTAACCAATGGCTGCCCATCCACATACAAGAACGAGGGCCTAAAAGACTGAATAGAAATTTTATGTGCTGAATGAATATTCTAGGTGCTTGCTGAATTGAACAATTATGTGATTTGGTGGGGTTTCAAGGCCATTCCGGTAAGGGGACCCTTAAGCAACTATGGCTCTTAGGTCTTTCCTCTTAAGTCAGTTTCCCCAAAGAGGAATTCTCCACTGGGACAATATAGAACTGGCAGCAATATCCTGGGAACCCAGTAGTGAAGAGTTACACTCAAATATACCTTTTTCCATAATTCACCTCCTCCCTGTAGGCAGCTGTGCCTGGTCTTCGCCAGGTCAGTCTCCCTGAATCACTTTTCTGATCTCTAGCCTTCTGCTCTTCTTCATGCCCTATCTGAATGGGCTGGTGGAATGCACTGAGAATTTATTTATTCCTGATAAAGATTTTCAGCCAATCGCTTGATTTTGGCTAAACCAAAATGGTTGCATTCAGTCTTTTCTGGTTTATCCAGTTCCTGAGAATTTCCAAGTTTCTGTAACTTACCAAATTTTTGGCACATATTTAGCTTTCTTCTTATTGGATTTCCCTATTAGAGATGCAGACTTCATGTTTCTCTGGCCTAATAAATCAACTAATTCGCATTTATTGCATCTCAATTTCCAAATTTTGTTAACGCCTCTCATATTCTGTCATTATTTCCATTTCTTGTATTTTTTTTTGGTGTGGATTTATAGTTTTTGATTCTCTTTCCTCTCATTTAGTGGGATTTCAGGAGGTAATAGGGGAAAATAAACAATTATAGTTCCCCTACCTGCGAATTTATGTATTACATTTCAAATTAACAACAACAAAAAACTGGTACTAAGAAGAAGTGATTAGTAGAGTGATTAGGCAAATTTATTCAATGGCTAAGTCAGCTTAAAAATAAAATATGTTATTAATAGTAAGGTGATAAGGAAAAATAAAAATGGTAAGTTACTTAAGTTATTAGGTATTTATTTCAGTTTTTCTCTTCATGTGACTATTTTTCAACATAGAATACAAAGAGGGAAAACTTGTTAGTAAGAGATATTATAATGACAATGGAAAAAGCTGAAAATAATAAGAGAAAATGCAGAATACAAATGTATAGATATTGCTTGATCACAAATACGTAAACTTAGAACTTCAGGATCAAAACATGGTTCTTCATTTTCCCTCTCTACTCGAATAAAAACTATTATTACAAATATTCTTTACTTTTCCATTATTGTATTCAAGGTGCTTTGATGTTTATCATTAGTCAGTTTAAGTCTTGACTAAGGATGGTAAGAAATAATATCTGAATGAGAGCAAGACAAAAGCAAAAGGAGAACAGAATAGTAAAAGGCTCGATATCACGGAAGACACTGGAGTCTGAGATAGGCAAGCAGCTTGTAAAGTGGTCCTTTGACATTTTTTCTGGACTCAGTAACTGACCACGACTTCAGCAAATTTGTGGTTATAAAACATGTCAGTCAGACGATACTGGGAGTGGGCATCTCTAGAACTGTGTATGAGGGAAGAACGATTTTTCTCTCCCTTGTAGTTTTCTATGTTCTCCAAATTTTCTATGAAGAGTATATATTAACTTTAATAAAGAAAATAAGAACAAAATTTATTAAATAAAGGCTAATGCAATTACACAGGTCTGGGGTGGTAAGTGAAGAATGTTGGATCAATGGCTGTGGCACTGCCAGTGAAGAGAAGTTTGAAGATGTTCCACAGATGGGATTAACAAGATGCAGAAGGGTGTAGGGCATAATGAGAAAGAAGGGTACCGAGTGCTGGGCAGGCAAGGGTTACAGTGCCCTGAATGTGTAATGTAGCTCTTTCTAAAGAAACCATCCTGCCCCTTAACTCCTGATAGAAGGGCAGGTGTAGGTGCTCCCAGGGTCCCACCACCCCTCCTCCCCTAAGACTAGCTCCTTAGAATAGAGTGGGCTCTGGCCCAGAACCAATCTGTGGTGGTTTGAAAAAACATTGGCAAATTCTTTGTAGCTTTCTTCAAGAGTGGCATTTTTTTCTTACTTCTTGAATCTAAGCTGAGCTTAGTGACCAGTCAACCAATAGGGTACAGTAGAAGTGATGCCCTTTTGAGGCTAGGTCAAAAAAGGAAATACATCTTCTACCTGTTTCACTGGTGTGGTGGTTTGGAGCTGTACATACTCCAGAAAAACATGTTAGTAAACTTAATCGTTTCCTGTCTTATTGATGAGGTTACTTCAACTGAGGTGTGGCTCCTCTCAATCTTAATCTTATTAATAGAGTCCTTTATAAATGGAATGAAGTTCAGACACACAGGGTGAAAACCATAGAGGGAGCAGCCAGAAGCTGCAGAACAGTGAAATCCAGAAGAGAAAGGAGAGGCCAGGAGAGGCTGCCATGGGCGTTGCTATTGACAGAGGAGCCCAAGACCAAGGATTGCTGGCAGCCGGCCCCAGAATGCCACAGTCTTTGAGGAGAAAGCATCACCTTGATGATGCCTTGATTTGGACTTCTTCCTGGCCTCAAAACCATGAGCCATTAAATTCCTATTATTTAATCCATCCCTTTGCATGGTATTTGCTTGAGCAACCAAGGAAACTAAAACAACTAGAATGGTTGCAATGGAGATTGAATTCCTATTATGCTGAAGCTGTTATGCCATGAAGCCCAAACCAACCCATGAGGCAGAGAGACCCTGAAACCTCAGAAGAAAGATAGGTACCTGGCCAGCCCCCAGCTGCTTCGGCCCTAACAGTCTTCTAGCTTCAGCTTTCGTCTTATTACAACTGTGTGGGAGACCCTGGGCTGGAACTACCTAGCTGAGTGCTTCTCAGAATCTTGATGCATAGTAACAGGAGAGAAAATAAAATGTTGTTTTAAGCCATAAAATTTTGTGGTTTGATAACATAGCAATAGATAACAGACTTAAAAGTATCAAAATCTTTTCTAATTATGTATTGCTGCATAAAAACTACCCCCAACTTAGTGTGGCATAAAGTATGCCTTTAATTAAGCTCACCGATCCTGTGAATCGGGAATTCAGATGGGACATAGTACAGGTGGCTTGTCTTTACTCCATGATAGCTGATGCATTAGCTTGGAAGATCCAAAGGCTGGGGGTGATAAAATGACTGGGGACTGGTATCATTTGGAGGCATCTTTACTCATATGTCCAGTGGTTGATGCTGGCTTATGGCAGGGGCCTTAGGTGGAGCTGTTGGCCACAGCTCTTACCTGGCCTCTGTGTGGCTTAGGCCTCCTCACTGCCTGGTGGTTGGATTCTAAGATTAAGAGTTTTAAGTAGCAGAAAGTAGAAGCTGCCAGTTTCTTAGGACTTGGGCCTGGACATTGACATGGTATCACTTCTGCTGTATTTAAATAGCACAGCTTCAAGGAGAAGACCTAGACTCTACCTCTTGGTTTTGGGCACACTTTAAAAGCTGGCAAGTCAGTGGTCTATAACATGTCCTGGCTCAGGAAGATGAACTGGGTTAATCATATTCTCTTTTTGAAAAATTTGAACTAAGTAATGCAAAGGAATGAACTAGTTAGAAGTCACAGGTAGAGATAAAAGGATACCATGAAGTATAGACAAGGCCACAGGTAAACCAAGGTGTTCTGAATTAGTTAAGTTGAATGTAAAATTTGGATCCAGGTGGAGATCACATGCAACACAATGAGAAACCGAGGCTTGAGAAAAGATAGTTTGTTATTTACAAGTCCCAGAGAGAAAGGGATGCCATGAGGGGTCAATGGGAAGCGCGGTCAGCAGGTGGTGAGCACACGGCAGAGCAAGAGGGATCCGTGGGCTTGTGCCTTTCCTGTGTTCCAGGGGTGGAGGCTAATAGATTTCCCACAGGAGCCAAGGATTGGTTACTTTAAAGCAAACATATGCAAAAAGGGAAAGGGACTAGTGGTCTGAGGACAGTGGGGATGGTTAGCTTATCATTTGGGCCCAGATGTAGGTTTTGGGTGAGGTGTGTGGGTGGTGTGGGCAGTGGCCGCAGATGTGGGTTTGGGCTCTGGGGGAGTTTATGTCCCAGGGCTGGAGAACTGCTTCACCAGGCCAAAGGTCAGTGTGATGGAGGCAGGTGGCTTAGCCAATGTCAGATGGATGCCGAAGCAGGACACAAAATTTTTGATAGTTATAACACAAAGTTATGAGGAAGCAGAAACAATGAGAAAGCAGAACATCTATGGAGTAGCAACACCTCAGAGAGAGAAGGAGAAATTGAGTGAAAGATTAGTCAGGTAGCCCTGGGTAGAGACCATGACGAGTGCCCGTGTGTATTTCCTGTTTCAGTTCCAGTTCATTCATTGCTTTTGACATTGGCCTTACCTTTCTTAGTCATGGTCAATGACAGTGTTCTACATGTGCTGATGTGGACGGGTCTGGGCAAAGTTTCTGCTTTCCTAAGAATTTTTACTGACCTTAGTGTGAAATAACTGTGTAGAATGGTTGCTGCTGAGTAGAGAGAAAAAGCCACTCGATGCTCCTTATTTCTATCTGAACTTGATCACTACAGTCTGAGTAAGAGGTGTGGGAAGTAGGCATAAGAAGAGAAAATACTTCATTATTTCTAAAGATTTATTGTTTTATAATGCATGCCAAAATAGAAATGGATAACTTAGTAGAGATCTGGGTTTTTTTTTCAACCATATGAATTATTTTTCATAAATAAGGGGACAACCAATACTCTAAAACACATTAAGTCAATAGGTTTCTCCTGAAATTTGAGAGCACATATTATCTGGTATTTATTTGTAATAAGAATACTAAATTTAGTGGAATGCTATTTTTAAAAGAAGTTCTTTATTAGCCAAGAAATTAAGTGTTCTCCTGATACTCTTAAATAAGCATATTTTGATTTTATCTACTACTGCATAATAATCTTCTCATCTGAAGGAATAATTAGGCAGTTTTAAGTTCCCACCATCAAAAAAGTGTTGACTTTAAGAATGTCATCATCTTATTAGAGAGAATAAAGCATTCTGAATTCTGAACAATACTAATGTATGTATTTTACAGAGATTTTCTACCAAAGACTCACTTAAAATTCTGCCAATAAAGCCGACGGTTTTGAGCTGGTCTTGCCGTGATGGAAAAGATACAATGTGAAGTCAGGTGAGGCAAAGGCTGTATCTGCTTACAAAGGTTATTCTTTTGAAAAACCTCTGGACTTTTTACACATTTACACAGTGACGCCCTGGCATCCAATACTTATTGTGGTTATTTTAACTAATCATTGTATGAAAGACACAATTGCTCTTTCTCCTGTAGGAGGAACATAGAATAACAAAGCCCTAATTTTGTATGTCTCTGTACTCTAATGACAGGCTGTCATTTTCTGTAATTTACCAGAGATTATGAACAATGTGCGTAGGCTGAATACAGTTGCCTGGTAACTGCCTTTTAAAACTTTCTTAAATGTGATTGCTTCCCTGCCAGGGGAACATTGAAGCAATGAATTTACCTTGAACTTCTCTCCAGGCAATGCAACATATTAAATATCCCTGTGTTTTTTATTTCAAATTATTTGCCTTTTAAATTCTGTTAGGGTAAGCCACCTGTGTTATGATCATTAATAGTCAGAACAAAGTGAGATTTCCAAATGATTACCTGAACATTGTCATTTTTCCCTGCTGTTTGTCTGTATCTCTTCTCATACTGCTTTTTAGGGTTGAGGATAGAAATTTGTGAAAAATAATGATAATCCCATTTCACTCTGAATGATTCTAATGCTTTCAAACACCACCAATCTGGTTTTCTTTACCTATGTATCAGAATTTGCACTATATGGACATTCTTTGGGCTTCTGTCCCTGATCCCACTTCTCGCTATTAATTGTATATCTGTATTGCTATTTAAGAAAATGTTGAGTCTGTGTAGACACCTAGTATGGTTGCTTCTGCCCACGTACATTGGCTTGAAAGAGGATATGATTCAAAGCTAGAATTCTGTTTAATACCTGTTGCTTAGTGTTTCAGGATCATTTCAAATGATTAATTGTTGTGTTATTTCAAATCTACACTGTATAACTGCCCATCTTTTCCCATTTGGCAGAAAGAACTTCTATTGATGTAAGAATAGTTTATTGTTGAGAACAAAGGTGACTTACTTTTTGATTCTAAGTTTGAGGTGGGGGTGAGATAGAAGAAACCAGAAATGGAGTTGGGGAACTGACAAACACTGACGTGTTTCTGCCCCTCTACCCTGGGTTCGATAAATGACCTCCCTGCTAGAGAAGAGGAGAGAATTTGGAGGAAAAAGGAAGTTAAAAGCAGTGTAGTGGCCACGTGCTCTCTGAACTCCACCCATGGACCTGTCTCCACCTTCTAAAATATTTCTTTTCAGAAGACAAGTCCCAGGTGCAGTCTGGGGAGAAGCCCCCGATCCCATGCTGGCTTAGCAAAATGGCAGGATGGGGTATCTGGAAAAGAGTGGGCCAGAGACATTTCCTCCTCCCCCAACTTTTTCCCATGGATCCTGAGATCCAGTTATTCCTGGGGCCCAGCATGGAGACACAGAAGTTAGTTAAGAGTTAGAGCTGGCAAACTTGCCAGGAGATCTCCTAGCAGGGGTGAGAAGGCTTTTACCAAAAGGATGATGCATGCCCTTCTAGCTAGGGACCAGATGGAGTACAGAACTGAACCCAGAGGAATGGCAAGTGGACAAAGAAAGCTGAAAAGTGACCCGAGTGGCCAAGAGCCCTGAGCTCTGCACTGTGTGCTCCTTGAATCAAGAGGACAGACAAGTTATATCACCAGCAGACTCCAGCAAAGATATGACCTCAGTGATATTATATACCTCCTACCAAGACTGTGATGTTTCTGTAAGCCTATCTAGGACCCAGATGTCACCCCAGAGAGAAGAATGGAGGAGGACAGAACTTTCAGTTCACTAAGATTTAACCTGGTAAAGGACTTGATTACAAGTCAGATTTGATTGAGTTAAAAATTACTGGCTAGACTGAAAAAATCCAAGAATTGTCTGCTTTAAAGGGTCTGTCATTAGACAGACTGGGGGAACAAATTGAACAAATTGTACAAAGAACATTAATATGTTCATGCCTCATTTAATTTATACCTCTGTGGCTTAGTCTACTTGTGAGTCTAAAGAGGGAAGGGGTTGAGGATAGGAGGGGACAGAGGAGGTGGCAAGTCTGAGTGTATTGAAGTAGACCATGTGCTACAGTCTGGTGATATGATCATGACTAGGCTCCCCGAGAAACAGGCAACCCTGGGTTGAATCCTGACTCCATCAATTACCAGTTCTATGTTCTTGAGTAAATTATTTGATGTGCCTCAGTCTGATTTTCCTCCTTTGCAGAAATATGATAGTATCCAACCTCACAGGATTGCTGTGAGGTTTTGACATGAAATATATAGAGTACTTGACACATAGTATCTGGAATATCATCATAGTGTATGACATTCTTGATCTCCCTTGCTCGCCTCATCTCCAGGCCCCACAGAAAAGGCGACTCCATGTGGGCAGAGGTTTTCCTTCCTTATTCACTTCAGAATCTACAAGGTCTGGCATTCAGTAAGCACACAACACGTGGTTATTGAATGAATAAATTGGGCAGGAGACCTAGGGAGACAACTGGGTGTGTGAAAGCATGTTCTACTCATAGAGAGAGTCCCAAATGGAAGGAGCAAGCTAAGAATAGTGTGGTGAATGGAAAACATGTAGTTGTAAATTGTAAATTTCTAGAGAGCAGGTTTTGATCAGAGTGAGGGAAGCACAGCACAACCATACACATACACACACACAATTGTACACACACACATACATGTTTACAATAGAAATGAAACAAATCCATGGTTCACACGAAAAAGAATCCTGAGTTATAAAAGCATGCCTTTATAAACCACCAGTTATCTTTTCTATCTACTTGTGTATATTTGTGAGGAAATGTCTGTGCATTGGTTCTAGTATGTGTTTCTAAGTATCTATAAAATGCTTGGACTAGATTCTTCACTCTCACATGATTGTTTTGGATCTATATCTATTTATATCTATCAGCTATCTATCTATCTATCTACCTATCTATCTATCTATCATCTATCTATGTCATCTATCTATCTAAATATCTGTCTAGTATCTGTCTAATCATTGGTCATATGCAAACCAAGTTTTTCTGTATGAAAAATGTAAATGGAACTTTACATTACAAGGTCAATACTAATACTTTAAGAATCTTGTAACAGAAGAGCTTGTAAAAATGAAAAGATATATGACAAGATTTTCATTTGACATTTCAAGATCATTATAGGTTTTTAGAATTAAAATATTTAATTAACCCTTAGACCCGACTCATTTTATAAAATGGGTAACAGACATGACCTTGGAATAAGAGCAAAGTCTTAAAGGTTAATGGGATAGGACCTAGCATGCCTTCCTTCCTTCTTTCCTATTTTTTTTCAAAATAAGAAACCTTTAAAATCTCACATTTGTAGTTTTTATTGTTTTTATTATATCACTGGGCATGTTGGGTAATGATTTTCTGAAGAAAAACTTTATATTTCTAAGTTTTAAAGAGATTTCTAATCCTTGACATGGTAAATGATGCTGTTCCATTCTGTTTTCCTTGGGAATCATCATAACTTGATTTCCATATTCTTTGGGGCATAAGGAATGCCCTATGCACAAAGTGGTCTGCCCTAATACAGTGACATTCACAGAAAGTCATAAATCATGTTCTTTTATTCATGAGAAAAGGAAAAACTTAATTCTTGGATTCTTTTGAAAATAACCATTACTAAATAAATATGTGCTCATCTGTAGACTATTTGTGAGCATACAGACAAGAAAAAGAATGAAATTAAAATTCACTTATAATTCTACCATGCAGCAATATTTATTTATATTTTAGAATATATATTTTCATTTCCCGCCAAGCATACAAATTACCTTTTTTCTTGACTTTCCTTTCTTTTGAACAGAAATGAGGTCATAATGTGCATAAACTTTTTTTCAAGAAATATATCATGAATATCTTTCCATCTCTTATTCTCTCTCTGAATGTGCTCACACTTATACATACACATAATCATAATTTTTATTGGTTGTATTGTATTCTATTCTAGGTTTGTGTCATATTTATTGCACCGTAGCATTCTACCATCTCTTCTGTAGTGAATATAACTCCTATATTTGGTTCTTTGGACCTTTTCTAATTTTTCATTATTTTAAGTAACAAACACAACAAATACTTTGAAGCAAAATATTTGTAAGCATGGTTATTTCCTTAACTTAGAGTGTAAAAATAATATTAATAATAATTAATGATTAAAAATAATATCTAAATATTTTTATATACTTTTCCAAGATAGTTCTAGAGGAAGTTTGAATCAATTTACGCCTCCATCAGTTGTATATGAAAGTTGTCCTTTCATGCTCATTCATCAATAATATTGGTATTGATCAAAACAAAGCAGAAAAAACAATGACAATAATGACAATCACAAAAATGTTTGTCAATATGGTTGGTGAAAATGGTTATTTGTTATAAGTAACTTTTCTTAGACTACTGGTGAAGATGAACATGTTTTCATATATATACACTTGCTTTTCAATGTGCTGGCTTTGGCACCAAACAAACATGGCTTCAAATTCTGGATCCTTTGCTTACTTAACTGCTTGAAGGTCAGTTTCCTAATCAGTAAAATGGAAACATAATACTTAATAAATTGGAACTCTTTCATTATAATTGATAGAATTTGGCTAATCTGATTCTTTTAAGGAAGTAATTCTCATAGCTAAGATACCACTGTGCTTGGCAGTATGAGGTACAAGGGAAGAAACTATATGTCATGTAGTTTACAGTCTAATTGATGAAGGTAGGTGAATATGGATGAGACAAACAGGGAACGTTATTATTACTAAATATAACAATACTATACACAGATATATTATGGTGCTAAGTTATTTAGCTGTGTTATGTCCTCCAAAAAAGCCACACTCTGTAATGTAATCTTGTGGGGGCAGCCTGATTAATCTGTTGATTACGGTGGACCTCTGATTAAATTATTTCTGTGGCGGTGTGGATCCTGCCCACTCAAGGTGGGTCTTAATTGATTCACTGGATTACTTAAGAGAACTCAAAAGCCAACCCAGATGCTTGCTGATGCTTGGAGATACCTGGAGATGCAGACAGAAGGACATTGGAGATGTTAAGCTAAGAGATGAGGCCCAGAGTTTGCCTTAGAGAAACTAAGACAGGATCCCCAGATGCTTAGAGACAAATGCCCTGGGAGAAAGAAGCAAGGATGCACAGTAGCTGAGAGAGAGAGGAGCGAAGACAGAAGCCCAGAGACATTTTGGATAATCCCATTTTGAAACACAACCTGGGAGCAAAGGGCCAGCAGATGCCAGCCCCATGCCTTCCCAGCTGACAGAGGTGTTCCAGATGCCATCGGCCTTTCTTCAGTGAAGGTATCCTCTTGTTGATGCCTTAGTTTGGACACTTTTGTGGCCTTAGAACTTAGGTTATTTGTAACCTAATAAATTCCCTTGGTAAAAGCCAATCCATTTCTGGTATTTTGCATAATGGCAGCTCTGGCAAACTGGAACAGTAGCGTATACTGAAAATAATACAATGATGTACAAAACCAAAAATAAATACAAGAGTTAGAAATAGGAAGCAAGGTGGGCTGGCATTGATGATGATGTTGGTGGTGATGTTGAGGGCACTGCTGATTATATCTGCTACTTATTGAGCTCTTTCCATATTCTAGGGACTTACACCTTATTGTATTTAATATTCACAGCAATATCTACAGTATGTAGAATTATACCCATTTTATAGCTTAAGAAACTGAGACTTAGGTTAAGTCCCCCAAACCACATGACTCAAATATTGTAGTTTCAGAATTAGAACTTAGTTCTGTCTGATTTCAACTTTATTACTTTTAACTGCTGCACTCCAGGCCAAGTTTTCTAGAAAAATGATTTCTAGTCCATACTCTCCAAAACATTCTCTGCCACAAAGAGTTGTATGCTGAATTGTAAGACATTTTGAATTCCTTGAATGGAAGGAAGGGGGAAAGGAAATGCCATTTTTCTCAGATTTAAAAACTACATAAAGTCAGTATTATCCCAGCAGCTAGCATGCTTGAAGTTAGCCTTTCATCCATATAGTTTAAAAACATGGTAATATATTCTAATTAACTTATAAAAACCCACAAATTGAAACAAGATACTGTTTTTCATTTATCAAAGTAGAAAATTTTTTCAAAATAAATATACTCCTTACTGGTTACAGCCCATGGGCACACAGATGCATCACTAGTGAAAGTTAAAGATCTGCCCCTGAAAGCCAATCAAAGGAATTATTCAGCCATTAAATTATTATGCTTAAATTAGATTAAGAGGAGAAATCAGATTGCAAGTAGTGTTATTGATAAATAGGCTTATTTAGCATAATCATACTTAGAAAATACAAACTAGTAAAGGAAACTATCCATAGGGAGAAAAAAACCCAGACACTTAGACTCTTTTATTTCCTGAATGGTGGCTTTACAGATGACATTTTCTTTCTTTTACTTTCAGGTGATTGCATTTTCTGGAGCGAACTCTACTTTTTAAAGAAAACGTTCTTTTTCTTCAGTCAATCATGCTTCCCCCTCCCCGGGAAGAGGGCCAACAGCTTTTCTCAGATTCTCAAAGATTTGTATCTATGACCTCCCTATCCTGCCCCACCATCAAAGGTTAAAAACCACAATTCTAATAGTATTTGTTGAAGACGATTGTACATGCCTTATAAATATGGGCTGGGCCATACACATTTTTTTAAAATCCTCCTATAACACATAGAAATAATTAGGTACCATGAAAATAGTTCTCTTCCTATAAAAGAATTTAGCTAACCATACATTCTCTGGGAAGTAATGTATTACAAAGGAGGTCTCTGGAAACATTCCACTGTGGCTCATGAGAGGCATTTAGTATTATAATTCAGAGTTCTAAAGACTGTATCCACCAACTTCTTGGGTTAGTATTGGGGTATTAATTTTGAATTACAATAGCCCATGAGACTTAAGAGAGTAAAAAATGTGCCATTTGTGGGACTACAATTCTCCCTGGATTTCTCTGTGTTCCTGTACTCCTAGCCTGCTGTGCAATAGAAAAGGACAGACCATAAAGATAAGAGATCATCTTCGTTCCCCAGAAACATTTGCTCTTCATGTTTCAGAATCTTAGGTCTGGAGTGTGTGTTACAATGTCAAAGTGGGTGAAACATGGAACCATTTGATTTTTGGCAAAGGGGTGTGAACTAGGTACATTTCTCAAGACTCGTTTACATTAGAGAGACAGTTTCTCTCCTCTCCAGAGGAGGAGAGGCTATTTCTATATAAACCCCCAGACTCATAATTTCAGTGTTCTTCTTGCATGTATAGGCCCAACCATCAGGCTCTCACTGTGTTCCCTACATCTCCCCAGGAAGTTATCCCAGCAAGGTTCCAGAGTTTTTACAAACAAGTGGTCCTCCAGAGTCCCCCTTTCATGGTGCAAGGAGAGAGGAAATTTGAAAACACTCACCGACTAAGATATTTTATCAGTTGCACAAATACCAGCACTCATCTCAAAAAGAAAAGAGAAACTGTGATGTGGAAACTGATGCAGTTATTGATGTGATAGTAGTCTGCCCCAACCCAGAAACTTTGCAAGTCCTTTCAGAAGAAAAGAAATAAATATGGATATTAAACATTAGTCAATATTAAAAAAAAATTCTCTGTAATCGAATCTATAGTATCTTTTGAACTGTGTTTCCAATTAGTTGTAGAAAATTTCAACTTAGAATTCAAAGCAAGTTAGTCACTTGTGGATTAAATGCAGGTTCCTTGGTTAAACATTCAAGTGAGAATAGTCTTTTGTATTTTCTTCCTCAGGGAGGATTTAGGCTTCCAGGAGACTTGGTTTGTTACTGGCCTTGAAGGGATTGTCGGCTTTCATGCTCTCCTCCACTAAGCGTGTTGTCCCAGTCTCTGGGTGTGGCCTGTGTCTGCTGTACTGACTGTGTTCCACCATGTCCTTCAGGTGTCAGGTCCATACAGGTCATTAGGCTGCCTCTTGGCCTAAACTGCAAGGTCCCTCAGGATTGCCAGTCTCTTCTGTTACTTCCTTGAGTCTTTTAGAGGTGTTGGGAATTTTCAGCTCGTCCTCTGGTGTATGAGAAACTCAGGGAGGAAACCCTCAGGCATATCCTCCTGCCTTCACCCTCAGTCACTGCTACGCTGTCATTCAGGCACCACGTTGGATGCCAGAATCTCTGTGGGAGACCCAGTCTCCTGTACCACACTCTGCAGAGCTGGTGTGAGGACATTCTTCTCTGGCATTTCCCCAAACTTATCTGCGTTTCCTAATGGAGTATCTATTTCTCCATATTAAAGTTTGGCTCTGTGGGATTAGAACATTATCCATAGGCATGTGGCCACTGATTCTGCATTTCAAATTCTGTAACGGTAATATTATTATTGCATCATCATATATTCTTCCTTATTCTGTGGTTTATGATAAAAAACAATATGATTGAGTTCTTGATTTTGGCACTTGTGCCAGTTTTGAATATATTGTGTCCCCCAAACACCATTATCTTTGATGTAATCTTGTGTGGCAGACGTTATCAGTGTTGATTAGATTGTAATTCTTTGAGTGTTTTTGTGGAGATGTGCCCCACCCAACTGTGGGTGATGACTCTGATTGGATAATTTCCATGGAGGAAAAAATGAACCCTGTTTTATAAAAGCCAGTCCATTCTGATGTTTTGCATTCTCGCAGCATTAGCAAACTAGAACAGCACTTGCTATGTAAAGCTAAGCACTTCGAATTGAAAGAATAATTTTCTCTCTCCAATGTCTTACTTTTGCAACTGAAAGCCAAGGCTTTTAAAATTTTGTCTCTCTTAGAGATATACCAAAGTCTGCGTAAGAGCTCAGAAGCCAAGAATTTAACTATTTATTCCCTATACATTATCCCTTAATGTGTATAGAATGAAACCCTTATTGGTTCTTTCCTTAAAATGAATTGCTTTATTTTTATAAAGTGAAATTCACATAACAAAATCAGGTGTATGAAGTGAACAATTCAGTGACATTTAGTACATTGACAATGTTGTGTAGCCACTGCCTCTATCTAGTTCCAAAACATTTTCATCACCCTAAAAGAAAACTCTATACCCATTTCTTCCCAATCCCCTCCTTCTACAAACCCTGGCAACCACCAATATGCTTTACATCTCTATGGATTTCCTCATTCTGGCTATTTCATATAAATGGAATCATATGTATATGGCCTTTCATGCCTGGCTTTTTTCACTTAGCATAGTTTTAAGGTTCATCCATGAAACTTGTTGTAGCATGAATCAGTATTTCATTCCTTTTTATGTCTGAATAATATGCCATTGTGTGCATATACCACAGCTTGTTTATCCATTCATTCTTTGATGGGCATATGGGTTGTTTCTGCCTTTTGGCTAATGCTACTGTTACCATTAATGTACAAGTATTTGTTTGATACCTGTTTTCAGTTATTTGGGTTATATACCCAGGAGTGGAATTGCTGGTCAAATGGTAATTCTATGCTTAACTTTTTGAGGAACCACTAAAATGTTTCCACAGTGGATGAATTATTTTATATTTGCCATCAGCAATGTATTAGTGTTCCAGTTTTTCTACATCCTCATCAATGCTTGTTATTTGCTATAACACTTGTTACAGCTATATATATGGCTATCCTAGGGGGTATGAAGTGATATATTATTGTGGTTTTGATTTGTACTTCCTTAATGACTAATGATGTTGAATATCTTTTCACATGCATATTGATTGTTTGTTTATCTTCTTTGGAAAAATGTCCATTCAAGTCTTGTGCCCATTTTTTTTTTTTTAATTGGGTTATTTGTCTTTTTGTTGCTGAATTGTAAGAGTTATTTATAGGTTCTGGATACTAGACCTTTATCAGATACATGATTTGCAAATATTTTCTCCCATTCTGTAGGTTGTTGTCCTACTTTCTTGATAATGTCTTCTGATGCACAAAGATTTTTCATTTTAATGAAATCCAATTTATCTATTTTTTTCTTTTGTTGCTTATGATTTTGATATCATATCTAAGAATCCATTGCCAAATCCAAGCTCATGAAGATTTACCCCTGTACCCTTCTAAGTTTTTTATGATTTTGGCTCTTATGTTTAGGTTTTTAGTCTGTTTTGAGTTAATTTTTTTATATGGTATGAGGTAGGAGTCTAACTTCATTCTTTTGCATGTGGATATCCAATTGCCACTTATTGCTTTTATTTATTTTATTATTATTTTTTATTAGGTTAACAGAAAAGTCCTACAGAAAGTAGAGTTCCCGCGTAGCTCCTTTTGGTGGTTTGAAGCTGGATGTACCCCGGAGAGACATGTTCTAAAATATAATCCATTCCTGTGGGTGTGAAACCATTGTAAGTAGGACCTTTGGATGAGGTTACTTCGGTTAAGAAGGTGGGATCCACCTCAGTCAGGATGGGTCTTAATCCTATTACTGGAGTCCTTTGCAAGCAGAGTGAAATCCAGACAAACAGAGAGAAAGCCACAGGAAGGAAGAAGTTGAAATCAAAGAATCTGGAGGAGAAGGAAAGGCCAGGAGAGGCCGCCATGTGCCTTGCCATATGACAAGCTAAAGACCCCAGGATCACTGGCAGCCAGTCCCAGAACACCACAGTCTCCATGAAGAAAGCATCGCCTTGATGATGCCTTGATTTGACTTTCTTTTAGCCTTAAAACTGTAAGTTAATAAATTCCCACTCTTCAAGTAGACCCATTTCATAGTATTTGCTTGAGCAGCCTAGGAAGCTGAAACAGCCTCCTCTCACACATCCAGTTTTCCCTATTATTAACATTTTGCATTAGTGTGGTCACTTTGTTACAAATGATGAGATAACATTATTATAATCATACTACGAACTATAACCCAAAGTTTGCGTTAAGTTTCACTCTTTGTGTTGTACTGTTCTATGGGCTTTAAAAAGAATTCTGGTAACTTATATGTAACCTAAAATTTCCCATATTTAACCACTTTCAAATACAATTCAGTAGTGATAATTTCATTCACAAAATTGTGCCTCCATCACCATACTCCATTTCCAAAGCTTTTCCGTCACCTCCCAAAAATGATCTGTACCAATTAAGCATTAACTCGCCATTGCCTATGCTCCTAGAGCCTGATAACTTGTAGTCTAGTTTTTGATTCTATGAATTTGCATATACTAATTATTTTATGTAAGTGAGATTATACAGTATTTGTCCTTTTGAGTCTGGCTTATTTCACTCAACATGATGTCTTCAAAGTTCATCCATGCTGTCACATGCATCAGAATTTCATTCCTTTTGTAGCCAAATAATATATATATAAGTTATACATATACATACATGCAACATATTTTGTTTAACATTTCATCTGCTGATGGATACTTGGGTTGCTTCCACCTTTTGGCAATTATAAATAATTCCACTATGAACATTGGCTTGCAAATATCCGTTTGAGTGCCTGCTTTCATTACTTTTGGGTATATACCTGTAAGTGGGATTGACACATGGACATCCTTTGCTTTTTTTTTTAATAAGAAATTTTATTTTGAGATAAGTTCAAAATTACAGGAACAGTTGCAAAAACAGTACAAACCCCATACACAGAACTGCAGCATACCCTGACCCCCTTCCCTGATACTCCAATCCACCACCTTTAACATCCTGTCACACCACAATTTCTTTCTTTCCCTCCCTCCCTCCCTCCCTCCCTATCATCCATCATCTATTGCTCTGTCTTCTGAACATGTGAGAGCAAGCTGCACACATCCTTGAAAAAGCAATACAATTCACATATACATTTCCCATGAACAAGAACATTCTTTTATGCAATCCCATTAAATGCAGCTAAGAAGCTGAAGAAATTCAACCTTGATACAAAGCTTACATTCTGTATTTCCTTTTTTTTTTTTTTCCTTATGTCCCATCTGTGTCCCTTTGAGCCTCCTCTCCTCCATCCTCAGATCCCATCCAGGATCATCCTTGGCATTTAATTGTCATCTATTTAGACTGTCTTTTTTTTTTTCAATTGTGGAAACATATATACAGCCTAAATCTTCCCATTCCACCCCCTCCCTAGCATTCCATTAGTGGGATTAATCACATTTAGAATGTTGCAATGCTATCACCTTCTCACCATCCCTTTCTAGAAGTTTCCCTTTACCCCAAACAGAAACCCTACACTCATTTCTTAATTTCCCATTGCCCCTTCCCCCACTTCTCAGAACCCCTACTTTTCATCTCTATGGTCATATTTTATGATACTTTCTTTGTGTTTACCGTGGTGGGGCTTAAATTTAACATCTTAAATCTATAACAATCTTGTTTTTCTTTGATACCAACTTAACTTAAATATGACACATAAACTATGTTCCTATACTCCCTCATTCCCCCACTTTCATGTAGTTCTTGTCAAAAATTACATATTTTACACTGAGTCCCAAACCACTGATTTATCATTACAGTTTATGTATTTTGGATCCTGTAGGAAGCAAATAGTGAAGATACAAATAAAAAATACAGTAGTATTGGTATTTATATTTACCATGTGATCTTTAGTGGTACCCTTTATTTATTCATGTAGTTTCAGTCAATTGATTAGTGTCCCTTCCTTTCAGCCTGCTCAACTCCCTTTAGCATTTCTTATAGGACTGATCTACTGGTGGTGAAGTCCCTCAGCTTTTTTCTCTGTCGGTAGGGCTCCCTTTAGTATCTGAAGTAGGGAAGGTCTTTTATTAGCAAAATCTCTCAGCATTTGTTTGTCTGTGAAAAATTTAAGCTCTCCCTCAAATTTGAAGGAGAGTTTTGCTGGATAAAGTATTCTTGGTTGGAAATTTTTCTCTCTCAGAGTTTTAAATATGACATGCCACCGCCTTCTCGCCTCCATGGTGGCCGCTGAGTAGTCATTACTTAGTCTTATGTTGTTTCCTTTGTATGTGGTGAATTGCTTTTCTCTTGCTGCTTTCAGAACTTGCTCCTTTTTTCAATATTTGACAGTCTGATCAGAATATGTTTTGGAGTGGGTTTATTTGGATTTATTCTGTTTGGAGTTTGCTGGGCATTTATGCTTTGTGTATTTATGTTGTGTAGAAGGTTTGGGAAGTTTTCCCCAACAATTTCTTTGAATACTCTTTCTAGACCTTTACCTTTATCTTCCCCTTCTGGGATACCAATGAGCCTTAAATGTGGATGTTTTATTTTATCTATCATATCCCTGAGATCCGTTTTGATTTTTTCAATTTTTTCCCCATTCTTTCTTTTGTTCTTTCATTTTCTGTTCTGTGGTCCTCAAGGAGGCTGAGTTGTTGTTCAACTTCCTCTAATCTTGTGTTATGAGTATCCAGAGTCTTTTTAATTTGGGCAACAGTTTCTTTTATTTCCATAAGATCTTCTTTTTTTTATTTACTCTTGCAATTTCTTCTTTATGCTCTTCTAGGGTCTTCTTTATGTCCTTTATATCCTGTGCCATGATCTTCTTCATGTCCTTTATATCCTGAGCCATGCTCTCATTGCCTGTCTGTAGTTCTTTGATTAATTGTGCCAAGTACTGTGTGTCTTCTGATCTTATGATTTGGGTGTTTGGGTTTGGGTTCTCCATATCGTCTGGTTTTATCATATGCTTTAAGATTTTCTGTTGTTTTTGACCTCTTGGCATTTGCTTTACTTGATCCCTAATTTGACAGAACTGCAGCTTGGTGGCATACACTTTCTCTAACTAACCAGCAGATGGCGTCCGTGAGTCACCTATTCCCCTCAAGTCAGTTCTCCCCCACTTTGTCTTTGTGGTGTATGGGGGTCTGATTCTTGTGGGGTCCAATTGGTGCACCAAGTTTGGGTGTGTTGCTGGTGCTGTCTGCCCTGAATGTGGGGCATGTGTCTGGGTGGTTAGGCAGGCGGGGCACCTTTAATAATCAAACCTCCCAGGTGTTCCCGGAGATTTAAGGCTGTTGCAGGAGCCTAAGCCTTCATTTCAGTCTTTCCACCGATTGTCTCTGCCGCTGACCCACAAGTCCTTGGTATTCACGTAGGGTCCCTGGGATTTCCAAGCGGTTCCCTCTTCCCAGTTGTGTTCTTCCAGGACCTCTGCTGAGGGAGGGCCGTGCCACATCACTAGTGTGCGCCAGCCCACCAGGGAAGCCATGGGTTGCTGGGCCATGTGGGGGTGCTCCCAGCCCACTTCAAAGATGGTTGAATGGGACACATTAACTTCCCCCTTTTTGCACAGCTCCTCCCTCCCAGCTCCAGGACAATCAGCCATGGGTGTATTAAAAGCCACTGTCCACGGCCAATACTGTGGCATGTGTGCAGTGTTGCGGGAAAGAATCCCTGACACACTGGGTTTCTTGGTGTGGCTCTGGGCTGCAGGTCTGGCCCCAGGCAGGAGCATCCGCCACCCGCTAGGGAGATGGCTGCAAGGAATGCGGGATTTTTTCTCCTTTTGGCTCCCCTCTGCTCCTCTGGTCTTGAGACAATTAGCAGTGGCTGTGGGAAGGGGTATCCTCTATGCCAGACACTGAGGCGTTAGCCCAGCCCGCTCCCACTGTGCTTCACTGCATGGCGCTCCCTGTCATATCTGCAGCCACTCCCAGGCATTTTTTTTTTTTTAAAGAACTAGTCCATCTACAAACGCCAGCCAACTATTCCCCACACCGCAGCATGGCTGTGGGACTTTCAGCTGACTTACTCACTCGTTTCAGAATGCAGGCTCCTGGTTTCACCAAATGCATGTTCCCTGTGGATTTAGCAGACCTTGTCGGGCTGGTGCATCGCTGGTAGAGGTGTTCTGGGTCACTTTCTGGTTTTTATCTAGTATTTTTCATAGAGGTGTTTTTTTTTTGCCCTGTCTCACCTAGCCGCCATCTTAGGTTCTCCTGCATCCTTCGCTTTTTGAAGAATTGCCAAACTGTTTTCCACAGTGGCTGCACCATTGTCCATCCCTACCAATAATGAATGAGTGTTTCTATTTATCCACATCTTCTCCAACACTTATTTTCCAATTAAAAAATATTAGTCATTCTAGTGGGTGTGAAGTGGTATCTCTTCGTGGTTTTGATTTGCATTTCCCTGATGGCTACTGATGTTAACCATATTTTCATGTGTTTATTTAGCCATTTTTATGTCTTGTTTGGAGAAATGTCTACTTAAGTCTTTTGCCCATTTTTAAATTTGATTGTTTGTTTTTCTGTTGTTAAGTTGTAGCATTAAAAAAAAAAATTCAGATATATGGTTTCCAAATATTTTCCCCATTCTATAGGTTGTGGTTTACTTTCTTGTTAAAGTTTTTTGATACACAAAAGGTTTTAATTTTAATTAAGTCTCATTTATGTATTTTTTCTCTTGTAAATAGTACTTTCTGTTTAAAGTCTAAGAAACCATTGCCTAACACAAAGTCTTTAAGATGTTTCCCTATGTTCCCTCCTAGCAGTTTTATAGTTTTCATTCTTATATTTAGGTCTTTTCAAACATTTTTAAGTTAATTTTTCTATATGGTATGAGAAAGGAATCTTCCTTCATTCTTTTGCATGTAGATATCCAGTTCTCTTGGTGCCATTTGTTGAAGAGACTACTCTTTCCCAGCTGGGTGGACTTGGCACCCTTGTCAAAGATCAAGTGGTCCTAGGTGTTTGAATTCATTTTTGAACTCTCAGCTTGATTCCATTTGTCTATATGTCTGTCCTTGTGCCAGTACCATGCTGTTTTTTTATCTTCATTTTATTGAGATATATTCACATATCACGCAGTCATACAAAACAAATCGTACTTTCGATTGTTCACAGTACCATTACATAGTTGTACATTCATCACCTAAATCAATCCCTGACACTTTCATTAGCAAACACACAAAAATAACAAGAATAATAATTAAAGTGAAAAAGAGCAATTAAAGCAAAAAAGAACACTGGGTACCTTTGTCTGTTTGTTTCTTTGTTTGTTTCCTTCCCCTGTTTTTCTACTCATCCATCCATAAACTAGACAAAGGGGAGTGTGGTCCTTATGGCTTTCCCAATCCCATTGTCACCCCTCATAAGCTACATTTTTATACAACTGTCTTCGAGATTCATGGGTTCTGGGTTGTAGTTTGATAGTTTCAGGTATCCACCACCAGCTACCCCAATTCTTTAGAACCTAAAAAGAGTTGTCTAAAGTGTGCGTAAGAGTGCCCACCAGAGTGACCTCTCGGCTCCTTTTGGAATCTCTCTGCTACTGAAGCTTATTTCATTTCCTTTCACATCCCCCTTTTGGTCAAGAAGACGTTCTCCGTCCCACGATGCCAGGTCTACATACCTCCCCGGGAGTCATATTCCACGTTGCCAGGGAGATTCACTCCCCTGGGTGTCTGATCCCACGTAGGGGGGAGGGCAGTGATTTCACCTTTCAAGTTGGCTTAGCCAGAGAGAGACAGCCACATCTGAGCAACAAAGAGGCATTCGGGAGGAGGCTCTTAGGCACAACCATAGGGAGGCCTAGCCTTTCCTTTGCGGCAACCGTCTTCCCAAGGGTAAAACCTATGGTAGAGGGCTCAACCCATCAAACCACCAGTCCCCTATGTCTGTGGTCATGTTAGCAACCATCGAGGTGGGGTAGGCCAATACCCCTGCATTCTCCACAGGCTCCTTAAGGGGGCTCTACATCTTTTTTTCCTTGTTTTTTTTTTTTTTTTTTAACTTTCCCTTCTTTTTTAAATCAACTGTATGAAAAAAAAGTTAAAAAGAAAACAAACATACAATAAAAGAACATTTCAAAGAGACCATAACAAGGGAGTAAGAAAAAGACAACTAACCTAAGATAACTGCTCAACTTCCAACATGTTCCTACTTTACCCCAAGAAAGTTACCTAATATAGCAACATTTCTGTGAACTTGTTCCTACTATATCCATCAGAAATTAACAGACCATAGTCATTCCTGGGCATCCCCAGAACGTTAAATAGCTTATCTGTTCTTCTTGGATTATTGTTCCCCCTTCCTTAATTGCTCTCTATTGCTAGTTCCCCTACATTCTACATTATAAACCATTTGTTTTACATTTTTCAAAGTTCACGTTAGTGGTAGCATATAATATTTCTCTTTTTGTGCCTGGCTTGTTTCACTCAGCATTATGTCTTCAAGGTTCATCCATGTTGTCATATGTTTCACGAGATCGTTCCTTCTTACTGCCGCGTAGTATTCCATCGTGTGTATATACCACAGTTTATTTATCCACTCATCTGTTGAAGGACATTTGGGTTGTTTCCATCTCTTGGCAATTGTGAATAATGCTGCTATGAACATTGGAGTGCAGATATCTGTTCGTGTCACTGCTTTCCGATCTTCCGGGTATATACTAAGAAGTGCAATCGCTGGATCGAACGGTAACTCTATATCTAGTTTTCTAAGGAACTGCCAGACTGACTTCCAGAGTGGCTGAACCATTATACAGTCCCACCAACAATGAATAAGAGTTCCAATTTCTCCACATCCCCGCCAGCATTTGTAGTTTCCTGTTTGTTTAATGGCAGCCATTCTAATCGGTGTGAGATGGTATCTCATTGTGGTCTTAATTTGCATCTCTCTAATAGCTAGTGAAGCTGAACATTTTTTCATGTGTTTCTTGGCCATTTGTATTTCCTCTTCAGAGAACTGTCTTTTCATATCTTTTGCCCATTTTATAATTGGGCTGTCTGTACTATTGTCATTGAGTTGTAGGATTTCTTTGTATATGCAAGATGTCAGTCTTTTGTCAGATACATGGTTTCCAAAAATTTTTTCCCATTGAGTTGGCTGCCTCTTTACCTTTTTGAGAAATTCCTTTGAGGTGCAGAAACTTCTAAGCTTGAGGAGTTCCCATTTATCTATTTTCTCTTTTGTTGCTTGTGCTTTGGGTGTAAAGTCTAGGAAGTGGCCGCCTAATACAAGGTCTTGAAGATGTTTTCCTACATTATCTTCTAGGAGTTTTATGGTACTTTCTTTTATATTGAGATCTTTGGTCCATTTCGAGTTAATTTTTGTGTAGGGGGTGAGGTAGGGGTCCTCTTTCATTCTTTTGGATATGGATATCCAACTCTCCCAGCCCCATTTGTTGAAAAGACCATTATGACTCAGTTCAGTGACTTTGGGGGCCTTATCAAAGATCAGTCGGCCATAGATCTGAGGGTCTATCTCTGAATTCTCAATTCGATTCCATTGATCTATATGTCTATCTTTGTGCCAGTACCATGCTGTTTTGGCAACTGTGGCTTTATAATAAGCTTCAAAGTCAGGGAGTGTAAGTCCTCCCACTTGGTTTTTCTTTTTTAGAGTGTCTTTAGCAATTCGAGGCATCTTCCCTTTCCAAATAAATTTGATAACTAGCTTTTCCAAGTCTGCAAAGTAGGTTGTTGGAATTTTGATTGGGATTGCATTGAATCTGTAGATGAGTTTTGGTAGAATTGACATCTTAATGACATTTAATCTTCTTATCCATGAACATGGAATATTTTTCCATCTTTTAAGGTCCCCTTCTATTTCTTTTAGTAGAGTTATGTAGTTTTCTTTGTATAGGTCTTTTACATCTTTGGTTAAATTTTTTCCTAGATACTTGATTTTTTTTAGTTGCTATTGAAAATGGTATCTTTTTCTTGAGTGTCTCTTCAGTTTGTTCATTTCTAGCATATAGAAACATTACTGACTTATGTGCATTAACCTTGTATCCCGCTACTTTGCTAAATTTGTTTATTAGCTCTAGTAGCTGTATTGTCGATTTCTCAGGGTTTTCTAGATATAAGATCATATCATCTGCAAACAATGACAGTTTTACTTCTTCTTTTCCAATTTGGATGCCTTTTATTTCTTTGTCTTGCCGGATTGCCTTGGCTAGCACTACCAGCACAATGTTGAATAACAGTGGTGATAGCGGGCATCCTTGTCTTGTTCCTGATCTTGGAGGGAAGGCTTTCAGTCTCTCACCATTGAGTACTATGCTGGCTGTGGGTTTTTCATATATGCTCTTTATCATGTTGAGGAAGTTTCCTTCAATTCCTACCTTTTGAAGTGTTTTTATCAAAAATGGATGTTGGATTTTGTCAAATGCTTTTTCAGCATCTATTGAGATGATCAATTGATTTTTCCCTTTTGACTTGTTAATGTGTTGGAATACATTGATTGATTTTCTTATGTTGAACCATCCTTGCGTGCCTGGAATGAACCCCACTTGGTCATGGTGTATGATTTTTTTAATGTGTCTTTGGATTCGATTTGCAAGTATTTTGTTGAGGATTTTTGCATCTATATTCATTAGGGAGATTGGCCGGTAGTTTTCCTTTTTGTAGCATCTTTGCCTGGTTTTGGTATTAGATTGATGTTAGCTTCATAAAATGAGTTAGGTAGTGTTCCATTTTCTTCAATGTTTTGAAAGAGTTTGAGTAATATTGGTGTCAGTTCTTTCTGGAAAGTTTGGTAGAATTCCCCTGTGAAGCCATCTGGCCCTGGGCATTTATTTGTGGGAAGATTTTTGATGACTGATTGGATCTGTTTGCTTGTGATGGGTTGGTTGAGGTCTTCTATTTCTTCTCCGGTCAGTCTAGGTTGTTCATATGTTTCCAGGAAATTGTCCATTTCTTCTACATTATCCAGTTTATTGCCATACAGTTGTTCATAATATCCTCTTATAATTTTTTTAATTTCTTCAGGATCTGCAGTTATGTCACCTTTTTCATTCATTATTTTGTTTACTATGGGTCTTCTCTCTTTTTGATTTTGTCAGTCTAGCTAGGGGCTTGTCAATCTTGTTGATCTTCTCAAAGAACCAACTTTTGTTGTTATTTATCCTCTCTATTGTTTTTTTGTTCTCTATGTCATTTATTTCTGCTTTAATCCTTGTTATTTCTTTTCTTCTACTTGGTTTAGGATTGGTTTGCTGTTCATTTTCTAGCTTCTTCAGTTGATCCATTAATTCTTTGATTTTGGCTCTTTCTTCCTTTTTAATATATGCGTTTAGTGCTATAAATTTCCCCCTTAGCACTGCTTTTGCTGCATCCCATAGGTTTTGGTATGTTGTGTTCTCATTTTCATTCATCTGTATATATTTAGCAATTTCTCTTGCTATTTCTTCTTTAACCCACTGATTGTTTAGGAGTGTGTTGTTTAACCTCCAGGTATTTGTGAATTTTCTAAGTCTCTGATTGTTATTGACTTCTAATTGTATTCCATTATGGTCAGAGAATGTGCTTTGAATAATTTCAATCTTTTTAAATTTATTGAGGCTTGTTTTATGTCCCAGCATATGATCTATTCTGGAGAAAGTTCCATGAGCACTAGAAAAGTATGTGTATCCTGGTGATTTGGGATGTAATGTCCTGTATATGTCTGTTAAATCTAATTCATTGATCAGATTGTTTAGGTTTTCAATTTCCTTATTGGTCTTCTGTCTGGTTGATCCATCTATAGGAGACAGTGATGTGTTGAAGTCTCCCAGAATTATTGTGGAAACATCAATTGCTTCCTTTAGTTTTGCCAGTGTTTCTCTCATGTATTTTGTGGCACCTTGATTGGGTGCATAGACATTTATGATTGTTATTTCTTCTTGTTGAATTGCCCCTTTTATTAGTATGTAGTGGCTTTCTTTGTCTCTCAAAACATCCCTGCATTGAAAGTCTATTTTATCTGAGATTAATATTGCTACACCTGCTTTCTTTTGGCTGTAGCTTGCATGAAATATTTTTTTCCATCCTTTCACTTTCAGTTTCTTTGTGTCCCTGTGTCTAAGATGAGTCTCTTGTATGCAACATATTGATGGTTCATTTTTTTTGATCCATTCTGCGAATCTGTATCTTTTAATTGGGGAGTTTAATCCATTTACATTCAACGTTATAACCGTGAAGGCATTTCTTGAATCAGCCATCTTATCCTTTGGTTTATGTTTGTCATATTTTTCCCCTCTCTCTATTAATATCCTTTATTTTACCCATACCGAATCTCTTTAGTACTGAACCTTTCTCCAAGTCTCTCTGTCCTTTCTTTGTTTCTCTGTCTGTAGGGCTCCCTTTAGTATCTCCAGTAGGGCAGGTCTCTTGTTAGCAAATTCTCTCAGCATTTGTTTGTCTGTGAAAAATTTAAGCTCTCCCTCAAATTTGTAGGAGAGCTTTGCTGGATAAAGCATTCTTGGCTGGAAATTTTTCTCACTCAGAATTTTAAATGTATCGTGCCACTGCCTTCTCGCCTCCATGGTGGCTGCTGAGTAGTCACTACTTAGTCTTATGCTGTTTCCTTTGTATGTGGTGAATTGCTTTTCTCTTGCTGCTTTCAGAACTTGCTCCTTCTCTTCCATGTTTGACAGTGTGATCAGAATATGTCTCGGAGTGGGTTTATTTGGATTTATTCTATTTGGAGTTTGCTGAGCATTTATGATTTGTGTATTTATGTTGTTTAGAAGATTTGGGAAGTTTTCCCCAACAATTTCTTTGAATACTCTTCCTAGACCTTTACCCTTTTCTTCCCCTTCTGGAACACCAATGAGTCTTATATTCGGATGTTTCATATTATCCATCATATCCCTGAGGTCCATTTCAATTTTTTCAATTTTTTTCCCCATTCTTTCTTTTATGCCTTCATTTTCCATTCTGTCATCTTCGAGGTCACTGATTCGTTGTTCAACTTCCTCTAGTCTTGTACTATGAGTGTCCAGAATCTTTTTAATTTGGTCAACAGTTCCTTTAATTTCCATAAGATCATCCGTTTTTTTATTTAGTCTTGCAATGTCTTCTTTATGCTCTTCTAGGGTCTTCTTGATATCCTTTGTATCCCGTACTATGGTCTCATTGTTCATCTTTAGTTCTTTGAGTAGCTGCTCTAGGTGCTGTGTCTCTTCTGATCTTTTGATTTGGGTGCTTGGGCTTGGGTTATCCATATCATCTGGTTTTTTCATATGCTTTATAATTTTCTGTTGTTTTTGGCCTCTTGGCATTTGCTGAACTTGATAGGGTTCTTTTAGGATTTGTAGACCAATTGAAGTCCTTATCTCTAATTTATCAGATCTACAGCTTCGTGGAGTACACTTTCTCTAACTAACCAGCAGGTGGCGTCCACGAGCCACCTGTTCTCCACAAGCCAGTTCTCCCCTGCTTAGCCTTTTTGGTGAGTGGGGGAGTGAGTCTTGTGGGGTCCAATTGGTGTACCAAGCTTGCGTGTGTAGTTGGTGTTGCCCACCCTGTGTATGGGGCGTGTTTCTGGGCAGTCACGGGGGGGGGGGTGGCTCTAACAATGAAATCTTCCTGGTGATCCTAGAGTTTTAAAGCTGCTGCAATAGTCTAATCCTTCAGTTCAGTCCTGCCACAGTTTGTCTCTGCCACTGACCCACAAGTCCTTGGTATTGGCGTATGGCTCCTGAGACTTGCAAGTGGGCCCCTCTTCCAGGCTGTGCACCCCGGGTCGTCTGTTGAGGGATGACTGTGCTATGTCACAGGTGAGTGCCGTCCCCCCAGGGCAGTTCTGGGCTGCTGGGCTGTGTAGGGAGGCTCCCAGTCTGCTCAAATGATGGCTGAATGGGGCTTTGTTAATTCACACTGCTCCACCTTCCCAACTCTGGGACAATCAGCTGAGGTTGCAGGGAAGGCTAATGTCCATGCCCAGTTTTGTGGTGTGTGCCTGTTATTTGAAGCGCTTCCGTCACACTGGGTTGTCTGGGGCAGCTCTGGGCTATGGGGCTGGCGATGGGCAGAAGTGTTTCCTGTCCACCAGGATGATGTCTGTGAGCGGACACCCCCCTTTTCTTGGGAAGTTGTGGTGTTTAGTGAATTTTCTCAGCCACTGGATTATTGCCTTTTGTCTCAGAGCTCTCTTAGTTCTGCTCTTGTCTTGACCTGCCCAAATTGCAAGTCTTTGAAGCTTTCTGTATTGGGCTTCTTAGAGTAATTGTTTTAGAAAAAGAAAAAATGATTAAAAAAAAGGGCCCTCCTCAGAGATCTAATGGGCTATTGAAATGCTAAGAGACAAAGCAATTAGGGCCATTAAGGAAAGGTCCACAGGACAGAGAGATCAGCTTTTCTTCGGGATTTGCATATGAGTCTCAGGGCCTGAGCTCTGCCCTTCCCCTTTCTATGTTCACCAGAACTCCAAAAATCCTCCGCTTTTATTTTGGAGTTTTTCTTGTTGTTTTTTTCTATGCCTGTCTCCTCTCTGCTGGGCTGGCTGCTCTCAGATTCTCTGGTGTCTGGTCTCAGTCTATCTATGGTTGGAGTTTGGATCAGTAGAATGAGTTTCTGATAAGGGCTGCCATTGCAGTTCTCCCTTCTCCTTTCCGGAGCTGACAGCCCCTCCTCCCAGGGGACTGAGCCTGGCAGGGAGGGGTGCGGGTCCCCTGGCCACAAAAATTTACAGATTTCGCTGATCTCAGCAGTTCCACGTTTTCATGAGTGTTGTATAAAGTATGCCCAAAGTCAGATTGCTCTGTGGTGTCCAGTCCACGCAGTTCCTGGCTTTCTACCTACTTTCCTGGAGGAGTAACTAAAACATACAGCTCACCAGTCCGCCATCTTGCCCCGCCTCCCATGCTGTTTTGATTACTGTAGTTTTGTAAGAAAATTTGAAATCAGGAAATGTGCCCTTATTGCTTCTTGAGTGGTGAGAAATAAAAGGGGTAAAGGATTTTAAAAAAACATGTGTTTTAATGACAAAATATTCTTCTTCATTTGTGGTTAAAAAACACTTTTTTTGGGTCACACATTCTCACAGCAATCAAATCAAACACTCAAATCACATCTCTTCACATCAAACTTAGGAGTTTTCAAGTTTGCTAATGTACTTCATTTATCTGGAAGTACGTTTGAATTGTGTTTACAGTGTATATTATGAGCACAAGAATACAGTATCATAAGTTTACAGCAATGTACAATGCAAAAGCGTTCACTATAATGAGATTAAATCTTTACAACCAAATGCTCGACTCCCCAAATTACAGTTCTTATTCATGTATGTGTCATTGAGAGATAAGATTCCACTTCATTATGTCTTTCTCCCCTCCCTGGGTTTTCCTTTATGAATTTTGACTATGATTTATTACATATTTTGAAGAAACTACTCTCTTTGCTCTTTAAAATTCAGTGCCACCTCCGACATCTGAATATTCACAATATTATTTTCAATTTTCTCCTGTGCATCTTAGGATAGTTTAATATACCAGGTTTTATGCATCTTGAATGCACTACTGTTGAATGATGCAGAAGAAATGTCTCATGCTTCCTATCAAGATTTTTCTCCAAGACCTGCAGCAGAAAATGTTTGAATAGGAGGAGCCAATGGTAGACTCCAGTTGAGTAGAAAGGACTTGGTCTAGTGATTCTCAAACTTTAGCATCATAAGAATCACCTGAAGGATTTGTTAAACCACTGAATTCTGGCCCCTATGCCCAGAGATTTCCATTTAAATTAGTTAGGACTGAAACTTTTTATTCCCTATAAGTTGATGCTACTGCTAAGTGGGCCATGCTTTGAGTAGCAGTGATCTTTGTGTCAAGTTTGGATGGAGAAGAAACCAAGTCCAGGGATGTTCATAAGACAGCTGAATAGTTTTAGACCTTCAAGCAGTCTAAAAGTTCTGAAGATGAGCAAGAAAAGAACAGAGAAGTTAGCTTGAATTGCCTTCTCTCCTTTTATGATAGTGTCTGCTGCATGGGTGTCCCTGTACTCACAGAAACTGTTAATTCTGGTTATCCTCAGGTCTCAGCTTAGACTTCGTTTCTTGTGTGAAACCTCCAGATGAGGTTTGTCTTTATTGCAATACACTCCAATAGCACCCTGTAATTCTAAGTAGCACTCATCACTCTAGTAAAGATTTGTTACGTCTGTTTTGCCATACCATTGTAAATTTTCTAATGACAGGGGCCATAAAATTCTTATCCAGGACTGTATCCCTAGTTCTTAACAGAGTCTGACACATAGTAGACATTCAATAAACCTATCAATGTTTTCCCTAAATGAGGTAGAATTAGAGGCTCAAAGATTGCCTCTCTTAGTAGAGTGATTTCTATTTCTCTAAGTACTGCAGATTTTTATTAAGCAGATTAGTAGAAAAATCAGATGTTAGAAATGGGTCAACAAATGATTAAGTATTTCTTTCTGTTCAGAATTGTTTACTGAATTAGATGCACTGAATCAAAATATATGTCTTCTAAATATATTTTCACACACTGTCAGTTTTGTTGATTGGTATAGTCATGCTTTTCACTTCTGTGGCAAGTTGATTTTTGTGTCATTTCATGTTATCCACATGCAATAAAAGATGACATTTTCTGAAAAGTACTCACTTTAATAATCACAAAATAGTTATGTTTTTCTTAGGCTTCTAAAAACAAGCTTTGAAACTGCAGCTTCTTATTTTTTTCTAATCAATGATGTACAATTAGCTATTTGAGAGGAACATCGCTTTTCATTTCAGGAACAAAATGACCAGTTAGTTACTATGACTACCTAACAGTGGTCAGAATGTATTTGTTAAATCCAAGGCTAGCACACAGATTGCTATTCAATTTTGGTGGGGTCACAGCTCCAGCTCCAGATATACAAGGTGACCCAGAAAAATTAAGCAGGAATTATTATCTAGCAGTAGTTCATTCTTCTTCAGTGGGCTCTCTTAAACAGTTTTCATCAGCTAGATGATATTTTACATATTACCTACTCACTGAACTGTATTCTGATATTAAGTGTAGAGTCCACATTTTGAAGTCATGACTTCTTGAATCCAAGAGACCACATTCTTTTACTAATCACATTAAAAGAAACTGAATAGACAGTTCTACTTCAGGTAAGGATGTGAAAGGATGTGGAAGACTTTTTCTCCCATCATAGCACCACAAAAATTCAGACAAGAAGCAACTCACACTGACCTATAGGACTTTTGAAGAGTGTTGCATGCAGGAAGCCTTTAAAAACTGATTCCCAGAGAGGAAGGCCCTTCAAAGGTGAATAATAGGCTGTGGCAGCTTCTGGGTAGAAATGTTGGATTTGGATGCAGGCAGGAGGAAGAGAAGGTCAGCCAAAATCTGAGACGCTTGACTGATTCTAAAAGAAGCTATTGGTGAAGGAGCAGGCAAGTGAAAGTGAGCTTATCCCTTACAGAATAAATGCACAGAAATCACACTCAGGAATATCATAGTTAAACTGATAAGAAAAAAAGGTAAATAAAAAGTCCTGAAGTTAACCAGAGAAAAATGACACCGGAAAGAATTATGGCTGGCTTTCCATCAGAAACCATGTAAAGTAAAAGATAATGGAATGACATAGTTAAATCGCTGGAAAAATCTACCAGTCTGGCGTTTCAAATCTTGTGATAATATCCTTCAAATATTGAGGTAAATTAAAGACATTCTCAGAAAAAAGGAAAGCTGAGAGAATTTGTCACCTGTACATCTGCACTATGTGAAATACTTATGTGAGGCTTTCACACTGAAAAGCTATAGCAGAAAATTTGGAGCTTCGGTAAAGTGCCATAGTGCCAGAAACAGTGGTAATAAATATACAAATTTTAAACTTTACTTATTTTTTTGAAAGACATTTGATTTTTTAAGGCAAAACTAACATAAATACACAATAAATATATCAAAAAAGAAAAGATGAGATTAATAGAAGTATACTATTGTAAGCTTTTAATACATGTGAAGAGATGTAACATTAATTTCAGATAAACTGCGACAAGCTAAAGATCCATAGAGCACCCATCAGAGATAAATAAAGACATATAGCTAAAAAGCTGATAGAGGACATAATGTTGCATGCTAAAAGTTACATGCCAATGAAGCAAAAATGCTCTTCTAAATTATTAATAATAAAAATTTGAACAATCCTGCTAAAAGAAAAGTTAAATTCTCTTTCTACTTTCTCTATATAATATATTACAAAATTATTGTCACATGAAGAGGAAATCTAAGATTAAATAGCCAAAAATGTAGGGTAAAAGAATTATAGATGTGTCAGTCAATTAATTTATATGTTTGTTGCCTGAATTTTATGAAACTTCTGGCATTTGTCAGCCTTTTAAAATTTTATTGTCTACTTTATTCAAGTAAAACTTACGTAAACGTGAAGTGAATGCTTTTAAAATTGTACATTTTAATACAAAGTTTGATGAGGTTTGACGAATGCATCTGAACCCATCCATCACTTCAAAAAAGTCCTCTTCTGCTCCGTTGCAGTCATACTCCACCCAACCTTGACCCCAAGCAACTATAGATCTGCTTTCTTTCACAATAGATTACATTTCCATTTTGAAATTTCATATAAGTGGAAAATTTTATTCTTTTATTGGTCTGGTTTCTTTTGCTCAGCATAGCATTTTTGAAATTCATCCACGTTGTTACATGTTTCTGTAGTTCAAACTATTGCTAAGTAGTGTTCCATTGTATGGCTATGTCTCTTTAATTTTATCAGTTCACCTGTTGATTGACATTTGAATTGTTTCCAGTTGTTTTAGTTTCTTAGCTGCTGAAACAAATACCAAGCAATGGGTTGGCTTAAACAATGAGCATGTAATGGATCATGGTTTTTGTTGTTGCTGTTTTGTTTTGTTTTGTTGTTTATCATATTTTTGTTGTAGAATGCAACATATATACATAAAAGTGGTAACTTCCCAAGTGCAATTTAACAAGTAGTTAGCAAATTTCAAAAAATATTATAGTTACAACTCCACAGTTTCAGTTGTTTCCTTATTATGAAATATATATACAAAAAGGTAATATCTTTCGAAGTATGATTTAACAAGTAGATATGTAGGAAATTTCTGAAATTATTATGTGTTACAGTATCATGGTTTCAGTTATTTCCTTATTGTAAAATCTAACACATATACAAAACGTATAGCTTTCAAATTACAATTTGACAAGTAGCAATAGAACAAATTTCAAAGGATGCTATGGGTTATAGTTCCACCATTTCAATTCTTTCATTCTATCTATTCTAATACCGTAGCAACTAAGAAAAAGAAAATTATATAAAGGTTCAGTATTAATAATCCTTTGTTAAATTCCATCTTGTCTGTTCCTACCCCTTCCTCTAGTTTAATCACTTACCTGATCTTCAGGGATGTCTAGGCAGTGACCACCCTAACCTGTTCTTGTTGAAAGGGGTGTCAACTTTATGAGCAAAGGGGACACATCTAACTGATGTTCTTGAAGAGGCTATTGCCTCTGAGTTTTGGGACTCAGGAGCACTCTGATGGATTTAAGTTTCTGATGAATAAACTTAGTGAGTGAAACTTTTATAGACTCTGAGATAGGGATCTGGGTATTCTTTAAGGTTTTCGGGGCTACTGTTGACTTGGGCTTATCATACTGTGGTCATTTGGCATATCTAGGTGAAGCTTGCTTAGAGTAACTACCAGGACAGCCTCTCTACTTTATTTGAATTCTCTTAGCCACTAAAACTTTATTTTGTTGCCTTTCTTTTCCCCTTTTGGATAAAAAGGCATTGTCAACCCCTAAATGCCAGGATGACTCATGGTTTTGAGAGTAGGAGAAGTCCAAAATCAATGTGTCATCAGGAGATGCTTTTTTCCAGAAGATTGTGTTGTTCTGGGGCTGGCTGCTGGCAATCATTGGTCCTTCACTTTTCTGTCATATGGCAATGCCCATGGCAGTGTCTCCTGGCTTCTCTGGGTTCCCTTGACTTCTGGCTTCTTCCTGTGGTTTCTCTCTGTTTATCTGAATTTTTCATTCTGCTTGTGAAGGACTCCACTATAAGATTAAGACCCATCCTGATACAGCTGGGCCACATCTTAACAAGTAACCTCATCAAAATGTCTTATTTATTGGAGGGGGCAAGATGGCAGAGTAGTGAGGTCTAGGTTGTAGTTACTACTCTTGGGCAGTTGGTAGAAAGCCAGGAACTGCATGGACCATACACCGCAGAGGAATTTGAGATGAGACAAACTTCATACAACACTCACGAACGTGTGGAACAGCTGAGATAGCCCCTCCCTGCCAGGCACAATCCCAAGGGAGGAGGGGCCATCTGTGCTGGGAACCAGGAGGGAGAACAAAAGCTGCAACCATAGATAAACTGAGTGCAAACACCAGATGATCTGGGAGCAGTCAGCAGAGAGGAGATAGGGCTAGCAAAGTGAAAAAAAAAAAAGAAAGAAAACAAAATAAAAACAGAGACTTTTAGGAGTCAGGTGAACATAATATGGAGAGGGCAGGGCTCAAACAGAATCAGACATATATGCAAATACAGGGAGGAAGACCCCTTGTCTGAAAAGCCAGCTTCTCTGCTTTCTTAATTGCTCCTTAATTGCCTTCAACTCCTGGTCTTTTAGCATTTCAATAGCCCATTAGATCTGCAAAGACTGTAAATAGTCCATACTGGGCTCCTCCTTTTTTTTTTTTTTATTTTTTTTTTCTCTTTTTCTAAAGCAATTACTCTAAGAAGCCCACTACAGAAAGCCTCAAAGACTTGCAATTTAGGCCCAGGCAAGAGCACAGCTAAGATAGCTTTGAGAGACAAAGCAATAAGTCTAGTGGTGGAGAAAATTTGCTAAACACCATAACTTCCCAGCCCTTTTGGGAACTCAGATCCCGGGAATTGGAATTCATTAACTAGCTTCAGTCAACCATGTCCCCAACAGGGTCAGGGTCACCTGGAGAACTAAAGGCTCCCTGCCTCCTTACACTGGTGGGAGAACTGTGGGCTGGCAAGCAGCACCTGCATAGGAGAAACACAGAGTCTAAAGGCCTCACAGGAGGGTGTCATTTTCAAGGAAACTCCATATCCTCTTCCTGAGATGTGGGCTTCTCTGGACTAGGAAAACCTGACTGGGGCTGACAATATCTGAGGAGATAACCACACAAAAAGGTTACATAGAGGCAGGGCAAGAAACAGAAAAACAAGAGGTGAAAAACTCTGATCAACTAAAAAGAATCAAAGTTAAAGTTCTAGAATAAGCTGAACTAAATGCCAAAGGTTAGAGAATGAAGCCAACCAACAAGAAAATCCTAGGTAAAAGAGTGAAAACAAGCTCCAGAATAAACTAATCAAGAAAGTCAGATGCCTAGACAGCTTAAGACAGTGAGCCATAATAGGAAACATGAAAATATGGATCAGCCAAAGGAACAAACTAATAGTTCAACTGAGATATAGGAGTTGAAGCAATTATTACTAAATCAATTCAATGAGCTGAAAGAAGAACTAATTGGAGATGTTCAAACAAATCTAAATCAATTCAAAAATCAAGTCAATGAACTGAGGGAAGACATAGCAAAAGAGATGAAGGATATAAGAAGGACACTGGATGAACATAAGGAAGAATTCAGAAACTTGAAAAAACAAATGATACAACTTATGGGAATGAAGGGCATAATGGAGGAGATGAAAAAGACAATGGAGGGATACAACAGTAGATATGAACAGGCAGAAGAAAGGATCAGTGAATTGGAAGACCAGACATCTAAATTCACACACATGAAAGAACAGATGGTGAAAAGAATGGAAAAATATGAGCAGGGTCTTAGGGAGCTGAGTGACAACACCAAACACAGAAACATACATGTTATGGGTGTCCCAGAGGGAGAAGAGAGGGGGAAAGGGACAGAAAGAATAATAGAAGAAATAATCACTGAAAATTTCTCAACTCTTATGAAAGACAGAAAATTAGAAATTCAAGAAGTACAGCACACCCCAAACAGAATAGACCCCAACAGATGTATTCCAAGACACTTACTGATCAGATTGTCCAATGTCAAAGACAAAGAGAGAATTCTGAAAGCAGCAAGAGAAAAGCAATCTATCACATACAAGGGAAGCTTGATAAGGCTATGCACATATTTCTCTGCAGAAACCATGGAGGTGAGAAGACAGTGGTATGATATATTTAACGTACTGAAAGAGAAGAACTGCCAACCAAGAATTCTATATCTGGCAAAACTGTCCTTCAAAAATGAGGGAGAGATTAAAATATTTTCAGACAAACAGTCACTGAGAGAGTTTGTGAATATGAAACTGGTGCTACAGGAAATACTAAAGTGAGTGCTACAGGCTGATAGGAAAAGACAGGAGAAAGAGGTTTGGACAAGAGTGTAGAAATGAAGATTATCAGGAAGGGTAAAAAGAGAGAGGAAAAAATAAGACATGACATACAAAATCCAAAAGACAAAATGATAGAAGAAAGTATTGCCCTTACAGTAATAACACTAAATGGATTAAACTCCTCAATAAAAAGACACAGACTGGAAGAATGTATTAAAAAACAGGACCCATCTATATGTTGTCTACAAGAAACTCACCTTAGACACAGGACAAAAATAGGCTGAAAGTGAAAGGTTGGAAAAAGATACTTCATGCAAACAGCAACCAGAAAAAAGTGGGAGGAGCTATATTAATATCAGACAAAGTAGATTTCTAAAGTAAAACAATTAAAAGAGAAAAAGAAAAACACCATATATTAATAAAAGGGTCAATTCATCAAGAAAACATAACAATCATAAACATTTATGCACCAACCCAGAGTGCCCCAAAATTTGTGAGGCAGACACTGAGAACACTGAAAGGAGAAGTAGATAACTCCACAGTAATAGTTGGAGACTTCAATACACAGCTCTCATCACAGGATAGAACATCTAGACAGAGGATCAACAAGGAAATGGAGATGTTGACTTGTATGATAAATGAACTAGACTTGACAGATATTTATAGAACACTACACCCCACAACAGCAGGGTACACATTCTTCTTGAGTGCTCATGGAACATTTTCTAGGATAGACCACATGCTGGGTCACAAAGCAAGCCTCAACAAATTAAAAAAAATATTGATATTATAAAAAATACTATCTCAGATCATAATGGAATGAAGTTGGAAATAAATAACAGGCAGAAGATTGAAAAATTCACAGATATATGGAGAGTAAACAACATACTTAGAAAATGAGTGGGTAAAGGAAGAAATTACAAGAGAAATTAGTAAATACCTCAAGGCAAATGTCAATGAAAATACAACATATCAAAACTTATGGGATGCAGCAAAGGCAGTACTGAGAGGGGAATTTATTGCCTTAAATGCCTATATTAAAAGAGAAGAGAGAGCAAAAATTGAGGAATTAACTGTCCACCTGGAATAACTACAGAAAGAACAGCAAATAAACCCCAAAGCAAACAGAACAGAAAGAAAGAAATAACAAAGATTAGAGCAGAAATAAATGAAACCAAGAACAGGAAAACAATAGAGAGAATCAATAAAACCAGAAGCTGGTTCTTCAAGAAAATCAATAAAATTGATGGACCCCTAGCTAGGCTAACAAAAAAATAAAAAGAGAGAGAGAGAGAGAGAGAGAGAGAGAGAGAGAGAGAGAGAGAGAGAGAGAGAGAGAGAGAGAGCAGATGCCAATAAATGTAATCAGAAATGGGGAAGGAAACATAACTACTGACCCTGAAGAAATAAAGGAGATAATGAGAAGATACTATGAGCAACTACACACTAATAAACTGGACAACTTACACGAAATGGACAACTTCCTAGGAAAGCATAAACAGCCAACACTGACCCGAGAAGAAATAGAGGACCTCAACAAACCAATCACAAGCAAAGAGATTGAGTCAGTCATCAAAAAGTTCCCAAAAAAGAAAAGTCCAGGACCAGATGGCCTCACATGTGAATTCTACCAAGCATTCAAGAAAGAATTAATACCAATCCTGCTCAAACTCTTCAAAAACATTGAAGAGCAGGGAAAACTGTCCAATTCATTCTATGAAGTGAACATCACCCTAATACCAAAATCAGACAAAGATACTACAAAAAAGAAAATTATAGACCAATCTCTTTAATGACTATAGATGCAAACATTCTCAACAAAATACTCGCAAATGGAATCCAGCAGCACATTAAAAGTATTATACACCATGACCAAGTGGGGTTTATTCCAGTTATGCAAGGCTGGTTCAACATAAGAAAATCAATTAAAGCAATACACCACATCAATAAATCAAAGCAAAAGAAACACATGATCATCTTGATTGATGCAGAAAAGGCATTTGACAAAATTTAACATCCTTACTTAATGAAAACACTTCAAAGGATAGGAATAGAAGGGGATGTTCTCAATATGATAAAGACAATATATGAAAAACCCACAGCTAACATTGTACTCAATGGGGAGAGACTGAAAGCTTTCTCTCTAAGATCAGGAACAAGACAGGGATGCCCACTGTCGTCACTGTTATTCAACATTGTAGCTGGAAGTTCCAGCTAGAGCAATCAGGCAAGAAAAAGAAATAAAAGACATTCAAATTGGACAGGAAGAAGTAAAACTTTCCCCATTTGCAGATATCAGGATTCTATATGTAGAAAATCCGGAAAAATCTACAGCAAAGCTATTAGAGCTAATCAATGAATACAGCACAGTGGCAGGCTACAAGATCAACATGCAAAAATCTGTAGTGTTCTTATACACAAGTAATGTGCAACAAGAGGAAGAAATAAAAAAAATTTCATTTACAATAGCAACCAAAAGAATCAAGTATTTAGGAATAAACTTAATGAAGGCCGCAAAAGACCTATACAAAGAAAATATAAGAAACTGCTACAGGAAATTGAACAGGACCTAAAATTGGAAGAACATACCGTGTACATGGATTGGAAGACTAAATATAATTAAGATGTAAACTCTACCTAAACTGATTTATAGATTCAATGCAATACCAATTAAAATGCCAACAGCTTACTTTGCAGAAATAGAAAAACCAATAACCAAATTTATTTTGAAGGACAAGGTGCCCCAAATAGCCAAAAATATCTTGAGAAAGAGGAACAAAGTGGGAGGTCTCACACTACCTGATTTTGAAGTATATTACAAAGCTACAGTGCTCAAAACAGCATGGTACTGGCATAAGGACAGAGATACTAACCAATGGAATCAAACTGAGTGTTCAGAAATAGACTCTCGCATCTACAGACTATTGATCTTTGATAAGGCAGTCAAGCCAAATCAACTGGGACAGAACTACCTCTTCACTAAATGGTGTTAGGAAAACTGGATATTCATTTCCAAAAGAATGAAAGAGGACTCCTACCTCACACCTTGTATAAAAATTAACTCTAATTGGATCAAAGACCTAAATATAAGTGCTAAGACCATAAGACTGTTAGAAGAAAACATAGGGTACTATCTTAAAGATCTTGCGATAGGAGGTAGTTTCCTAGACCTTACACCCAAAGCGTGAGCAACCAAAGAACAAATAGACAAATGGGATCTCATCAAAATCAAACACTTTTGTACATCAAAGGACTTTGTTAGAAAGGTAAAAAGGCAGCCTACACAATGGGAGACAACATTTGGAAACCACGTATGAGATAAGGGCTTAATATCCCGAACATGTAAAGCAATCCTACAACTCAACAACAGAAAGACAAACAACTGAATTAAAAAATGGGCAAAAGACATGGACAGACACTTTTCCAAAGAGGAAATACAAATGGCACAAAACATTTGAAAAAATGCCCAGCTTTCACTGGCTCTTAGGGAAATGCAAATCAAAACCACAATGAGATAACATCTCACACCTACCAGAATAGCCTAAACAGAAAATTACAAGTGCTGGAGAGGATGTGGAGAAAGAAGTACACTTATTCATTGCTGGTGGGAATGTAGAATGGTGCAACGACTCTGGAAGACAATGTGGAAGTTCCTCAGGAAGCTAAGTATAGATTTTCCATATGACCCAGCTATTCCTTTGCTAGGTGTATACTCAAAGGAGCTGAAAGCTAAGACACAAACAGACATTTGTAAACTGATGTTTATTGCAGCATTATTCAATAAACATGAATGTCCATCAATGGATGAGTAGATAAACAAACTGTGGTATATACACAAGATGGAATATTATGCAGCTGTAAGACAAAACAAAGACATGGAACATATAATAACATGGATGAACATTGAGGACATTATGTTGACTAAAGTTAGCCAGAAACAAAAGGACAAATACTATATGGTCTCACTAATATGAAATAACATGAATGAGCAAACTTTGAGAGTTAAAAGCTGATAACACAGGCTCCAGGAGATAGAAAGAGGGTAGAGATCAGACATTTGATCCTGAAGGACTACAGAAATGTTCAGCAGGATTGATTGTATAGGTCCAGAAATAGGTAGCATAATAGTGTGTAATGATAGCACAATATTGTAAGTGCATGGAACAAAGATGTCTGAGAGTAAAGCTGAAAGAAGTGGGATAGGAGAATGTGTGACTCCGGAGGTAAAGATAGATGATGAAGACTGGGACTGTATTACTTGGCAAAAACTGGAGTGACCAATGACTTGCTAAATGTACAAATATAAAAATGTTCTCACATGTGGGAGAACAAATGAATGTCAACCATGCAGAGTGTTGAAAATGGGATGGTATTTGGGAAAAAACATAATCAAAGCAAACTGGAGTCTATGGTCAACAGTAACATTCTAACATGCTTCCATTAAATGTAACAAAGGCAATATACTAAAGTTAAATGTGTATGAGAGGGGGATATAAGGGAGGGATATGGGATTCTTGGTAGTGGTATTGTTTTTTGTCCTTACTATTGTATTGTATGACATTCTTCTTTTTCTTTTTCTTTTCTTTTTTATTATTCACCAAAGAAAAAAACATTTTTTAATAATAATCAATATGTTCAAGTACTGACTGTGGTGATAAATGTACAACTATGTGATGATGCCATAAACAACTGATGGTACACTGTGGATGGTTGTATGTTATGTGAATATATCTCTGTAAGATTGTAGGAAAAAGTATACATAGAGGTAAAAGTGCTGGAGAAAACATGGAGCAAGGGGTGTACCTATTTACTGTTGATGAAGAGGCAGAATGGTGTAGCCTTTCTGGAGGTCACTGTGGTGGCTCCACAAGAAGCTAAGTGTGTGGGGCCATAAGGTCCTACAACCTCATTATGGGGTATGTATTTGGAAGATCCGAGAGCAGAGACATGAATAGACATTTGCACACTGGTGTTTACAGAGGCAGTATTCATGCTTTGCAATGGGTGGAGACGGCCTAAGAGTGGTCTGACTGAGGAACAGAATAGTGAACTGTGGTGTGTGCATACAATGGAATATTGAGCACCTACGAGAAGGACTGAAGCTGTGAGACATGCAACAAGGTGAATGGATCCTGTAGACAGCATGTTTAGTGAAGTATGCCAGAAACAAAGGCAAACACTATAATGCCTCACCAATATGGACTAACTACAATGTGTAAACTCAGAATTAAATCTTAGAGCACAGCCTAACAGGGAAATGATTATTGTAACGGTCCCTAGATTGTAAGTTCTTACAGCAGTCACATCTATTCCTGAATTGTAATGGCTATCTCCAAAGTCTGAGATGCTGATCCCTTTATGTATAACCTGATTGGTCTCTGGAACTTGGGTATCCGTGTTACACCTGAAACTCAGAGGTAGAGCTTGGCAGATATGAATATCAGTACTAATGCATACAGCAAATGTTAAAAAACAAAAGGCTGAAATAGAGCCCAGACTTCAATTAGAGATATGAATAAAGCAGATCTGGTTAAGACTAGAGCAAATCAGGCCAAAGGGTAAAAGAAAAAAAAAAAGGTCTTATTTATGTGGACCACAGGAATCGAGTTTAAAAGCATATTTTTCTGGGGTACACAGCCCCACGCCACAACACCAGTTTTTGGCTATTATGAATGCAGCTGCTCTTAACATTCATGTAAAAATTCTTTTGTAAATAACCATGAGTGAAATAACTGGTTTGTATGGTAAATGTGTGTGTTTATATAAGAAACTGCCAAACTATTTCATTGTGGTTTTTCTTTGCATTTCTGTGACTATATATTTTCATGTGCTTATTGGTCACTTATATATCTTATTTTGTGATGTGACTGTTTTAATTTTTGCCCATCTTTAATAGGCTTGTACCCCCTCTTACTTTTGAGTTGTAAGAGTTTTTACATACTCTGTACCCCAGTCCTTTGTCAAATATGTATAAACTATGACAAGTCCATAGTCATATACATGTATTTTGAATGTTTTCTCTTGGTCTGTGAATTGTCTGTTCATTTTCTCAATGTTGTCTTTCAAAGAGCAGTTTTTTCTTCTGATGAAATTCCATATATCATTTTTTTTCTTTTATGGTTTGTGTCTGTTGTGGCCTATCTAAGAAATCTTTGGTTACCTCAAAGCAACAAGGATTGTTTTTCCTATTTTTCTTCTAGATGTTTTATAACTTTAAAGTTTATGTTTAGAGGTACATTCATTATGAGTTCATTTATGAGTATGGTCAGAGATAAGGGTTGATGCTCACTTTTTTCCAATTGGGTATTCAGTTGTTAAGCACCATTTGTTTAGAAAACTATTGCATCTCCCCTGCCCCCATTAAATTACCTTGGCTCCTAAAAAACCATCTGTGTGCAAGTACATTGATCTATATGTTTATACATATACCGGATCTACTCTGTCTTAATTACTGTAGATCTATAGCAAGTTTTCAAATTAGGTACTCTAAGTCCTCCAACATTGTTCTTATTTTTCAAAATTATTTTGGCTGTTCTATGTCTTTTGCATCTCATTATAATTTTAGAGTCAACTTGTCAGTTTCCACAAAAATCCTGCTGGAAGTTTGAATGGAATTGCACTGAATCCATAGGTAAGTTGGGAGAACAGACATCTTAAGAAAAGTGAGTTTTCGAAAGAATGAACATGGCATAACTCTTCATATTTAGGTCTTTTTAAATTTCTTTCATAAATATTGTATTGTTTTCCATTTATTGATGCAAATATTTTGTTAAATTTATCCCGAAGAAGCTTGCGGGATTTTTTCTATTGTTTATGGCATTGGATTTTTAGATTTCAATCTCCATTTTTTAATTGTTGGGAGAGAGAAATACAATTAATTTTTATATATTGACCTAGTATCCTGCAACCTTACTAAATTAACAAATTAGTTCCAATAGCTTTTGTTGTAGATTCCTAAGTATTTTCTACATAGATAGTCATGCCATTTGTGAATAAAGACAGTTTTACATTTTCTTTCCTAATATGTGTTCCTTTTTTCTTTTTCTTGCCCTTATTGCACTGGCCAGGACTTGTAGTATAATGCTGAATAGGTGTGATGAGAGAGGACACCTTTGTCATCCTCCTAATTTTTAGGAAGAATATATTTAATATTTTACCATTACATGTGGTGTTATCAGTAATTTGGAAAATAGGCAACCTGTTTTAGTAGTAGAGTCATGATACCATTCATATAGCAAGTTATATAAATTCTAAGATCGGTTTAGTCCAATATGATTGTACTGTTCCTTTTTTATTAGAAAAAGACTAATATTGTGTGAATTGTGGTCAATTTGAAATTGTCTATGTTTGTTAAAGGGAAAATAGCAATTTCTTGACTGAATACATATAAATAAGGATATAAGACTTACTTTTATTATATCACTAAAGCCCCCATTTATCTGTTACTTGAAAAATACCTAGATTAAATAATTAGAACTCTGATATCTATCAATCTGTATCTCTTCACACATTTTTAAGTTTTAGGAATGTATCTCCATTCTTCAGAAGAGAAAAAACTTCTTTTAGAAAGTTCATAAAGTCTCTTAAGAGCAGGATTTGAATTATCTTTATTTGATTGCATCTGTCATAGAACTTGTGTACACCTTGACTCTGCTACATCACAAATAAATTTCTATTATTTGAGGCAATACGATCATTTTCCTGTTCATGTTACCTGAAAGAGCCTAATTAATACATCCAAAATTAGGGTCAAGAATAAAATATTAACTTCAGACTCTTGCTTTATGTCTTCTGCCATCTCTTCTCTGTACCAACGATCCCCCTTATATTCTTAACAGCCCATATTAGTTTAGTGCGAGGCCACGGGCCTATCTTGCTTGTGAGAATAACTTAAGCATTTCTCAGTTTTAATGAGGAAGCAGCTTGGGTGTAGAGAGAGACTATGTGAGCATGATGCCATTTTACTAGGCCCTAGATAGATGGCCAGAGGGCTTTGGCAGAAGCGTAGTTGTTTAGCATGGGGGAATTTTATAATCACAAAACAAACAACTAAAACACAGATCAGAAAAGACCTGAAAATCCTTTAGCCAAATAAGGCTGGGGTTATTATGTGGCAAGTAGTAAAGTTAATAGACAGAACATGCATTTCACAAATAGAGAAACCAGGACATTTTCTCATGTAGGCTAAACTAATGGACTTCAAGAGGTACAAGTTGTTCTGGCTTTTGGTTATTTTCAGGAAAAAATCAGCTCCAGCACTCCTGGTGAAGAGGGATGGAACTGTGGTTGAAGTATCCCAAATTCACCTTTTTCTCCCCTTTTTTGGAGGTCTAACCATTCCAAGATGAACTACGTTGTTCTTCATCCCCTTTGTGTTGTACAATGATATCGTGGACACTGAGTAGAAAGAATGAAATAGAAAGAAAAGACATAATGATAATAGGGGTAGGATGGGATGTAAAACTGGTTCCTGTTGGGCAGAACAAAGTTTCCATGGTTTATGATGATGACATGGTGCAGTATTTTGGCTCCAGGAATCATGGAAGTGGTGGCATACTAACAATGTTGGTATAAACTCAGACATCATCTGTCACGTGGTATGGATGCAAGGATATTTAGTATTTCAGTCCTTGGTAAGGGAGTACTGAGGCTTGGTTCAAGTTTTTAGGGCCAGGAAGAGTGTTGCTAGGATGTGTGGTAAATGTTTAACAACCAAGTCTCTGAACAAAGAAAAAGCTCCCATTTATAGTGTTTGCCAATTTCTTGGTATAGATACTCCATCATGGCTGATTTCAAGCTACCAACATGATGTCATTACTAAACTCAGAGTTGGAAAAAGATGTGTAGTAGCACAGCATTATATAGCATTCCACCACACAGATCCAACAGATGCTAATAATCTCAAGAGCACAGGTGACAGTAAATGAGCAAGTGATGAGTTTTGAGTATTTATTATCTTTGCTTTTAATGTTGGAAATGGAGATGTAAAGATATTTATTGTTTGCAAATAATCTGATCATTTTCATAGAACTTTTAAGAGGTTTTTGCAGGGCCATATTCCTTTACTTGTGCCTTTTTCATTTGTCCTTTTTACCTTCTGTTGTTCTGGTTCAGAAGGGATTTTATGTAGTGTTTTGGCTACAAATTTTGTTATTTCACTCAACTATTTGGTTCTGATTCTCTTTGTGACATTAATGCCTGAGATATTTTTAAAAACTGACATTCTGATAGAGAAACTATAGTTCATTTACCAAACAAAATTTTGTGCCCAAATGTCATTCTGAACAGATTAAATGTCACTCTTTCCTAATGTTTTCCATAACCCCAAACTATTTTTTTCTGTTGAATCATTCTGCTGATTCAACTCTTGTTCAGCAATTCAACTGTTTACTGAGGTACTTTTCAAAATATATCAAGCTTTAAATTTCCAAAGAATGGCAAATATAAATATGGGGCATACTCAACTTTCTGCCCATTATAGAAAACAAAAGCAGCTTATAACTAGCCATAAATGATGTAATTTTGAATTTCTCCATTAGTTTATTCTATGTGAAATTATTTTAATATAATATTCTGGGCATCCTAGTTATGGTTTCTTGTTTTATAAAAGGCACAATAAACAAATAAGGAGACATATTTTGATGAATAATTCATGGTTATGACTTATCAGATAAAGAGAGAAAATAAAGTCCAAAAGGGGTCTATTTTAGAAAAATTCACCTTTCTCATCTACATTCTCTGTCTTCTTTAGAAATAATAGAGAACTAAGATTCTTTAATGACCTTTATGCTTCTTCAAATGACTGCTTGTCCAGAACCATCCATTTATTCAATCATTTTATGAATAGTGCCTACTGTGTACCAGGCCCTTATCTCATGCAGTGGAAAACTGACATAGCTGAGGGGAAAATATGGGACTTGATAGTTAGAATCTCAGATCTGCAAAGATATTTAAGTTGTCAGCCAAAGCAGATCTGTTATACCAAGGTCATAGTCCTGATGGGGAAAATCTGGGATCCTGAAACATCTGGGTGAACGTCTCTGAAGAATTTGGCTCTACAGTCTCCCTTAAATCCTCAGAACTTGCAGACACAGCTCACCTCTCCCTATTAAGAGCTAATGCTTCCTCTCCACACTGTGGAGGCCCCTCTCTTGCATGGTGGCATGGGCTCCCTTCAAGAGCTGCCCCCACCTCCTCTCCTGGTTGCCAGGATTAATTAGGGTTAATCCAATGGAGGACATGCTGGGTCCGATGAGGAAGGAAAGAGATTACACAAAGATTGGCTATGGAAGAAGCCGGGAGAATTAGTTATTGTGTACCAGCAGTTCCCAGGGGAGTAACACTTAGGATTGGATTTTGAGGGTGTTTGTCAAGCAGGCTGGAATGTAAGACTGGATAAATAAGAGTTCATTGACTTGGGAATGCTTTCTTGGGACACAAGATTTAAAATCCTGGCAAGGACCCCAGAGGATGGAACAAACTTTCTGTTAGGGTGGCTCTTAGAAGCCTGGAGAAAGTGAAAGCCCACCCTGAGCAAAATCAAAATGCCTGAGTTGCTGTGGCAGATGGTAGAGGCAGAAAGGAAAAGGCTTAGGGATATATGCATGCTGAAATGAATATAATATGGAAATCTAGAAGATACCCCCTCACACACACACTCATATGATGTGCCACTGGAGGGTCCAGAGAACACACCATTCACCAAGGCCATCAAGAGTGTGCTAACGAGAGGGGCACCAGCATCTCTAAGAAGTTAGGTGGTGGTGTCCTCTGTTGATAAGGGTTAATGGTACAGGAGGCTTTTATAGAACCTGGCTCACTGTAAACAAGGTGGATGATAGGATGTTGAAACAATTTATGTTAGGGAGCAGCATTTTATCCTCCAGAAGTCAGGAGGGTTGAAATTATCATAGTTTCTGGCACGGTTGGAGTGGCAGCCAAGGGGGCCTGACTTGTGCAGAGTTAGAGAGATGTTTAATAGATCACAGCATCCCTAGAGGCAAAACAGATTGGTAGCCAGTAAAAGTACAGCTTGTTTTGTTCTATCAGAAGAAATCAAGTATAGATGACCAGGAAACTGAGGGCAATTGCTCAGTTCTTGGATTTGAGCCAATATTCTGATCTAGAGCCCACTGAATGAAGAAGTGGCTGGATCTCCAGGAGGAAGGATCCTGCCAAACTATGGAAAATACATACAGGGATTCCTACAGTCCTTTAGCAAAGGGTCCTATGGCCATCCATCCAGATGTACCCTGGAGAAAAGGAAACACATGGATATTTTGAGGACTACTGGGAATATGGTCCAAGTTGACATTGATATATAGACCTGAAGCATCATCAGAGCCTCCTTGTTAGAATGGAGTCAGGTAAGAAATGGAATCCTGGCTAAAGTGGAGTACCACCCACGTTGGCATGAGCTGTTTGGCATGCGCTGCCATAGCGGGGAAGGCCAAGTGGAAGCCTCTGAAACTGCCCTATCCATCTCTACCTCCCTTCCAAGACAGTGAATCAAAAACAATATCTCACCTTGGGGATTGGCAAAGATTAGTGCTTCAGTTAAGGACTAAAAGAATGCAGGGGTGGTGGTCCCTATCATGTCTCCATTTAGTTTACCAATCAGGCCCTATAGACTGGATGGATCTTGTAGAATAGTAGGTTCAGCCAGGTAGTAGCTTTGGTCACAACCATTGTGCCAGATATGGTTTCATTGCTAGAGCAGATCAATAAGGATTCAGGTATAGGAATGTGTATATTGATTTGGTGACTGCATTCTTTCTATTCTAATCAGGAAAGAGGATCAAAATTACAGTCAAGCTTCATTATTCCTGGATTCCATATTTGTGAATTTGCCTACTCACTAAAATTTATTTTTAACCCCAAAATCAATACTTGTAGTTCTTTAGAGGTCATTTGTAGACCACTGAAAAATCTGCATCTTCTGACATCCATGTCCCCAGCTGAGATTGAAAAAGGAAATGCTCTGCTTTCTTATTTCAGGTCTCATGCAGTAAACAATTGTCCTTTTCATGGTATATTTAGAGACACAGTTTTCACTTTTTTTTTTTTTTGATGGTGATTTCCCTGTTTAAAAAAGCTCCCAAGAATAATGCTGAAGTGCTGTCTAATGTTCCTAAGTGCAAGAAGGCTGAAATGTGCCTTTTGGAGAAAATCTGTGTGTTAGATAAACTTCATTCAGTCATGGATTACAGTGCTGTTGACTGGAAGTTCAATGTTCATGAATCAATAGTATGCTAAATGAGGCATCTGTAAACAGACAAAAACATAAAAAGATGTTATGTTTTGATGGATTGTTAAAAATGTTGTGACCGGAGGCTCACAGGGACCTAACCCTGTATTAACCCTAAGGGCAATGGTACAGTATTTGCTAATTCAGTATTTGCAGCAACTTTATATACCATAACTATCACGAATAATGAGAATCAACTCTAATTCATTTTCATTTGGAGTGGACAATATATTTAACTACAATTTTGCTCTACAATATTAACTCTCCCACCCTCTGTCACAAAACACTCCAAAGAGATCTGAAACATGCAGAGCACTTATGGGTCCATTACATCGTGCTATGGGGCAGAACATGAAAGAAGTGGCAAATATGTTGGAAGACTAGGGAAGACATGAGCACTCCAAAAGTGGGAGATAAACTGTATAAAGATTCAGGGATCTTCTACTTCAGTAGAGTTTTAGAGGTCCCATGGTCAGAAGCATGCCAGGGTCTCCCTGCAAAGTAAAAGTCAAATTTCATCCCCTACTAAGAAGTAAGTGTAGTGCCTGATGGGCCTTTGGTGTTTTGATAGGCAACACCAGGGCAAACTTCTCAGCTTACTCCATTGAATGGTCCCAAATTACCAATTGAAGGAAGAAGAAAAAAAGTTCCATGCTTGGTTTATACATGGGTCAGCTTGGTTTGTGGGTGTAGGTTGCAAATGGACTGCAGTTGCATTATAACCACATTCAAGGATGGCCTTGAAAGAGAGTGGGGAAGGAAAATCTTCCTATTAGATGGAGCTGTGACCAGTGCATCTGGTTACCCACTTTGTATGGAAGAAGAAGGGACCTGCAGTGAGAATACATACAGATTCCTAGGCAGTGGCCAATGGCCTGGCTAATGGGTCAGGGGCCTTGAAACAGAAGGATTGGAACATCAGAGAAAAGGATGTCTAGGGCAGAAGCATGTGAATGAACATACGGCAGTCAGGCAAAGTGTGAAGATTCTTGTATTACATGCTAATGCCTTCTAGAAAGAATCTTCCATGGAAGAGGTCCTGAACAAAAAAAGTGGACTAAATAACTCATGTTAGATAGCCTTCATCATCAGCCACTCTGGAACTAGCATAATGGGCACATGAATAGAGTGACCATGGTGACAGAGATGTTGGCTACACATGTACCCTACAGCTTGTACTCCCACTTACCAAGGCCAATCTAGCGCCTGCCATTGGGAAAAGTTTCTCCCAGAACAAGCATGGAGAAGCGGATGTGTGGTGTACAAGGGGTGGACAGTAGCAGCCATAGGGGTACTATGTCGCTTGAAATCTCCCTTCAGGGGAACCTGCTGTGGGGAGCGTAGTTGACTGTCAGCTACCTCAACTGCAGGTCAGCCACTGCCTTCAAGCTTAGGCCATGGTTCCTTTGCATTGTTCTTAGTAACTGAGCATGTCAGGGCTACTAGAGCCAGTCCAGTTCTGCCTGATGCGGGGCTCCTCTAATGGGCAGCCTTTCTTGGAAACTCCTCATTAGCCTGGCTGAGACTTTCATAGAACTGCACTGCAGTGAGGCTCTTCCCTCCAAATCCTTTTTACTTTTCTCACTCTATTCCCAGGTGTCAGCCTTTATTGTAGGCTGAAGACTTTCCCCACTTTCTCCTGCTTTTGCCCTTTATCCTCCACAGATGTTTCCTCTAATAAAGCTCTCGAATATCTAATCTCACCTTGACCCACCCTCTATAGGACATCAGTGCAAATTCGTCATAAGCAGCGAACCCCACTGGTCTTGTGTGATTCACTGTGGTAAATCATTGTACCATCCAGGATGTTTCCTTCCACCAGGATCTTCTTTCAAGTTAATGCTGGTGAAATTTCAACATTGGACTGCCACCTTTGGCAGGGTCTGTCTGTGCCTCACATATCACTAAGGATAGGTTCTTCCTTGCCAACCGGACAGTGAATGATTCGGTCCCTAAACCCTTTCTTACCACCTATTGTCTCAGACTACATCTGATACTGCCTGGGTGCTCTGGGAAGCACATGCCCAGATAGAGCTGGAACTGCAAGATATTTATTAGGAGTAATGAAATGAAAGATTAAGGGGAATGGGACTAGGAGTGACAGGAAAGATATTCAGACCATGCTGCAGGTTTGAAACCTGTGAAAGGAGAGGGGAAATGAAGGAGTATTGGCAGGAAGAGACTCACATTGTGATGAACCTCTGAGAAAACATCTGTCTGTTCAATGGTGAGCTCTGTCACAAAGATTGTCTATGGAAGTGTCCTGCACTGGGAAGAAATAATAAACCTTCATGCCACTGCGTTGCTCAGTCATGGGCTACTGACTGCCTGGAAAATAAGTGGCCTCAGCTTGGGTGTTGAGTCAGATCCTGAAGGCACCTGCATCTAGAAGCTGTCAGATAACTGCACTCCCTGGAGCAACTTCTTTCCTGAAATGAATTCTCAGTAGCACATTTCCATGGCTACCACTTATGGTGAATTCAATCAAGATGAGATTGAAAAGAAAGGTAGAGATCATTCATATTTTACTTATTTTCCATAAAACATTCATTTCTACTGCTGTCTCCAAATGTTTCAGTTCATATCCAATATTTTTCTTGACAAAAAGTCAATTTGATCTTTTCTTATCTTAAACAGGCAATCAGTATTATGTAATTTTCTTGTCCCTAATAATCCAGTTCCTTGCATATTAATTTGCTACCAATGTTATTTTTAAGAGTTTACTATATATTGAGAACTTACAATGTACCAGGCACTGTGCTAAATGTTGCAAATATTTTATTTCATTAAGTCTTCAAAATAAACCTATGGGTGGGTCACACCTGCCCCTGTTTTATTAATGAAGAAGCTAAGTATTTCCAAAATTACACAATTAGAAAGTGATAGAACAGAATTTTGTACTTACCCTGCAGTCTTCACAGTATTAACACTGGACAAGGCTGATGCTTATTGCCCAGGGAAGGGAAAATATCTAAGAATGCAGTATGAAATGAAGAATCAAATTCATATTTTTGAATTCCAACATAAGTAATCTGATGGCAGGTCAACAACTTTGAGAGAGTAAAGGCTTTTCTGGAAGAGTTAAGGTGCAAACCCAGAGCCTAGGGTTTATACCATAAACAGTTGACTCACACAGTCGAAGCTGCAAGAGTTCCAAGCACAGGAAGAAAATGTAGAACTGTTTCTGGGCTGAGGATGGACTTAGAGAGAACCTGGAGAGGAAAATAAGACAGAGAGTGTTTGGTGATGGTCCCTGAGAAATGGGCCTCCCTAACCAACCACCTAACCTCCTATCGAACCTAATTTCCCACTTAACCTGTCTTAGTGGGAGTGAAGGGAACGACAGGGACTCCCAGGTGGATGTGAGGACCTGAGAGCTGAGAAATTGTCTCCTTCTTCCTTGCTGGAATTCTAAGAGGGAAAGTCTTACCAAATGCTCTGTGCCAATGCAGGGTAGCCACAGTGGGGGGTGGGAGGATAGTGGCAGGATAGGACTAGGCAGAGCACGAGCCTGAGATAGCTTCCCCACATCCCCAGGCTCTTGTGGCCTCAGAGTGGCTTGAGAAGGGCTCTAAGGTTTACATATTCTCCTTGAGAGGAGAATGACGTTTGGCTGAGAGTAGAAGAGCTACCTGACATTTGGGCTGAGAAGGGCTCAGAGTACGTGGACCTAGCAGCCAGAGGCCAAGGTCGGATGTGTGAAATTTCTCAGCAGCAAATGCAGCAGTGTTTGGAGCCAATGTCTAAGACCAGGTGGGACAAGCCTCCTTGTAGAGGCCGGCAAGGATAGCATGTGGACCACAAACTTTCTTCTCCAAAGCCAGGACAAGATGCAAGTCCTTGAGAACTTACATCACCTCTAGAGTGAAGGAGAGAAGGAAAGGAGGAGGGCAAGAATCTTGAAAATGCCCCAATTCCTGGACTGGACTAAGGAAGTCCACAGAATTGTTGGTTACATTGTCTAATTTTAGGTGGACTGAAGGTTCAGTGAGAGATCAGAATGGACAATAGAAATAAAGTCATACTTTGTGTCTCTGAGTTTTGTGATTATAAAGTATATAGCTTCTATGTTTGTCTGATTCCTGTCTCTTACTTAAGAACTACTTTCAAAGCCAGCTGTCTTTGGAATGAAGGTCTCTTTGTTTCCAGCTGATGGTGAAGATTTCCTGCCCTTCCATCTTATTCTCTCTCCTCACTCTTAAGGACTCCTCACCTTAGAAGATCTTCTTTGACCGCCAAGGCCCTATTTTTACTTTATCTTAGCAACAGTTTTGTGCTGGGGGTGAGATCTGCGATTCACTTATTCAGAAAACTTTGGTTGAGTGCATACTATGTGCCAAACACTGTGCTACATACTGGTGATGGAGACATAAATTCACAGTCCCTGCCCCTGTGGGCTGTGTAATCTCCTGGGAGAGATGGATGAGGAAACATAATCACAATACAGAGGGATAAGAGTTATGAGGGAAATATGTACAGAATATTTGGGAAACGCATATGAAGGGCCAAGGCATTAAGGAAGGCCTTTTGGAAAAAATGAGTTTGAACTGAATTCTTAAGGAAAATTGGAAGTTTTTTAAATGACAAAGGAAAGAAGAGGAAACATTTGCAAAGATATAACATTATGATGAAAACAAAGTATAATCAGAAAAGACAAAGTATTTCATTATATTTGGAGCTAAAGGTACAGGAAGGAGAGTGATAAAGTTCGAGAGATAGGTTGGGACCAACTCATAAAGGCCTTTGTACATAAAACTCCTTAGGGATTGGATTTATTTTTTCTGCCATTTATGGGAGGATGTTGGGGATTGGGTCATGTCCCCTACAAAGTCATGTTCAGGTCCCAACCTCTGGTCCTGTGAGTATGAAACTTCTGTTAATAAGATTTCTTGAAAGATGTTACTTCAGTTAACTGAATAAGATTGGACTTTGTCCTAGTTTGCTAATGCTGCAGAATGCAAGACACCAGAGATGGATAGGCTTTTATAAAACGGGGGTTTATTTTGCTACACAGTTACAGTCTTAAGGCCACAAAGCGTCCAAGCAACCAGGTACCTTCACCGGAGAATGGCCAACAGTGTCCAGAAAACCTCTGTTAGCTAGGAAGGCAGCTGGCGTCTGCTCCAAAGCTCCAGCCTCAAAACGGCTTTCTCCCAGGACGTTCCTCTATAGCAAGCTTGCTCCTCTTCAAAACATCACTCCCAGCGGCACTCTCTTTTCCTCTCTTTGAGTCAGCTCATTTATATTGCTCCACCGATCAGGGCTCACCCTGAATGGGCGGGGCCACACCTCCATGGGAACATCTCATCAGAATCATCTCCCACAGCTGGGTGGGGCACATTCCAAGCAAATCTAACCAACACCAAAACTTCTGCCCCACACAAGACTACAAAGATAATGGCATTTGGGGGACACAATACACTCAAACCGGCACATTCCACCCCCTGGACCCCAAAATGACACTATCTTTCCAAATACAAAATACATTCATTTCATCACAATATCACAAAAATTTAAATCATTTCAGTAACAAAAGTTAAGTACAAAACCCCATCAAAATCAATTTAGGCATGGTCAGTCCCAAGGCACAATCTTTCTTTGGCTGTGGATCTGTGAACTTAGAACAAGTTATGTGCTTCCAATATACAAAGGAAGAACATTCATAGGATAAACATTTCCATTGCCATAAGGAGAAACAGTAAGGAAAACAGGATTAACAGGAGCAAAAAGGTTATGTGCTCCCAATATACAAAGGAGAGACATTCATAGGATAAACATTTCCATTGCCATAAGGAGAAACAGTAAGGAAAACAGGGTTAACAGGAGCAAAACAGTTCCTACAACCCACAGGACAAACTCCATTAGATTTCAAAGTCTGAAAGTCATTAACAGAACAATGTTGCATCCTTGGGGCTTGAGAGAGCAGGAACCTAACCCTTCCCAAGGGCCTTTTTGGCAGCTGTTTCCTCTCCAAATGCTTGGGTGAGTGCTCCAACATATCCACACACTGGGGAGACCACCTTCTCAGCCCCACCCTCCTCAAACATCGGGGCAGCTCCCGGATTCCCTTCCATTTCCGGGGCACACGCTCAACCCCTTCAGAACAGTGTGGTGGCAGCCAGGCTCTCCCCAATTCCCTGGGAATGTGCTCCAACCTCTTTGGGACCTGAGGTGGCAAAACTCTTCCAGACCTCCAGGGCAAACTCACCCTTTCCATGCGTGTGGGCTGCTCTGCTCTCCCAGCCCGAGACCTCTTGACTCCAGACCTCAACCTCCATGGCTCTGTCTTTGAAGAAATTTTTCCTTCAGTTTGTTCCTTGTCTGTCTCCTCCAGTTCAGACCGGCAATGGCTCCGTCTATAAAGATCTTGCAAAAATTCTGTTGGCTTTGCATGAAGCATGCAGGGGTCAAAGCCATCAGACAATAGGAGTTTCCACAAATCCTTTCCGCTTAACTCCTTATCCAATCTTGGCTTGTCCTCACGTTGGGCTGTAGCTTCTGGGATTCTACCCACTGGAAGCCCGTAATTTTCCAAGCCATCAACTTCTGGTTTCTTTGAACCCAAGAGTTCAGTTCTAAGTTTATCTCTCTCTGCTCGCATTTTACTATAAGCTGCAAGAAGAAGCCAGGGTATCTCCTCCACATGTAGTCTGGAGATCTCCGCAGCTAAGTATTCCAGGTTGTCACTTTCAAATTCTTCCTTCCATCTGACACGAGGATTCAATTTTGCCAAATTCTGTGCCACTTTAAAACAAGGATCGCCTTTCTTCCAGTTTACAACAACATATTCATCATTTCTGTTCAAGGGCTCATCAGAAGTATCTTTAGAGTCCATATTTCCACTAACAGTCTCTTTAAAGCAGTTTTGGCCTTTTCTATCAAGCTCCTCACAACTCTTCCAGAAACTCCCCATTATCCATTTAAAAAGCCGTTCCAACATGTTTGGTATTCGCAAACTCAGCAGCAAAAGCACCCCACTTCTCTGGTACCAAAATCTGTCCTCGTTTGCTAATGCTGCAGAAAGCAAAACACCAGAGATGGATAGGCTTTTATAAAATGGGGGTTTATTTCACTACACAATTACAGTCTTAAGGCCACAAAGCATCCAAGGTAACACATCAGCAATCGGGTACCCTCACCGGAGGATGGCCAACGGCCTCCGGAAAACCTCTGTTAGCTAGGAAAGCAGCTGACATCTGCTCCAAAGCTCCGGCCTCAAAACGGCCTTCTCCCAGGACGTTCCTCTATAGCAAGCTTGCTCCTCTTCAAAACATCACTCCCAGCTGCACTCTCTTTTCCTCTCTTTGAGTCAGCTCATTTATATCGCTCCACCGATCAGGGCCCACCCTGAATGGGTGGGGCCACACCTCCATGGGAACAGCTCATCAGAATCATCTCCCACAGCTGGGTGGGGCACATTCCAAGCAAATCTAACCAACACCAAAACTTCTGCCCCACACAAGACTACAAAGATAATGGCATTTAGGGGACACAATACACTCAAACCAGCACAGACTTTAATCTGGAGTCCTTTATAAGCAGAGTGAAATTCAAATGGAGAGAGAAGCCATGGGGAACAGCCAGACATTAGAAGTCAATGGAAGCCAGAAGAGAAAGAAGATGCTGCCGTGTGGCTGTGTGCATTTCCATAGGACAGAAAAGCCAAGGTCTAAGTTCGACTGGTAGCCAACCTAGAATGCCACAGTCTTCAGGGAGAAAGCATCGCTTTGCAGACATTTTCTTTAAAATTCAGTTTTATTGAGATATATTTGCAAACCATACAATAATCCACAGTGTAAAATCAATTGTTCACAGTACCATTATATATTTGTGCATTCATCACCACAATCAATTTTTGAACATTTTCATTACCATAAAAAAAGAATAAGAATAAAAATCAAAGTAAAAAAGAACACACAAAACATCCCATCTCCCCCATCCCTCCCTATTATTTAGTTAGTTTTTGTCCCCATTTTCCTATTCATCTGTCCATACACTGGATAAAAGGAGTGTGAGCAACAAGGTTTTCACAATCACATGGTTCCACAGAATAAGCTATATAGTTATGCAATCATCTTCAAGAATAAAGGCTACTGGGTTGCAGTACAGCAGTTTCAGGTATTTCTTTCTAGCTTTTCCAATACACTAAAAACTAAAAAGGGATATCTATATAATGCATAAGAATAACCAACAGAATGACCTCTCATCTCCATTTGAAATCTCTCAGCTACTGAAACATTATTTTGTTTTATTTCTCTTCCGCTTTTGGTACAAGAAGACTTTCTCAATCCCATGGTGCCAGGGACAAGCTCATCTCCATGAATCATTTCCCACATTGCCAGGGAGGTTTATAGCCGGGAGTCATGTTGCATGTAAGGGGGAGGGCAGTGAGTTTACCTGCAGAGTTGGCTTAGAGAGAGAAGCCACATCTGAGCAACAAAAGAGGTTCTCTGCAGATGACTCCTATGCACAATTTTAAGTAGGCTTAGCCTCTCCTTTGCAGTAACAAATTTCATTAGGGCAAGCCCCAAGATTGACGGCATGGTCTTCTAAATTGCTAGTCCCCAATGCTTGTGAGAATATCAGTAATTCCCCAAGTGGGGAATTAATATTTCCACATTTTTCCACCACCTCTCAAGGGGGCCCAGCAAATATGTTTTTATTCTCTGCCCGAAACACTGTGGTTTGTATTGGGGCTTCACACTAACCTGTACAAACCAACCAGATTTCACTCCCTATTCAAAGTTCCATGTAATTATGGTGTTTGAATAAACTGACCATACAAGTTAAATTATGCAGTGTGTTACAAAAAAATATAGATTTTGCATCTAGTAAACACCTCTTCCTTTGGTCTCACACAGAAGCCGAAGTTTTAAAACACCGTCAATATCATCCTTCACCCTTTAGTCTGATTTACCTCAGTCCCAACCAAGTCCATTTCATTCATATCTCTAAATTGAAGTCTGATCTTTCCTTCAGACTCTGTAATATTTGCTGTGTGGGATAATGCTGACATTCATAGCTGCTGGACACTGGCTCTGAGTATGAGGTATCACACAGCTATCCAGAGTTCCAGGGACTGTCCAAGTTATACACAAAGAGCTCAGTATCTCAGAATTCAGAAATAGCCCTTACAACTCAGGAATAGATACAACTACTGAAAGAACTTACAATCTAGGAACCTTTACAGTAAGCCTTCCCCTGATAACCTGTGCCCTCAGACTCAATTCTCAGAGTTTGCACATTATAGTTAGTCCATATTAGTGAGGCGTTATAATGTTTGTCTTTTCATTTCTGCTTTATTTCACTCAACATACTGTCCTCAATGTCCATGCATGTCCCCACTTCACTCCTTCTTATAGCAGCTCAATACTCCATTGTATGTATACACCACAGTTCACCATTCCCTTCATCAGTTGACATACCCCTAGGCTACTTCTGTCTACTGCAAATTGTGAATACTGCCATCATAAACCCCACTGTGCAAGTGTCCATTCATGTCCCACTTTTCAGTTCATCCAAGTATATACCCAATAACAGAGTGGCAGGACCATATGGCAACCCTATACTTAGCTTTCTGTGGAACCACCACACTGCCCTGCAGATGGTCTGCACTATTCTACTTCCCCACTAACAGTGAATAGGTACTTCCCTTTCTCCATATTTTCTCCAGCGCTTGCATCCCTGTTTATTTTTAGATGGTTTTATTCACAAATCTTACATTTCCTCATAAGTAAACAATCAATGGTTCCTGTGTAATCACATAGCTGTGCATTCACCACTACTATCTATATGAGGGCATTTCTATTTCTTCCACAAATAAAGAGAAAGAGGTGAAAAAAGAAAAGAAAGAAAAATGACAACTAAACAGCAACAAAAGAAAAAATAAAATAAAATACAATAAAAAGGTCAGACAACAACACCAATGTCAAGAATCCCATACCCCTCCTTTATATCCCTGTCTTATAGACATTTAGTTTTTGTATATTGCCTTTGTTACAATTAATGGAAGCATATTATAATGTTACTTTTAACTATAGACTTGATTTTGCATTGATTGTATTTTTCCCCAATACCATCCCATTTTCAACACCTTGCAAAGGTGACATTCATTTATTCTCCCTCATGTAAAAACATTCTTATATTTGAACATTTAATCACAATTATTGGCCACTCTAGGTTTCACTAAGTTATAGTGTCCCAGTCCTTATCTTCTATCTTTCCTTCTGGTGTCCTACATGCCCCTAATCTTCCTCTTTCAACCACATTCACAGTCATCTTTGTTCAGTGTACTTACCATATTGTGCTGCCATCACACAGTATTGTGCTATTCATTGTTAGATATGTGCAGTCAATCTTGTTGAACATTCTGTTCTCCTTCAGCATCAAATGCCTTATCTTTATTCTCTTTCTATCTCCTGGTATCTTTATTTCTACACTCTTCTCCAAACCTGTGTCTCCTGTCTTTTCCTATCTGTCTAGAGCACTCCCTTTTATATTTCTTGTAGAGGAGGTCTACCATTCACGAATTCTCTCAGTGTCTGTTTATCTGTAAATATTTTAAACTCTCCCTCATTTTTGAAGGAGTTTTGCTGGATATAAGATTCCTGGTTGGCAGTTTTTCTCTTTCAGTATCTTGAATATATCATACCACTGCCTTCTTACCTCCATGGTTTCAACTGAGAAATCCACACTTAGTCTTATTGAGCTTCCCTTGTATGTGATGGGTTGTTTTTCTCTTGCTGCTTTCAGAATTCTCTCTTTGTCTTTGACATTTGACAATCTGATTAGTAAGTGTCTTGGAGTAGGTCTGTTTGGATCAATTCTGTTTTGGGTACACTGCTCTTCTTGGACCTGTAATTTTATGTCTTTCATTAGAGATGGGACATTTTCATTGATTATTTCCTCTGTTATTCTTTCTGCCCCCTTTCCCTTCTTTTCTCCTTCTGGAACACCTATAACATGTATATTCATGGGCTTCATGTTGTCATTCAATTCCCTGAGACCCTGCTCATATTTTTCCATTCTTTTTCCTACCTTTTCTTTTGTGTGTAGGATTTCAGATGTCATGTCCTCCACTTCAGTAATAGTTTCTTCTGCCTCTCCAAGTCTGCTGTTGTATGTCTCCCTTGTGTTTTTCATCTCTTCTATTGTGCCTTTCATTACCATAAATTCTGACACTTGTTTTTTCAAGCATATGAATTCTTCCTTATGGTCACCCAGTGTCTTCTTTATATCCTTCATCTCTATTTTCACATTTTCTTTTAATTCATTGATTTGATTTAGAAGATTTGTGTGAACATTTTTAATTAGTTGTTTCAACCCTTGAATCTCAGTTGAGGTATTAGTTTGTTCCTTTGACTGGGCCATATCTTCCTTTTTCCTAGTGTGGCTTGTGATTTTTTGCTGTCTAGGCATCTGATTTTCTTGCTTAGTTTATTTTGGAGGTTGTTTTCTCTCTTTTGCCTTAGGTTTTCTTGTTGGTTTCCTTTGATCTCTATATTTCTTTGTTTCTCTCACTGGCTGGTTGTCAGATGGGCTCTGTCCCCATGTCTTCCCCCAAAATCAGGCACCCACCATGCCACAGGGATGGGAGGTAGGCACTGGGCACCACAGCAAGTTCACTGTGTGTGGTAACATAGATCTGCTGGCTTCCAGTGGTAGTCTGTTTTCCATCAGTCAGTAAGACCTCAGTTTGTTTAAGAGCACTGCTTTGACAGTTGTCCATATTTTTCAGCCAAAAGTGGGCTGGGTTTCTGTGCAGGTCATGTAAACCAGCTTCTGTGGTCCTAATAAAGGGTCTGGGTCCCTTGCACTTTCTGGACTGTCCAGCAGATGGCATTGTTCAGTAACTTAATTGTCCTCAGAAGCTGTTTTGTCTCTGAGAACATGCTGTATCTACACAGGTGAGCTGAATCTATGGGATTCCTATGCCTTCACTTTGCTGTCCCAAATCTGGCTTTATGTGGGGCTCCACCTATGGCAGATGACTCCCTGTGATGGTTAGGTTCATGTGTCAACTTGGCCAGGTGACCCAGCTGTCTGGTCAAGCAAACACTGGCCTAACAATTGCTGTGAGGATGTTTGAAGCTGGTTAATAAACCAACAGGCTGGTTTATTAACTCATCAGTCAATTGACTGCAGCTGTGACTGGGCAAACAACATGAAGATACTTGTGTCCCACCTGAATGCTCACCAGAGGATGACTTCAGCAGAAGAAGGTTTTAATAACAAAGTGGATAAAATGACCTGTTTGGTGGATACCAATCAGTCTCTTTCCCCAGCAACTCCTGTCATTGCCCAATGGGCTCATGAACAAAGTGGTCATGGTGGTAGGGATGGAGGTTATGCATAGGCTCAGCAACATGGACTTCCACTCACCAAGGCTGACCTGGCCACAGCCACTGCTGAGTGTCCAATCTGCCAGCAGCAGAAACCCACACTCAGTCCCCGATATGGCACCATTCCCCGAGGTGATCAGCCTGCTACCTGGTGGCAGGTTGATTACATTGGACCACTTCCATCATGGCAGGGGCAGTGATTTGTTCTTACTGGAATAGACACATACTCTGGATATGGGTTTGCCTTCCCTGCATGACATGCTTCTGCCAAAACTACGATCTGTGGACTTACAGAATGCCTTATCTACCATCATGGTATTCCACACAGCATTGCTTCAGACCAAGGAACCCACTTCACAGCGAATGAAGTGAGGGAATGGGCACATGCTCATGGAATTCTGTGGTCTTACCATGTTCCCTATCATCCAGAGGCAGCTGGGTTGATAGAACGGTGGAATGGCCTGTTGAAGACTCAATTACGGTGCCAACTAGGTGGCAATACCTTGCAGGGTTGGGGCAGTGTTCTCCAGGAGGCTGTGTATGCTCTGAATCAGCATCCACTTTATGGTGCTGTTTCTCCCATAGCCAGGATTCATGGGTCCAGGAATCAAGGGGTGGAAACAGGAGTGGCACCACTCACCATCACTCCTAGTGATCCACTAGGGAAATTTTTGCTTCCTGTCCCTGCAAGTTTAAGCTCTGCTGGTCTACAGGTCTTGGTTCCAAAAGAAGGAGTGCTTCCACCAGGAAACACAACAATAATCCCATTGAACTGGAAGTTAAGACTGCCACCTGGCCACTTTGGGCTTCTTATGCCTCTGAATCAACAGGCAAGGAAGGGGATTACTGTACTGGCTGGGGTGATTGATCCTGACTATCAATGGGAAATAGCACTGCAACTACACAATGGAAGTAAAGAAGAGTTTTCCTGGAATACAGGAGATCCCTTGGGGCGTCTCTTAGTACTACCATGCCCTGTGATTCAAGTCAATGGAAAACTGCAACAACCCAATCCATGCAGGACTACCAATGGCCAAGAAACTTCAGAAATGAAGGTTTGGGTCACCCCACCAGGCAAAGAACCACGGCCAGCTGAAGTGCTTGCTGAGGGTAAAGGGAACATGGAATGGGTAGTGGAAGAAGGTCGTGATAAATATGAACTATGGCCACGTGACCAGTTACAGAAACGAGGACTATGATGACATGAATATTTCCTCCTTGCTTTGTTATGATTATGTTTGTATTTGTCTGTAAAGCAAATATCTTTGCTTTCTTCTCTGTCTTATCCCCTTATCATATGGCAAAAGCTGTAATGTTCATTTTGAAGGCATGGTTTTAGGTGATGTGTATAACTGCCAACTTGACAAGGGGTGGACTGTGATGGTTAGGTTCATGTGTCAACTTGGCCAGGTCACCCAGCTGTCTGATCAAGCAAACACTGGCCTAACAATTGCTGTGAGGATGTTTGAGGCTGGTTCATAAACCAACAGGCTGGTTTATTAACTCATCAGTCAATTGACTGCAGCTGTGACTGATGACTCACCAAAGGGTGTGCCTTCCACAATGAGAGAATGCAATTGGGGGGATTTAATCTAATTAATCAGTTGAAGACTTATAAGCAAGACAGATAGAGGACCTTCACTTCTTCTTCGGCTGCCCAGTGAAGCATTTCCTGAGGAGTTCGTTGAAGTTGCCAGTTCGTTTCCTGAGGAGTTCATTGGACATCTTCCTTGGAGTTGACAGTTTGTTGACGGCTCTACAGAATTTGGACTCGTGCATACCCACAGTTGCGTGAGTCACTTTTACAACTTGATAATCAGAGACACCTCTCATTGATTCTGTTTCCCTAGAGAACCCTAACTAATACACTCCCTCAACTGACCCAGTGCTCCAGTCATCCCCAAAGCAAGGAAATGGTCGCTGGCTGCTGCTTCCCTCAAGGGTGGCTGAAGGGTTTTCAGACCCAGGGCTGGAAATAGTCTCTGTCCATGTTTACTCAGTCTCTTTGTACTTCAATGACCTGGACTTTGAAATGTCCTCCTCCATTCCCTAGGTCTTCAAATAGTGGGTGTGTGTCTTACTGCTGTTTGAGATTTTAAAATCTGTGTCCTGGTGAGAGGCTCCCATCTGATGATCCTATGCCTTTCCCGCACTAAGCATGAGTGAGGGGGAGGGGAGAGGACCAGCTGGTCTGGGACAGAAGATTCCTATCTGATATTTCTTTTCTTCAATTCAGCATCTGCAGGGTCCTTCTTCAGTCTATACCCTTCATCAAAGTTTCACACAATTCAGAATTGTCCTTTTTTTCATTGACTCTCTGGAGAGGAGTTTTCAGTAGCTGTTTAATGTTGCCATGTTGATGATGTCACTCTCCTTTGCTTACATTCTGATTTTGGGTTTCTTCTAGCTTCAAAACTATGAGCCAATAAATCCCCTTTGTTTAAGACAAGCCATTCTGTGATATTTGTCTTAACAGCTGAGAAACTAAAACAGAGAGTATTGAAAAAAACAGAAGGGTAATGTGAACAGATTTGTTCTCTGAAATGAGCACTGTGGCTACTGTGTGAGGGATGGATTGGAGACGAGCAAGACTAGAGGGAGGGAAAATCTGAGGGAGAAATAATCAGGCCAACACTAGGGTGGCATTAGAGAGACTGAAGAGGTGAAATTAGATGTAAGAGACACCAGGAAGTAGAATCAGTAAGACTTGATAAATCAGTGGATAAAGAAGGTTGGCTGAGGACAAAGTTAAGCATAATTCTCAAGATGTTAGCCTGGGAAACTAGGTGGAAGATGATTTGTTCACTGTGGTAGTGGATTCAGGAGAATTTAAATGTTCTTGTGTATATGTGCATGTGTGGTAATAACAGAAATGATGATTCCGGTTTTAGATCTCTTGAATTTGAAGTGTCTCTGGGGTATGCAGGTGGAAATGTCTAGTAAATTGCTGAAATTTTGTTCTTTAGCTTATAGGGAAAGCTAGGTTGGACATACAGATGAGAATCATCATTACGGGCATACCTCATTTTATTGCACTGCACTTTATTGTGCTTCACAGATTTTGTGTTTTCTACAAATTGAAGTTTGTGGCAACCCTGTGTCAGCAAGTCTTTCAGCGCCATTTTTCCAACAGCATGTGCTTACTTTGTGTTTCTGTGTCATCTTTTGGTAATTCTCACCATATTTCAAACTCTTCCATTGTTATTGTATTTGTTATGGTGATCGTTGATCAGTGATCTTTGATGTTACTATTGCAGTTGTTTTGGGGTGTCACAAACCACACCCATATAAGATGGCAAACTTAACTGATAAGTGTTGTGAGTGTTCCATCTGCTCCACCAACCTGCCATTATTCATCTCTCTCCCTCTTTTTGGGTCTCCCTATTCCCTGAGACACAACAATATTATAATTAGGTCAATTAATAGTCCTACAGTGGCTCTATGTGTTCAAGTGAAAGGAAGAATCTCATGTCTCTCACTTTAAATTAAAGCTAGAAATGATTAAGCTCTGTGATGAAGGCATGTTGAAAGATGAGATAGGCTGAAAGATGAGATAGGCTGAAAGCTAGCCCTTTGCGCCAAATAGTCAGCCAAGTTGTGAATACAAAGGAAAAATTCTTGAAGGAAATTAAAAGTACTACTCCAGTGAACACACAAATGATAAGAAAGCAAAACCTGTTGCAGATGTGGAGAAAGTTTTAGTGGTTTGAATAGAAAATTAAACCACTACAACATTCCCTTAGGCTAAAGCCTAATACAGAGCAAGACCCTAACTCTCCTCAATTTTATGAAGGCTTAGAGAGGTAAGGAAGCTGCAGAAGAAAAATGTGCAGCTAGTAGAGGTTGGTTCATGAGGTTTAAGGAAAGAAGCCATCTCCATAACATAAAAGTACAAGGTGAAGCAGCAAGTGCTGATATAGAAGCTGTAGCAAGTTATTCAGAAGACCTAGCTAAGATCATTGATGAAGGTTGCTACACTAAACAATAGATTTTCAGTGTAGATGAAACAGCCTTCTATTGGAAGAAGATGTCATCTAGAACTTTCACAGCTAGAGAGGAGAAATCAACGCCTGGCTTCAAAGCTTCAAAGGACAGGCTGACTCTCTTGTGAGGGACTAATGTAGCTGGTAACCTTAAGTTGAAGCCAATACTTATTTATCATTCTGAAAATCCTATGGCCCTTAAAAATTATGCTAAATTTACTCTGCCTGTGCTCTATAAATGGAACAACAAAGCCTGGATGAAAGCACATCTGCTTACAATGTGGTTCGACTATTTTAAACTCATTGCTGAGACCTATTGCTCAGAGAAAAAGATTTCTTTCAAAATATTATTGTTCATTGACAATGCACCCGGTCACCCAAGAGCTCTGATGGATGTATACAATTAGGTGAATGTTGTTTTCATGTCTGATAACACAACATCCATTCTGCATCCCAAGGATCAAGGAGCCATTTGACTGCAAATCAAGCTCAACCATGTGGGCCCTGATTCCATCAATCATGCCTATATAATAAGACCTCATATAAACTCAGAACACTTGAGCTTCCATGATTGAGAAAACACATTGCTGCTGTGCTGGAAGAGTGATGCATTTTGACTTTATGTGGAGACACAGGAGCTTGTGTTTAAGATCCAGACCTTGCCCTATGCATCTGTTCTTTTGGCTTTTTATTTGTATTCTTTTACCAAATTAAAACTATAATCATAAACATAGCACTTTCAGTGAGTTCTGCGAGTCTTTCTGGCTATTACTAAACCCAAGGTGGAGAGGACCCCTGAATTTGTAGTCAGTTGGTCAGAAGTGTGGGTGGGCTGGGTCTTTTAGAGGATTGCCCTTGATTTGTGGTGTCTGGCCTAACTCTGGGTAGTTGAGTCGGGATTGAATTGGATTGAGTTATTGCCATATTTCCAGGGACTGAAAAGTATGCTTAGTCACCATATTGTTTAATATAGAGGCAGGAAATTATGTTAATTTTAGTTTGCAAGACATGGGGAAAGATAAGGAATATATACATCTATGTATTTGTTTATTTGTTTAGCAACATGAAAGTTATGGTTACCATGCTGAGACTGTCTTCCCTATAGCTGTCAGGGCAAGAGTCATAATGCTGGGGGTTGAGAAGGAGTTGGAGGTGAGGATGCAGATCTGGGGTGCTGGGTGTTGGCAAAGTCCAAGGGAACCAAAGCCCAGCCTGCTGTTCCAGATGAACCTGTCTATTTTCTTCCCCCCACGTCCCTGAGGCCCAGCCCTCTACTGAGAAACCTCGGATTCCCCAGCATGAATTGCAAAGCGTGTGCTTTGCCTAAGGTATTCTATTACAGTAGTGAGTTCTTTCTTTTTTATTTACCAGAAACAAATTTTCATGAAAACAAATCACAAAAAGAGCAACCACTAAAGCAAGTCATTGTTCTCTAGCAAGTTTTAATTAGATATAAACACCAAATATATTTTGGTGTTTTCCTCCTTCAGGTTTCTCTTAATAATCACATACTTGAACTACTCTCAGAATGTTTCTTTCTAATTCTGAATTCTATCAGTGAGTCATAAATCAGGATTTGTGTGAATCAAATTTAAAGTAAATGTGGCATCAAGATGTTTCTAAATTGCTTTCAGGACCTGTGGTAACCTATTGTTTCAGTCACAGAAAATATGGCCTGCCTGCTTAGGCTGAAGAAATGGGCTTAATTTCACTCTTTAGCAAGACCAGTAAATTAGAAAGGTCTGTGCAGTTCCTGCTATGCCCTTTAGCTGAGTTTCTCTGCTTTATTTTTCTCAATCAATAAAATAGATGGGAAAAAAGAGCATGAAGATTTTCATGCTAAGAGAAGAAAGATTCTGTGGCCAGGTCCTTTAAATGAGATTATTTTCTTTTATATTCTTAAAGAAAGATGACATGACCTTTTCTCCACACCCATTGGCTATGTACAGTAGTACTTCCCTAAGCACTTTAGAAAGGAACTAAGGGATTCCCGGGCAGTAAACTAATTGAGCCCAGACATAAACCCCCCCACATTCCTAGATTTCCATTTAAATGACTAAAATAGTCAAACAGAAATACTAGGAGTCAAAATGGAAAATACGAAAGGGCGGATCCCAAATGCCAAAAACTCTTCAAATTTATAGTGAGTTACCCATTGTCAGTTATAGTGCTGAATGGAAGGACGCACTGATGTGACTCCGGACTCTCAGCTGGAAGACCAGGAAGTCAAGGAGCTTAGTTCTCAGCAGAGCCTCTTTCCCATCCCCCATTTAGGAAGCTTCGTGGTGAAAGGATCTGGCAGGAGGGCGGTGGTGGGTGAGATGAAGGGGAGAGGGTGGGGAGCATAGGGATCCCAGGAAGGCCCCTGGCACATGCCACACTTAGTGGGGTCAGGGATGGATTCATTTTTGGCTTACACTGAACACAGACATCTGTCCCAGCCAGAGAACCTTGGCAGGCTCTTCATAAGGGTGAGCATGTTGAACAGAGAATTGGGGCGTTGCTGCAGCTACTTCCTGGCTGCTTAGCAAACACAGAAACTCTGCTCCATCTGGAAGACCTCTCTCTCCACTGTCCTGGCTTTAGTGCGAACCTTCGTGGCCCAGGCTGTTTGCTATCTATACCCTGAATGAAAAATTACATTAGGTCCAAACCTTTCTTTTCACGTTTTCATCTGGATTTGAAAGATTGGGTAAAAATCCAAATAATCTTTGACAGAATCCATCTCAATTTCCAGTACTGAACAGGTAGAGATGCCTCGTTAAGGATGAGCAAACAAACACTATCAGACATATGAAAAGATGTTGCTGAGGAACCATGCTGAAAAATGAGAGCAAGTATCTTCTTACAGACTATAGTTACTGTTAAAAATAGAGGAAAAATTTTAAGTTTATATTTTGTGATTTTTAACAAGGTAGAGAAGAGGATATTAAACTTATTGAAGTAAACAAGGAGAGATGAAGAACAATATGTAGTCAGAAAAGAAAGCATAGAGGAAAAACAAATGATTGCTATCTTTTTTTTTTTTTTAATCATCATTTTATTGAGATATATTCACATACCACGCAGTCATACAAAACAAATTGTACTTTCGATTGTTTACAGTACCATTACATAGTTGTACATTCATCACCTAAATCAATCCCTGACACCTTCATTAGCACACACACAAAAATAACAATAATAATAATTACAGTGAAAAAGAGCAATTGAAGTAAAAAAGAACACTAGGTACCTTTGTCTGTTTGTTTGCTTCCCCTACTTTTCTACACATCCATCCATAAACTAGACAAAGTGGAGTTTGGTCCTTATGGCATTCCCAATCCCACTGTCACCCCTCATAAGCTACATTTTTATACAACTGTCTTCGAGATTCATGGGTTCTGGGTTGTAGTTTAATAGTTTCAGGTATCCACCACCAGCTACCCAATTCTTTAGAACCTAAAAAAGGTTGTCTAAAGTGTGCGTAACAGTGCCCACCAGAGTGATCTCTCGGCTCATTTTGGAATCTCTCTGCCACTGAAGCTTATTTCATTTCCTTTCACATCCCCCTTTTGGTCAAGAAGATGTTCTCCATCCCACGATGCCAGGTCTACATTCCTCCCCGGGAGTCATATTCCACGTTGCCAGGGAGATTCACTTCCCTGGGTGTCTGATCCCACGTAGGGGGGAGGGCAGTGATTTCACCTTTCAAGTTGGCTTAGCCAGAGAGAGAGGGCCACATCTGAGCAACAAAGAGGCATTCAGGAGGAGACTCTTAGGCACAAATACAGGGAGGCCTAGCCTCTCCTTTGCAGCAACCGTCTTCCCAAGGGTAAAACTTATGGTAGAGGGCTCAACCCATCAAACCACCAGTCCCCTATGTCTGTGGTCATGTTAGCAACCATGGAGGTGGGGTAGGCGAATACCCCTGCATTCTCCACAGGCTCCTCAAGGGGGCACTACATCTTTTTTTTTTTTTTTTTCCTTGTTTGTCTTTTTTCTTTTTTTTTTTTTTTTTTTTAACTTTCCCTTCTTTTTTCAAATCAACTGTATGAAAAAAAAAGTTAAAAAGAAAACAAACATACAATAAAAGAACATTTCAAAGAGACCATAGCAAGGGAGTAAGAAAAAGACAACTAACCTAAGATAACTGCTTAACTTCCAACATGTTCCTACTTTACCCCAAGAAAGTTACATAATATAGCAACATTTCAGTGAACTTGTTCCTACTACATCCATCAGAAATTAACAGACCATAGTCATTTCTGGGCATCCCCAGAACGTTAAATAGCTTATCTGTTCTTCTTGGATTATTGTTCCCCCTTCCTTAATTGCTCTCTACTGCTAGTTCCCCTACATTCTACATTATAAACCATTTGTTTTACATTTTTCAAAGTTCACATTAGTGGTAGCATATAATATTTCTCTTTTTGTGCCTGGCTTATTTCGCTCAGCATTATGTCTTCAAGGTTCATCCATGTTGTCATATGTTTCACCAGATCGTTCCTTCTTACTGCCGCGTAGTATTCCATCGTGTGTATATACCACATTTTATTTATCCACTCATCTGTTGAAGGACATTTGGGTTGTTTCCATCTCTTGGCAATTGTGAATAATGCTGCTATGAACATTGGCGTGCAGATATCTGTTCGTGTCACTGCTTTCCGATCTTCCGGGTATATACCGAGAAGTGCAATCGCTGGATCGAATGGTAGCTCTATATCTAGTTTTCTAAGGAACTGCCAGACTGACTTCCAGAGTGGCTGAACCATTATACAGTCCCACCAACAATGAATAAGAGTTCCAATTTCTCCACATCCCCTCCAGCATTTGTAGTTTCCTGTTTGTTTAATGGCAGCCATTCTAACCGGTGTTAGATGGTATCTCATTGTGGTCTTAATTTGCATCTCTCTAATAGCTAGTGAAGCTGAACATTTTTTCATGTGTTTCTTGGCCATTTGTATTTCCTCTTCAGAGAACTGTCTTTTCATATCTTTTGCCCATTTTATAATTGGGCTGTCTGTACTATTGTCATTGAGTTGTAGGATTTCTTTGTATATGCAAGATATCAGTCTTTTGTCAGATACATGGTTTCCAAAAATTTTTTCCCATTGAGTTGGCTGCCTCTTTACCTTTTTGAGAAATTCCTTTGAGGTGCAGAAACTTCTAAGCTTGAGGAGTTCCCATTTATCTATTTTCTCTTTTGTTGCTTGTGCTTTGGGTGTAAAGTCTAGGAAGTGGCCTCCTAATACAAGGTCTTGAAGATGTTTTCCTACATTATCTTCTAGGAGTTTTATGGTAGTTTCTTTTATATTGAGATCTTTGGTCCATTTTGAGTTAATTTTTGTGTAGGGGGTGAGGTAGGGGTCCTCTTTCATTCTTTTGGATATGGATATCCAACTCTCCCAGCCCCATTTGTTGAAAAGACCATTATGGCTCAGTTCGGTGACTTTGGGGGCCTTATCAAAGATCAGTTGGCCATAGATCTGAGGGTCTATCTCTGAATTCTCAATTCGATTCCATTGATCTATATGTCTATCTTTGTGCCAGTACCATGCTGTTTTGGCAACTGTGGCTTTATAATAAGCTTCAAAGTCAGGGAGTGTAAGTCCTCCCACTTCGTTTTTCTTTTTTAGAGTGTCTTTAGCAATTCGAGGCATCTTCCCTTTCCAAATAAATTTGATAACTAGCTTTTCCAAGTCTGCAAAGTAGGTTGTTGGAATTTTGATTGGGATTGCATTGAATCTGTAGATGAGTTTGGGTAGAATTGACATCTTAATGACATTTAGCCTTCCTATCCATGAACATGGAATATTTTTCCATCTTTTAAGGTCCCCTTCTATTTCTTTTAGTAGAGTTATGTAGTTTTCTTTGTATAGGTCTTTTACATCTTTGGTTAAGTTGATTCCTAGGTACTTGATTTTTTTAGTTGCTATTGAAAATGGTATCTTTTTCTTGAGTGTCTCTTCAGTTTGTTCATTTCTAGCATATAGAAACATTACTGACTTATGTGCATTAATCTTGTATCCCGCTACTTTGCTAAATTTGTTTATTAGCTCTAGTAGGTGTATCGTTGATTTCTCAGGGTTTTCTAGATATAAGATCATATCATCTGCAAACAATGACAGTTTTACTTCTTCTTTTCCAATTTGGATGCCTTTTATTTCTTTGTCTTGCCGGATTGCCCTGGCTAGCACTTCCAGCACAATGTTGAATAACAGTGGTGACAGCGGGCATCCTTGTCTTGTTCCTGATCTTAGAGGGAAGGCTTTCAGTCTCTCACCATTGAGTACTATGCTGGCTGTGGGTTTTTCATATATGCTCTTTATCATGTTGAGGAAGTTTCCTTCAATTCCTACCTTTTGAAGTGTTTTTATCAAAAAGGGATGTTGGATTTTGTCAAATGCTTTTTCAGCATCTATTGAGATGATCAATTGATTTTTCCCTTTCGAGTTTTTAATGTGTTGTAATACATTGATTGTTTTTCTTATGTTGAACCATCCTTGCATGCCTGGAATGAACCCCACTTGGTCATGGTGTATGATTTTTTAATGTGTCTTTGGATTCGATTTGCAAGTATTTTGTTGAGGATTTTTGCATATATATTCATTAGGGAGATTGGCCGGTAGTTTTCCTTTTTTGTAGCATCTTTGCCTGGTTTTGGTATTAGATTGATGTTAGCTTCATAAAATGAGTTAGGTAGTGTTCCATTTTTTTCAATGTTTTGAAAGAGTTTGAGTAAGATTGGTGTCAGTTCTTTCTGGAAAGTTTGGTAGAATTCCCCTGTGAAGCCATCTGGCCCTGGGCATTTATTTGTGGGAAGATTTTGATGACTGATTGGATCTCTTTGCTTGTGATGGGTTGGTTGAGGTCTTCTATTTCTTCTCTGGTCAGTCTAGGTTGTTCATATGTTTCCAGGAAATTGTCCATTTCTTCTACATTATCCAGTTTGTTGCCATACAGTTGTTCATAATATCCTCTTATAATTTTTTTTAATTTCTTCAGGATCTGCAGTTATGTCACCTTTTTCATTCATTATTTTGTTTATATGGGTCTTCTCTCTTTTTGATTTTGTCAGTCTAGCTAGGGGCTTGTCAATCTTGTTGATCTTCTCAAAGAACCAACTTTTGGTGGTATTTATCCTTTCTATTGTTTTTTTGTTCTCTATGTCATTTATTTCTGCTTTAATCCTTGTTATTTCTTTTCTTGTAATTGGTTTAGGATTGGTTTGCTGTTCATTTTCTAGCTTCTTCAGTTGATCCATTAGTTCTTTGATTTTGGCTCTTTCTTCCTTTTTAATATATGCGTTTAGTGCTATAAATTTCCCCCTTAGCACTGCTTTTGCTGCATCCCATAGGTTTTGGTATGTTGTGTTCTCATTTTCATTCGTCTCTATATATTTAGCAATTTCTCTTGCTATTTCTTCTTTAACCCACTGATTGTTTAGGAGTGTGTTGTTTAACCTCCAGGTATTTGTGAATTTTCTAAGTCTCTGATGGTTATTGACTTCTAATTGTATTCCATTGTGGTCAGAGAATGTGCTTTGAATAATTTCAATCTTTTTAAATTTATTGAGGCTTGTTTTATGTCCCAGCATATGATCTATTCTGGAGAAAGTTCCGTGAGCACTAGAAAAGTATGTGTATCCTGGTGATTTGGGATGTAATGTCCTGTAGATGTCTGTTAAATCTAATTCATTTATCAGATTGTTTAGGTTTTCAATTTCCTTATTGGTCTTCTGACTGGTTGATCTATCTATAGGAGAGAGTGATGTGTTGAAGTCTCCCACAATTATTGTGGAAACATCAATTGCTTCCTTTAGTTTTGCCAATGTTTCTCTCATGTATTTTGTGGCACCTTGATTGGGTGCATAGACATTTACGATTGTTATTTCTTCTTGCTGAATTGCCCCTTTTATTAGTATGTAGTGGCCTTCTTTGTCTCTCAAAACATCCCTGCATTTGAAGTCTATTTTATCTGAGATTAATATTGCTACACCTGCTTTCTTTTGGCTGTAGCTTGCATGAAATATTTTTTTCCATCCTTTCACTTTCAGTTTCTTTGTGTCCCTGTGTCTAAGATGAGTCTCTTGTATGCAACATATTGATGGTTCATTTTTTTGATCCATTCTGCGAATCTATATCTTTTAATTGGGGAGTTTAATCCATTTACATTCAACGTTAAAACCGTGAAGGCATTTCTTGAATCGGCCATCTTATCCTTTGGATTATGTTTGCCATATTTTTCCCTCTCTCTATTAATATCCTTTATTGTACCCATACCGAATCTCTTTAGTACTGAACCTTTCTCCAAGTCTCTCTGTCCTGTCTTTGTTTCTCTGTCTGTAGGGCTCCCTTTAGTATCTCCAGTAGGGCAGGTCTCTTGTTAGCAAATTATCTCAGCATTTCTTTGTCTGTGAAAAATTTAAGCTCTCCCTCAAATTTGAAGGAGAGCTTTGCTGGATAAAGTATTCTTGGCTGGAAATTCCTCTCACTCAGAATTTTAAATATATCGTGCCACTGCCTTCTTGCCTCCATGGTGGCTGCTGAGTAGTCACTACTTAGTCTTATGCTGTTTCCTTTGTATGTGGTGAATTGCTTTTCTCTTGCTGCTTTCAGAACTTGCTCCTTCTCTTCTGTGTTTGACAGTGTGATCAGTATATGTCTCGGAGTGGGTTTATTTGGATTTATTCTATTTGGAGTTCGCTGAGCATTTATGATTTGTGTATTTATGTTGTTTAGAAGATTTGGGAAGTTTTCCCCAACAATTTCTTTGAATACTCTTCCTAGACCTTTACCCTTTTCTTCCCCTTCTGGGACACCAATGAGTCTTATATTCGGACGTTTCATATTATCTATCATATCCCTGAGGTCCATTTCGAGTTTTTCAATTTTTTTCCCCATTCTTTCTTTTATGCTTTCATTTTCCATTCTGTCATCTTCCAGGTCACTGATTCGTTGTTCAACTTCCTCTAGTCTTGTACTATGAGTGTCCAGAATCTTTTTAATTTGGTCAACAGTTTCTTTAATTTCCATAAGATCATCCATTTTTTTATTTAGTCTTGCAATGTCTTCTTTATGCTCTTCTAGGGTCTTCTTGATTTCCTTCATATCCCGTACTATGGTCTCATTGTTCATCTTTAGTTCTTTGAGTAGCTGCTCTAGGTGTGTCTCTTCTGGTCTTTTGATTTGGGTGCTTGGGCTTGGGTTATCCATATCGTCTGGTTTTTTCATATGCTTTATAATTTTCTGTTGTTTTTGGCCTCGTGGTATTTGCTGAACTTGATAGGGTTCTTTTAGGGTTTGTAGACCAGTTGAAGTCCTTATCTCTAATTTATCAGATCTACAGCTTCGTGGAGTACACTTTCTCTAACTAACCAGCAGGTGGTGTCCACGAGCCACCTGTTCTCCACAAGCCAGATCTCCCCTGCTTAGCCTTTTTAGTGAGTGGGGGAGTGAGTCTTGTGGGGCCCAATTGGTGTACCAAGCTTGCGTGTGTAGTTGGTGTTGCCTGCCCTGTATGTGGGGTGTGTTTCTGGGCAGTCGGGGAGGGGGGGTGGCCCTAACAATCAAATCTCCCTGATGATCCTAGAGTTTTAAAGCTACTGCAATAGTCTAATCCTTCAGTTCAGTCCTGCCACAGTTTGTCTCTCCCACTGACCCACAAGTCTTTGGTATTGGCGTATGGCTCCTGAGACTTGCAAGTGGGCCCCTCTTCCAGGCTGTGCACCCCGGGTCCTCTGTTGAGGGATGACTGTGCTATGTCACAGGTGAGTGCCGTCCCCCCAGGGCAGTTCTGGGCTGCTGGGCTGTGTAGGGAGGCTCCCAGTCTGCTCAAATGATGGCTGAATGGGGCTCTGTTAATTCACACTGCTCCCCCTTCCCAGCTCTGGGACATTCAGCTGAGGTTGCAGGGAAGGCTAAAGTCCACGCCCAGTTTTGTGGTGTGTGCCTGTTATTTGAAGCACTTCCGTCACACTGGATTGTCTGGGGCAGCTCTGGGCTATGGGGCTGGCGATGGGCAGGAGTGTTTCCTGTCCACCAGGATGGTGGCTGTGAGCGGACACCCCCCTTTTCTTGGGAAGTTGTGTTGTTTAGTGAATTTTCTCAGCCACTGGATTATTGCCTTTTGTCTCAGAGCTCTCTTAGTTCTGCTCTTGACTTGACGTGCCCAAATTTCAATTCTTTGAAGCTTTCTGTATTGAGCTTGTTAGAGTAATTGTTTTAGAAAAAGCAAAAAGGATTAAAAAAAAAAAAAAAAAAAAAAAAAAACGGCCCTCCTCAGAGATCTAATGGGTTATTGAAATGCTAATAGACAAAGCAACCAGGGCCATTAAGGAAAGGTGCACAGGGCAGAGAGATCAGCCTTGCTTCGGGATTTGCATATGCGCCTCAAGGCCTGATCTCCGCCCTTCCCCTTTCTGTGTTCACCAGAACTCCAAAAATCCTCTGCTTTTATTTTGGAGTTTTTCGTGTTGTTTTTTTTCTATGCCTGTCTCCTCTCTGCTGGGCTGGCTGCTCTCAGAGTCTCTGGTGTCTGGTCTCAGTCTATCTATGGTTGGAGTTTGAATCAGTAGAATGAGTTTCCGATAAGAGCAGCCACTGCAATTCTCCCTTCTCCTTCCTGGAGCTGACAGCCCCTCCTCCCCCGGGACTGAGCCTGGCAGGGAGGGGCGCGGGTCCCCTGGCCGCAAAAACTTACAGATTTCGCTGATCTCAGCAGTTCCACGTTTTCATGAGTGTTGTATGAAGTATGCCCAAAGACAGATTGCTCTGTGGTGTCCAGTCCACGCAGTTCCTGGCTTTTTACCTACTCTCCTGGAGGAGTAACTAAAACATACAGCTCACCAGTCTGCCATCTTGCCCCGCCTCGATTGCTATCTTTAAAACCTAAATGAGCATCAGATTCACTGTTGGAGAAAAGTCAACCAGTTGAGTAAAAAATAAGCCCTGGAGATTCATCCTGGATTTAGAAGCAAGGGATAAAGAGATGGAAACAATGTAAAAAATATTTAAAGCGAGATAGGAGATATAATATATATGTAATAGAAAAAAGAGAAACAGAGTAGATGCAAGAAAAGCAATAATCAGGAAATAAAGAGGTTTTTAAAAAGCTTTCTGCAGCTGAACAAAGATTTAAACCTTCAGATTAAAAGGAATCAACAAGTCCTGGTAAAATTAAGTAAATGAGATCAACACCGGGAGATGTCCTGGTAACATACTTTGACTTTCAAATATTAAAAAACAAAAACAAATAAAAAACACACAACTACATATTCTACCATTAAAAAAAAAAAAAGTACATATCCCGAAAGGTAAAGCATCAGGGTTTCTCTAACACTAAATACCTGACGAAATAAAGAGTAATATTTAAATACCTTTGAGGAAATAAGATTGTAACTCCCAAATTTTATTACCTAGGAATTGGGAGGGGAATTTAAAAACTGTTACTTTCTAAAAAGATGGAAATATCACATGTCTATAAATGTTGTTAGCAAGTTCTAGCAAATATTCAAAGAATAAAATTTCATTCTGTTCATCCTGTGGTAAAGCACAGAAAAATAAACTGAAATCTCCTTTTATTTAAACAAGATTAGCATAAGCCTGATGCCAAAATCTGATGGAAATAGTGAAAGAATTGACAGAACAACTTCACATAAATATGGATTTAAAAATCAGAGTAAGATATTAAGTAAATTGATTTAGTAGCCTAATATGAGAATAATATGCCAAGATTAGGAGGGCTTTATTTCAGAATTGAAAGGATGTTTAATATTAGGAAATCTATTAATATAATATGTTGTAAAAGGCCAAAAGGTAAAAAAGGCATATGGTCATCCAGATAGATGCCCAAAAGGCATTTAATATAACCCAACACCTATTTCTGGTTTCAAAATGTTTTTAATGAAATTAGGAATGGAAGGATATTTTTTATAAAAAAAGAAAAGCTGACATTATACTCAATATTGAAGCAATAATGGGATTCCAATCAATGAGAAGAACAAGACAAAAATTCCTGATACAACCACTTTTGGTTTTGGGAAGTTTTTGTGGTATAATTAGATGAGAGAGAGAATTAAGAAGTATAAATACTAGAAAATAAAATGAAAATCATTTTTATATGCATATAAGATTTTTTTTTTTTAACCAAGAAAACCTCCAAAGTAAGGAAACTATTAGAGGTTAAAAATGAAGATAAAAATAAGAGAGTTTTGTTACATACTGGCAAAAAATGACTAGAAATTGTAATGGCAAAATCCCACTGACGAAATAAAGAGTAATATTTAGATACTTTTGAGGAAATAAGATTGTAACTCCCAAATTTTATTACCTAGGAATTGGGAGGGGAATTTAAAAACTGTTACTTTCTAAAAAGATGAAAATATCACATGTCTGTAAATGTTGTTAGCAAGTTCTAGCAAATATTCAAAGAATAAAATTTCTTTGTGGGATAGAACAAAATTACAAAATAACTTGGAGAACCTTAACAGGAAAAGAATAAGACCAATCTGAGAAAAATCATTGAACATTTTAGGTAATATTTTTAAAAGTCTAAATAAATAGACTTATGTTTAGTACTAGGAAAAATAAAAATAAGATACCAGTTCTTCTTAAATTTATACATCCTTGAAATTAATTCCAATAAAAACCCCAAACAAAATGACTCTAAAGTTCCTCTGGAAGAGCATTTTTTTGGGGGAAAAATAGTATAATGAGGGGGTATGAGCATTATCAGATATTGAAATACAGTTTGAAAATAAAATAATTAAAACAGTAGGACATTAGCACAATAGGCATAGATAGTTTAATAGAAGAGAATTAGCCAACTAGAAAACGATCCTAATCTTTTTGTAAGAATATCATATTTGATAAAGGTATTAGAGAGAAATCAAGCTTATATAGAAAGTGTGCTAAGCAACCAGCTATATAGGAAAAAAATTTTTATGTTAGGTTTCTGCTTCATACCTTATTATGAAATAAATTCCAGAAAGTTTAAATTTTTAAATATGAAGAGTGAAGCCATGGAAGACTTAGAAAAATATAGGTGAATATATATAGCATAGATCTAGGTAAGGACTTTTACTGCCTAATACGAAACTAGAAGCCAAAGGAGAGAACTGATTTTATACGCTAAAAATGTCTATGTCAAAATCATTATGTACAATACATGAAAACAAGTGATAAAATTCTGGTAACTTTTGTAATGAAAGTTACTGAACTGGCTTAAAGTAGGTGCAATAAATATTTTTGAATGCATGAATCAATACTGAAAATTGAAAGTGTTCTTAATAATGAAAAGACACTAAAGCACAAATGGAAAGTTAGACAAAGGACATAAATAGGGAATTCCCAAAAGAGATACAAATGCTCAACATACATATGAAAAATGCAATTTCAATAGTATAAAATAAATTGAATTAAAATGAGTCAATAGTTTTTTCACTAATTAAATTTGTAAAGATTAAAAATAATCATAATACTATACTTCCACAGAGTCACACTTTTACATACCAGAAATAATAATGTAAGCGGCATACTTGTTTGGGACATCAGTTTTGAAATATGCGTTAAAAATCTCCAAACATTTATATGCTTTGAATCAACCATTTCATTATGGGAATTTTATCCTAAGGGGAAAGAAAATCAGATGACTATAATTATTTATGAGGACATTCACTGAAGTATATTTAAAATTGTAACAAACAAACGAAAAACGGGAAAACCAATTCAATGCATGATTAACAAATCTGGTTTTGAAAAATTGTTGAATAAAGTGAGAAAATGCTCATAGTCTAGACTTGGGTAGGAAGGCAGGTTGAAAATACTATGTATGGTTGACAATCACACTAACATTTGTGGAGTGCATACTACGTGCCAAGCATTGTATTTAGTATTTTACATGAATTATCTCCCTTATGCTTCAGTGGGTGCAAGTACTAGTCTTAGACCCATATTATGGATAAGGAAGTTGAGGCCTAGGGATCTTAAATTTAAAGGTCTGTCTTTTTTCAGAATCCCCTTAGCCACTGTATTATAAACAGCCTTTAATTTTTTTAAACGCATCTATATTTTGTAGAAAGAGGCAAAACATCTTTAAAGTGTTACCAATGGCAGGACTAATTGGTAACTTTTATTCTTTCTTTTCTATACTTTTTATTATTTCTCCCAATTAGTATGTAATGGTATTATTCTTATCAAAGGGAAAACTGCAACAGATTTTAAAGCCCCCAAATTAACAGCATTCAAGCACAAACCACCACTCCCAGCAACCGCCCTTTACCCAATCCCTCACATTTCCTTTATTTATACTGTTCTTCAATGGGAATTCATCTCCATATGATGGCTCTGATACAATATAAGATATTAAATCATTAAAGAGCTATTGGACATACACATAAACCCTATACTGGCCATATATCATATTGGTTATACTAGTGGAATCAGGATGCCGGGTTCAAATCCTGACTTGGGCTAATCAGTTAATCTGGGGAAATTATTTTCTTAGTAAAATGGAGAGTAAAATAGAAGGTACTTACTTGGCTTGCTGTGAAAACTAAATGACTTAATATATATATAAAGCACAGAGCCTGGCTCTGTAAATACTCTGTAGTTATTAGCTATTGTTTTTATTACTGTGCTTATTAAGTTTTGAAAGTGAAAAGTTTTCAACAAACAATTCTTTCAGGCATATTTCTGGTTTACTCTGTTAAATGGAAATAATTTAGTGGAGCAGACCATTGCCTGAGCATTCTGCTCAATTATTATTTCACACCAGCATGATTTACCAGTCAGCTTGATAACTGAAGGATATGCAAACAATTGCAAATTCTGATTAATAAAGAAATTAATAAAGACTGGGGCTCAACCAAAGTGATTGTGGTTTCTGTTAAACTTTGGGAAGTTGAACCTCAGTCTCAGGTGTTTTTCTTGGAGAGGGCAAACTTTAAAGGTAACATTGTGAATTAATCATGCTCCCCATGTGTGAGCATCAATTTTTGAGCAACACCAAAGGGGACCATGTAAATGGAATATTTGATTGGTTGGAATAGCTCTAATAAATGCTTGACTTTTGCCAATGTGGTAATTTAGGAGTAAGTGGAAACTGCCAACAATGTCATTTTGCTTGATTGCCCCATAATTGCCTTTATGCCACTGATATCAAACTGTGCACAATTAGAGACTGTTAATTCTGATAACAAAAAATGCATTTAGTTTTTACACAGCTAAATAACATCTCACAGAAGCCACATTATTATGTCATAGAATAACGGCTTGATATGTAGATTAAAGTAATACCTACCCTTTCTGATTGTTGAGGTATTGTTCATAGACAGGGTTAAAGGATTTGTTTACTTATATTTCATGCAATATGTAAATGTAAAGCTGGGGTGCTAGGTGCTGTTAACAAATGTACTTAAGGATGCACTTAAAACATTGTACAGATCTTAGCAACAATAACACTTCATTTTAGTGTGCAGACAGTATTGAAATGTAGCACAATTTTTAAAAAAAACTTCAAACTTTAAAATGATAAATAAGACTTGAAGTTCAAGGTAACAAAAGGAAGTTAACAGAATAAAGGCTATTTTGAGTGTCTGTGATGCATTTATGACTCACCATGTGAAAATTTTATATAACTGGCTTATTCGAGAACAGTGACACCAGGAGTGCAGTGCTTATTGTCCCAACGTGTGGCTGTTTGGTAGCAAAACAAATTCTAAAGATTAGGAAGAATCCCCTCTCCCCACTCCCCACTCTCTTAGTGTAATTAGAATCCAGAAACGCCTAATGTTTTGATTAAATGGGACATTACTCAACTTCTTGGTGTGTCTACGTGCTCTTCTATAAAATGACATTCACCTTGGTTTGTATAGGGTTTGCTATGTGCCAGACACTTTTTTGATGCCTTACATACATTGACTTATTTAATCCTCATTAAACACCCTGAAAGATAAGTAAATTATTATTCCCATTTTAAAAAGATGAGGAGACAGGTAGAACGGATACGTGACTTGCTGAGGTTAAATGGCTAATAAGCAGCAGATGTGGATTTGAACTCAAGAAATCCAGTTTTCTAAAGGTGGGGACAAGAAAATCCCCATCACAAATTATTGAGATGATTTAAAAATGTCATGTGCAAACTCCTGGGACTCAACAGGTGTCTTATCAACTAGGTTTTGTTCCAATGCCACCCATAGCTCCACTCTACAAGTTTCTTATACATCTTGTGCAGAATAGCTTGATCTACTTTCTTTCTCATTCCAGTGGTCATGGGTGCTGTGATGTAAAGTACTGACCCTCAGGAGCCATTTTCCCTTCAGACATGGTATCCAGATATGCCTCTTCAGACTTTAAACATTACTCACTGTGTTATATCTTTGGCCAGTATCCCAGTTTTTAATTGCCTTTGTTAAGTCACGTTAAATCCTTCCTGACACTAGGTGCTGTAAATTCAAATACATCAGCTCAATTAATCTTCCAATATCCGTTTGGAGTAGCTACTATTACTCCCATTCCATGATCATTGGAATGGAGGTTCAGAGAGATTAGAAAGGCAGAGAGAGATTATGTAGGCAGCCTGTGTTAGAGCCAGGATTCAAATCCAGGCATGTCCATGACAGCTCCTCAACCTGCATCAGACTGTCTCTCCCAGAAAAAAAGAGGACACTGACAAGACTCCTCCATTCTCTGGCCAGTCGGGGAGGAGACAGAATCCTGAGGGATGGAGTAGGAGGCAGAACTCTGGAAGAAGGACGGGAAACCACCTCAGGCCTCGGGGTAGAGGTGCGGGAAGCAGGCTTGGGCTGGTGGCTCAGGAGCTTCAAGGAGCAGAAAGGTCTGGGAAGATTCCCGGACAGCCATAGCATGTGAATCAAAAAAGTTTTCCTATATAAGAGATGAAGCAACACAACAAGACCCCCTAGAGGGCATTTGGGAATTGGAAGAGGGTTCACCGTAAGATAACTGACAGGCACTACTGGCACTTAGTGGGCAGAGAATAGGAGATGTTTTACAATGCACAAGGCAGCCTCATGCAATGAAAAATTGTCCCGCATCTTGTGACTTACACATGTCTCAAATGTCCTGCTGGCCTTTTCATGTAAGAGAGAAGCCAGTTTATAATGATCTGAACCTAGAACAAATTTCTTTATGCAAATCAACACACTGTACTTTGGCAAGATTTAAACACATGAATATACTATTTTTGTTCTAATGACCACTCACCTTCTTGAACTTCTTTTGCAGAACATCTTCTGGTCTTTTACTTCTCTAAGATCTAAACTTTAAGTAGTGCAGTCTGCAGCACTTTCTAGGGTAATAATATCTGACATTTGTGTATTGAAATATGTATTTTCAAATGAAAAAAATACTTATTTCATTTCCTCTACATTAGAATTAGGGCTTTAAAAATTATGAATGGTGTAGGTTATATTATCTACGAATTTCATTTCAGGACAGTAAACGGGAAATTCTAAAATCATTGTTATTAAGATAGGTGGTTGTTCTGATAAGATGGAGAACCACTGATATATGTAAACATAACTAATTCTTTTTAATGGCTACATAGTATATTCACCAACTGCAATTTATTTAACATGTCCTCCTATTGCTGGACTTTTAGTTCAAAACCTGCTTATCCATTTTTATATCATTGCAGCAATGAATGTTGTATATACATATATCTTTGGGTATTTGTAAGATAAACTCCTAGTGCAATTACTCATTTAAAAATGTGTACTTTTTTCTAGATATTGACAAATTGCCTCCAAAAAGTTGCACGAATATCTCTTTTACCAACCGTTTTTTCTCAACACCAAGTCCAATCCTTCAAATCTCTGTTGATAAAATAGTTGCAAAATGGTATCTAACTTTTAATTTGCATTTCTTTAATTTTGAGGGTTCTTGAACAGCTTTTCACACCCGCCCCCCCGCCGTGAACTGCTTTCTAATATCTTCTGCAAACAGTCTCTTTTGAAGAAAAATTACTCTGCTAGTATCAGTTCTTTAAGGGTTAACAAGACACACCGAATGTCCTCAAGCCACCCCATGATTTAGTGAAGACAAGGCTAATCACAGGTCACTTCCACTAAGAAAGAGGAAGAAAGGAACAGGTTTGAGGGAGTGCACAGGAAGGGACATGACCCAGTCTTTGGGGCACAAGGAAAGACACCCCCAAGGAAATTACATCCAAGATGAGACCTGAGGTTTAGGTGGGACTTGGCTAGATGAAGGATGCTGGTGAATAAGGTAAGAATATTCCAAACTGGTGGAACTGCCATATGAATAATTTTGGAGGAAAGGATTCCCAGTATATTCATGGAACGTCAAGAAGTTGAGTTTGGCTAGAGGCCAGAGGGCAAGGGGAGAAGGGAAAAGATGAGGCTGAAAAGAAGAGCAAGGGTCAGATCCTTTGTATGGACTTTGTATGTAGGACCAAAGAGGTTGTATTTTATTTTGAAGACAATGGGAGCCACTGAAGAACTTTAGGCAGGGAAGTGATACCCTCAGATAAGCACTTTAGAAAGATTGGGTAACTCCAGAGTAGAGGAGAGAAGGGATTAGAAGAAGGCAAGACAGGAGTTGGGGGTTTAGTCAGCAGATTCTTGCAGTAATACAGGTGGGAGGTGAAGGTGGCCAGAACTGAGGTGGAGGTCACGCTGTAAAGCACTGGAGCTGTTTGGAAGGTGAGAGCATGCACAAGAAGACATTCATGTTACATGGATTAAGGGACTTGAGAAACCAGAGGATAAAGCACAAAACATGACAAAAGTACCAAAACCAAACAGCAAAGCCAGTCAAGTCAGGAAAGTGTTGTATATTTGGTAAGCCAAGGAAAACAAAGCAAGGAAGAGCACAGGAGCGTGTAATGACTGCAGTTCCCTCCAGGTCTCCAAATGAAGACCAGGTACCAGGTGCTATGCATAATTGGAACTCTTTAACTTTTTAATTTTTAAAAACTTTCATTTATTCAAAATAAAGAGTACAGAAAATAATACACTTAAACTCGTAACCTAGATTCGATGTATTATCAGTTGCCATACTTGTTTTAGATCTTTCTCTCTCTCTTTAGAAAATAAAACATTACAAATACTAATGATGCTTTACTCTTCCCATTCCTCCTGCCCCTCCCCCAAGGTAATCACTAAACTGTATATTGCATGCCCATGAATTAAAAAACACCTTTTAGACCTATGCATGTATTTGATAAACAACAAAGAATGTGTATTTTTAAATTTACATTAAAAATATACTATATGTATGGCAACTTTTTTCTCTAAATATTTCATTTCATGTTGATAAATGTAGATCTAGATCATTCATTTCTATCTACAGTGTAATATTCCATTGTTATGATTAAACAAGTTTATTCATTGCTCTATTTTATGGATGTTTTAAAAAATTCTTCATTACAAAGAATGCAACAATAAACATACTTGTACTTGTCTCCCTGTAGACATGTAGAATTGGGATTTTACACATCATGTTATGTCTAACTTTTCTATGGGTGAATGGCCAAGTGTATTTTAATATTTTTAAATTTGTCATAATTCAGGAAATTAATGCAGAGGGCCATAGAGGTACAAAGCCTATTGTATCTGCTTTATGAATGCTAGAATTGAAATTATATATACAGATTTGTTGAGCCAGTTTAACTTCTGAGAGTAAGAAATTCTAAAACGATTCTCATCATGAAATCATAGAATTTCAGTGCTGGCAAGGACCCCTCTATGGATATGAATGAAGCTGATCTGGTAAGGCAAATCAGACTAAAGGGTAAAGGATGATGTTGACTGTGTTTTAAAACTTCAACTTCTGTGTGAGACCAAAGAAAGAGATGTTTATTTGGTGCAACATTTATATTTTCTGTAGCACACCATCTAATTTAACTTGTATGGTCAGTTTATTCCAACACCATAATTGCTTGGTACCTTGAACAGGGAGTGAGATCTGCTTGGTTTGTACAGGTTAGTGTGATGCTCTGATACATCCCAGAGGTATGTAGGTAGAGAATAAAAAGTTTTTGAAAAGCCCCCTTGAGGGACTGGGGAAAATGTGGAAATATTAAACTTCCCCACCTGGGGAATTACTGATATTCTTGCAAGCATTGGGGACTACCAATTTAAAAGGCCAAGCCCTCAATCATGGGACTTGCCTTTATGAAACTTACTCCTGCAAAGGAGAAGCTACGCCTACTTATAATTATGCTTAAGAGTCACCCCCAGAGAACCTCTCTTGTTGCTCAGATGTGGACTCTTTCTTTAATCCATCTCTGCAGGTAAATTCACTGCTCTCCCCACTATGTGGGACTTGACTCCCAGAGGTGTAAATTTCCCTGGCAATGTGGAACATTACTCCCTGGGATGAGCCTGGCCCTGGCATCAGGGGATTGAGAAAGCCTTCTTGAACCAAAATGGGGAAGAGAAATGAAATGAAATAGAATTTCAGTGGCTGAGAGATTTCAAGTAGAGGTGAGAGGTCATTCTGGAGGTTATTTTTATGCATTATCCAGATATCCCTTTTTAGTTTTTAGTGTATTGGAATAGCTAGAAGGAAATACCTGAAACTGTTGAACTGTAATATGTAAACCAGTAGCCTTTATTCTTTTTTTTTTTAAATTCAGTTTTACTGAAATATATTCACATACCATACACTCATCCATGGTATACAATCAACTATTCACAGCACAATCAAATAGTTATGCATTCATCACCACAATCTATTTCTGAACATTTTCCTTACATCAGAAAGAATCAGAATAAGAATAAAAAATAAAAGTAAAAAAAGAACACCCAAACCATCCCCCCATCCCACCCTATTTGTCATTTAGTTTTTGTCCCCACTTTTCTACCCATCCATCCACACACTAGACAAAGGGAGTGTAATCCACAAGGCCTTCACAATCACACTGTCACCCCTTGTAATCTACATTATTATATAATCATCTTCAGGAGTCCAAACTACTGGGTTGGAGTTTGGTAGTTTCAGATATTTACTTCTAGCTATTCCAGTACATTAAAACCTAAGAGGTGTTATCTATATAGTGCATAAGAATGTCCACCAGAGTGACCTCTCGACTCCACTTGAAATCTCTCAGCCACTGAAAGTATTTTGTCTCATTTTGCATCCCCCTTTTGGTCAAGAAGACATTCTCAATCCCATGATGCCAGGTCCAGATTCATCCCAAGGAGTCATATCCTGTGTTGCCAGGGAGATTTACACCCCCGGGAGTTGGGTCCCACATAGAGGGGAGGGCAGTGAGTTCACCTGCTGAGGTGGCTCAGTTCGAGAGAGAGAGGGCCACATCTGAGCAACAAAGAGGCACTCAGGGGGAGACTCTTAGGCACAATTATATGCAAGTTTAGCCTCTCCTTTGCAGTAAGGAGCCCCACAAGGGCAAGTCCCACAATAGAGGGCTCGGTACATCAAACTGCCAGTCCCAATATTTGTGATAACATCAACAGCAGTCCAGGTGAGGAAGTCCAACACTTCTGCAGCTTTCCCCAGCTCCCTGGGAGGGGGGGAGGAGGGCTGTAAATACATTTTTTATTCTCTGCCCAAATTACTTTGGGATGTGTCACTATTTCACTCTAAGCTATACCAACCCACCTTATCTCACTTCCTATTCAAAGCTCCATGCAATCGTGGTGTTTGAACAAACTGACTGTAGAATTATACTGTTTAGAAAATATAGATCCTGCACCAAATAGACATCTCTTCCCTTGGTCTCACATGGAAGTTGAAGTTTTAAAACACAGTCAGTTTTGACCTTTACCCTTTGGCCCGGTTTGCCCTAGTCTTAACCAGATCTGCTTCAATCATATCACTAATTGAAGTCTGGGCTCTTTTTCAGCTTTTTTTTAACAGATGCTGTATGCACTAATACTGACATTCATATGTGCCGAGCTCTAGCTCCAAGTTTCAGGTATCTCAGAGATACACATTGTTCCAGAGACCAATCAGGTCATACACTAAGGGATCAGCATCTCAAAGTTTAGAAATAGGCATTACAATTCAGGAATAGAGTTGACTGCTGTAAGAGCTTATGATCTAGGGACTATTACAATAATCCAGTCCATGTTAGGCTATGTTCTAAGATTCAATTCTGAGTTTACACATTGTAGTTAGTCCATATTGGTGAGGCATTATAGTGCCTACCTTTATTTCTGGCATACTTCACTCAAATACTGTGTACAGGGTCCATTCACCTCGTTGTGTCTCACAGCTTCACTCCTTCTTGCAGTTGCTCAATATTCCATTGTATGCATACACCACAGTTCACCATTCTGTTCCTCAGTCTATGCACCCTTAGGTCACCTCCACCCATTGCAAATCATGATTGCTGCCTCCATGAACACCAGTTTGCAGATGTTCATTCATGTCTCTGCTCTCAGATCTTCAAATGACATACCCCATAATGAGGTTGCAGGACCTTATGGTCCCCACATACTTAACTTTTTGTGGAACCACCACACTGACCTTCAGAAAGGCTACACCATTCTATCTGCTCATCAATAGTAGATAGGTACATCCCTCTCACTATGTTTTCTCCAACACTTATACTCCTATATATATTTTTCCTAAAATTTGATAGAGCTATATTCACATACCATACATTCATCCACAGTGCACAATCAGTTGTTTATGGTATCATCATAAAGTTGTACATTTATCACCACAATCAGCACTTGAACAAGAAAAATTGTTTTTTTAGCAATAATAAAAAAGACGATAAAAAGGAAAATAACATGTCGTACAATACAATATAATTGAAAGGACAGAAAATAACACCACTACCAAGAATCCCATATTCGTCCCCTATATCCCTCTCTCATATACACTTAGCATTGGGTAGCCTTTATTCTTGAAGATGATTGTTTAACTATATAGTTTTATGGTGTGACTGTGTAATCATGAAAACCTTGTGACTGATACTCCCTTTATTCAGTGTATGGACAGATGAGTAAGAAAATAAAGACAACAAATAAATAAATAACAGGGGTTATAAGGGGTATAGGAAGTTTTGTATGTTCTTTTTTATTTTTATTTTTATTATTTTTTGGAGTAATGAAAATATTCAAAAATTGATTGTGGTGATGAGTGCACAACTATATGATACCATGAACCACTGATTGTACACTTTGGATGATTATCTGGTATGTGCATATATCTCAATAAAAATGCATGAGAAAAAGAACCCCCCTTTGGCAAGATTTCTCAATCCCAGCACTGTTGACATTTTAGCCTAGATAAGTCTTTATTGTGAAGGGCTGTCCTGTGAATTGTAGGACATTTAGGAACATCCTTGGCCTCTACCCATTAGAGGGTAGAGCTTTGTGTGATGTATTTAAGAAATCTTTGTTTACCTAAAGGTCATCAAGATATACTTCTAAGTTATTTTCTGGAAGCTTTAATCTTTTCTTATTTAGGTGTACAATCCACCTGGAACTGGTTTTGTGTATGGGATGAAATAGGGTCATGATTATATTTTTTCCTAAGGATATCCATACTGCCCAGGAACACTTACAGAAAAGGTCATCCTTTCCCCAGTACAATCTTTGTCATAATTAGGTGATACTGCATAGTACAGTATAAATCCTGAATGCTTGATTCTGTCCCTCAAACTTCAATCCTATTTTTGTCCTTCTGGGTTTAATTTTTGTACTAAGTGTCTGACTCAGCTTTCTCTAACAGATTGTGCCCTGCTAGCTCACTTTCCCTTCTGAACACCCTTGCTTCAGAATAGATTTATAATTTTGAATGCTGAGCACATAGTAGGCCTTCAATACATATTTTATACAAATTAATGCTTTCTTTCTTCAGTCTTACCCTCTTCTCTTTCCTGTTTTACTTTGATTATGGATCTGGAAAAACTAACTGAGCAATGCATAGACGTGCTAAATATTCTAGGTAGCAAACCAGCTGCCTTTGTTACATAAGCAAAGAAGAGAAAGCTGGCTGTTTTGGTGGTGTTTGCTTTCTTTGAGGCACTGAGCTTAGGAAGTGGGTAGGAGAGGCAGGATTAATTTCAAACCCTGCTGCTGGCAGGCTGTCACTCCCCCAACCTGCCAACTGCTACCTAGAGCAAGCATGAGCTGTTTCTGAACGTTGGAGGGGATTAGTCATCAGTTTTAAAGTCTTCATCCAATATTTAAGTTTATGCTAATACGTGTTAGCTAACAGGAAAATAAATAAACACACACATCTAAAACTGAATGCACCTCAAATGCAAGCAGTTATGACTTACAATATTCTGCCACCTCAACAGTAGTAGTCATAGTAATTGCAATGCTATAGCAATAAGAATAAGGGAAAGTGGCAGTGCCAAGAAAGGTTGCCTCCCTGCCAAGCCATCCCCAAAAAATATACAATTGCATGTCTGCTTACTACACAAGACAGTTTCAAGATAGTTCCTATATCACCACCACTCTTTTCCAATTAAATTGTATCTAAGCCTCTGTGCCAGTTTGGATGTATTATGTCCCCGCAAATGCCATGTTCTTTGATGTAATCTTGTGGGGCAGATGTATTAGTGTTGATTAGATTGTAATTCTTTAATTGAGTGTTTCCATGGAGACGCAACCCACCCACTGTAGGTGATAACTCTGATTAGATAATTTCCATGGAGGTGTGGCCCTGCCCATTCAGCATGGGCCTTGATTAGTTTATGGAGCACTAGATAAGCTCAGACAGAAGGAGCGAGCTTGCTACAGCCAAGAGGGACACTTTGAAGAACATAGAGGAGCTGAGAGAGGAGCTGCAGCTTACAGAGACATTTTGGAGATAGCCTTTGAAAGCAGACTTTTGCTCCAGAGAAGCTAAGAGAGGACACATGCCCCAAGAGCAACTAAGAGTGACATTTTGAGGAGCTGAAGCCTAGGGAGGAATATCCTGGGAGAAAGCCATTTTGAGACCAGAACTCTGGAGCGGATGCCAACCACATGCCTTCCCAGCTAACAGAGGTTTTCCAGGCGCCATTGGTCATCCTCCAGCGAAGGTACCCGATTGTTGATGACTTATCTTGGACACTTTATGGCCTTCAGACTATAACTGTGTAACCAAATAAACCCCCTTTATAAAAGTCAATCCATTTCTGGTACTTTGCATAATGACAGCATTGGCAAGTTGGAACAGCCTCTTTTATAACATAGACATTCTGAAACTCTCACTGATAGCAGTGATGCTCCTAACGTTAACACTAATGGCATTTACCATTTCTTTTGAAGAGTTGCAGGGTATTCTTCTAAGAATTTTACGTATATTACTTCATTTTACCCTCACAATGGTCCTATGCTGTAGGTACTATTATTATCCACTTTTTCTGGAATCACAAAGCTTATAAGTTGCAGAGTCAGAGTTCAAGCAAGGGCCTGCTAGACTTCAGGGCTGGCTCTCAGGCATGGTGTATGCTATAGCCATAGCGCATGACCTTAGCACGGCGCCCTTTGGGCAACTACACATCCTGAGCCTTCTTTGACCCATTCTGAAGGCATGCGCAAAAGTAGCTGCAGATGTGGTTGTTGGACAAACAGTGCTGAAACTTTCAGTCTTGCTCTCGTTGCTATTCAGAAGTCAATACTGCATAAAAATTCCAACTCACCTCCCTGGGACACAGAATTTCTTGTATTATTTTCAATAGAGGCTTCTAGATAAGCTGTGTTCATAATAACATTTGCTCAATGGTAAAAAAATTAATTTCCCATTTGGAGAACTGTGACAGATCTGACTGTTTGGATTCAGGTATATTCTTTGAGGGTCATAAAAGTTGTGTTTTCATTGCTGGTTCAAAAAAAGTTGAAACTTACTTAAATGTGGGCTTGGAATTTTTTTTTCCCCCTGATCATTTGACTGCATCATTTGACTGCTATGTTCTCTGGAGCAAAGTGCCAGATTAAATGACCTTACAGTGTCCTTTCGGCGTATGATTTTAGGATTCAGTGACAACTGTTTGAAGACTTTGCCAAATCAGCAGAGAAAGTTACAGTCCTTTCTGGGTGTCTGGCTACTCTTGCCTGCTTTGGCCCCTGGCACCACCCTTCTTCTGCCCTGTGTTAGTTTCCTGGAGCTTCTGTAACAAGTGACCCCAAACTGGGTGGCTAAAAACAACAGAAACTTACTCTCTCACCGTTGTGGAGACTATAACTCTGAAATCAAGGTGTAGGCAGAGGTGTGTTCTCTCAGAAGATTCAAGGGAAGAATCCTTCTTGCCTCTTCCAGCAGTCTTTGGCTTTCCTTGTCTTATGGCTGCACTACCCCAATCTCTGTCTCTGACTTCACATGGACTTCTTCCCCATCAGTGTGTCTGTGTTTCCTCTCCTTTACTTATAAGGACAACAGCCCTTGGCTTTAGTGCACACCGTAATCCAATATGACCCCATCTTGATTTAATTATGTCTACAATGAACCTATTCTGAATAAGGTCACATTTTGAGATACTGGGGGTTGGGACATATCTCTTAGGGGGACACAGTTCAACTCACTACACACCCCTGCTCTCTCTTAAGCAAAAATTCATTGATCTATTTTGATTTAAATGTCAGCATGTGCTGTAACCTACATACAGCTCAGTGTCCATCACCGCTGAGCCTTCCTTTGGCTACACTTTGTGAACCCTCTCCCTGACTTTCTACGGTAACATTTCCAAACCTGATGTTTGGGGTCCTCAAGTTCTATAAGATTCATTTAATTTGGGATTTTATTTTCATGAAAATCTAAAACTCTTTTTTTAACCAGATTGTGAGGACCCAAGGCCCAGGGCCCCACCCCCTCCTCCATTATGAGATACATGCAGCTGTCTACATGGCCAGGCAACAACCCCCCACCCCCAAAAGGAGGGAAAGCATTAAAACTTCCCTCCCCTAATTACTCTTAATAATCAAATGTTGGAAGTCCTTGCCGTAACCAAATCTCAGGAGATCCTGTTGTAACCAAACCTTGCAACACCTTGTTGTAACTAAATCTTGTGAGAAACTCCATTGTCACCAACCTTTAGAAGGCCTCCCCCTTGGCACTCCTTTTCCTCTCTCGGTGGAATGACAGAAGACTGACTTCACTCTCCCAGCCTGCCACTGTCAGGAAAAAATTATCTCCTGTTTTGTAAGTCCCTAATTAAACTCATGGGTAACTCCATGCCAGACGTGTTCCTTGGTCTTGGGGCTAACCTGAGTTGGAAAACAGATAAAAATCCAAAACTTGTCTTTGGCAAAGATAATTCATGATTAAGAGTCATTTTCATAAGACTTGAGGTTCATGTATCAGTGTTCCTAGAATTTGAATCCTTGGAACCCTGACAACCCACAGGTATATTCCTAGAGGGTCACAAAAGGAGCTGGGTTGAGTTTTCTTTTAGAGAACTGCTGTAAGATCTCTCCTTGTCTCCCATGGCACCAGCTCCCTGCCCTGACACAGGCCTCCCTGCTCATCCCACCCCTCTTCTTTTGTCCCCTTTCTCTTGTAGCCATCATCCTTCTCCCCCTGCATTTCTCATTTTCTGAATCCTTTTCCATTCCATATTCCCTTGTCACTTTCTGAGCCTGCTTTTCCTTCTCTTTTCTCTACTGCTTGACCCTTCTTCTGAGCTCCTGACATGTCTATTTCTGCTTCTGGCTTTAAGATTATTATTTGGCTGCAAATGGGAGAGCAGAGAAAGTCAGCCTGACCCAACAAGTCATCTGAGTAATACAACATATTTAAAGAAATAAAATTTTCTTTTGTTAATGCTGCATTGTAGAGGGAGGGGAGAGAGCCCTATGAGTTAGTAGATCTTAAGAAAAAAGAAAGGCATAAAATGAGCAGATAATTGACCATGAAAATCATTGCCAAAGGTTTTCCTTCAAAAGGGAGCCTGTATTTCTACATTTATACTATTTATTTGCTTAGTAAAACTTTTATTTTTCATTTAGATGTGTGAGTCATCTTATCAAAAGCTTCTGCTTCCCATTTGTGCTGGTTTGAATGTATTATGTCCCCCAAATATTTCCTTTGATGTAATCTTGTGTGGGCAGACTTATCAGTATTGATTAGATTGTAATTCTTTGAGTGTTTCTGTGGAGATGCGCTCCACCCAACTGTGGGTGATGACTCTGATTGGATAATTTCCATGAAGGTGTTACCCACCCATTCAGGGTGGGCTAAATTACATCACTGGAACCATATAAATGAGCTGACAAAGAGAAGGAACTCAGCGCAGCTGAGAGGGACGTTTTGAAGAGGAGCTACAGCCAAGAGGGACACTTTGAAGAATGCACAGAAGCTGAGAGAGTAGCTGCAGATAAGAGACAGTTAGAGGACAGCCATTGAAAACAGACTTTTGCTCCAGAGAAGAGAAGAGAGGAAAAATGCCCCAAGAGCAACTAAGAGTGACATTTTTGAGTAACTGCAGCCTAGAGAGGAACTTCCTGGGAGATAGCCATTTTGAAACCAGAACTTGGAGCAGACATTAGCCACTTGCTTTCCCAGCTAACAGAGGTTTTCTGGATGCCATTGGCCATCCTCCAGTGAAGGTACCCGATTGTCAGTGTGTCACCTTGGACACTTTATGGCCTTAAGACTATAACTTTGTAACCAAATAAACCCCCTTTATAAAAGCCAATCCATTTTTGGTGTTTTGCTTTCCAGCAGCATTAGCAAACTAGAACACCATTGCTAGGGGAATTCAAAATTCATTTGCTTTCCCACACATCTCTCGCTAAGATGGAACTTCCAAACTGCTCTAAGTATCTCTAGGGTTGCTCCCTACCACCTCCAGCAAACTCACAGACAAGAACCACACACTAATTCCCCCTGAGAAGTATAGAATAAATAAGACCCTTGATTGTGTCTGTAAATTCTCCTTCCTTTGATTATTTGTAAACAATGTATAATTTGTATCATGCAGTTGAGCATTTGTTATTTCCTAGCTTTCATAATCTTTAGTTTCTTCCTCTGTATGCATCATGGATATTTATGTGTCCTGAACCAGACGAAATAATTTTGCATCTTTGGTTGGTTGTAGGTGTTTAAAGAGTGATTTTTGCCTTGGACTCTCCCCTGAGGCTAGATAAAAAACTTCAGCGATCATAAGAACTGAAAAGATGATGGTGTCCCAAGCTGTTCCGGTTTGCTAAGATTGCCATTATGCAAAATACCAGAAATGCATTGGCTTTTATAAAGGGAGTTTATTTGGTTACACAGTTACAGTCTTAAGGCTATAAAGTGTCCAAGATAAGGCATTGACAATCAGGTACCTTCAATGAAGGATGGCCATTGGCACCCAGAAAACCTCTGTTAGTTGGGAAGGCCACATGGTTGGCGTCTACTTGCTCCCAGGTTGCGTTTCAAAATGGCGTTCTCCAAAATGTTGCTCTTGGGGCATTCTGTCCTCTCTTGGCTGCAGCTCCTCTTCAAAATGTCATTGTCAGTTGCTCTCCAAAATGTCACTCACAGCTGCCTGCATTTGGGCTCTTTTTAAAATACTCCAGTGATCCAATAAAGACCCACCCTGAAAGGGTGGGGCAGCACCTCCATAGAAATAATCCAATGAAAGAACTCGCCCACAGTTGATTGAGTAACATCTCCATGGGAACACTCAATCAAAGATTCCAAACTAATCAACACTAATATGTCTGCCCCACAAAATTACATCAAAGAATATGGCTTTTGGCAGGACATAATACATCAAAACTAGCACACAAGCCTTCATGTTAAACAAAATAGACTGAGCACTGTAGTTTTTCTCTATCCCTTCCCTAACCCGATTAAAGTAACAGTAAAAGAATAAATGAAAAACTACAAAGACAAAAAGAGTGGAAGGAAGTAGATGAGAAACAGCACATAAGAGAATACAATTTTGGAACATGGAAAGCAAATGGGCAAATGTAAACAGCAAGCCAAAGAGTGACTCTATAGGAGAAACCAGTAAGAAGAATGCCATTTTTTATAACAGGACCCTAGAAAGTTTCAGGAATTGGAGACACTAGATATCTCTAAAGGCAAAATTATAGAACAGAACCCAAAACACTAAAATTTGTTAAAAGTCTTTAGAAGGTCAGGTAGATTTCCAGATTCCATTACTAAGCTAATTCAGCCCATGGTAGAAGACTGGAGGTTTGTATTTATTTATATTTATTATTAGAAAGTTTCATCAAATGTCAGGTGGAGGGATACCAGGCACAGATGAGCACAGTGGCATGGCCTGAACTAAAATCAAAGTTGGGGGATTAAGTGAAAGTCCATAAACTGAATGGGTTGCCCCCCCCCCCACCACCACCACCAATCCTCTGCTTGTCTTCAAAAACAAGTGAGCCTCTCAGGTAGGAGATTGGAGGAGTTACATTTGGGGAAACTTGCCAGATTAAAAAAAGAAAATGAAACAAAAAAAAAATACAGATACTGACATTTGGGGATCCCCCAAGAAAAGCAAGGCCTCCACTCAATCAAGTGTAGTGAAGCCCTCCTGTTGATAAGTCCGGCTCACTCATATGAAGTTTCCAGTTGGCAGTTTAATCCTAGCTATTGGTCATTAATGGATAGTCAAGGGCCACCTGACATTTGATGAAACTTTCCAATAATAAATACAAAGAAATTCAAAGCTAAAACTAACAAACTGGAAAAGGAAGTAGTGTAAATGTAGGATGAACTATTAAAAAAATTGTGATTATGATTCCAGAAAGATTAGAGAAGATAATTCATTCAAGAAATAAGAACAAGAGGCTGTAAAAAAGAAAGAAAGAAAAAAGGTAAAGAACATTAATAGAGAACAAAAATATATTTGGAACTTAAGGTTTAGGAAGAAAGATTTAAACTCCAATGAAGGAGTTGAGAAATAAAGATGAGGATATTTCCAGAAAGAACAAAAGATACAAAAAGGACACACAATTTTCAATTGATAGAACTGTGGAACCAGAGAACAAGAAAATGGAATGGAGAAAATTATCAAAGTAATTTCCTGGAACTGAGAGACATTTTTTTCCAAATTGAAAGGGTCCACTCAGTGCCCAGAATAATGAAGATGCTCTTCAGATGGAGAAGAGACCAAGTTCTTCCAGAGATATAAAAAACACAACACATACAAAAGACTAACAACTAGAAAGATACCAAATTTCTTAACAGAAACTCTAGTGGCTAAACTTTCTTAAAAATTTTTATACTCAAAGAAACTGTTATTCAAGTATAAGGAGAGCTAAAAAAAAAAGACGTGTTCAGACTTTCAGGGTCTACAAATTTTACCTCCTATATGCCATTCCTCAGGCAACTACTGAGAGATAGGTGCTTTATCAAAATGAGTGAGAAAAGTAGAGGGTAGAGGGCATTCCCCTTGATAATGTCCCTGGAAATTCCAGGAAAAAAAGTAGCATAGCTGGCATAGAGAGCAACATGTCCAGGCTGGAAAGGGATAATAGGGGAAGGCTCCAAGAACAATGCCTCCAAGAAAAATTGGAACTGGCAGATTATTTGTTTTGTTTCCACAGGTTTGATCACATGGAAAATTGAATTGAGAGGCATTTTACAGAGGTCTGAAGGCAGCCGAAACACTTGGAGATCCAAACCCAAATGAAAAAAAAAGGGCAATTAATTCTAGGAGAAAATTACTAAAAAAGGAAATAGGACCATAATACAATGTTTGACTCCTCAGTAAACAGTATTTATTGTACCATAAAAATGAAAGAATTAAATATGAGTTTAACTAAAAATATGGTTTACAAACCACTCATACAGAGTGGATGGGGAGGTAAAATGCATGTGTGTGATTGTTGAGGTAAGAGTTAAATCCTTGAAGGAAGTCAACATATTCTAAGAGAAACACAAAAATAGCACCATAAGTAGTATTTTTAAAAATAAATATGAAGGCAGATACCAGAATAAATGTCTATAGGAATTGAAAATTATTATTTTGGGGGAGTTGGAAATAGAAGTGAGGGAAGTTGGTTATGGAACTACTCTTTCATTATGAGCTCTTGAGTGCCATTTGAATTTTTAAATTATGTACATATGTAATTTGATAGGTTAAAACTAAATTTAAAATATTATGGTAATACCTAAATATATAACTCTAAATGAAAAAGTACTACTCTATGAAACTTAATAGATACAAAATTTACATGAATATTGAAATTATAATAGCTTCGGGTGGGTGTGGGTATACATGTATGTGTAGCAGAAGCAGGGTTCCCCGAGTATTGGGAGGTAATTCTCCACAGTTCTCTCATGTTTCTGCATACCTTCTATGAGCTTTCGTTCTAGACTATCTATTCAAGGCAAACAGGCTTAGAAGATAGAGCTAGTGTCTTCTTCCAGGGCAGAAGGCAGGTGTATTTCCTGATCAGTATAAATATGTCTCCCTCTAGGGCAAAGGATGAGTAGATTTGCTAGAAGCCGTGTTTAAAAGACTGAGGTTTCCTAAGCTCAGGTTTCCTCAGCTGGGATGCAAACCCAGTGTATGTTCCACAATGCCCTGTGGGATCTGGAGGGCAATTAAAACTGATTTGAACATGAAGTTCATGCTGGCTGATGTGCCAAGAGTAATAACATTCTTTGTCCCTGCCCCGGGAGTCTCATGTCTTCTGCTGGCATCTGTGAACCTGTGACAGGTTAACTCACTAGCTTGCAAATAGGTTAAAATCTCAGATCCTTCACTGTTTTTGACACTAGGAAGCAGACTCTGAAGAAGATGATCTGCATGAACAAACTCCAATGGGAAATGCTCCTGAGATCAACAACATAGTGGGAATGGAAGGAAGATGGTTGGGCAGAGGGAGAAGTTGGTGAATTGTGATGGGGTCACAATAAAAGCCTCAGTCAATGCCATTGGGGGTTCAGAAGATAGGATGGCCTTTAAGAGTTTTCCACAGTTGGGGTGAGGAGCTTGTGCCTTTATACCACTTACAAGGACAAGTCTTTGGATTAAAGCTGTTCCTCTGAAGGCAGCTTGACCTTGCAAGAGGCAGCCCTATTTAGCGGAGTCTGGGAGAATGGGCTCAGCTGAGAGCACTCAACTGACATCACTCCCAGGAGCTAATGGATTGAGTGCTTTAATCTGGAGGGAGTCCACAGTCTACCCCTTGCACCACAGAGATCCACTTGCTTTTATAATAGGTCCCAGTGCAGCTCAAGGCCACAGGTTTCTCCTTATTTCTCTCCTAAATACCCATTCTATTTTCCCCTCACTTTGGCCAGCACCTATGCTGGCTTAGGTGGTCTATCTTGTGGAGAGACCTAGATCCTCATTCCTGAGGTATCTGAGCCTCTGATCACCATGCCCTTCTCAGGCTGTGACTTGAACTGTGACTTGTCCATTTACCAACAACACTGGGTAAGGGAGAACCAAGAGACACTCAAGTTTATGGATGTCAAATATATTTCTTCCCTGTTCTGACCATTTAGGAACAGCCTTAACTCCTCCTGATTAAAAGGGTAAATTACCCCTGCCAGGATGGTGGCTCCTTCTTTTGATGCTGGTTTCTTGGCACAAGAAACCCCAAAATAATAGGCTCACTACAAAAATCCTCAAACCCCTCCCCCCCATTTAATCTCCAACTCCTGATCCCTTTATACACTCACTGTAAGAGAAGATCTTGGGTGTCATCTAACCAGTTTTTAGACGTCTATTTTGAAATACCAGTGTGGGGTCTAGCTTTGGAAGATAGTATCTATTGTCTTCATGTTGAAGTAAAAATTGAGACAGCAAGGCTTTATTTTATTTTTTCATTACCCAAATATGGGATTATGTCAATTCTCTACTTAAAAGAATTCAATTGTTTGTTTGTTTTATAAATTAAGAATAAGTTGTGTTTGGCTATAGAAAAATTTAAAAAATAACATTTCTGTTCAACTAGTCCATTGTGTAAAATTTTAAAGTGTCGCAAGAGGCTTATTAAGCACTCAAAAGAATTAATGCTGCACTTTGGTGCACCTCAGTCCAGTGGTAGCGATGATTTGGAGACTCAAATAATAAGATTACACTGTGAGCATGGTTTATCTGAAACTGAGATCACAACCTCTTTGCTCTTTTTTCCTTTTAATTCAGTTGCTTTTTATTGCACTTGAAATAAAATCTAAACTCTTTACCATGCACTTCAGTGGACTGGCATCTGCCCACTTATCCAACCTCATTTCATGGCACTTCCTTCATCACTCACTCCATTTTGGCCACATGGTCCTTTTTCATTTCTTCAAATAAGCATATTTCCTTCTTCCCTCTGGGTACTTGCATCTGCTGCTTCTTGGCCTGGAAGGCTTGTCCGTTAGCTCTCACATGTCTACCTCATTCTCATCATTCTGGTCTCAGAGTAAATGTTGCATCTTCCGAGAGTCTTTCTCTGTGTATTTTATCTAAAATGGGTCACCCGCCTGTCTTGTTTTTCTCTATTATGGCAACCAATAGGCGGGCTTCATAGGACTTAATGGAATTTATAATTATTTATTATCTGACTCCACGGGAGTGGGGAATACTTTTTCTTTATGTGACTCACAGAATCTTTCATATTACTCTCAGACAGTAGGCACTGCATAAACATACAATGAATAAATGAATGACTCCAAAATATCATAAAGTTAGAGGATGTAAAATAGAAAGAAAGCTTGAAGCTTGTCTGAGGTTCCTACTCTAGAGAGAAACACAGATTTGATTCAATTGATTTGGATTAGACAGAAGCTAATCCACTGTTTTTTTAAGCTTCACTGGTGATTCTGGTGCATAGTCACTCTTGAGTATGACTAATCCATTTCAATCCCCCCAATTTTGAGGAAGGAAAGACCTAGAAAGTTTAGGGACTTGGCCAAGATCACACAATGAAGGGATCGCAGATTTAGTGTGTAAACTTAAAAACGGCTTCCCATCCTTTTTCCAGTGCATTATATTTAAAGATAGCCACATTTTCTTGGCTAATGTTAAAATTATGCACAATTTAGACTTTAAGTTATGTACGATAATGAAGTCAGCACTCCAGGAGTACACTACCATTCCTTTCATTTACCTAGGTCAGTGTTCAGCAAAGCAGATATACTTGTTCGGAGGAGGAGTGAGAGTGAGTGAGTGCTCGTGGGAAAAGACTAGCCCTTGCTAGTATATGGGAATAGCTTTGATACCTTCAAAGCTGATTCTTAATGACATAAAATCCCAGATGCCTGTACTCCTTATTTCTTCCACCACTATTAAGAGAAAGGAAAAAGCGCAACATAAGTTGAAGGCAGGATCACCATTCTCAGATGCCACCAGGTCTATCTCCTGCTTAGAGTCACTGTGGATGTAAATGGACATCACATAGAAGATGAGTGCAAGGAGGGTGTATATGCAGTTCTATGAATCAGGGGTCTACAGAGTCCTTCACCTCTTTGTTTAGCCACCCATTATAAGGCACCTGTGAGGTCTAATAAAGTGAGCACCGGGATTTCCCCAAATTAAACTGCTACAGCTACTCATTTCTTGGACTTTGAGGCCAGCTCACTACTTGGGTGGGACAGGCCTGTCATTGAATTGGGTAAGAGCTTCTCTGTGTCAGTATGAGGCCAAGCCACTCAATGACTGCCTCCTAACTCTTGTGTTAAGAAAGCCTTCCCCTACCACTTTGTTTCAGCCATGTGCTGTGATTAGAGTCAAGATGTTACTGAAACATTACTTCCTCTTCTGAGAAACATTGCTGTGTTGATAAGGGGAGAGAAACCCTACTTGGTTTTTCTTTCTTGTTCTTATACACACCATGTAATAGTTTCTGTACTTATGCCAACCTTAATTTAAGGTTGTTCTGAGATACAAATCAGCAGTTGGTGTTGATTGTGATAGAAACTAGGGACTCTGAGACATCAGATCAGAGCTCTAGGTTTAGCTTTGCCTGTGATGGAGAAACCCAGAGGTAGCTGGGACCTGAGGTCTCCTAATCCATGGTGAGCTGCTTTTCTCTACTATTTTAGATTTCAAAAGGAATCTGCAGTGTAGTACAATCTTCAGGCAAATGTCCACACATTATTACTAATGCAAGGACACCTGTATAATATATAAAATATTTCATGGAACTGTGCAACACAGTGAATTCTAAGTTAAACCTTGGACTATAATACAATTATAAAAATGTGCTTTCATCAATTGTAACAAATGTATGCCACTAATGCAGGATCTTAATAATAGGGTGGTATATGGGATTTTTGTATTTTTGCATGATTATTCTGTTAACCCTCAACTTCTCTAACAAAAAAAGTTCACTCACATTTCTAGGTTTATTTCAGGAAAAGGTTTAATTATCATCATTTTTTCTATCCAAGAACACTGACGCAAAATCAGTAACCTAGATCCAAGGCTCCACCCGGATCAAGATGACAGAGTGAGAAGTTTCAGGGCCCTGTCTCCTTATAAAAACTTTGAACAACCAGTAAGAACTGGCAGAAACATCTTTCTCAAAGCTCCAGAAAACAGTTAAAGGACTGACTGCAGTAACAAGGCAAGTGCTGAATCAAGAAAAAGGCTACTTAAAAGTGGTATGATCTCATGTTGTCCTGGCTGGCCCCTCCCGCCCTCCTCACTGGCTTGGCATGGAGCTGGCTCACACCCCTGTGCAGATCCCTGGTTCCAAAATCAGAAGGAGCAGAGTAGTCCTTATGCATATATTGGGAATATGTATGTCTGGACCAGTCTGTCTGGCCTGACACACTTGCCATCCCAGAACTTGCCCTGTGTGTAGAAGGTGCCATAATGAGCTCTGCTACATAATACCATGGGAAAGCAAGTGAAATTGTGCTTCCTGGGGCAAGGGATTGCTGGCTGTAAGACATACAGTGCAGTGTCCAGGAGGAAATTGTTTCCTAGGGAAAAAGGAACATTTCCTATCTGTGTGAACAGTGGAATTCCTAGGGCCACGCACACTTGTCCAAGACAAGAGTCGTGCACAGGAAGGATCAGGGAGTTCCCTCTGCTTTGGCCTGGAGCTATTCTTTAAACTCTTTGTATGAATAAGCTTTGAAAGAGAGCACTTGCACAGGTCAATCTGCAAAGACTGGGAAAGGTGTTATATTTTTTCCTTTTTTTTTTTTTTTTTTTGTTCTATCAAAAAAGGAAAGCTCTGTCATTAACACTAGCTGATAAGACCTTAAGGAACAGATGCTTCAGAATCCAAAATCCAGTGATAGCACATTAAAATATCAAAATGTCCAGGTTTAAACAAAAGATTACAAAACATACAAAGAAACAGGAAGTGATGGCCCATGCGAAGGAGAAGGTTAAAGCATGAGATACCATCAATGAGGGGGATCAGACCTGGATATTCCACACAAAGATTTTTTTTAAATGGTCCTAAATATGCCCAAAGAGCTAAAGGAAAACATGGGTAAAGAACTAAACAAAAATTAGGAAAATAAATAAATGTGCACACAGAGAATATCAATAGAGAGATGGAAATTGTGGAAAGGAACCAAGCATAGCTGAATACTACAGTAACAGAAGTAAAAAAATTCTCTAGAGGGGTTCAACAGATTGGAACTAGCAGAAGAAAGAATCAGTGAACCTGAAGATAAGACAACTGACATCATCCAGTCTAAGGAGCTGAAAGAAGAAAGAATGCAGAAAAGTGAACAAAGCCTGAGGAATCTCTGGTACACCATCAAGCATAACAATTTATGCACAAGCTGAGGTACTTCATCATCACTAGACTGGCCTTACAAGAAATACTAAATAAGGAGTTCTGTGAATTCAAAGGAAAGGGCACTGGACAACTGACTGAAGCCACGTGAAGAAATAAAGATCTCTGGTACAGATAATGACATGGCTAAATATAAATGCCTGTACTATTGTGTTTTTGGTTTGAAACTCCACTTTCTACTTCCTACAGGATCTAAAAGGCAAATGCTTAAAATGTAACGAGGAATCAGTGGTTTTGGACTCATAATGTATAAACATTTAATTTGTGACAAGAAGTACAAAAGGTGGAGAGAAGAGGAGGTACAGGAACATGGTTTGTGTATGCTATTGAAATTAAATTGGTATCAAAGCAAACAAAATTGCTACAGATTTAGGATATTAAATTTAAGCTCCATGGTAACCACAAAGAAAATATGAGAAAACATGCAAACTCATAGAGAAAGAAGGTAGAGTACAGATTATGTGGGAGTTCTCTGTATGGGGTTTGTATTATTTTTGCAACAGTCTTGTAGGTTTGAAATTATTTAAAAATAAAATTAAAAACCTTCCCCTCCAAGATCAATAACTTTAAGCATCATTACATGTTTATGAGTTTTGAGTTTAAAATAATGGACTCAGAGTCAGTGCTTTGAATTTTATCTTTTATCGTCATTTTTAAACATCTTTGTTTCCTATAACATAATTTTGATGTCAAGGTTTTTTGCATCATTTCTGGTGAATAATCCATTAGCTGGAAACTTGAGTTAGAATAGATGGCATGAAATAGAAATGTTACCTCTGCAATTTAAAAGCTATTGTTTTTTTTATTCCACAAGTTTATTTTTGAGGTTTCATCCCTGCAATCTCAGACAATGAAAATGCGTTTGTGACTTGGGAAAGAATTGTGCCGCTGACTAGCATAATTGAATTGTAGAATAAATTTCCTTCTCCCTGTTTGTCTCTATTAAGGCCATGTCTAGACTGTGAGCAAGCATCACTGATTTCATGATGCAGGATGCCAGGAGGGAACTTTAACTTATTCACAGGCCCAGTCTGGCTTGGGTACCTTAGTCCATTAGGAATAATTGTGGGCCAGACCAGTCCTGATCTCCATAATGTAACTTGATCATCTGTTTCCTATTACTTTACCTGCTTTCCAGGTTCCTAAACTTTGGCCTCCACTCCCAAATCAGGGATCATTTACCTGCCCTTCAAAGTATTTGGCATTTTTTGTTCAGATTCGTTGGACTTAATTTCGGACTTGCCTGAAAACTCCAACCCTTACCTCAGAGGCGAATGGATCCATTTCTTCTCTGATATTGAGTATCTTTGCATGCCTCAGTTCTGGTCATACTGTTTCATCACATACGAGTCACTATCTTATATTTGGTCCTATTAGTGGGAAGATTTATAAAAGGGGATATGCAGGTAGAATAGTTGTGAGCTATCCTGAGTATACATATTAAAGGGAAGATGTCTATAATTAGTGACTATTTTAAAGCTTCTCTGTAATTTGTCTTCCCTTCCTTTTATTCCATCCAAATAATGTTGTTATTGTTCTTCAGTATGCTGGTTTTAGTTGAGAAGTAAAATCTACATTTAACCTGGGACATATTATAGGCTCCTTTTGTGATTTAGGTAGAGTTAGACAGTCAGATGTATAATTATTTTCTTTTCCCCTGAAATTAGTTGAAAAAACACTTGAACTTTGCTAATAGCTGGGAGATGAATTTTCTTAGGGAGGGAATTGTGTTGGGAAAATATCTAGACAAGCACTTGGGATGGAAGGTGAGACACAAGGCATTGGTGTTGGCTGGTGACAGCATATCAGGGAAGAGAGCAGATCTTCCCTACATTTGTTGTTTTCATGAAAGAAGTGATGAAGAAGAAAAGGATGGAAGGATTAGGGCCTGTTCTAATAGAAGAAGGTACAAAAAATGAATCTTCAGAGGCAAGGTGACCATAAAAATTTTGGATACTAGGAATGACTAATAAATGTTCCTAGGAGTTCTTTCTTGTGCCATGTGCAACATGGACCCTCACTGGGAATCCCAGATAATTTCAAAAAGTAAGAATGTGTGGGTATGTGGGTGTGTAAGCAGAAAAATTTACTAAGTTTCATGTCTAAATTGATTCAGTTTGGTGAGAAGACAAGAGAGGGAACAGGCTCCTAGGAAGGGGACAGAGCACCCCAAGGACTCTCAGATATCTTGGAGGAGTATTGGAATACCAAAGGCCAGAGAACTGTGTGAGATGAAGCAATTTTACCTAGATTTCCAGAGATAGGAAGACCAGAACTGACATCTGGATTATGTTCTATGTAGCCTGGATATTGAATAAGAGTCTTGAGCTTCTAAACAGCATCCTTTGGGCCAAGAAATCAGGAAAACATTGATCTATGGAAACTTCCAATTGCTGGGTGGTTGGTGTTAATCAAGGCCCACAAGATCACCAGATGTAACCCCTGAGGACTCATCTCTCCTTACAAGGGGAAAAAGTTGGGCTCACTAATCTTATTTTAACTGATAAAGTACTCTCTGTTTATTATGGAACATGTTCTATTATGATGATGGGATGAAAGAGGGGGCATGGTGAGGGATGGATCATGAGATTGCATGAAAAGAAGATGGGAGTTTAACTGTATAATCTGTTATTTAAACTGCAGATTTAGGATTGAACTATTGAGCTATCTGCTGCCATGATGTAAACATGTCATCTTGAGTTCTGTGAAGTTTTCTAGAATCTGCAGGTAATGACCAACTTCTAATATTGATGTTTGATTAACAAATTTACTTCATACCTCCCATGTGAAAGGCTCGGTATTCGACTCTGGAAGTTAAGAAGGTGGAGAAAGACCTTCTTGCTGGAGAGAGCAGAGAAGCCACCAATGAGAATGAGGAGTTTGATCCAGGAATGGCAATTAGTCCAATTGACTGGATTTTAAGGAGAATTATGGGAGATGAAGCCAGAAAGGTAGGTGGAGATCAGATGGTGGATGTTTCATGTTAGAAACTCTCAATTTCAGTATAGGGAATGGGAAATCATTGCAGGTTTTTAAGGAGTAGAGGTCCTCACTAGAATTGTACCTTAGGGAGATTACTTTAGCTGCATTATACAGCCAAACTGGAGGGAAGACAGAACAGATGCATTTAGGCCAATTAGATGGCTCTGGGAATAGTCTAGATAAAAGGAACATTGGTGAGAATGTTAGATTAAGGATTTTTGAAAATCTTCTCCTCCATAAAAACAAAAATACTGGTAACAATGGTCAGAATTAACTTTTTCAGAACTCTGAATTAATCAAAGGTTTGGAGCAATCTAGAGAGTGGTTGGTCAAGAAAAATGTCTGAATCCCAGTAGGAACAGTGAGTTTTGTGGTGTTTTAACTTGCTCTATTCCAGCCCTTCTCTTCTCAGCTCTGTGGTAATCTTGAAAACAAATAGCCCATAATCATGGTGAAAATCAACAGCCTGGCAACCACTGGAGAGGGCAGAATGGGGTTGGAAGTCCTTCAAAACCCCATTCCCAGAGAATTGCCATTAGCTGCCTTGTCTGGTAGTTCCATAGAGAACCCCACTCAAAAGGCTTGTTTTTATTTAACCTGACTCAAAAGCACCAGTGCAAACAGCCTTTCCACTGGAGGCATTTGTCAAAAATAATCAGCATCAATTGTTTCACATCAAAGATAATTAGGTGGTGGATACCAGTTGGGGCAAACAATAGGCTTAACAAAAAGCTTAAAAGGAAAAGATGGAGAATGAAATGACCATAGGGGGCTTTTAAAAACTCTAGCGTATTTCTGGGAATCTAGAAGGCCATGCCTGTGCACAGGGCTCCAAGCATGCCCAAAGCTATGTGCATGCCAAGGAGATACCTGAGAAAGACCTAAACTCTCACCTGTGGTTGACCTTGAGGCTCTGCATAAGCAGGAAGTGAAAATAAGGCAGATTTGTAAACTGCCTAAGTGAGTATTGAAGTTATGCCCCAAAACATACATAAAGCTCCTCAGCAAAGACTGGGACACTTAATTGGTTCCAGACATTTAAGGAAGTCGCTGTCCATTGATTAGCTGACCTCAAATCTAACTGAGCAGAGATTTCATTGGCCACATACAGCATAGATTACAGACTATAAATCATCCATAGATGACAAACAGCCTATAACATATATTCACAAGAGACCTGAACACCACTTTGCAAAACAAAACATATGAATAACTAATAAGCATGTAAACAGGTGCTATACATCTTTAGTCATCAGACAATTGCAAACTAAAACACAGAGAGATATCATTTCATAGCCACTAGAATAGCTAAATTTAAGAAGACTGATAATACCACGTATTTATGAGGATATGGAGCAACTGGAACTCTTACATATTGGTTGTAGGAGTGTAACAATTGTACAATGACTTTGGAGAACAATGGCAGTTTCTTATAAAATTAAACATACACTTATCCTGTGCTCCAGCCTTTGCATTCCTAGGAATTTATACAAGACAATTCTCACCAAGACTTGTATGAGAATATACATAGCAGCCTTATTAATAACAACTCAAAACTGGAAACAACTCTAATGTACAGCAACAGCAGAATGGATAAACAAATTGTGCCATATTCATATAATATGGTACATCATACAATGGACTACAACTCAGCAATAAAAGGAATGAATTACTAAAGCACACTACAGGGATGAATCTCAAAACTAGGCTTATTAAAAGAAGCCAGACACAGAAAGTTACATGCTATGTGATTCCATCATTTGAAGTTTAAGAAGAGGCAAATCTAATCTATGGTATAGAAATCAAAAAGTGGGAGGAATGACTGGAAAGAGACATAAGAGAACTTCCTGAGTTGATGGAAATATTTTTATGTCTTGGATGCTGTTACACATGTGTATTCAATTGTCAAAACTCACCAAACTGAATACTTAAGATCTGTGCATTTTGTGGTATGTAATTTGTACCTTAATAAAAAAGAAACCTACTAACAATGGTACTTAAAGTCAAAAGTTTGTTTTCATATAATCACAGCTGTCTTGGCATGGCTTATCTACAAGAGAATACTTGTTCTAGGAGACTGTAGATAAACAAATCTCTATTAATCTTTTCTATATGATCCTTAAGACTTTTGGGCTCAGGGCCTACACACACACACACACACACACACACACACACTATCTCAGCCCTCACCCAATATCTAATCTTAAACATGCTTTATTTCTGTCTTAGATTATTTGCTTACCAGCAAATGTTTATTGAACATGTACATTGTGTGAAGTACTGTTTTAGGTTCTTGTATTCAGCAGTGAATAAAGCATGCAAAAATCTCTTCCTTCATGGAGCTTACATTCTTTATGGAAGAGTCAGACAAATAAAAGTGTGTTGCTTTCCCGTGGCTACCATAGCAAATTCATACAAAGTTAGTCGCCTAACACTGTCATGTATTCTCTCACAATTTTTGGGGGCCAGAAGTCCAAAATTAAGGTGTTGGCAGGGTTGTGCTTCCTCTAGAGGCTCAAGGGGAGATTCCATTTCTTGCTTCTTCGAGTTTCTGTTGGTTGTTGACAGTCCTAGGCTTGTGGCTGCATCACTCTAATTCCAGTCTCTATCTTCACATGGGCTCCCCTTCTTCCCTCTGTCTGTGCCTTATAATTGGATTTATCATTGGATTTATGGCCAACCTGAATAATCCAGGATGACTTCATCTCAAGATCCTTAACTTAATTATGATCACAACACATCTTTGGAAGGCAAGAAGAGCATCAGGTCACTGACTGGGGCTCCTTGAAATATTTGTGAACTAAATTCTTTGGAATCAGGAATCCCAAAAGCCACAGTCTTGAAATAGAGACGCTATGAGTGGATATAGACCACTGAAATACCCCAGAAACTTTGGGTGTCCTATGACTTCTCAAGCCTCTTAGTGACAATTGATAAGAACTGTGAGGATGCACTGCCCTCTGTTCAGCATAGTGAAAACAAAGTTGTTCCCTGTACATGTGGGCAGTAAAGTGGAGCCCCAAATCCCAACAAGTGGTCCATCTGTCTTTGCACCATTTAATGATGTAACTTCCAGTCTCCCTCCCAAATTTGAGCCATATCTTCTGGGCCTGAATCCTGGAAGAACACAGTTCCCTAGACAGACATAGACATAGACAGAGCTAATGCTTATGACTTGGGAACTAATTTTAGTAAACCCAGCACTTCAAGTACTTTTGATAGTCTTGTCATGATGAATAATCCTTTGTTACCTGAAGATAGTAGATCTTAGTGAGAATTATCACTGTGTTAAATTCTTGAGATGCCTAGCTCCTGACAGTACATGTGGAGGATATAGAGTTCACCTTTACAAATGAAATTTAAGTCCTATTTCTTCCTGGCAAGCAAGAATGACTGTAGGCAATCCCAACCCCTCAAATGATTATCAGTGATAGCAGGAGGTAAGCATGACCTTGCTTCAAAATGGTAGCTCCAGTTTAGGCTTTAGTTATGCTGTAAGATATGACCATGAAGGAATAAGAATTATTTTATTTTAAAGGATTCTTGAATATTCCAAGATTCTCTAGTGATGTTTTCACCTTAGGATTTGATTGCAAAACAAAGCTGCCTTCTATTTTCTCCTTTGCTTACACTCAAGAGCCACTGTAGTGATCATATGAGAACTTGATATTTAATAACCCTCAAATGCCAAGCATCTGGCTTCAAGCACTCTACTGGAGTCCTTGTCCTTGTCTTCTGGGGTAAAGCAACTAATAAGCTACTTCATTTTGGATAGAATTTCAAATGGAAATTCAGGTGGCTCTTGAAACAATATAGCATTTGAACATTTGGAACCCTGAGTTGAGGCTGCAGATAATATTTGAGGCACAGTGTGGAAGAGAGGACCAGCGATCTGTGATAGTTCATTTAATTTGTCTCCAGTGTCTCAGCTGACACTGTCGGGTGGTTCTGTAGCTCACTCTGTGGAGCATGGAGTTCTTCATTCATCTTCAAGGCATCCTTGAAAAGAAGGTGACTTGCGTGGCTGTCTGCCCTATTTCTTTTCTTTAAAATGCTTTTTAAGCTGTGAATCAGCATGAGGTATTAAGCTATCCTTCAACCACTTTTGGCTGATAGCTATTTTGTATCCCTCACATTCTTAAAAGGTATGAAGAATATAAAAGTTGTACGAGATGCCCCCAATGGATGAACAGAAGGTTTTTGTGTTTGTTTTTGCCTGATCATGGGCCTTGTGACCCACTCGTCTTCTTTGGTTAGGAAAGACAAATGTGGCTATTGGAAGGGAAATTGGGGTCATAATGGACTTTAGAAAAGATGTATATATGGAGACACATGTCAGAATTCTGCTTTAGTTGTGCATGAGCTAAAAATCAAATCCAAATGAGGTTTAAAAGATGTCATTAGGTCTTTCTCTCCCTCTCTCTCAGCTTTGCTTCTCCTTTTCTGTTGGTGTCATCCTCTCCTAACACAAATGGCTTTTTCATGAATACTTCTTTCCAGGGAAACCAGGAAATATGGATGTCCACTCACAGGCACATCTTAAAGCAGTGATTCTCAGCTGTGGTCAACTTTGTCTCCTGGGGGATATTTGGCAATGTTTGGAAACATTTTTGATTGTCAAAATGGAGGCATCTAATGCGGATGCTGCTAAAAATACTAGAATGCATGGGACTGCCACACCTCCCACCAGACAATTATCCACACCAAAATGTCAGTAGAGTCGATGTTGAGAAATCTCATCTTACAGGAAGAAAGCATCTTTCCTAAAGGTGCTGGCAGAGACGTTTCAGAAAGAACTCTGATTGCTCAGTTTTGGTCATATGCCCAACCCTGGACCAATAAAAGGGCCAGAATAAAACACCTGCTCACATCATTGGACAGGTGTGGGGCCATGTGGTCAACCATTTATATAAGGTAGAAGTGGGTAGTCCCCAAAGGGAGGAATGCTTGGGGAAAAATGTATGTCCATTACAAATGTGGTTTCAAGAGACAGGTGGAGAGGCTCAGACTCCTTTGGCTGTGAAATATTTCTTGAAGGAAACAAGGCAATCTTGACCATGGCACTCCTCCAAAGCAACATACCACTGACACATGGATAGCATTGTGTTTCTTTATTCATTAACAAATGCTTACAGAAGGTCTTGTCTGTGCCTGGCTTTCTGCCAGGTACAGGGCCAAGGTAGTGAACTTCACTGTCAGGGTTGTTATACTCATGATAATAGCAAATATCCACATAAAATTGAGCTAAGTGTTAAGAAGGAATAATAGGAATGAACTATCTTTGGTGGATGGAACTCTTGTCATCTGGCACATGAGAGAGCAAATATGATAATTGCGTTGGGTTGTGATTCTGGGTAGGGACTATGGTTGGCCCTAACCTAGACCCATCTTTAAGGGGCTTAGTTTTCCAGAGCTGCTATCGAGAATACCACACAATGGATTGGCTTAAACAACGGGAATGTTATGGCCCATGGTTTTGAGGCTAGAAGAAATGAAAAATCAAGATATTGGCAAGTGTTGCTTTCTGCAGTGTTCTGGTAGTGGCTGCGGCAATCCTTGGGATTCCTTGGCTTGTATTTCTCTGCCTTCCATTACATGGCGATGTCCTCTCTTTTCTCATTTTTTATGACTTCTGGGTTCTCTTTATAAGGCCTTCAGTAACCCAGATTAAGGCTCATTCTGCTTCAGTTGGCCATACCTTAACTAAAAGTAACGTCTTCAAGAGGCTATTTACTATGGATTCATACCAACACAGATGCATTTGTTGGGGTACATAGTTCAACTGACCACAATGGCCATGCATTTTGAAAGGCACAGGGTTGGCACATTTTTGTTTCCTTAGTCTGATTCTAAGTAGATCAGGTAAGAAAACGGAGCAAAATTTCTAAATTGTTTTAATTTAATAGAAACTTGAAGGAAAACAGAATATTAAAAGTGCCCCAGCACAGGCCTGTGATAGTCTCTGACCCCTGTCCTTGCATCTCTGTTCCTTCTTATCTCTTAGTAAGAGCGTTGCTGGGAAGGGTTGAATTTCATTATGTCATGCTTTTGGCCTCAATCATAGAATACTAATGTTAAATAGGAGTGGGTCAGAAGGGGATCATAATTTGTTTTTCATAACAGCTTTGTTGAGATAAAATTCACATAACATATAATTCAATGGATTTTTTTGGACATTCATAGAATTGTGCATTCATCATCACACTTGAATTTTAGATCATTTTTGTTCTCTCTAAAACATGCTCCATACTCACTGGCAGTCACTCCCTATTCCCCCAACATCCCTCCCCTTTAGTCCTAGGCAACCACTAATGTACTTTCTATCTCTATGTATTTGCTTATTGTGGATATTTCATATAAATGGACTCATACACTATGTGTTCTTTTGCAACTTGTTTCTTTCACTTAGCATAATGTTTTCAAGGTTCATTTATGTTGTAGCATATCTCAGTACTTTATTCCTTTTTATTGCTATACAATGTTCCATTGTATGGTGAGACCACATCCTATTTATTCATCAGGTGATAGACATTTGGATTATTTCCAGCATGATTTTTATTAATTAGTTGTATGTGCGAAGTGAGCAAGGGGAGTGATGAGGCCAAATCTGGCCTTGGTTTGACTACCTGTGAGCCTCTCTGGTTGGTGGGAGAAGTCTCTTGCCTGAGTGGTCGTTCAGGGCCTAATGCATTCCATTGCCAGAAATTTCCCTCCCCTTCCTTTCTTGAACTGGATTTGGTTATGTCAACTACTCAGCCCCTTCTGCAGTTCTGGCAGTCCCTGTGTCATTCTCTCCTCTGACTTGGCAGATTTATCACTGCCAGTGGTTTTGGCTAACCAGCTTCTGACAATACTTCTTCAAGTACTGGATAACCTCTCAGGCAGTACAGGGATTTATAATCTCGTATAATAAACTCCTGTATAGTTGCCTCATTTTATATTTAAAAACCTCTTTGATAATTCAGGTCATTCAACGTTATAGCCTCTTACAGGCATCAAGCCTTGCACATTGCGAAAACACTTTGAAACATATCTCATTGGTTTTCATTTCTATGCTGTGGGGTAAGAAGGAGGACAATATTGTTCTCATTTGGCAGAGAAGCTGAGACTTAGAAGCCTCAAGGTGGCAGAAGACCTGGCTCCAGAATCCCTGTCTCCTTATTGAGCCTCAATGCCTCTTTTCTGAGGGTCGATCTTGATTTCCACAGTTCAGGGCAAACCACAGCAAGAAGTGATGGAACTAGTCTGCAAATGACAACGTGTGCCCACGTGCTTCAGGCTCCCGAATGCTCTCCCTATCACCCCAACAGGACACAAGAATTGTCCTTATTTGGAGGCAGCAGTGACATCTGTATTCCTGCTTGCCTTTTTTTTTTTTTCATACCACAGTTGCATTTATAATGTCACTGAGTCTAAATGGGGGAGGTGAATGGATCTGCACAGTCTCCATGACTAGCTAATTGTAGCTGCTGAGTATATGCTCTTATTTCTGTTGATGCACTGTGGGAGTGCAAGGACTGGAAAATGTTATGTCTGTGGGAGCACTGGAGAGAGAGACACAAGTAAGAGGAGAGACAACAAGTGGGCTAAAGTTGGAGGAGGGCGGTTTTTGTTCTAGATGGTGTTTTGTTTGTTTAACATTATTGTAGAGTGGGAAAATTGTTTCTGATTTTAGTCTCCATTAAACTGCTGTTGGGGAACCAGGAGAACATGCATAGCATAAATGTTCTCACTTTTAGCTTTAACCTCTTTTTTCCCCATCTAAGCTCAAGCTACTGTTAAGTATGCAAACTAATGGATTTAACTTTTATATCTTTCAGTTAGAGAGCTCAATTTTGCAAAAGAACGGGTGGTAAAATTGTACCTATTTGTACCTAATTGTACCCTATTGGGAATTGTACCTATTTCCCCATCCCCTCCCCACCGACCTCCAAATAAAACCACAACAAATCATACCGCCACCATCACCAAACTACCAAGATAATATGGAGTCTGGATGATTGGTAGATGTGGTAATTGCTCCCATTTGATCTAAGTTTGTCCTGCCCAGTAAACTTCACATTGGTAGGATTATGCCCTATTGTTCACCACTGTGTCCCTAGACAGGGCCTCCCTAGCATGACATCTGTCACATAGCAGTCATTCAGTGAATATTTGTGGAATGAATGAATCCATGGACATAGTAGGTTCAACAAATATTTGACTAACTTCATTCACTTCTCTCATGCTTCAAGTGGTTTCATCTCCTTTTTAAATTAGAAAAAGAATAAATCTCTTGGCTACTAAAAATGTCAAAAAATATGAAACTATCAAGCATAACCAGCATGTTGGCTGTGATCAAATGTGACCTTATTTTTATATCTCACATCATTTCTTTACTTTATTCGGGGGGGTGGGGGGTGGTCATCTCCCAGTCCCTGGATGAAAATTCTAGCAGGGTCCATTATTCTTCTTCTCAGCCTTAGGTAGCAATCAGTGAAGTAGAAGAAAGGAAACAAAACTGAATAGGTATTTGTTTAAAATTTCCCATAGAAAATTTCTAAAGAATTATTTCAGAATAAAGCCAAAGTAATGTACTTTAGCTTAATAGGTTTTGGTCTGTTTTCCAAGATCACATTGCCTAAGAGGAAGATAAAGGCAGATGAGCTTGAATAAACTCTGAATTGGTCAAATTCTTTCTTTCCTATATGGCAGGAGAGTACATTTGATTTAGGATATTGTAGAAACCATGAAGGCAAAAATCCAAGAATGGCACTGATGCATGGTATAGCCATCCAAACCAGAATACTCCAGAGGGGAGAAAGAAAGCTTGAAGTCAGAGGTTTGGATGTGGCCCAAAATCTAGTAGGGCTGCCCAAATGATAATGTACTAAGGAGCATGGTGAAAGGAGGTTTGGCCAGTGTTAGGGTCTCCAGGGTCTGATCCAATGAATAGGACCTAAATCAGGAGTCTCCAGAAATGGACCAGGTAGCAGTAGCATCCTCCTGGATAATCCATTGCATTTGGGGGATAAGATCTAGGCCAACCTCGATGGTGTAAATTAGAGGAAGGTGAGCTCACATAGGGTTTGAGTCTGGGGAGATAATCAGTAAGCCTTAAAAGGATTAGGGATTGGGCAGACATGGGGCAGTTTTGGGGGTGGGGTGGGGGCTATAGTTCTGAAGGTACTTGAGTGCCCAAGTTCACCCCATATAGACTGCATGTAGGATAAGACCACTCATTCCAGACCCCATCTTCAGAAGGGCTGATCCTACTGAACTTTCGGAGGACTTCCCATGCATCAAGATTGCAGGTTGAACATGTCAAAAAATATTTGGAGGGGACCAGTACTGAGGATTCTTCCAAATATCTAGAGTATTTGAATAGAACTTTAGTCTACATACCACAGAAATACAAAATATAGAAAAAATCTTACTGCTGGAAGCCTGTAACCAGTCATTATTGACCTTATCAAAACACATACATACCTTCAACATGCTATTTTGACTTGAGCCATATAAATGTATATTTATTCACCCATTTTTCAATGTGAGATTAAAGTAATTTCTTTGATTATAAATTGGCTGATTGTGGTTTTCTATCATTTTCATGCATAAACTATGCCCATGGTGTTTTCTTGATGGTTTCCAGTTTTATCTTTTTTAAAGTGCAGTGATGATTTAAAGACCCTTGCAAAAAAAGGAAAAAGTGAGTATAGAACTCTTCCAGATGTCATGTTCTTTCCTCAAATTGTTTACAGTTGCCTTTCCCACACCTCATTCAACATTTTTCTTTCTTTTTTCAGAGAAGTTGTGGGTTTACAGAACAATCATGCAAAAAATACAGGACTCCCATACACCCTCCACCCCCACCGATACCTTGCATTGGAGTAGAATATTTGTGACAATTGATGGTAACACATTTTTATAATCGTACTGTTAAAGCCCATTGTTTAACTTATGGTTCACTGTTTGTGTATTGTAGTTCTATGGATTTTTAAAAAAAAATTTTATTATTAACATATATACAATCTAACATTTCCCCTTTTAATCATATTCAGATATATTTTTCAGTGCTGTTAATTGCATTCACAATGTTGTGCTACCATCAACACCATCCATTACCAAAACATTTCCATCATTCGAAATAGGAATCCTGTACATTTTTAGCCTTAACTTCCCATTTCCTATCCCTACCCCAACCTGGTAAGCTATATTCTAGATTCTGACTCAATGAGTTTGCTTATCCTAATTGTTTCAAATCAATGAGATCATACAATATTTGTCCATTTGTGTCTGGCTTATTTCATTCAACATGATGTGTTCAGGGTTCATTTATGTCACATGTATCAAGACTTCACTCCTATTTTTGGCTGAATAATATTTCATTGTATGTATATACATTTTGTTTATCCATTCATTGGTTGATTGACACTTGCATTGTTTCCACCTTTGGCAATTGTGAATAATGCCATTATGTTCTTTATTATGAACATTGGTGTGAAAATATCTGTTTGAGTCCCTCTTTCAATTCTTTTGCGTACACACCTAGTAGTGGGAGTGCTGGGTCATATGGTAGTTCTAATCTTAGCTTTCTGAGGAACAGCCAAACTGTCTTCCACAGTGGCTGCACCATTTTACATTCCCACCAGCAATGAATGAGTGTTCCTATTTCTGTGCATCCTCTCCAAAACTTCTTACTTTCTGTTTTTGTTTTTGTTTTTTTTTTTTAAATAACAGCCATTCTAATGGGTGTGAAATGGTATCCCATTGTGGTTTTGATTTGCATCTCCCTGATAACTAATGATGTTAAACATCCTTTCATATGCTTTTTGGTCATTTGTATATTTTTCAAGGAGAGATGTCTGTTCAAGTCTTTTCCCCATTTTTTAAATTGGGTTGTTTGTCTTTTTGTTGTTAAGTTGATGAATTCCTTTATATATACTGGATATTAATCCTTTATCAGATAGGTTGTTCCCAAATATTTTCTCATGTGTAGGTTGTCTTTTTACTTTCATGATAAAGTCCTTTCTGGAACAAAAGTTTTTGAATTTGATGAGATCCCATTTATCTATTTTTTTCATTTGCTGCTTGTGCTTTGAGTGTAAAGTCCAAGGAACCATTGTCTACAACAAGGTTCTGAAGATACTTTCCTGCATTTTCTATCAGTAGTTCGATAGTTCTGGCTTGTATTTTTAGGTCTTTGATCAATTTGAGTTGATTTTTGTCTGTGGTATGAGGTATGGGTCCTCCTTTTTGTCTTTGGCAAATAGAGATCCAGTTTTCCAAGCACCTTTTGTTGAAGAGATTATTTTTCCCAATTGAGTAGTCTTTGCTGCCTTGTCAAATACCAGTTAGCCAAAAATGTGAGGGTTGATTTCTGAGCTCTCAATTCAATTCCATTGGTCTATATGTCTGTCCTTGTGCCTGTACCATGCTGTTTTGATTACTGTGGCTTTCTAATCACTTTTAAGATTGAGAGGTGTGACTCCTCCAACTTCATTCTCTTTTTCAAGATGGCTTTAGCTATTTGGGGCTCCTTACCCTTCCATATAAATTTTTTTTCCATTTATGCAAAGAAGGTTGTTTGAATTTTGATTGGGATTGAATTGAATCTATAAATTGCTTTGGGTAATTTTGACATCTTAATGATATTTAGCCTTCCAATCCATGAATACAGAATATCCTTCCATTTATTTAGATCTTCTTTAATTTCTTTTAAAATGTTTTATGGTTTGTGTGTGTGTGTGTACAAGTCCTTTACAATCTTGGTTATATTTATTCCTAGATATTTTATTCCTTTATTTGCTATTGTGAATGATTTTTTTTCTTGATTTCTTCTTTGAGTTATTCATTCATTGTATGTATAAACACTACTGATTTGGGCATGTTGCTCTTGCACCTGCCACTTTGCTGAATTCACTTACTAGCTCTGGGAGCTTTTTTGTGGATTTTTCAAGGTTGTCTGTACATAGGATAATATCATCTGCAAAAAGGGAAAGTTTTACTTCTTTCTTTCCAATTCCTTTTATTTGTTTTTCTTGTCTAATTGCTCTGGCAAGATCTCCCAGTACAATGTTGAATAACAATGGTGACTGGGCATCCTGGACTTGATCCTGATCTTAGAGGGAAAGCTTTCAGTCTTTCACCATGTTCCAGTTTGCTACTGCTGCCAGAATGCAAAATACCAGAAATGGATTGGCTTTTATAAAAGGGGGTTTATTTGGTTACACAGTTACAGTCTTAAGGTCATAAAGTGTCCAAGGTAACACATCAACAATTGGGTGCCTTTACTAGAGGATGGCCAGTGGTGCCTGGAAAAGCTCTCTTAGCTGGGAAGGCACGTGGCTGGCATCTACTGAGGAGTTCTGGTTTCAAAATGGCTTTTTCCCAGGAAGTTCCTTTCTAGGCTTCAGCTCCTCAAAAATGTCACTCTTAGTTGCACTTGGGGCATTTGTCCTCTCTTAGCTTCTCCGGAGCAAAAGTCTGCTTTCAAAGGCCATTTCCAAAATGTCTCTGTAAGCTGAAGCTCCTCTCTCAGCTCCTGTGCGTTCTTCAAAGTGTCCCTCTTGGCTGTAACAAGCTCACTCTTTCTGTCTGAGCTTATATAGTGCTCTAGTAAACTAATTAAGGCCCATGCTGAATGGGTGGGGCCACACTTCCATGGAAAGTATGCAATCAGAGTTATCACCCATAGTTGGGTGGGTCACATCTCCGTGGAAACACTCAAAGAATTACAATCTAATCAACACCAATATATCTTCCAAGATTGCATCAAAGATAATGGTGTTTTGGGAGACATAATACATTCAAACCGGCACACACCATTAAGTAGGATGTTAGCTGTGAGCTTTTCATGTATGCCTTTATCATGTTAAGGAAGTTTCCTTCTATTCCTAGGGTTCTACGTGCTTTTATCAAGAAATAGTGCTATATTTTGTCAAATGTCTTTTCTGCATTGATTGTGATGATCATGTTTTTTTCCTTCATTCTGTTAATGTGTATTACATTAATTGATTTTCTTTTGTTGAACCACCCTTGCATCATGGTGTGTAATTCTTTTAGTATGCTGTTGGATTTGGTTTGCTAGTACTTTGTTGAGGATTTTTGCATCTGTAGGAGATATTTGTCTGTTGTTTTCTTGTGGTACCTTTTCTGTCTTTGGTATGTGGGTGATGTTGCCTCACAGAATGAGTTAGGGAGTGTTCCCCCCTCTTCAATTTTTTGTAAGACTTTAAGCAGAATTTGGAATTAAGTCTTTTTGGAATGTTTGATAGTATTCCCTTATGAAGCCATCTGGTCCTGGGCTTTTCTTTGGAGGTTTTTGATGACTGATTTCAATCTCTACTAGTAATTTGTTTGTTGAGATCTTCTAATTTCTTCTCTTTTTTTTTAGATTAAAAATGACTCTTTATTCATCAAGATTCTGAAACAATGTATTCAGTATCTTTCCTCCACAAATAAAACTAACACTAGGATTTGCCAGAAGATCTAAATGAATTTTATCTTATGTATCCACTCAGCTAAATCCACTGTTTGGAATCTGTTCATCATCAACTCAGGACTGGTACCTAACAACTCCTTTCTGTTATCCACTGCTGTGCTGCTGTGTGTCCTTCATTTGAGACTCCAGAAGAGACCATAAAAGTGACTAGTGAAGCAAAGTAGTCACTGTAATCCACCAAAAGAAAAATACGCCATTTATGACATACTTATTTGGATGATTATTATGATAAATAGTATTTCTACCTTTTCTTAAAAAAAGTTGAAACAAAGCCCTCTCTTTCAATCTCACAAAGTCATGGAGACAACAGAAGGTAGATTCAATTTGTTCCAGTTAGGATTCTTGGAATTACCAAAATTTCTTTTTGGCAAATATGAATTTGGCTCATCATAGAAAGAAGTTTCTTTGAAGGCTGCTGCTAAACTCACTTTCCTTTGAAAATGTAAACTTCAAGGCATGATAATGCAAGAGGTAAGTTTTTGATTTATAGAATACTTATAGACTTAATTGTACTTAGTTTCTAATTTCCAATTTATTTTACAGAACAGAAACTACGTTAATAAGTTTCACTTTGCCTAAATTTACCAGAACATCGATGGATTGCACCAGGATTAGTACAATTTGATTATCTTAATGATTTTGTTGTGAAACCTGCTTACTGCATCAGAAGGTGAAGACAGGGAACAAAATGTCCCTACAAGTTCTGTGCACAAGGACTCTCCTCTTAGGAATCAGTTACAATATCTGAGAAAGCACGTTTCCCTTCAGAGCAAGTCCTCAAAAAAACCTGTCTCAATAACGATTAGGAAAAACAGTGCTAAGTGGAGACTTTCTTTTGTTTAGTTAAATCTGGGAGGTCTGAGTGTTCCTGGAGTCTTCATCAGGATGTGTTGTGGGCCATGAATCCCTCTTATGTGAGTATTCACTACTAGAGGGCTCTGTAGGGTCAATCAAATTTTCATAATCACTGATTCATCAACACTGTCTCCAGCTGCTCTTTGGGAAGGAGGAAGTTCTGCTCTACCTTCAGGATACTTCATTTAGGCACTGGTGGAAGCATAATTGGAAGAGCCCATGGCTTGAAGTTGAGGCATAAAGACACTACTCCCCACATGAGAATGGATTAAAGTACTTTCTTGATTGTTTGGCTTAAAATCAAAAAAAGGGGGAGGAGGATCAGTGGCCTCTGCATCTCCAAGTGTGATTCTAACTTTGGCTGCAAACACAGAATAGGGTATCTGAGGACTGAACACTGGTTCCAAACTTTCAAGTGGCATCTGTCTGCTTAACATCATCTGCTGCAATCTTCTTTCCTGTTCCTTTTCATTTTTCCTTTGAGTGATTTGTCTGTTTAATTTGTTCACTTCTAGCCTGACAAGATTCAACAATTCGCTCACTCTTTTGTACATCTGCACACATTGCCTGCACTTTCTCCTGAAGTGCGTTATAAACCTGATAAATTACTCTGATGTCTTTCATTCCCATCCTTGTCAAAAAAGTTGGTACCATGTTCTTTAATAACTCCAGCATAACTCTGGGATGTATTTGGCACTGAAGACACTTTATACTCCTGCTGGCTAGTATTGCCTAGATTGGGAATAGCAAGTGATATCCTTTGATTACACCTTCAATTTGGTCTAAAGAGAACATATTCTAAAGCATGAGTAGAGTTGTTGGCGGTGGAGATGAAGCTGAAGAGAAGGAAGACAAGGTCAGGTAAGCTGAGTATGCTGGTTTGGATCTATTATGTCCCCTAGAAAAGCCTTGTTCTTTAATACAATCTTTTTTTTTAAATTTTTATTTTGAAATAATTTCAAATACATAGTACAGTTGCAATACAATACAAACCCCATACAGAGAACTCCAAAACATCCCCACCCCCAGATATCCATATCTATCAATTTTACATTTTGCTACCTTTGCAGTACCTTTCTTTCTCTTTCCTTCCTTTGTTCCTCCCTTCCTTCCTCTCTCCCTCCCTCCCCCCACTCTCTTTCTTTCAACTATATCTATTTTCTTTCTATCAATTATCTATCTACCCATTTATCATCTTCTGAACATTTGAGAGCAGGTTGCATATATCACACTCCTTGAACTCATAACACTTCCATGTATATTTCCTACAAATAAGGATATTCACTTATGTCATTAACTGCAGTTAATTCAAGAAAATTAATATGGATATAAAGCTTAAATTCTGTTCCAGTTTTTCCTTATGCCCCCTTTTAGCTTTTCTCCTCCATTCTTAGATCCACTCCAGTATCATATATTGCATTGATTGTCATTAACTCTTAATTAACTCTTTTTTTAAAAATTAACTATATCAAAAAAAAATTTTTTAAAGATATACAATAAAAAAAATTTCAAACAAACCATAAAAAGGGAGTAAGAAAAAGACAACTAACCTAAAATAACTACTTTACTTCCAACACGTTCCTATTCTACCCCGAGAAAATAACCTAGTATAGCAACATTTCTGTGAACTTGTTACTACCATACCCATCAGAAATTAAGAAACCATAGTCATTCCTGGGCATTCCCAGAACGTTAAATTTACCCACAATAGCTTATCTGTTCTTATTGGGTTATTGTTCCCCCTTCATTAATTGCTCTCTATCGCTAGTTCCCCTACATTCTACATTATAAACCATTTATTTTAGGAGTGTGTTTGTTTAACCTTCAGGTGTTTGTGAATTTTCTAAGTCTCTGGTGGTTATTGACTTCTAATTATATTCCATTGTGGACAGAGAATGTGCTTTGAATAATTTCAATTTTTTAAATTTATTAAGGCTTGTTTTAGGTCCCAGCATATGGTCTATTCTGGAGAAAGTTCTGTGATCACTAGAGAAGAATGTGTATCCTGGTGATTTGGGATGTGATGTTCTATATATGTCTGTTAAATTGAATTCATTTATCAGATTGTTTAGGTTTTCAGTTTCCTTATTGATCTTCTGTCTGGTTGATCTATCTTTAGGAGAGAGTGATGTGTTGAAGTCTTCCACAATTATTGGGAAAACATCTACCGCATCCTTTAGTTTTGCCAGTGTTTGTCTCATGTATTTTGTGGCACCATGATTGGGTGCATAAACATTTATGATTGTTATTTCTTCTTGTTGAATTGCCCCTTTTATTAGTATGTAGTGACCTTCTTTGTCTCTCCTAATGTCCTTGCATTTAACGTCTACTTTATCTGAGATTAATATTGTTATTCCTGCTTTCTTTTGGCTGTAGCTTGCGTGAAATATTTTTTTCCATCTTTCCACTTTCAATTTCTTTGTGTCCCTGCATCTAAGTTGAGTCTCTTGTATGCAACATATTGATGGTTCATATTTTTTGATCCATTCTGCCAATCTATATCTTTTAACTGGGGAGTTTAATCCGTTTACATTCAATGTTATTACTGTGAAGGCATTTCTTGAATCCGCCATCCTATCCTTTGGTTTATGTTTGTCAGATATATTTTTTCCTTCTCTCTCTTAATGTCCTTTATTGAACAAATATTGAATCTCTTTACTACTGAACATTTCTCCATATCTCTCTCTCCTTTCTTTGTTTCTCTGTCTGTAGGGCTCCCTTTAGTATCTGAAGTAAGGCAGGTCTTTTATTAGCAAAATCTCTCAGCATTTGTTTGTCTGTGAAAAATTTAAGCTCTCCCTCAAATTTGAAGGAGAGTTTTGCTGGATAAAGTATTCTTGGTTGGAAATTTTTCTCTCTCAGAATTTTAAATATGTCATGCCACTACCTTCTCACCTCCATGGTGGCCGCTGAGTAGTCACAACTTAGTCTTATGTTGTTTCCTTTGTATGTGGTGGATTGCTTTTCTCTTGATGCTTTCAGAACTTGCTCCTTCACTTCAGCATTTGAGAGTCTGATCAGAATATGTCTTGGAGTGGGTTTATTTGGATTTATTCTATTTGGAGTTTGCTGGGCATTTATGCTTTGTGTATTTATATTGTGTAGAAGGTTTGGGAAGTTTTCCCCAACAATTTCTTTGAATACTCTTTCTAGACCTTTACCCTTCTCTTCCCCTTCTGGAACACCAATGAGTTTTATATTTGGATGTTTTATTTTATCTGTCATATCCCTGAGGTCCAATTCAATTTTTTCAATTTTTTTCCCCATTCTTTATTTTGTTCTTTCATTTTCCGTTCTGTGGTCCTCAAGGTCAGTGATTCACTGTCCAGCTTCCACTAGTCTTGTATTATGAGTATCCAGAATCTTTTTAAATTTGGTCAACAGTTTCTCTTATTTCCATAAAATCATCTATTTGTTTATTTACTCTTGCAATTTCTTCTTTATGCTCTTCTAGGGTCTTCTTCATGTCCTTTATATCCTGTGCCATGCTCTTCTTCATGTCCTTTATATCCTGTGCCATGCACTCATTGTTTGTCTTTAGTTCTTTGATTAATTGCTCTAAGTACTGTGTCTCCTCTGATCTTTTGATTTGGGTGTTTGGGTTTGGGTGATCCATATCATCTGGTTTTTTCATATGCTTTAAAATTTTCTGTTGTTTTTGGCCTCACGGCATTTGCTTTACTTGATAGGGTTCTTTTAGGATATGTAGGATTATTCAAAGATGCATCTCTAATTTGTCAGATCTACAACTTGGTGGCATACACTTTCTCTAACTAACCAGCAGATGGCATCCTCAAGTCACCTATTCCCCTCAAGTCAGTTCTCCCCAACTTTGTCTTTGTGGTGTGTGGGGGTCTGATTCTTTTGGGGTCCAACTGGTGTACCAAGTTTGGGTGTGTTATTGATGCTGTCCTTCCTGAATGTGGGGCGTGTGTCTGAGCGGTAAGGGAGGGAGGGAAGCTTTAATAATCAAACTTCCCAGGTGTTCCTGGAGATTTAAGGCTGTTGCAAGTGTCTAAACCTTCATTTCAGTCTCGCCACAGATTGTCTCTGCCACTGACCCACAAGTCTTTGGTATTGGCGTATGGTCCCTGGGATTTCTGAGTGGGTCCCTCTTCCAAGATGTGCCCTTCCATGGGCCTCTGCTGAGGGAAGGCTGTGCTACATCAGAAGTGCACGCCGTCCCTCAAGGGAAGTTCTGGGTCTCCGAGCTGTGTAGGGGCATTCCCAGCCTGCTGTAAGGATGGCTGTATGGGGCATGCCAATTTCCCCCTTTTTGCACAGCTCCACCTTCCCAGCTCCAGGACAATTAGCTGTGGGTGCGCGAAGGGCTATTGTCCATGCCCAACACTGTGGTGTGTGCAAGTGCTGCTAGAAACACCCCCCATCACACTGGGTTTCTTGGCGTGGCTCTGGGCTGTGGCCCAGTGCCAGGCAGGAGCATTCCCAGCCCTCTGGGAAGATGGTTGCAAGGGGCATGGTTTTTTTTCCCCTTTTGGCTAACCTCTGCCTTTCTCATTCTGAGACAATTAGCAGCAGATATGCGAAAGGCTATCTTCCACGCCACATACTGAGGCGTTCACACAGCCCATTCCTGCCATGCTTCACTGTGAGGTTCTCACTACTGTATCTGCAACCACTTTTGAGTTTTTTTAAAAAAGAACTAGTCTGCCTTCAAATGCCAACCCTCGCTTTCCCCACACTGCAGCGTGGCTGTGGGATATTCAGTGGCTTACTCACTCGTTTCAGAGCGCAGACTCCCGGTTTCACCAAGTGCACAGTCCCTGTGGATTTAGCAGACCTTGTCCAGCTGGTGCATCGCTGGAACTGGTGTTCTGGGTCACTTTCTGGCTTTTATCTAGTATTTTTCACAGAGGTGTTTTTTTGCCCTGTCTCTCCTAGCTGCTATCTTAGTTTCTCCTCCTTTAATACAATTTTGTGGGGGAAGACTTATTAATCTTTTTTATTAGGTTGTGACCTTTTGCTTGAATGTTTCTGTGGAGATATGACCCTGCCCATTCAGGGTAGGTCTTTATTAGTTTAATGGAGTCCTTTAAAGGAAGCTCACACAGAGAGCAGAAAGATGAAAACACCCCAGGATATGCTAAGCTGGGACACACAGATGCTTGGGAGCTGACAGAGATTGTTAGAGATGCTTGGAGATGTGGACAGAAGGATGTTTGGAGATGCTTAGAGATGCTAAGAAACGAAGCCCAGACTTTCCCTGTAGAAGCTAAGAGAGGACTCCCAGATGCTTAGAGAGAAATGCCCTGGGAGAAAGAAGCAAGGACGCACAGGAGCTGAGCGAGAGGAGCCGAAACACAACCTGAGCCAGCAGACACCAGCTACATGCCTTCCCGGCTGATAGAGGTGTTCCGGATGCTACTGGCCTTTCCTCAGTGAAGGTATCCTCTTGTTAATGCCTTAGTTTGGACACTTTTAGGTTTTCAGGACTGTAAATTTGTAACCAAACAAGCCCCCTTTATAAAAGCCAATCTATTTCTTGTATTTTGCATTCTGGCAGCCCTAGAAAACTAGAACAGATTTTGGTACCAGAAAAGTGGGGTGCTGTTGAGTTTGCAAATACCAAACATGTTGGAATGGCTTTTTAAATGGATAGGGAGAAGATTCTGGAGGAAATGTGAGGCACTTGATAGAAAAGGCCTAGATTGCTTTGAAGAGACTGGCTTTTTGCTGGGAGAGGTAAAACAAGAAGAAACTTTTAGTTTCAGTGACTCACAAATCAGCAACACAGAATTTCTGCAAGTAACTGACATTTATTGAAGAACTTCCATGTGTGATGCATGTGTTAGGCATTGAGAAGAATATCTAGCTACTCATCTAGGAAACAGTAACATCTCTGCCTTCCAGGAGTGTGGGGATAAAACAGAAATCCATAACCATCAGCTTTGTTCAAAACTTTTTAGTTGTTTATGATACTCAAGCAAAGTTAACAAAGAGAGTCTGCACAGGATTCTTAAAGATTGGAGAAAGAAAGCTTTCCAAAAGTATTCCTTGACATGAGAGAGTACAACTTGATGAAATGTTTACAGTAATGTATATAAAGAAATCTAAATTTAATTTGGGATATATAATGCAAAAGTAATCTATTCTATAATGGTAACCAACATTTAATTAAAATTTTCTATTGTTAGAGACTGGGCTAAATGCTTTACAGGCATAACTTAACAGACTTATGGGTGCAATAATGCTTTCCCCATTTTACAAATGAGCACACTGAGAGAGACCATGTCCCCTAACCAACGCCTCCGAACCAGTGTGGCCATGCTCTTAAATTATGTCTCTCTGATGTGCAAATCTGTGCTCTTAATCATTACATCAGGGTGCCTCATATTACAGCAATAAATGCAAAACAAGCTGATATATGTATGCCACCAAAAGATCATAGTAAATACGATTCTTTTAAACAAATACCTTTAAGTTGCTCCTCTTAAAGTTCAAGGTAGTATTTGAGTTAGTTCAACTTCTTGATTCTCAGGGACCTAGATCAGACTTTTGGTCACACTTTATTGCCCATAAAGATGTATCACTGTCTAATATAGTTTAGGAGCAAGGGTGTTTATTAAGCACTTGCATATTGGAAGTGTGAAAATGAAAAATATATGGCCATTTCCAGAAGGAGCATATAGTCCCTACTCTCAAGAATGAAATTTGTGGTCCATTTGGGGAGGCAGAATTGTGCACTTGGTGACAAATGATGTACGGCAAGTCCCATATGAGTGATGCAGACAAACACAGCTCCAGGAGTTGGGATGTTGAGGCCAGGATGTGGTCAGGATGGCTTCATGAGGGACATAAGACACTGAATCAGTCACTTCCCAGATATAGTATCTGATTTAAACCTCTCAGACTTGGACAGTAGATATAACTGCCCTATTTTTTCAATTGAAGACATTGTTATCAGGCCCCAGAAGGTAGGGATTATATTATATCCGCCATTGTATTTAGTTGTTAGCACAGAACTTGGCACATAGTTGAACTCTAACAAGGAATGAAGAAATGGCATCTTAGGTAGCTTGTCCAAGGTCACAGAGCCAGTTATTTTTAGATCTGGGATTGCACTATGTTGTGGTGCTGAAGGAAAAGAAACCTTCACCCAATTGTCCAACCACCACTACAACACTTTGATAAATACAGTTAAGCCCAAACAAACTTCTTTTAGATTTCTCTAGAAGAAATAAAAGCTGGGCTTTACATTTTTTTTCATATGTATTATGAAGAGAATGATAGTGGCATATTTATTGTCATTTCAAAGACAAACAATTTGTTGTTACTTTTAAATTAAGCAAATATTACATCTTGGCAAAAGATATAGGCTCTCAGGGGGAAAAATGAGTTGGAGAAATAAGGGGAACAAGAGGCTGCTTGTTACAAAGATTTCCAGCACAGATCAGTCTTAGTGGTTTTACACATTACAGTTGCTGTCATTTGAGGGTGCAATGAGCTAACCTGGTGTCTGGTATGGGTGGCTCTTTTCTACTCATCACTTACCATTCAGACTGTGGTGATTAATCAAAACTAAAAAGGCTAACTTGAATGATGGAACTTGGGGTACTTGTGGTGGATGACAGGAGTGACAGACGTCCCAAGAGGAAGCAGAGGTCAGAGAACAAGAGAAGATGGGTTGCTCTGGAGAGTGGATGCAGCAGGAGAAGGGCAAGTGTAATTCCTAAATCCATCATAACTGATGTATGCCTCTTACTAGAAACAAGTGCACTTCCAATTTGAACATGTTCCAGTTCACAAGATAGTGGGTATGAGAAGCAAACTGTGAGGTCTGGTATTTATTGCATAAAGAGCTTACATAGCCTATTTGATGCCAGGCACATATCAAATATGCTAGCAGAATCCATGACTTCTTTATTAGGTAATTTTTTCTCACATACCCAGATGGGATCCCACGAACTCCAAAGCTTTGTTAAATTGAACTGTAAAAGAGAATTGAAACTTGTGAGCCCTAGGCTTATCATGGAATACCCTGTTTTGGATTAGTTCATTCTTTTTGCACAATTTGAGAAAACAGTTCAAGTTATTGGTTGGACTGCATGATGATCCAGATTGCCCAAGAGCAAGGCGGACTGGATGGGGGAGAAAAAGCATACTTTCTGCCACAAGGGTTGCTCTTCTGGCACTTTTCCCTCAGTATGATTCAGAGCCTTTCTGTTTCTGTTCTGTATAGTGCTCCGTTTACTGGTTCCTTCTGCTTTGTGATGAGAAAGGAAATCAACCACCCAGCTGACTCTGCTCATCAACATAACCCTACTATTCCAGGAGACTCTTGCCCAGGAAGATAAAAATTGCAAATAACTATTGTTCATTCCAGTAACTTCTTGAAAGACTTGTCAATTCTTCAATAAAAAGCATCAAGAAACAGTTTATCCCTGAGACTCTTTGAACACTTTGCCTCAAAATCCTCACCTAGCCAAGTCCGCCAATCCTAAATCATTATATCATAACCTTTATTCCATCCTATTTAAGTTCCTATCCTCCCCCCAGTTGAAATCACTGCCTTAAACCAGACTTTGAAATTTCAATAAATATCCTGACTTTGTCTTTTCCCCACTGAGATGCTACAAAGACTGTTGAAGTCGTGTTCCTAGGCCTGCCATAACAAACTACCACAAATGAGGTGGCTTAAAAGAAATTTATAGTCTCAGTGTTCTGCAGGCTAAAAGTCTGAAATCAAGTTGTCAACAGGGCCATGCTCTCTCAGATGGCTCTCAGGAAAATCCTTCCCTGCCTCTTCCTAGTTTCTGGTGGTTGCCGACAATCTTTGGCACTCCTTGGTTTGTAGCAGTGTAACTCCATTCTCTGCCTCCACCTTCACCTGGCCATCTTCTCCCTGTGTATCTTCATCTTCACTTGGCATTCTCCTCTGTGTCTGTGTCTCTTCTGATAAGGACAACAGCATTTGGATTAAGAGCCCACCTTAATCTTAAAGCCCAACCCTCATCTTAACTAATTATCTTATTTCCAAATATGTTCACATTCGGAGGTACTGGGAATTAAGACTTCAACATATCTTTTTGGGGTACATGATTCAACCCATAAATGTCTACTGCTTGGTATCCCAAAATTCATGTCCTTCTCTTGCACAAAATATATTCATCCCACCCCAACATCTCCAAAAGTTTAAATCCTTTTCAATCAACTTTAAGTCCAAAATCTCATCTAAATAGAAGCTACTCAATGAGTTCCAAATCTCCTCTTATAATTATCTAAATCAGGTATGGATGAGACTCGGGGAATTGTCCATCCTGGGGCAAAATTCCTGTCCATCTGTGGAGCTGTGAAACCTAGAAAACAGGTTATTTGCTTCCAAAATACAATGGTGGGACAGGCATTGTATAGACATTCCTATTCCCCCCCAAAAAAGGAGAAAATGGAAAGAACAAGGGTCACTAACCTAAGGCAATTTCACAATCCAGCAGGGTCTGCCCTCTGACCAAGAAACTACCAGAGGCAGTAGCTCCAGTTCCTAAGGCAGTTGCAGCCCCACTGGCCTCTGGGCCGCCCTCAGAGTCATTCTTCCCCTTTCTTGAAGGATAAACCATGATTCCAGCCAAGTAGCTCTATTGCCCAATTTCCTGCCTATAGAATCCCAGAAACCCCAAAGTCTTCATTTACTTCCATCTGTCCTCTGCATTCCAACAAGAGGGATTTTTCCTAAGATGGTTGATTGGATCCGTAAGTCACACACCTAATCTCTTTAGCAATTGATTGTCCAGCCATACCCTGATGTAAGCTAACTCTATAGATTGAGAATTTCCCACATCATCCAGATCTGGTTTCACTTTCCTCTCACATTTTACTGTAATTAGCAAGGAAAAACCAAGCTGCATCCTCCACATTTAGCTTGGAAACCTCCTCAATTAAATACCCAAGTTCATCACTTACAAGTTCTACTTTCCACCCAACACCAAAATATAATTCAGCCAAGTTCTTTGGCACTTTATAACAAAGGTCACCTTTCCTCCAGTTTCTAGTAACACATTCTTCGTTTCCTTCTAAGGCCTTACCAGAAACACCTTTAATGTTCATATTTCTACCAACTATCTCTTCAGGGCAATCTAGGCTTTTTCTGTCCAGCACCTCAAGATTCTTCCTGCCTGTACACATTACCCAATTCCAAAGCCATGTCCACATTTTTAGGTATTTGTTACAGTGGCACCCACTCCCCATTACCAAAAACCACACTCTTTTCCTAAGCTGCCATGACAAAGTACCACAAACTGGGTGGCTTAAAATAACAGCAATTTATGATCTCACAGTTCTGTAGGCTAAAAGTCCAAAATTAAGGTGTCCACAGGGCATGTTCTCTCTGATGACTCTGGAAAAGAGCCCTCTTCCTAGCTTCTGGTGGTGGATCACAATCCGTAGTGCTCCTTGGCTTGTGGCAGCATAACTCGAATCTTGCCTCTGACTTCATGTGACTGTCTTCTCCCTGTGTCTGTCTCCTCTTCTTATAATGACACGAGTCATATTGGATTAATGACCCATCCTACTCCAGTGTGACCTCATCTTAATAATTATAACTGCAGTGACACTTCCAAATGATTTCACAGTCTGAGGTATTGGGGGTTAGGACTTCAACATATCATCTAGGGACACAATGCAATGTAACCTGTAACAGTAGGTAAACAATAAACTCGGCTTTTTCTTATCAACAGGGTGTTTTGCTGATCTTTGGGGGAGCCAGCTTTTGACAGTGGCATTTGTGCACTGCATTCCTGTGTCTTTTTGCTTCAACTTCCTTTACTCACTGCCCAATTGTGTATTTCAAATCTAGTATTCTTGAAGTGTGAGGGTTTGAGAAGTTTGATTAACTGATATCATCCTGTTGGAAAAAGCTGAGTAGCAGGCCACTTCATGAAATGATGGCCAGCTCAGGGATTTTCTGCATTTTGTGGTACAACATATGGTCATCCAAGTTTAAGGAATTTACTATGTCCACTTTCCTAAGCAAGGATCTATGGACAGGAACTCTTTAGAGGTGGTGGGTTGCTGAGGGCACAGCATGCATTCTGAAGTGGATTCTGATAGCTGTAGCAGGAGAGAGCATTATCTGGAAGCTGAGAGCGAGGATGTGCTACTGGATTAGTTTCCTAGGGCTGCTGTAACAAACTACCACAAACTGGGTGGCTTAAAATGACAGAAATGTATTCTCTCTTAGTTTTGGAGGTTAGAAGTCCAAAATCAAGGTGACGGTAGGTCCATACTCCTTTTGAAGACTTTCTTGCCTCTTCCAGCCTCTGGTGGTTCCGAGAATTTCTTGTGGCAGCGTAATTCCAATCTCTATCTCTGTCTTTACTTGGCTTTTTCCTTCTGTGTTTGTGTCCGTGTACAAGTTTCCCTCATTTTGTAAGGGCTCAGTTATATTATATTTAAGGCCCAATCTAGTCCAGTTAGGACCTCATCTTAACGAATTGTGTATGTAAAGACCCTATTTCAAATAAGTTCACTTTCTGAGGTTCCAGGTGGACATGAATCTTTGAGGGGACACTGTTCAACCCAGAACAGGTACTGAGATCGTGGTTTAAAGATTGGGTGCACTTTCATCTGTTGGTTAAAAGCAATGGCTACAACCAACAAACAACAGAAGATGTCAGATATTTGGGGTTATCCTAGCATTTGGTTTCAGAGGCTCATGGATTTACCTAGCTTGTGCCAAGGATTGTTGTGAGGATTTAATAAGAGAATATATGGGAGATTTTTTTTAAACCTATAAAGTTCTGGGCAATTATTAGGTGCCACTTATTTATTTATTCATTCATTTAAGAAATAATCATCTGGTATTTACTGTATGAGAAATTTTGTTGGTCACAGGAATATAAATAGAAATGAGCTCATCCATCAGTTCAAAAGGCTCACAGTCTAATGGAAGAAACAGAGGAACAAACTGAAATTCAGAATATGTGCCATGATAAAGGAATGTATAAAGTTTCATAAGAATAGAGATAAATAATATATGTTTAAATTGTTTGTATTTTATATATATTATTCCATGAATCCCTATTTTATTCTGTAAATATATATTATTATCCTCCTCTTACAGATTAAATAACTGAAGTTAAGAAGGGCTAAATAATGTAGGCAATAAGTGGCTGATCTGATACCTAAAACTAAATATTCTAACTCAAAGTCTAGTTGTTTTTTCTCCCACTCGATCAAGATGCTTCATTCAGAAGCGGAGAGGGTCATGGGGCCCCTGCCAGTGAAGTCACAGGGCCTGGAGAGAGAGTATCGGGACTTAGGCTGGAAGTCTGAAGCCAGTGTGGTCTAGTACAGAGATACTATATTCCTTGAACAGGGAATGTAGAACAAGAAAATAAAACAAATAAATGCAAGAAGCCAGTTACAAGAATAAAAGGACTTAATTTCAGCAGTAATTAAATAAAAAAGGTGCCATTTTGTAGCTTATCAAATTAAACTTATATTTAATTAAGCAAAAATTAAAGTAAAAATATAAGTATAGACAATAGTGAATGGAAATGAGTACTTGCATATATTGAAAGTGGGAATGTAAATTAGTATAACCGCTCTGAAAGGCAACTGGTCAGTGTGGCTGAGACAGTGATGTGTTCATCAAAACATTTCCTATCCTTGGGAATAAAACAACACTACACTTCCCAGGCTCCCCGGCAATTAAATTGGGGATTATGTGACCGAGCCCTGGCCAATGAATGTGGACAGAAGTAATGTAAGTCACTGATAGGCCTAACTCTAAAAATCATTCCGGGTGACCCTTCAGCTCTCTCTTATTTTCCATGACAATCTCTAGAGACACATGCTTGAAGGAACCCAAATCCTGGAGTCATCGCTTAGATACGGCTGCCAAAGAGAACCATCTGGTCCACACTGGACAGTGACTAAAGCAAGACATGAACCTAAATTGTGTTAAACCCCTGAGAATAGGGAATGTGTTACTGAAGCAGAACCTAGCCTCCCCTGATTAATGAACGTAAAATATATCTAAAACCTTACTATATTCAACTCTTTGGACTAATAATTTGACCTACAGGAATTTGTGCTAAAAAATACTCTGATTTCTATGTACCAAAGAATTATGTGTGAGCATCTTCATCATAGCATTTTTTACATATAAGAAACAAGAAACAACCTTCTTTAGTATGCTAGTAGTCACAATAATAATCATGATAATGGCACACAGCATTTATTGAGCACTTAATATACCCCAGGCACTGTTCTAATTCCTTTATGTCACTTAATCATCACAGCAATTCTATAAGGGATCTACTACTATCCCCATTTCACAGATGAGGCAACTGATACACAAAGGGATAGGTAACTTGGCAAGGTCACACAGCTAATAAATGACAAACCCAGGCGCTTTGACTCCAGAGTCTATGCTTGTAACCACCACACATACTGCCTCTCTTAAACAAATTACAGTATCTGTGATAACATACTATGCAGTCATTAACATAAGACAAAGGTGATATTTTAATTCAGTTAATTCAGTGGGTTACTTAATAAATGACACTAGCACAATTGGCAGTCCATCTGTAAGAAAATATAATTGGGCCACTATCTAAAAATATATATTCTAAATGAATTAAAGGTTTGAATACAAAATAAAATTACAAAAATCTGTAAGAAAACTGTAAGAAACTGTATGTACAATTTAGAAGTGAGGAAGACGTTCTAAATCAAGACTGGAAATGCAGAAGCTGGGGTGGGGGAAATACAGGAAATGACTAATGATATAAGAAACTGCTTATTACATAGTGTTATATGAAAAAAGCAAGATTTGAAATATCCCAGAAAAGTGAAATTCCTCTGAAGAATAATAACTGTTTAATATTAGTTTTCGTAGCCCTCACCTGCCTGTAGGTACTAATGGGTTTAAACTAATAATAAAAGCTCCTATTTCCCTGGCCCTCCCTTTCTCCTGCATTATAAAGAACTTCTGCTTTTTATAAAACATGCTCCAAGTATATCTCAGAGTGCCGGGGATGGGGTTTTGTTACATGCTCGCCAGCGAGGCTGCTCCCAGGGGGCACTGTGGCTGTACTCCTGTTTCAACTGGTTCTCCACTACTTGCAGGCCCCAGGAAGCAATGCCTCTGTGTACTTGGTCATATAATCTGTGAAAGGGGTTTCAGGATTGTGTTACCTGGGCCCCAGTGTCTTAGAGAATGTAGAGAAATTGCTTTTATAGTTTTTACGCACAGCAGCCCCCACATCCCGCTTCCCATTAGGCTCAGTTGTTAACTAAATGGGCAAGTCCTGCACACCTTGTTGTATGTAGTCGGTGGAGCCAAGCTTCCCTCCAAGGGTTTTCTCACTGGATCATGCTCTGGAGGGAGCTCCTTCAGGACGTGTTCCTGCCCGGTAGGCACATATATAGTGTGATGGAGGGCACTCCCTGTCACTGAGCATATATGTTCCACATAGAGTCACACATGAACACAAATGCTCAAACTTGCTTGGGTTTCAGTGAATATTACTGGTGCCATTATTTTTTATATTATGTACATTTTGACAATAAGCATGTTAATTTTATAAAGAGGAAAAAATTTTAAAAAAAGAAAACACATGTTGGAAGTAAAGCAGTTATCTTAGGTTAGTTGTCTTTTTCTTACTCCCTTGTTATGGTCTCTTTGAAATGTTCTTTTATTGTATGTTTGTTTTCTTTTTAACTTTTTTTTTCATACAGTTGATTTAAAAAAGAAGGGAAAGTTAAAAAAAAAAAAAAAGAAAGAAAGAAAAACAAGGAAAAAAAATGATGTAGTGCCCCCTTGAGGAGCCTGTGGAGAATGCAGGGGTATTCGCCTACCCCACCTCCATGGTTGCTAACATGACCACAGACATAGGGGACTGGTGGTTTGATGGGTTGAGCCCTCTACCATAAGTTTTACCCTTGGGAAGACGGTTGCTGCAAAGGAGAGGCTAGGCCTCCCTATATTTGTGCCTAAGAGTCTCCTCCTGAATGCCTCTTTGTTGCTCAGATGTGGCCCTCTCTCTCTGGCTAAGCCAACTTGAAAGGTGAAATCACTGCCCTCCCCCCTACGTGGGATCAGACACCCAGGGGAGTGAATCTCCCTGGCAACGTGGAATATGACTCCCGGGGAGGAATGTAGACCCGGCATCGTGGGACGAAGAACATCTTCTTGACCAAAAGGGGGATGTGAAAGGAAATGAAATAAGCTTCAGTGGCAGAGAGATTCCAAAAGGAGCCGAGAGGTCACTCTGGTGGGCACTCTTACGCACACTTTAGACAACCCTTTTTAGGTTCTAAAGAATTGGGGTAGCTGGTGGTGGATACCTGAAACTATCAAACTACAACCCAGAACCCATGAATCTCGAAGACAGTTGTATAAAAATGTAGCTTATGAGGGGTGTCAATGGGATTGGGAAAGCCATAAGGACCACACTCCACTTTGTCTACTTTATGGATGGATGAGTAGAAAAATAGGGGAAGGAAACAAACAGACAAAGGTACCCAGTGTTCTTTTTTACTTCAATTGCTCTTTTTCACTCTAATTATTATTCTTGTTATTTTTGTGTGTGTGCTAATGAAGGTGTCAGGGATTGATTTAGGTGATGAATGTACAACTATGTAATGGTACTGTAAACAATCGAAAGTACGATTTGTTTTGTATGACTGCGTGGTATGTGAATATATCTCAATAAAAAAAATTTTCAATTAAAATAAATAAATAAATAAATAAAAAAAAAACAAAAAAAAAAAAAACAGAAAACACAAAGAATGTAGACTCTTGGAATAAACTATTTGAGAAGGTTATGGAACCTACATCTACACAGATTTTTAAAATAGAATGATTTATCATCCCCTGGGGTGATTTGAAATGAACCTTGCTTGACCCCATCAGAATGAACCTTGTGACTTCTCAACATTTAGGTCTCTCTGAATCACTTGGGTTTCTTCCACTGTTTCCTTTCTTTGACTCTTATCTGAGATGGAGACAACAGGACTCTGTACGAATTACTGAACATTGAAACATTACATCTGGGTTCCTTTGATTTTCAGGTTGAAATGGCTTCCATATAGATTTCAGTTGGTAGAAAGTAGCAATATTCACTTTAATCAAAGTTGTATGTAATTTCTGAAAAGAATTACCAACCAGCGTAGCTTGACACATATATAAATTCTCATCACTGAATTAACCCAAGCTCACATCTGATCCAAGGTTGGCAGCTGTATAATAGAAGCTTCTTACAGAGCTATTTTAGTTCATTTCAATAAAACTTTTGAGTATAATAAAACATTCTTGGAAAGACAGGAGGGATTCATTGTATTATAGTTGACATTGAAAGAACTTATGTAGTATTTTCACATTCTTATTTGCTTCAAAGAATGATGCCCAATTATTAATTCTTAAACACACATGTCTTTTTTGTTTTTGTTTTTTCTATCTGGTGCCAGAGTTTTCTTGGCAGGTGCTGGCGTGTACTGAATCAGCTGACACTACTTTTTATCTGCATACTCTATGGATTTGGTGACTCTGAATCCAAGTACTTGAATAATGATGGAGAACAAATGTTCCTGATGAACACACATTTCATATAACCAGATGTTGCCAACAAATATAAAAAAAAAAGGCTGATGTGGGTCAGTATAAGCTGTGTTCCTGCCACGCTGAGTGTATGCACAGCCACATAGGAACAAACCCTTCAACAAGCAATTCTCACAGTTGAGAATTAATGCAAAACATTTTACTATATTAACCATTTAAAAAATTCTGTTATTCCTTTTAATCCCTATGCTTTTTCCCCATTAAAACTGGACCACCAGGGAAGGAGTATTATAGCAACATAGAAAATAAGGAGTCAATTCTCAGGTTTGAGGTTCAAAATAGACTCCTGAGCCTCTTTACAGTTGGAGAGAAAAAGGTTTTGATTTCTAAAGCCTGAATCAAAAACAAAGACCATAAAGGACTCAGTGCATAAAGGTTTTCCTGGTAGCACTAGACTGGCAGGAGTACATGTGGATAGAAGAACAAGCTTTTCCTGTTGGAGAGAAGTTGTGGGTCCTACAGATTGAAAGCATGTCTCTGAGAAAGGATCCTGAGCTCTGATTCCCAAATGCACGTGAGTCCAGGGTGGAAGATCAGAGGTATGTGCAGGTTCCAAACCGTAAATAGATTTGGTGTCTGATAGCAAGCAGGACCTGTGCTTTTCTTTCTGACTGAAGCCAGGCCAGATGTGAAGTGCCTAGAGAAGCCCCAGCATCCAGCATAGCATGAGAGCAATAGAATAGAAATGGGTGGACGAGGCATCTAGGCAGATGGTCTGAGAGAGCCCACAAAGTCCCTGCACCCCTTCACATCATAGCTCATGGAGCAGCAGAATATATTTTTCCTCCAAGAGTGGTGTGGGCATGGCATCAATACAGAGGACTCGGAATGAGCTTGAGGTTCAACAATGACACAGCAGCAGATGCCAGCCTTGGAGGGATGACAACAGCCTGGGACCAGACAGGCCAATTTACAACCAAGGGGATGCAAGTGTGGACAGTGATGCCATGGACCAGACACCCTTTCCACCTTGTGTTAAAGGATACATCTTAAAAGAGGCCATAAGGATGACTCTCAGACAGATATAGCATGAGCACATGTCAAAGGTTTTATTTAACTCATTAATCAATGAGGAAACCAGGAAGATATTACAGTTGGTTCAAAGGAGAACTCAAAATAGCATGCATTTATAGTCAGTTAAGGAATGTTAAAATGAGTTTACAAATAGATACAAAGCAGAAAAAGAAAACAAAAAAAAAACAAAACTGGTCAATATTCCCACGGCAAGCAATAATCAATTGTGCTCCACCAGGCACAGGACACACAACCCCCAGACGCCCCAGAATTCCATCAAAACGATAATCCAGTAATCTCTTTCGACCATTTCAAAAATCTTCCACCATTTTTTTCCTATATCTGGAAACTACAGGATGCTGGGAGTTTAAACTGGAGACATCAGGGATGCTGGGGGTTCTTTCCAGGAGGACGACAGCATGAGCAGCAGGATCTGCCAACACTACTCCCTACGTTTCAGGAACATAAAACAGCCTGCAGAATAGGTCTTGGGAGAAAAGACATCAGAGCAAGGAACTAGAGAGGCTGAAGAGTATAGCTGGCGAGATTTGAGTCCCAACTCCACCTTCTACTAGCTATGTGACCCAAGCAAGTTGCTTAGGTTGGTTGAGAGGTTAAATAAATCATTGTGTGTATTCATTTGGCATTAGTACCTGGTTCACACTAAACATACATTTTATGCTAGGTGTTATTATTTTTAACATGGCATTTGTGGACTTGATTCAGGGGTTTTAATCAAGATTTTGAATGCAATTTTTCAGGAAGTGATTTTTTTAGCTTTTATTCCAATCTTTGGAAGAATATATGATCCCCCAAATGGTTATAGTCCCTTTTTTAGAGGGTAGAGGTTGGCGAGTGGGCTCTGAACCCTCAAAACTTTGTGATGGAACCGTAAAGTTTAGTTATTCCTTTTCTCTCTCTTTGTGATCCCTCTGGGCTTAAAGTGGATTTAAGTTTGGGAGGAATTATGTCCCTTGTCTCCTCTCTCTAACTCCAACTCCTCAGGTCCCCACTGTATCTTAGCAGTGTCTGTCTAGCCTCTGTGAGCCTAAACTCAAAGTAGTGACAGGACTGGGGGAAAATACCTGGACAGCACTACTTGCATATAATAAGACAGTAGGAAGAGGAGAACAATTTGCTTTGCTCTCCCTAGTCAGAGAGTTAATGTTCTCTAGTAGACAAAGGCTTGACCTTCTCTCTGCCATTTTATATTTCACTGGAAAGAGGATTACACTGTACCCTGGGAAAACATGAATGATGGTATAATATAAAGATGCAGAGCTCTGAAACAGAAAAGAGGAAAACTAGGTCTGGTTCTATAAAGGTATTATTAATTCCAAGAAATTATGAGAACATCTTAGTGTTCACGGCTAATTACCACATGCACTGGCATGTATGTATATAAATAATGTATCCAATTTGTTATAAGTTTTATTAGGGTGCAACACTACACTACTATTACTACTACTAATAATAAATTATTATTTGCTGAGTTCCTTTTATGTGCCAGGTACCATGCTAATCACTTTATAGAAATTCTTTTATTTTGTTTCATACTTTATGTTCTAAGTCCTCCATTGCTCATTTTGCATGGTCATTATCTTTGTGCTTTGTTTTGTTTTTAAAAGAAACTGCATTTTGTAAAATGCAGTTATATACTCTGAGAGTTATATACTCTGGGAGTATATACAGTTATATACTCTGGGAATAAAATGCAGTTATATATTCTGGGAGTCCTGAGTATATAAACCAGACCAATTGTGTATGTTTTGATAGTTATCAGATTTTTGCTGTCAAAATTGTATCTGCTGTACCTATAAAAATAAATTTTTATGGGCATTTCTCCAAATTCCTTTTAGCTTCTAGAAGAAAACAAAGAAAGGAAAAGCTTAATGAAGGCAAAACCATAAACATTATCTCTCTGCTCCCCTCCCCTCTTTTCTCCTCCCTCCCTGCTAAGGCAGGTGCAGTCTGTTAGCAAATTATTCTCAAGTCCAGTGTGGATATGTTTGGGAAGAGTACCGACTATAAATGCAAGCAGAAATATTTTGTGCTTCTTCACATTATTCTGGAAAAGAAACAAAACTTACCAATTTTAAGTTTTAAGGTTGCTTTTAAGTTTTAGGACAGGACATGATCCTGGTGCTCTGGAAATTTAAGATTGAATTCAGTTGCAGCTCACTGATTCTATTAACAAAAGGAATCTTACAAAAGGTTCTCTGTGACATGCTATTTCCTTTCTGGGTCAGGAATTGGTTCCGCAGTGTGCATGATAGCTCAAACACAAGGCAAAATTATCTAGAAGGTTTGTAATCCTAGGGATTGCATCTCAGAAAGCAATTTTTATTCACTGACCTTTATGAAAAAGAAGAAAGACTCTACAAATTGATAGTATGGAAGTTGAAAACTCATGGATGTGAGCACTGTCTTAATGACATATTTAAAGCTTGAGGGAGCTTTTAAGAAAATTTTAAAACATGAGGAGAGTCTATTTTCAAGAGGTAAGACAAATCTGAGAATAATATGTTAAATATTTTAGCAATTGTTTATGCTATTTGTTCATCAATTTCTGTTTTACTTTTTAATTAGAGAAATTTTTGTTTTACAGAAAAATCATGCAGAAAATAGAGTCTACATATATCATTCTCACACACTCAATTTCTCTATTATTGGGAATTTTTTTGTTAGTGGGGTACCTTTGTCACAATTGATGAAACAATAGTATCATAATTATACTATTAACTAGTATATAGTTTGCAGTAGGGTTCACTGTTTATATTATACAGTCCTATGCTGTTTTTTAAAATTTTTACTCTAGAAACATATATAAACCTAAAATTTCCTCTTTTAAATATATAATTCCTCTTTTCAAATATATAATTCTGTGGTGATACGTGTATTCGCAACGTTGTGCTACCATCACTGCCATCCATTACCAAAATTGTGCTATCACCTCAAACAGAAATTCTGTACCAACTAAGCATTAATTCTCCATTCCTCCCACTCTGGCCCTCATAACCCGCATTCTAGTTTCTGACTCTATGAATTGCTTATTCTAATTATTTCATAACAGTGACATCATATGAGATGAATTTGCTTATTCTAATTATTTCATATCAGTGAGATTATACAATATTTGTTCTTTTGTGTTTGACTTATTTCTCTCAACATGATGTCTTCAAGGTTCATTCATGTAGCAAACATCAGAACTTCATCCCTTTTAGGGTTGAATAATATTCCATTGTCTGTATATATCGTATTTATTTTTATCCATTCATCTGTTGATGGACATGGGTTGCTTTCATCTTTTGGCAATTGTGAACAATGCCACAATGGACATTGGGTTGCAGATATCTGTTTGAGTCCCTGCTTTCAATTCTTTTGGGTGTTTACCTGGAAGTGGGATTGCTGGATCATATGGTAATTCTATATTTAACTCCCTGAGGAACTGCCAAATTGTTTTCAGCAAAGGCTGCACCATTTAACATTCTGACCAAAAATGAACAAGTGTTCCTGTTTCTTCATATCCTTTACAATACTTGTAATTTTCCATTTTTAAAATAGTAGTCATTCCTGGAATTTGTATCTCATTGTGGTTTTTATTTGCATTTTCCTAATGGCTAATGATGTTAAGCATCTTTTTGTGTGTGTGGGTTTTTTTTTTTTTTTTTGACATTTGTGTATCTTCTTTGGAGAATTATCTATTCAAGTCTTTCACCCATTTTTAATTGGGTTGTTTGTTTTTTTGTTGTTGAGATGTAGGATTTTTTTTATATATTAATATTAAATCCTTATTGGATATGTGGTTTACAAATATTTTCCACCATTGTGTAGGTTGTCCTTTTACTTTCATGATGAAGTCCTTTAAGCACAGAAGTTTTTAATTATAATGAAGTCCATTTATCTAGTTTTTCTTTTGTTGCTCATGCTTTTGGTATAAATTCTAAGAAACCATTGCCTAACACAAGGTCCTGAATCTGTTTCCCTGTGTTTCCTTCCAGGAATTTTATAGTGTTAGCTTTTATATTTAGGTCTTTGATTGATTTTGAGTTAATTTATGAATATGGTGTGAGGTAGGGGTCTACTTTCATTCTTGTGCATATGGATATCCAGTTGTCCCAGCATCATTTGTAGAAGAGACTATTCTTTTGCCATTGGGTGGACTTGGCACCCTTGTCAAAAATCAGTTGGCCATAGATGTGATGGTTAATTTCTGAATTCTCAATTCTATTCCATTTAGTCTATGTGTCTATCCTTATGCCAGTATCATGCTGTTTTGATTACTGTAGCTTTGTAGTAAGTTTTAAGATAAGGAAGTGTGAGTCCTCCAACTTTGTTCTTCTTTTTCAAGATGGTTTTGACTATTTTGGGTTCCTTACCCTTAAATGTAAATTTGATGATTGACTTTTTCATTTACACAAAGAAAGCTATTGGACTTTTGATTAGGATTGTGTTGAATCTGAAGGTTGCTTTGGGTAGAATTGACATTGTAACAATATTTAGTCTTCCAATCATGAGCACAGATTGTCCTTCCATGTATTTAGGTCTTCTTTAGCAATGTTTTATAGTTTTCTTGGTATTACTTTAAAGACTGGGAAAAGCTACCCTAGACAAAACCACCAACAGATAACCAATACCACACAGCCATCAATGAAAAATTATAATCACAAATTTATATGTTTTTGGTTAGTTTAAAATTATATATTTCTACTTTGAGCTGTATCTGTGCTGCATGTAGTATTTCAATTAAGCCATTACATTATTGGGATGTGACCTTAAGGTATATTTTGTTACAAAGGACAGAAATGCACTCAAAAAAGCATGAGTAGAATTAAGGGGGATTATTGGAAGGATATAGGAGAATCATAGGAAACTCATAGAATCCAGCCTTCAGGGAAGAAGGAAGTTCAGAAGCTGCTCTTCACATCCCTCCTTTTCCAGGGCCCCAGGGCCTCTCACATCTGTTTCTCCTTCAACACCTGCTCAGTCCTCCTCCCGGACTGACCTCTTCTGTTTTAAAAATTTATTTTAAATCATCCTTAGAGCTATGACTTTATAGGCTCACTGCCATTTTTGCTGAGAAAATTCTGGAAAATCTTTTGAATAAAGACTTTGATTTTAACAGTTTGCTCCATCTAACATTTTATTTTTGAATTTTGAAATCAATTTCCAACTATTTAAAGGAATTTAAAATTTCATCCATGTATAGGCACTAATTATGGTTCAGGTCCTGCTACCCAAGTGCAGCCAAGTTTTACATAGAAATGCCTATTTAGTCAGACGTTTGTGGGTGGTGACATGTGGTAGAGTCAATCATAGCTGACAGATGCATTGTTTTGACAAAGTTTGAGTTCAGATGGCTAAAGGCAAACATCATATTTTGTGAATAGAAAGAAAAACTTACTAATATTGAGATATCCTTGTGCTAATGTCTAATAATTATGCATACCTAAGTTTGCTTTACTTTTACTAATCTATGTGGACAAGGTTGACTTACAGTTATAGTGATCTGCATTAGAACATGCTCTCTAAGGCTAATCCACTAGGATAGGAGTGATGTTGGACATTGATGGTCAGTTGAGCAATGGTCAAATGTTTGTTATCTTAACCTAACAATTGCACTCCTCTATACAGCAGTCCTCATATTGCACAGAAGTGTGGGACCATAAAAATGACCAGGCAGGCTGAACCCACGCACAATGATCTTAATAATCAGTGGGAAATTATGATTGTTGTGTAATCTTTAGGAAACCTTTTTAAACCATTAAAAACTCTCTGCCTGTCAGTTATAAATTATCAGGAAAAAAAGTAAAAGTAGTATGCATTTGGTATGCTGTAACTTAGAATGTTAGAAACATTGAGAATTAAAGTACTTCTTTGTGATAAAACTTATCAAATGAAGTTTGAACAAAATTGCCTTCTAATCAAACAATTTACAATATGAAGGAAGCATCTTTTCTATGCCTCAGTGATTATCATACACCTTTCTAAGTTTGGACTAGCTTCCAACATTTTGTCCTTTGTGCTTTCAATGTTGTGAGATATCTTCAAAAATCCACTTAATGTGAAATTTTTGTTGCTGTCACTTTCTCTGGGACATCCTCATCCTTTCTGTCATACTCACTTTCCTCTTCTATGTCACTAAGCTCATCTTCACTAAGTTCCTCTGGTTATATATTTAGAATCCTTCCATTGGTGACAGTGTTAACATCCCCATGGTCACTATTTCTTCTATAACTCCATTTATGTTTGATTCAAATTTCACTTCTAGCATTATCACTGTTCATTTATTTGCTGCACTTCCATCTTTCTCAGCCAATACCCTTTTTCAATGATCCATTTTTGTAAAATTTCACGAGTGCGTCACTGGGAGACAAGGAGGCCACACAATCACACACTTTGCTGTCTGGGCATTAACTGAATAACAGATGCACAGTAACCAGTCACCAACAGCCATCAGTGAAAGATCAACACTGATCACTGATCATGATGCCAAGGTGTTGTTTACATAGTGATTTGTGGACTGAAGAGCTAGTAGTGAGGTTTGCACTTTATGCAATTATTCATGATTAATAGACCACAGTAGCCACAATTTGAAAATTGTGGTTTTATAAAAAATGAAATTAGAGTTAAAAATAAATAATATACTTTTTATCTCTCTAATTTAGCTAATATTGTCAAACTATAAATTTTTTGACTTGATTAAAAATTAAAATGAGTGTTAAAATAAGTTCTAAAAAATAAATACTTACATTATTTCCTCAGAGTTTTATAAACTTTTGGGTTATAGTTGACAAACTGACCCATACATAGCTCATACCACCAGCAATCATGATGCAAGTTTAACATTACTGGAGCTAGCCTATACCCTGTCTAATAAGGCAAGTCTACACCAATTGTGTGAATTTTATTGCAATGTCAAATTGATATAAAAGTTTATAAATGCTTATTCTCAGTTTCCTCATTTATCCCATCACGAACCAGTAACAGTTTGTGAACTAGCATGGGTATGTGGACCCATGAGTACATTAAGTAACTTTAGCTACATTGAGTAACTTTAGCGCAATGTAGGATGAAAAGCAGTGGAGCAAGAGTGGGAGTGAAGTGAACTAAGCCAAGCTGAAAATGATGGTGTTGGGACCAGGGTGGTGGCATTAGTGATGGCGCAAAGTAGAAATAGTGGAGACTTATTTGAAAGATGGGATTAGCAGGTCTTGATGTTCAGTGATGTTGGGTTAAGGGAGGGATTGGTGTCACAAGCATGTTTGATAGGGGGTTCAATTTTAGGCATGGTGAGTTTCATTGGCCTGTGAGATGTTAAAGTAGAGAGGTCAAGGAAGATTCAGGGTGTATTGATCTGGAGCTCAAAAGACAAGTCTGAACTGGAGGTATAATTTTGGGACTAGATAATAAAGCCAGAGGCTTGGAGAAGATTGTCCAAGAAGAAATTAGAGAGTAAAGAAAAGAGGACATAGTACTGATTCTTGAGGAATTTCAAAAATTAAAGTTTAGTAGGGGAAGGACGAACATGCAAAGAAACTAAGACGAAACAGCCAGAGAATATGTCAGCACAGAAGCCAAGAAGGAAAGAGTAGTTCAGGAAGAAAGTCATATCCTGTGTCTCATTCTGCTGAGAAGTCAGAAAAATAGGAACTCCAAAGCATCACACTATTCAAAATGCAGTTGACTCCCAAATCTATCCTTTCTAAACCTAACCTCTGCCCTGCTCTTGCAATCCCACACATCCCCTACCATGTGTATTTAGGTTTCTGTGCCTTTACTTACCTGCCCCTTCTACCTGGAATACCTTTCTTCCCCTTCTTTACCTGGCTTCCCTCTATTTCTAATTCAAGTCTGAGGTCAGCTCCATCTCTTCCAGCAAACATTCCCTTGCCTTTGCCTTCATTTCTACCCGGAGATTCCTCCCATTGTCTTGGCAACTGAACTTTATTCCTGAATTTAAGAGTCCATGTTGAAATGATGTGTGCAAGAGTCTGTCTCCATCTCAAGACAATAAACTCCCTTAAAAGAGAAACTTTGCTTTTTCATCTGTGTAATCCTTAGTGCAAGCATTGTGCTTAGCACACAGTAGGCCATTCTATAAATTTTTATTTAACAGACCAAAATTGAATTGATAGTGCTTTCATTGTTTGGTATTTGTTTCTTAATTTCTGATATCTTTGGTTTGTATTTTTTTTTTTTTTTTAGGTTGGTATTATAGCATTTATTAAAATAATGCTATGGGTTAATAGAAACAGCAAGGAATCAAAGAATTAAAATGCAAGCTATGTGCAAGGAGAGGCTAAACCTGCTTATAACTGTGCCTAAGAGTCTCCCCCTGAGTGCCTCTTTGCTGCTCAGATGTGGCCCTCTCTCTCTAACTAAGCCACTTTGGTGGGTGATCTCGCTGCCCTCCCCCATACATGGGACCTGACTCCCAGGGGTGTAAATCTCCCTGGAAACGTGGGATATGACTCCCAGGGATGAATCTGGACCCGGCATCGTGGGATTGAGAACATCTTCTTGACCAAAAGGGGGATGCGAAATGAAACAAAATAAAGCGTCAGTGGCTGAGAGATTTCAAATGGAGTTGAGAGGTCACTCCGATGGACATTCTTATGCATTACCTAGATAATACTTTTTAGGTTTTAATATATTGGAATAGCTAGAAGTAAATACCTGAAACTACCAAACTCCAATCTAGTAGCCTTGACTCTTGAAGATGATTATATAACAATGTAGATTACAACGGGTGAGAGTGTGATTGTGAAAGCCTTGTGGATCACACTCCCTTTATCCAGTGTATGGATGGATGAGTAGAAAAATGGGACAAAAACTAAATGAAAAATAGGGTGGGATGGGGGAGTGATTTTGATGTTCTTTTTTATTTTTATTTTTTATTCTTATTCTGATTCTTTCTGTTATAAAGAAAATGTTCAAAAACAGATTGGGGTGATGAATGCACAGCTATAAGATGGTACTGTGAACAGTTGATTGTACACCATGGATGATTGTATGGTATGTGACTACATCTCAATAAAACTGAATTTAAAAAAAAATGCAAGCTATGTAAAATCCCAACTAAAACCCAAAAGTGTCTGATGTATTCATACATTAGCTAACTAAAAGCCTAAGAAAGACAAGATACCCAATATAATAAAGTACTGCAAAACAATTGGCAATTTTCAGCTATCAAAAGAGTGGATTTTGCATTTTGTATCCTTTTCTCAATCAAGAAAAAGATTCTTTTTGAATGTTATATAATATACATATAAAACAAGATTAAAAAATACATTATAAACTTGTAACAATGGCTGTAAATACATTATCTTACATGTTTACCATAGGCAATAGGTTGGTTATGGTACATACATAGCATGAAACTACTAAGATAATAAAGAACAGACAAAAATACATGCCAGTTGTACAGTAACATACACGTGACACTCCCATCTACCCACTCTAAAAAAAATTACATAGTACTGTCAGAAAAATTCTTAAAAACTACATATTTTAATATGAAATAAATTCAATAAAGAATGATAATACTGAGAACCAAGGCATTCAGAGATTTCAAAAGTCATGCCTTTTTTTCAGTTGACCCAAAATTTTGTCAACTAAGTTTTCAAAAATTTGTTCAGAGCCAACATTACCCATAAACGTCACACATTCATTTCATATATTTATCTTCTTTCCAATAAAAGACCTTTGACGAATATCTAAAATGTCCAGGTATAAGATGGTTGAGATGAAACTGGATCAACTACTGGTATTGTTTTTAACAACTATCATCTCAAATGTTTGAGTGTCACAAATTTATTCAACCAACCAAACAAAATAAAAATCAAAATGGCACAGCATATATTGTAAATAAATCAAACCAACTGTATGTGTAACAGAAAGACAAAGTAGTGGCACATTAAACCAAAGCTAGCAGAATACAAAACAATGAATGTCTATTGCATAGTAAATAAACTGAAAACTGTTTCCAAGTGAGACAAGATGATGGATGAGGTCACCACATAGGTGCTTACTGAGCTTACTGCTGACCTTGACTGTGACATCGTGAAGGTATGTAAGAGGGAATGAGCTGATAAGTTCATAATCCACTGTCACTTGATATTTGCCATGTCTGGTACCGAGCAGTTAACAATTATTTACTCAAGTGTTTAGATGTAGGCTTTGTGCACAAATTGCTTCAACTACAAAACTGTCTGAACTTCATGAGAAATTGGAGGTGTAAACTGAAATGTAGTGGAGACTTTATATGCAAAGTGATGTTAGTTTTCCACATGCTTTTAAAGTTAAAAAAGAAAGAAAAACTGTGGTGTATGTGTGTGTAGGGTCGTTTAATTTTTTTCGTTTTTTATTTTTATTTTTTTACTAAAACCAGCAAAGAGATGGACTATACAAGTTACCTGGTATGGTAGAAAGAAATCTGATTAAATTTTTGAGTCATTTAAAAACATTATTTTTCAAAATGAATATCATAAAGATTCATTTTTTGTGAAAAAATTTGTTATAGTCTACTTTTGTCTCCAATTAATAAGAAAAATTCAACACACCCTCCTGCTCTGAATAAAATAAAGCTCTAATATTGTCTATAAACTGATGTTTAGAATCGCACATAATTCTTAGCTCAGAATCCTTTGGGCTTGCTTATATTGAAGACTGCAATAACCAAAAATACTCAATTATGATTTTAAAAGAAGGATGTTTTAAAAACTTACTAGTCAGGCATTAGAAAAATTATCAAATTTTTTCACAGTATCAGATTTGGCAAATTTGCATCAAGGTAACGTGGCAAAAATCATATGATTCCAGCCATCAACACATTTGTCTCCCCCCCTATCTTTTCACATATTGGGCGACTCAGTAACATACATTAACTTGTATTCTGAGGGAGGAGCTGAATCTTAAAGACACTTTTAAATGACCATGAAGGAAAATAAGTCACTTTCTTTTCTTTAGACTTATTCCAATACTTACAAAATAAAAAAGAAAGACAAAAAGGCTCTTTTGGTCTTTTATTTCTTGACAACCACCAGAAAAAAATCATTTAATGAAATAAAGAGTTTCTTTGTTCTTTGTTCTTTTTTTTTTTATAACACTTGAAAGTATAAAATGTTACATTTCCAAAAATATATATATATTTTCTTCATTAGCACCCTTGTATAATAAAAGTATCTACTTTTTGTTCATTTGTTTCAATGCACTACACCTTATCTACAATTTCATTACATGTATACAGCAAATAGGCAAGCATGGCTTTCACATCCTTAATGATTTTTTTTTTCTTTACAGGGAGGTTTAAAAAAAAATTTGAACAGTTTTCCCAGTAATGTTACCTTTGCTTTTATGAGACTAAAATTGTTTCTTATTAGTTAATCATCCTCTTGGCCCACAACAAAATTTGCAGGCCAAGCACAATTCACAAAGATCTTAATATCCCATAGACACGAGTCACTGTCAAGCTTGATTTGTTTGTTAATGGGCATGTTTCTTACTCCAGAGTGTGACAGCTTTCCTGCCTATAAACTGCCTTGTAACAAATCAGTAAGAGAATTAGGGGAAAGGGCAAATAATCCATGTAGTAGTTACAGCACTGTTTCATGATAAGAAAACAAATATGGAAGGTTAACAGCTAAGTGGATTTAAAGTGCAAGAGATTCTTAATTTTTTATTTCATAAATGATGTGGCTAACCCTTAGGTCATAAGGATACCTTTTATTTTTTATGCCATTTTGTTTTTGCTTTATCATGTCCCCAAGATACTATAGCTTTTCATGTCATAAAGTTTGTCTACCTATATGCAACACTTAGATTAATTTATTAGCTTGGTAAATTAAGGGAAATAGTTTCATTTCCAGCAGGTTTACCTAAGGTATTAGCCACCAGATGTTTACAGTAAACTGAAGACCTCAATGCCCTTTTCTTGAGATTCATTCATCAAGCAAATTTTTTTATGAATGACCCCTCTGTAAGTGATGCTTCAGTCTGCTTTGAACCTAGAGACCCTTCCCAATGTGCTCAATGTCAGAGTCAGTTTTATTAGAAAAAATGAAAAATAAAGATGCTTATCCCTTTTTTATGTTCAAATAAATAATAATCAGTTGCTTCTTTAATAAACTGTGAATACTGCCATTTCTTGTGTTAAGGTCAAAATTTTAATCAAAAGCTCAATTTCTTTGCATTTTAAAAACAAGATATCTGCATTATAATATAAAACCCAGTGCTTTGTCATTCCAACAATGTTTGTGAAATATTCAGTAGGTATTTTAAGAAAAAAAAGATGTTGCTTGAAGGGTGTTGAAAAAAATCCCCTTAACCAAAATTTCTATGGCAGGGACTGCCAGTTTTCTTCCTAATAGCTGTTCTTTTCTTCTCTAGCAATAGATATTTAAGCTAGGTCCAGTGCTATCCAGCTAACGCTATCTCTTCCAGCTTCTCTTCCAGCTCCTGTGACCAGATTCTGGCTAATGGAGGTGAACGTAAGCGATATGTGCAACTTTTGAGTTGTTCCTTTAAATAGAAAGGAGTGTGATCTCCCCTTCTCCTTTTCTTACCCACAAGATGGAATGTAGACATCATGAGTGAAGCTGGAGCAGCCGTGTTAGATCATGACATGGAAGCTGTGTGCTGAGAATGGCAGAGCCACAAGACAAAAAGTGCTGGGGTCCCCACATCATGGAATCATTCTGTGAGCCTAGGATGACAACCTCAGGCAGTTATATGACAGAGAAATAAATTTCTATTTGTTTAAGTGACTGTTTCTTTGGCTTTTTGTACATGACCCTCTATTCTAACTGTTTTATACTGTGTATATATTCTATTTTATTCACAATTTATTCCTAAGAATTGAAGCACTACATCACCCTGTTAAAACTCAACTACTCTGGAAAAGGAGACATATTAAGGTGTTTGGGTCAATAATCCTAACATGAACTAGTTTATCAAATTAGTTTTACGCATTCTCTATTTTCAGGGTTCTGGGATAAAGGAAGATTGAATTAGTAAGGTTGGTGTTCTGTTATTCAAGTTAAGAAGGCTGTTACTCCAACTCTGCAGGTAAACTCACTGGCCTCCCCCTACATGGGAATGACTCCCAGGGGTGTAAATCTCCCTGGCAATGTGGGACATGACTCCCAGAGATGAGCCTGGCCCTGGCATTGTGGAATTGAGAAAGCCTTCTTGACCAAAAGAGGGAAAAGAAATGAAATAAAATAAAGTTTCAGTGATTGAGAGATTTCAAATGGAATTGAGAGATCATTCTGGAGGGTATTCTCATGCATTATAAAGATATTCCTTTTTAGTTTCTAGTGTATTAGAATAGCTAGAAGGAAATACCTGAAACTGTTGAACTGTGATCCAGTACACTTGATTTGTGATGAAGATTATGTAACTATATAGCTTTTTTTTTTTTTTTTTTTGTAATCAATAGAAATATTTACTAAAGGGATATTTTACATCACAATTTGGACCAGCCCCATTTCAAGTGCTCTTAGCTACATATGGCTAGTGACGATGATATTAGACTGTACGATTCTAGATGCTAGGGATACAGCAGTGAGCAAAACAAAATACAGTACCTGCCCTTGTGGGGCTTAATCCTTCTGGGAAGACAGACAGTAAATAAGTAATGCAAACATCAGTCTGTTACCATGGCCTAAAAGGCCACCCACGCACGATCTGGCCCAGGTCACCTCTCCAAACTCATCATCCTCATCTCCTACTGCTCCCTGCACTGTTGGACTCCAACCAACCACACTGCCCATCCTGGCTGTCCTTGAACCAGCCTGGCAAGCACATGCCCACCTCAGGGTATGCCCAGCTACCTGCAACACTCTTCCCCAAGACATAAAAGCATTTTAAAAATATTAAAGAGCAATGTATAACTGTATAGCTTTTATCATGTGTCTGTGTGATTGTAAAAACCTTGTGAGTGACATGACCTTCATCCAGTGTATGGGAGGATGAGTAATAAAATAAAGACAAAAATATATATAAATAATAGGGGTACAAGGGGTGTGGATGTTTTGGGGTTTATTTTTGTTTTTATTTTTATTTATTTTGGAGTAATGAAAATGTTCTAAAATTGATTGTGGTGACAAATGCACAACTGTATGATGATACTGCAAGCCATTGATTATATACTCTGGATGGATTATTTGGTATGTGAATATGTCTCAATAAAATTGCATTAAAAAAAGAAGCCTGTTACTAGGACAAAGGACTTAACTTCCTCTACCTAGAGATGAGTCAGGAAGAGCCCCTTAGCATAGCTCCAGAATTCTCTACAGGCAGAAAATTCACATTCCAATATGAAAGTTAACAAATAGTAAAGTGATTCAGGAGCAGGGTCTAGCTAAGAATTGATGGGGGTATAGACAAAGACATCTAGAGCTTGAGGTACTGCTTAGGAGAGATATAAAATGTTAAATACCTTTTAATCGGCAATTGGATTTTAAATGACTACAACTACTGATGGATGTCATTTTATGTGATTTTTCTCCAGAATGGCAATATATATTTATATTCCTAACAAAGTTGGTCATGGAATGTAAAATAATGCTGCCATGAGGACAGCTCTTTTCTGCTGTCTCCTCCTTCTTTTTCTCAGGATGCAATATTCTCTTTCCTCCTTCAGGTCATTCTTTATCTTGCTCCTCCTATCCCTACTATTTTCCATCTTTGATTTCTCCATCCTGTATGCTCAACATTACAAAGATTTATAATCCTCGAGCTCTTGAAGTTTAAAACAGGACTTCCCAAAATGAACCATCCGGTCCGTAACTAACTGCTTTGCTAAATTCTGAAACATGAGCGATAAAGAGACAGCAGACCTTGAACCAAACACTTCACTTCTCTTGACTTTAATTTTATTGCCCAAAAATAAGGAAACAGGTGATTTCTAAGTAGTCTTTTCCCTATCTAACAGCACATTTAGTGCCCCCCTTCCCCTTTTTTTAAGACTCATTTGGAGGTGCCAGTACTCATCTTGGTATATACTAAATGACTCCTTTTCTCCCTTTCTATATGCATCTTCGCCCTTCTCGATTTGCCTTGGCAAGAGAATTTCTTATTACTTCCAACAAGTATGGAGATAGAAGATGTAAATTATTTGAGCAGAAGTGTATCAGTGGTTTTATATATTTTAAAAAGTCACAGGGTGTGAATTGTTGCAAAACAAAACAAAAAATACATACAATAAAAAAAAAAAAACAAGAGAACTAATTCTAGGATATTGACTAAGGACTTGGAATCTGCTTACCTACTTATTCTGATGGTTTGTCCATATCCACCTTTGTAGGTTTCTGAGTGTAATAGAGCTTAATGTGTGTTGACTTTTTGACCACAGGCAAATATCCTAGGAAATGAGTGTTTGATCATCAAATCATTACTACTTTCTTCATTGATATGTGTATTCACAAGCTAACTAAATTGCTCTTTGTTGGTTGGGTAGCAAGTGTTTATTACTGAAATTCTAGTGCTGGCCAAGATGGAGTACATAGCTTACACTCTATCTCTTCCACTGATTACAACTAGCTTTTGGGACAGAATACATAAAGCAACTACCTGTGGACTCTGAAAAGTAAACAATATTAGAATTGAAGAACAAAGTGAAAATTTGAATAATGACCTGCAACAGAGGTAAGTTTCATGATCTTTTCTTTCTTCCTTTGACCCCTGGCTTTGAAACAAGGGCAGGTTGACATTTGCAACTGGGCAACAGCTGCTGATAGAAAAGCTCTTTCTAGCCAGAGGACCTGGAAAAGCAACCCCTGCTTGCCAGAGAGTATAGAGGAAAATCCCAAATTTGTTCTGCTTTTCTCTCTTTTTTTTCTCCCAGTCCTGCCTCAAGGGCAGCCCTCACCACAGAGCTGCACTGTCACCGATGTGGCATGGGCACCTAAAACCTCAAGAGAATGCTGACCTTTCTGGCTAGAGGAAGTAGGAAAAGAGTCTCCTGTTGCCCAAAGAGTGCATTATATTTTTTCTTTTGTTTCTCTTTCAGCTTCATTCTGAAGGCAGTGCCAATTGTGTGGAGCTGTGAAAAAATGCAGGAGGCTAAAATGCTGAGAAACCCTATTGTCTGGCTGTAGGAATTGATAAAAGGAGCCACTGTGAACAAAAGTGTGTTAAAAATACCAGAGAGGAGATGAAGATCCTTTAATTCTATTTATGAGCCAATATAAGGCCCAGGCTTACCCCCCAAGCTGGGCACTTGCAGACCAGGCCCAAAGAAACAGCAAATACTTCAAGAAATGAACTACCATATAAAAAACTGACCACGTTCCCAGACTACCCTCTGGGTCTGCACCAGGCAGACCCAACAGCAGAGCAAGGCTTTGAAAACTGAACTGATATTGAAAATAACACCCACAAAAGGCCAGATAATCCTTGTGGTTCAAACAAACCACATTGATTTCCTGCTAAAAAAACAAAAATAACAACAACAAAAAAATCACATTCTCCAGAGGATTTTAATAAGATCCAGTGTCTCTCCATCAAATATTCAAAATGCTTACAATGCAATTCAAAATTACTCAATTATACAAAGAATAGGAAAATATAACTGATACCCAAAAACAAGACAAAACAACAACAACTCAAAATAGAGGAAGTGATAAGAATCAACAGAGGGCAACACTGAGATGATCCACCTGTTAGAATTACTATAAAAAGACTGAAAGCAAGTATAATAATAATGTTCTGTGAAATGAAGGTGAACACTTTTGAAATGAATGGGAAGATAGAGGTTCTCAGCATGGAAATAGAAATTTTAAAAAGGAAACTAATGGAAATTTTACAACTGAAAAATATAATATTTGAAGAACTGACCAAGATTGTCAATCAACTTGACATAATTTATATTTATAGAAGATTTTGGCAACAACCACAACATACAGATTATTTTCAAGAGCACATGGAACATTCACCAAGATAGATCATATCCTGGAACATAAAGGACATCTTAACAAATTAAAGAATTAAAATCATACAAAGTATGTTCTCTAACCATACTGAAATTATATAAGAAATCCATAACTGAAATATCAGGAGAATTATCAGATATTTGGAAATTAAACAACTGAATTCTAAATAATGAATGGGTCAAAGAGGACATAGTAAGGGAAATGAGAATGTATTATGAATAAAGTGAGAAGGAAAAACAGAACATATCAAAATTTATAGGAGGCAGGTAAGGCATTACTAAGACTGAAAATTATAGTGTTAATGCTTATGTGAGAAAAAAAGAAAGATGTCAAATTAATAATCTAAGCTTCCACATTAAGAAACTAGAAAAAGAAAAAAAATGAAATCCAAACAAAGCAGAAAAAAAGAAAATTACAATATCAAATTGAAAGACACAAAATAGAGAAAATCAATGAACCTAAAACCTGGTCTTAGGTAAAGATAAAAAAAACTGATAAACCTCTCCCTGGATTGGCCAAGAATAAAAGAAAGAAGACACATATCAATATCAGGAATGAAAAAGGTGATATTACTACAGGCCCTACAGACATTTAAAGTACAAGGTATGAGTTATAGGTAAAGGCTTCATGCTTTTGCACATAGATAGCCAATTGTTCCAGCATCATTTGTTGAACAGACCATTCCTTTCCATTGAATTGCCTTTGTACCTTTGTCAAAAGCAAATTGAGTGGTGAAGGTCAACCAAGATGGTGGCATACAATTGCTTTAGGGCACTGTAACGCAACAGAATCTTTGGACACCAGCAAAAACTGGAGAACCGTCTTCCTCAAAAATCTGAAAAAAACAATTAAAGATTGGCAGTAACTAGTTGAGTGTGAAACAAGAAAACATAGCTTTAAAATCCATAGGAGAAGTTGTGGTGACCTGGCTGGTCCCAACCCCACCCCTTCCCTGGCAACGTGTGGAGCTAACCTGCATTCCCATTGTGGGTCTCTGGTCATGTACTGGAGGTAGTAGTATAACCCCTATGCACAACTAGGGTACCTGTATGTCAGTGCCAATCTATCAGGTGCAGTCTGAAAGACTGAACCAAGTAACTTATCTTGGGCTCCCCCTCCCAGGACTTGCCCCACAGGCAGAAGCAGCCTGGGGACAGCTAAAGCAGTGTAAGAAACAATTAAGTTAAAGTGGGCTATGGTACAGGATTCCCTGCTTTAAGTCATACAATAGAGCATCCAAGAGGGGAAGAAAGTCTATTTCATAGGGAGGAGAAAGGGTACTCAAATTCCTGTAAAAGGGGGATTCCGCAAGGCCACAAGCAAGCACAATACCATGACAAGACACAGACTCAGAAAAAAGAGGAACCTGCACTTCAAATTTGTCTCAGGCTAATCTTCTTCATAGGAGGGCTAAAATCTGAAAGAGCACCATCTAACACAAACCCAATTTGCAAAGACCCTGAAAGGTGTTTTTTTGCTTTGGTTTGTTTGTTTTTGTTAGCCCCTGGCACTCAAGGAAAATCTCTGTCTTATCACTATCTGGAGATAAACTTAAGGAACAGAAAGCTCAGGAACTAAATCCCAGAGTTAACATTTTCAAATATTAAAATGTGCAGTGTGCAACAAAAGATTACAAGTCAAATAAAGAAACAGGGATGATGACTCATCCAAAGGAACAAGATAAAAGTTAAAAACCATCAGTGAAGGATACCAGACTCTGGATATACCAAATAAAGACTTTCAAAAAATGACCCTCAAATGTTTAAGGAGATAAAGGAAAACACAGAGAAAGAACTAAAGGATATAAGGAAAAGAGTAAATGAACAATATGAGGATCTCAATAAGGACAAAGAAAATTTTAAAAAGAACCAAACAGAATTACTGGAGGCGAATAACACAGCAATTGAAATGAAAAATTCCCTAGAGGGTTTCAACAGCACATTGGACCTGGCAGAAGAAAGAATCAGTGAACTCAAAGACAAGACAATTGGAAATGATTCAAGCTGAGGAGCAGAAAGGAAAAAGAATGGAAAAAAGTGAACAGATCCTAAGAGACCTGTGGGATACCATCAAGTGTACCAATATACTTATTATGGGAGTCCCAGAAGGAGAAGAAAGAAAGGGGCAGAAGAAATATTCACAGAAATAATGGCAGAAAACTTCCCAAATATAATGAAGGACATGAATATGCACATTCAAGAAGTCCAACAAAACCCAAACCAGATACATTCAAAGAGAATCATGCCAAGACACATAGTAGTCAAACTGTGGAATACTAAGGACAAGAAATGGTTCTGCAAGGGAGAGTTCTGTAAGCTGCAAGGGAAAAGACACATATTATGTCCAATGGAGCCTCAATAAGATTAAATATTGATTTCTCATCAGAAACTATGGTTTCCAGAAGGCAGTGGGATGAAATATTTAAGTGCTGAAAGTACTGATACCACAGATATAAAAAAGACTATAAGAGGATACTATGAACATTTGCACACTGTTGTTTGAGGCAGCATTTTTCATGATTGCCAATGGATGGAGGCAGCCCAAGTGTCCATTGATCGATGAGTGGATGGGCGAACTGTGGTGTATTCGTACAATGGAATATTGTGCAGCTGTAGGAAGGAATTATGCAATGATGTGCAAGAATCTTGAGGATATTATGTTGTACGAAATAAGCCAGAAACAAAAGGACAAATATTGTATGGTCTCACTAATGTTAACTATAATGAGAGTTAAAATCGAGAGCATAGGTTATCAGGAGAAAGAAAGAGGGTAGAGATTGGGTAATTGATGCTTAAGGAATACAGAATGTTTAATAAGGTTAATTGTAAATGTTCAGAAATGGTAGCACAAACTTGTGTAATGGTAGCACAATATTGTAAGTCCAAGTAACAAAGCTGAAAGTAAGTATGGTTGAAAGAGGAAGGCTGGGGTGATATATGTCACCAGAAGGAAAGCCTCACTGGAGGATAAAAACTGGGACTGTATAACTTAGCAAAACCTAGAGTGCATGATGATGGTGGTTAATTTTACAAACATAAGAAAGTTCTTGCATGAACTAGAACAAACCTGCATCACTATTATAAGTGTTAATAATAAGGTGGTATATGGGAAAAAACACAATTAATGCAAACCAAAGTCTATAGTTAACAATAACATTGTAGTATTTTTTCATTAGTTGTAACAAAGGCACTATATCAAAGCTAATAGGGAGATATAAGGGGTGTGGGTTTTTTTCCCAGAAGAAATGAGAATGTTCTGATATTGACTTTGGTGGTGAATGCATAACTATGAGATTATACCAAGAGCCACTGATTGTACACTTAGGGCGGATTGTATGGTGTGTGAATATAACTGTTTAAATAAAAAAGGATGCTATGAATAACTGTATACCAATGAATTAAATAACCTAGATGAAATGGACAAATTCCTAGAAACACATAAACTATCTACATTGAATCAAGAAGAAATAAAAGATCTCAACAGACCAATAACAAGTAAAGAAATAGAATCAGTAATCAAAAACCTTCCAAGGACCACACTCCACTTTGTCTAGTTTATGGATGGATGAGTAGAAAAATAGGGGAAGGAAACAAACAAACAAACAAAGGTACCCAGTGTTCTTTTTTACTTCAATTGCTCTTTTTCACTTTAATTATTATTCTTATTATTTTTGTGTGTGTGCTAATGAAGGTGTCAGGGATTGATTTAGGTGATGAATGTACAACTATGTGATGGTACTGTGAACAATCGAATGTACGATTTGTTTTGTATGACTGCGTGGTATGTGAATATATCTCAATAAAATGAAGATTTAAAAAAACAAAAACAAAAACAAAAACAAAACAAAACAAAACAAAACAAAACAAAAAAACCTTCCAACAAAGAAAAGCCCAGGACAAGGGTGCTTCACTAATAAATTTTACCAAACATTCCAAGAAGAATTAACATCAATTCTGCTCAATCTTTTCCAAGAAAATTGAACACTTCTTAACTCATTCTATGGGACCAACATCATCCTAATACCAAAGCTAGTTAAAGATACCACAAGAAAAGAAAATTAGAGACCAATATCCCTCATGAATATAGATGCAAAAATCCTCAACAAAATACTAGCAAACTGAATCCAACAGCCCATTAAAAGAGTTATAAGTATGATCAAGGTGATTTATCCCAGGAATGTTAGGGTGGTTCAACAAAGAAACCTGATTAATGTAGTACACCATATTAATCTAAGGAAGAAATAAAACCACATGACCATCACAATCAATGTAGAAAATGCATTTGACAAAATCCAACATCTTTTCTTGATTAAAAAAAAAATACTAGAAATGAAGGAAACTTCCTCAACATGATAAAGGTAATGTTTTGTGATCACTCCCTCCATATCAGTCTCTATTTCCCTTTTCTTTTCTTTTCCTGCAGCCTCAATTCAGGACCTACCCCTACTATCTATTTTCCACATCCCCTCCCTAGGAAAACTCCACCACTTTCCACATTAGAAAGACATCATGGTCCTAAGATTCTTCTTATGTCTTGGAAATTCTGGTGCCTCAGACTTCTGGATGCTGAAAGATTTACCCCACCCAGGCTTTGCTCAATACAAGGGTAGAAGGGGCAAGGGAGGGTGTGTGCTCTGATCTGTAAAGAGAAAGGAATAGTGTCCTAGTTCTACTGGTGGCAGCCACAGCTCATTTTCTCTTGAATTACCCAAGGATATAGTGTACTTCACCACAGCAAGTATAATTTTTTTTTCTGATGAAAAAAGCATCTAGCCACTGATAAGAAAAGTATAGTCCCTTCTTAGCATTCCTTTGAATCTTCTTTTAAAATGTGGTTTTGTACATATATATGTTTTGGAATGTTTGTTAAGCGGGTGTCTGTATTCTAAGCCCTCTCAGAAACTTTCATACATTTATTTATTCAAAGGGTTCCCAAATTATGCTTTACATGCTACAATTTTTTTTCGAGAGAACAAGGTCTTCTTCCACCCCATCAAATATCAGTGAACAGTATTAATTAACAATGAATGACAGATTTATGCAATAGTCAAAGTTACAAAAGCATATTTTTATAGTAGCACAATCAGAAATTTCCTCCTGGAATAAGCCTACCCAGAATTTCACTGTATGGGTCAAATAGCCTTATTGAGTACTCTCCTAGCATCCTCATATACATCCATTTCATCACTTACAATGTTTACATTGAATTATTTGTTTATGTTTCATCTTCCCAACGAGACTGGAAGCAAGAGTGTGCTCACTAAGATGTTACTAGACATATGTTTTAAAATGTGGTTTTGCACATATACATTTATTTATTCATCAAATATTTATTGAGTACATACTAGGTCAGCCACCATTTTGGACACTGGGAATTCAGTTGTGCCCAGTAAGACAAAGACCCTGCTCTTATGAAACGTAGTTATTGTCTCTTCCCTCTCAGGGAAAGAGACAATAAATAAACAAATAGATATATACTGTGCACTGGGGTAATAAGTACCACGAGGAGAAACAAAACTGGATAAAGATATAGAGAGTGGTGATCTGGGGTGAGGGACGGTGAGGAGCAATTGGTAGGCAGTGCTGTTTTGTACATGGTAGTGGTCAGGGAAGGCTCCTCAGACAAGATCCCATTTGTATAGGAGCCTGGAGGAAGTGAGGTGAGCCATGTGGATATCTGGAGAAGGACTATTTAAGGGAAGAGTACATGCACAACCCTTAAACAAGAGTAGCCCTAGTGTGTTCCAGGAACAGTGAGGAAACAGGGTGTGACTGGAGTGGATTGATGGAGGGGGAAAAGGGTAAGAGAGATGGGAAAGAGGTGGGAGGCAGGATGGGGGAGCAGCAAAACAGGTCACTTGGTTTTGAAGTTTATGTTTAGGACTTTGGCTTTTGTAGTGAGTTAGATGGGGACCCATTGTTGGGCAGAGGCATGACATAACTTGGGCTGTTACAGTGACAGTACACTGAAAGAGAGCTAGGACAAAAGTTAGAGAAACCAGTTAAGAGGTTGGTATAGTAATTTAGGAGAGATATTGAGATAGTTTGACCCAGAGTGATGGTAGTGGAGGTGGGAAGAGATGAGACAAATTTATTTTTAAATTAGAGCCAACAGAACTTCTTGATGAGTGGGATATAGTGATAAGAGACAGGGAGGAGTCAAGGAAGACTCCAAAGATTTTATGATGCACAGCTGGAAGAATAAAGTTGCCATATACTGAGATGGGGAGGAGAGGATGTGGGAGAAAAGCCAAATGTCTTGACGAAGCCACCTGGGAACTCCATATAGCTAGAAATGAGTCCTGGGGGCACAGGTACTGTGTTAATATGGATTGTGAATATCCAAGAAGGAATAAGTGGACTGCATTTCTTAAATTTATTCCATCACAGAACCTATGCTTTATCTTATGGATCTAGTGTTTCATGGAACACACTTTGGAAATAAATATAATTGATCTGAACTAAATCAGAAGATAGTATGAAGAGAACACATTTCAGGAATAGGCCATCACCAGTGAGTTTAATAATTACCAATGCTCAAATACACTATGGTTTTCAAAAAGACCCCACATGGAAGGAAAGAATTAGGAAGTTATTTCCCATTTTGATAAATTATAAAATAGTGACTATTACAAAGTAATACCACTAGGTTTTAACAAAGTTATGAGTTTTATGAGAACTTCTACATTCAAAAGAACACTGCATCTTTTGGTAGTCCTTTTCAATGGTTAAATACTTATTCTAATGATGCTGCAATTAGTCAAATTACATTTAAAACTCATATTTGGATTATCCTTTATAGACATATTGCACTGAGAATACATAGAGATGGCAAAATATCTTTTGGGGGTGGATTTTTAAAATTGCTAAAAGTGATTCAGAGTCAAGTCAGATATAAGTAGACAAATAAATTAGGAAATATTTTATTTTTAAATGTGAGTTAGGTCTATGAAGATTGAATTTTCTGATGGCCTTAAGCACTATTCCAATGAGGAATTTTTAAAAAATGTTTGAACAGTGCCAGTATCCCTGTTATAAATATGTTTTTTTCCATGGTGATCACCTTCATTTAGAGACATTGAGGTCTCTTTGTATTATAGTCACAGGCTCAAAGCCAAATGAATGATTCTAATTATTTGAAAAATGAGGGAAAATGTTAAATGTTAAACATGTTAAAATTAGGTTCCCCTCTGCTAACTCCCACCACACACCCTTTCTCCCTTATCTATAATTTTGGATACAAAATTGCTATAGGATATTAAAAATATCCTGATTATTTAAACAACATTTGAATTTGCTCTCTCCTGATAATCTGGATGGAAGGGAGAAAGAGATAGATTCTTCCGGTTTTACAGAGGGAGGAGGGCAGGAAAAATAAGTTTGCCTCTAAGATCTGTTTAGACTAAGAAATTAATACTCCAAATGGACCTGGCCTAGTGCCTGATGTTTACTGTATCCAACTGGGTGCGACCATGTCTGTGAATTTTTGGTGGCAAGCCAGCTGCTTTGCACTCATTCTGGTTGATTAAAATGCTCTCAGTAGAGATTCTGTTCAGAATTGATCACTCGGCTTTTTCCTGCTGGGAAATGGGAGCTGCCTGGGCTTCTGAAGCTGAATGGAAAAATTATATCATCTCAGCAAGGTTCTCTCAGAGCCAAGGTTTCCAAACCTGTTGCGGTTAGAGACCCTTTCTGAATTGTATCCCATGTCAAGGAACTTCAACTCATGGTTCATGAGAGATGTTTTGACCAAGCAAGGAAGTAACAGAGGAGATTCCAATTAAGTACATCTACCTCAATCTAGGCATTTACTTGAACATCTAGAGATGCCTCACACAGAAGGAATTCTGGGGAAAAAATTGGAAAACACTATAGGCTCTGTCTTGCCTGTTCCTTTAATAGAAGTGTAGGATGATTATGTTGGACCAGTTACATCAAGGCAAGGGCAGTGATTTGTTATCATTGAAATAGATACTCATTATGGTTATGGATATGTCTTCCCTGCTTACTGTGCTTCTGCAAATAGCACTATTTGTGGATTTACAGAAAGTCTTAAATGTCATTATGCTATCCTATATAAAACTCATTTTCACCAAGGATTTCATTTCATAGCAAAGGAAGTAAGACACATAAAAGCCTACTTGTGGTCTCCCCTACTACTTCCCTCATCCCTTATCCACTACCTTCAAACACACAAGCAAGGAAATATTTTCATTTGACCAGTGAGCTGCAGCAAAAATAATAAGGAATGATATTTGTGTACTCCAAAGAATTCACAAGTCTTTATTGTAACCTAAAGTGTTCAGTGAAAATGGGATGAAGATTGATATTGCAACTTGCTCTTAGTGAACTGAAGTACAGAAAAATAAAACAGCACTGACCAAGAAAACTCATCTGACATTGCTGAACTTGAATCACTTCACTTCTTATGACTCCTCAACACAGGCATACCTCACTTTATTGCACTTCACCTTGTTGTACTTTGCAGATAGTGCATTTTTTCACAAATTGAAGATTTGTGGCAACTGTGCATCAAGCAAGTCTGTTGGCACCATTTTTCCAACAGAATGTGCTCACTTTGTGTTTCTGTGTCACATTTTGGTAATTCTCTCAATATTTCAAATGTTTTCATTATTGTTATACCAGTTATGATGGTCTGTGATCATTGATCTTTGATGTTCTTATCGTAATTGTTTTGGGACACTATGAACTGTGTCCATATAAGATGATGAACTTAATCGTTAAATGTTGTGTGTTCCACTGACCAGCCACTCCCCATCTCTTTCCCTTGCCTTGAGCCTCACTGTTCCCTGAGACATAATATTGAAATTCAGTCAATTAATAACCCTACAATGGCCTCTAATTGTGCAAGTGAAAGAAAGAGTGGCACATCTTCACTTTAAAAAACTGACAATGCACCTGGTCACCCAAAAGCTCTGATGGAGATGTACAATGAAATTAGTGTTGTTTTCATGCCTGGTAACACAACATCTATTCTTCAGCCCATGGATCAAGGAGTCATTTCGACTTTCAAGTCTTATTATTTAAGAAATACATTCATAAGGCTATAGCTGCTATAGCTACCATAGATCCTCTGGTGGCTCTGGGCAAAGTGAATTGAAAACCTTCTGAAAAGGATTCAGCATTCTAGATGCCATTAAGAGCATTTGCAATTCATGGGAAGAAGTCAAAACATCAACATTATTAGGAGTTTGGAAGAAGTTGATTCCAACCCTCATGAGCGACTTCGAGGGGTTCAAAAATTTAGTGTAGGAAGTAATTGTAGATGTGGAGAAAGCAAGAGAACTAGAATTATAAGTGGGGTCTAGAGATGTGACTGAATTGCTGCAATCTCATGACAGGGGCTCAAACTTTTCATGGATGAAGGAATGAGTAACTTCCACCAAGCAGGCAACCAAGGCCAGCAGAAGTGCTTGTCAAGGGTGAGGGGAATCTAGAATGGATGACAGAGGAGGGAGATGAATGTTAGTTGCAGCTTCAGGACCATCTGCAGCAGCAGGCGCTATGGCTTGTCCCCTAACCTTCCTGTTGTTAGAAGTCTGTCTTTGTAGAAGTCATGACCAACTACCATGTTGAAGAAGCAGTGACAGGATGGAGTAAACTTAAGGTGGGAAATGAGGGAATTAAGTGATATAAAGGAAATACTTTACCATTCAGTCAGTGCCCTGCCCATATACCTCAGACTACCATTACCACATGCTCCAGCCAACTTCCAAGCTCTGTGCCTGGGGAATTTCTCTGAAACTCTGAACACTCTGCTCTCATGCCTTAAATGCAGGGAATTAACACCCCCACCCGCAGTTATAAATAAATGAATGACAGTAAAGCCCCAGCTCCCTTACCCTTCAAGGGGATAATTCTGAGGTGTGTGGTTTACGCTCTTTCCCAGTTGTCTACAGTGATAGCTGATGTAATAACACACTCTTTTGTGGCTGCCTTCTTTCCCATCTCACTTTCCTACTCCCCTACCAGCTAAGGCACCATATAATTAATCGCTTATTATAAAATAAGTGATTGGTTGCACATAAATGGGGAAGCATTATTTCACACCCTGGACTCTGAGTCCAGAATCAGCATTCTCTCCCCTGGACAAAATCTCTAGTAGGCAGAATCTTTTCCACCTGCACATGGATAACAGGGTCTTCCTGTTACTCTTGGTCACACACACACACACACACACACACACACACAAGTTTCATTGAAAGAATTAAGTATCTACTCCCATGTAAGAATTAAAACTCTAAACTCAACTTGAAGTTCAAGTTCCTTCCCTCCCATATTTTGGACCTGCATAGGAAAGGCAGTTGTAATGGGCTTTCTGTTTTCACACCTTGACATTATCCTCCTCCAGCCTATTGCTGGAGGTTAGAGCCAAGATTTTCAGGGAAGATGGAGGCAGGGAAGGGCTTCTTTACTGGGACTATCATGATCAGAGTTACACTCTCTAGGTTTGGTGGGTATCGAAGCTGACTCTTCATGGGCTCGGCAAATTTTTTAAAACTGACCCTTCTTTTGTGATGCAATTGTGGGTTCTTTGGAGACATCCCAGATTTAGTGTTTTCTCATGTGAAGTTACCTAAATGTGGGGGAACTGGTCTCTGTCCAAACTGACTGCCTCCAATTTCTCATCTGATGGTATTCCTCCTGCTTCTTTCTGCAGAGGCAAACTTGGCAGGAAGCCCTCTTGGGCATGGTCCTCTGGAGGCAAACAACAAGGGAACCATATCTGGTTCTCAGGACATGTTCCTGCATCCTTGGCCCTGACAAACTGGGAGCGCAGACCCTTTCCAACCTGGCCATCCATCCTCACCCTGAAGGCTGAGCAACTTCCAGCCACTGCCTGTCTTCTTTGAGATTTCTTAGGTGTCAGGTGTCAATTCCACTGGTCTCCTAGGCTATAGGGGGTGCATATCAGGCTCTCCGAGCATCTCGTTGAAATATTTCTCTTAGGCTTGAAATGAGAGGGAGGAAGCTTCTTCTCATCCATAGTGAGGAGAGGATTAACATCATACTAGCACTTCTCTCCAAGGAAATCCTCTCTCCTGACCTCGTCAACCTCAACCCTTTAATACTCTCGAAGTGAGTGCTGGGATAAGAATTTCAAAACTCTCAAGTCTGCATAAGTGGTCTAGCAGTTTACTTTGGTAAATATGGGGCACTTTCTACCTATGATTATCTCTCCCCACCTTTTTAGACCTTACACTGAAACCATGGCAGAAAGAGTCACTTATTAACATCCTGTAACATCAATTTTTATTCATTCATGCATATATCCTCTCACCAATTGTTTGTTGAGCACTTGCTTTTTGCACCATGTTAACTGCTAGTGATACAAAGATAAAGAACAAGGGGGTTTCTGGTAGGAAGAAGCTCAGAGGTGTACAAATTATGCCTTGAGCACAGGCAGGTAAGGACCTTGTTTCTAATTTTCTGCTATCTGGCTGGGTAGAGTCTGATCTAAGAGATCTGCTCTCTTAGCACGCTGCCTGCAAAGAACTTCCCCTTCTTTGGAGCTTCTTTCTTTGCTCTGTGTTCCTCCTAAGGAAGGTCTGGATACAATCTGACAGGGCTATCAATTGCCTTAGCACTCATTCTGTTTAATGCCTCGTGTGGTGTTAAGTAGTTAAAAATGATAATTTTTGTGTTCCTAATACAGTAGTTCCAACTCTCTTAATCTTTGGAGGTGTGGGCAGAACATTGTCCGTTGTTAAATGCTCACCAAGTGATTCTAATATGCAGCCAGATTTGAGGTTTATCAATGAAACACATAGACACAAACATGTTCATGCACAGATGCACACACACAACCTCCAAATCAAACTTCTGCTCAAAGAATCTAATCCAGATACTGTAATCACTGAAAGATTACTTATCAATTATGTGAATCCACAGAGATTACATAAAATACTTTTCAGACAACATTACTTCATTGTATTTTGTGAGGTTGATTTGCTCACATACTTACTCTGTATCTATTTTCTGTCAGTCTAAAGATAGAAACACCTGATTTTGCAAGTGTCATTCTTTCCAACAGATGGAAAAGGAAATATAAGCCAGTCCAATTCACAAAGAAATGAGAAATTGCACTAAAAATCACTATTCTTTTAAAAACCTGGAGCACCGTTATTGCTTCCTCAGACCAAATTAGCAATAATGTTTCAACTTCACATTTTTATTGCAGAGTGAATTTGCTGCAAAAACTTTACAGTGAAAAATGATGTTCAAGCTTAAGGTATAAAACTTTCTTAAGAGTGGCTTCATAGGAGTATAGAAACTTTTAGCTAACATGCCCCTTCATCATTCTTATTCCTCCCAATGTTAATTTAATATGATCTTAAAGGTCAATTGAGTTTTCAATAAACAAGAGATGGAAACCCAGAACCCATGAGTGTTCTCTATAATCACTGTGCTAACTCAAGAGCCTGAGCATGTCAATTGCTATGCTATGACTTTTTTACAATTTGCTTATAATATTTTTTGCTCTTTTATTTATTGTATTTATGTTTATAAGTACCTCATGCATTCCTGCAGAAATTAATTTATTCATTCCCCACTTAGCAAATGTTTGTATTAGTGATAGAAAGATGAATGGGACATAGTCCTTGTCCTCTATTCTGCTCGAACACCACTTTGCACACACCTATATCATAGCCTTTCTCACTGGGTTCTTTGAATAGATTATTTGACTTCTAGGGACTCTGTCTTACGCCTCTTTGAATGCCCACTCCCTACCATTTGTAGGAAGGGGCAAGAATACAAACAGAAGCCCATATAAATGCATCTAAATATTTGAAAGTTATGTGTCAAGCTAGAAAACTGTTACATATAATATGCCCTTTCCTCCTACCTTGCAAATATTCCTTCATAACAAGAAATTTGAAAAATAGATGTAAAGTCATACTTTCTATACAAATGGAATTCAGATGACTGAATTTAATTATGTTTTGCACGTGTCTAGGTATCTGTCAATGGGTGATGCTGTTTGAATGAATAATAAAGACATACATAATTCATAAATGATTGTTTATTTATTCTATTAAATTAATTTTTCTTGCCTTCATTTTAGTAAATCACTGATTATGTTGCTGTAATCAAGGTTTTTAGATAATTTGTCTTCTCTTTAAGGTAATGAGCTAAAGGAATAAAAATTCAAGGTAAATGTATGCAAATATAAAGTGTAATTAGAATGTTTTCATAAAAATGTATATTAAGGTAAATATAAAATAGGAACATCAAATCATTTTATATATTTTCAAAAATGATATTATTTTATTCAAAATCATAAAATGTAATTAATAAACATCAATGTTTTAAATAAGATAAATTTTTAAAGTTGAAAGTTGGTTTGTTTTAAAATGTTAATTATGTAATATTAAATATTATAAATAAATCCATTTATAATTCTAGTGTTCAAGGTCCATCTAGTTGCCAATGTAAAGATTAATATAAATTTCTACACATATTACATCTAATCCTACATGTATGTAAATTTAAGAGTAAAATAAATTGTTTGATACTACAAAATGTCTCCACTGCCAAATTCAACTATTGTAACACTGTGTTAATTTAGAAGTTTCTCTGGAATCACAGATTCAAGCACAAAGAGAAGCAAGAAAACAAACACTCACAACTACTGGGATCCAAAAAGCTATTGCCTTCATGCTATCTGAGAGAAATGAATCAACAGATTAATTTGTGCTAAGTGCTTCTGCCACTTAAAGCCTCCTGTGTGCTGAAGCAGTATCCTTCTCTGACATAAGCAGTGGCATAATCCACAGTCCTACAAAGCACTGGATGTATCACCTTTTCTTTGAGATAATAAAACAAGAAATGTGGAATGCATTTCCCTGGGGCTGAATGTTGGTCTCCAGAGTGGATATTTAGGGTTACAGATCATTCTGAGCCAATGCTGTGCACCAGATCTTGAGTGACAGAGATACCGGTGTATCCTTCAATGAATTTATTATTTGTGTGCAACAAAAATATGACTTCCTCTAAAGCACAGGGCCCAGAGCAGGGGCCCCTCTTGTCCACGTGTAAGCATGGCCCATATCTAGCACTCAGTACTTATTGGAGTGCCCTTATTTTAAAAAAAGAGTATTAGTCCTCATTTGGTTGTCATTCAAACAAACTTAAGCAAAACAAGGTAATTTATTGACTGATGTAACTGAAAAGTCTGGGGATAAATATTCTAGCACAACTAGCGTTTCTGTTTGCTAATGCTGTCATTATGCAAAATACCAGAAATGGATTGGCTTTTATAAAGAGATTTTATTTGGTTACAAATGTACAGATCTACAGCCATGAGAGTGTCCATACCAAGGCTTAAACATGAGTATACCTTCACCGGAGAAAGGCAGTTGGTGTCTGGAAAACCTCTGTTAGCTCGGAAGTCATGCGGCTAGCGTCTGCTTGCTCCCAGGTTGCATTTCAAAAATGGCATTCTGCAAAAGGTCTCTAGGCTTAGCTTCTTCGGGCAAACTCTGGGCTAGTATCTCAAAAGCATCAGCAAAACTCTGCTTTCAACAGCCGTCTCCTAAATGTCTGTCTCAGCTGCAGTACTGAGCAACTTCTGTCTGAGCTCTCATAGGGCTCCAGTAAACTAAGGAAAGACCCACACTAAATGGGTGGGGCCACATTTCCATGGAAACATTCAATCAAGAGGTCATACCCTAATCAAAGGAGTCATTCACAGTTGGGTGGGTCACATCTCCATGGAAACACTCAATCAAAAGTTTCCAACCTAATTAGCACTAATACGTCTGACCCCACAAGATTGCACCAAAGAACATGGCCTTTTGGGGGACATAATATATCCAAACCGGCACAACTAGATTCAGAGCTTCAAATGACATTGTCAGGATGCTGTCTCTCTAAGCTTGTTTTCTTCTGTATTGGCTTCATTTTCATGGGGTTATAGAGATAATTTACTAGCTAACATCCTGTAGACTTGCATCCTACTAGGTTAGCAGCTTCAAGAGCAAATTAGTGCATTGTTTTCTCCAAGTGTCCCAGGAAAAGTCTTGAGCCTGATGGTCATTGGTTCTGGTCTGACTTGGTCATGTGCTCATCTCAAGCATCATTCACTCTGGATGGTGGGGGATGTATCACTCTCATTGACCAGTTCTGCCTTATATGGCCAAAGCCCTCATGAAGCCAAGGGTTAGAGGTCAGTCCCATCCAAACCCTACACACTAAGACTGGGAAGGGAGTGGTTCCCAAAGAAAACCTGAAGGGCAGTTACCAAGAGAATGTGGAAAGATTCTGGACACACAATACAATAATTGCCCACCCAAAGTGCTCCACAATGTTTTCTGAATAAACATTTGTACGCGATCAAGTGTCAATTTTGGGGTATATACCTAGAAGAGATTGTTGGGTTATACAATAATTCTATACTTATCTTTCTAAGGAAATACCAAACTCTTTTCTGTAGAGGCTGCACCATTTACATTCTCATCAACAATGAATGAGTATTCCTATTTATCCACATTTTCTCCAACTTTGTTATTTTTTGTTTTTTAAATAGTAGCTGTTCTAGTGGGTGTGAAATGGTATCTCATTGTGGTTTTGATTGCATTTTCCTAATGGCTAATGATGTTAGGCATCTTTTCATGTGCTTATTGGACATTTTTATGTCTTCTTTGGAGAAATGTCTATTCAGATCCTTTGCCCTTTTTAAATTGGGTTGTTTGTTGAGTTGCAGGAATTCTTTGTATATTCTGGATATTAAATACTTATCAAATATATTTTTCCAAATATTTTCACCCATTCTGTGGGCTGTCTTTTCCTTTCTTGATAATGTCCTTTGGTGCTCAAAAACATTTCAAGTTTGGTGGAGTCCCATTTATCTACTTTTTCTTTTGTTGCTCATGCTTTTGTTGTCAAGTCTAAGAATCTATTGCCTAATAAAACATCCTGAAGATATTTCCCTAAGTTTTCTTCTAACACTTTTATAGTTCTAGCTCTTAAATTTAAGTAATTGATTCATTTTGAGTTAATTTTTGTATGTGGTATAAGGTGGGGATTCACTTTCATTCTTTTGTAGATATCCAGTTTCCCTAGCACCATTTGTTGAAAAGACTATTCTTTCCCCATTAAGTGAACTTGCCACCCATGTCAAAAACCAATTGCCCATAGATGCCTGGATTTATTTTCATACTCTTAATTCTATTCCATTGGCTTTATGTCTGTCCTTGTGCCAGTACCACACTGTGTTATTTAGTAGCTTTATAATAAGGTTTAAAATCCAGAAGTGTATCTTCCAACTTTGTTCTGTTTTAGATGATTTTGGCTATTCAGGGTTCCTTGGCATCGGGTATGTTTCCATTTATTTAGTTCTTCTTTAATTTCTTTCAGTAATTATTTGTAGTTTTCCATTTTCAAGTCCTTTATGTACTTGGTTAAATTTATTCCTGAATATTTTATTCTTTTAGTTGCTATTTTAGATGTAATTGACTTCTTGATTTCCCTATCAGATTGTTTATTACTGGTGTATAGAGACAATGCTGATTTTTTGTCTGTTTATCTTGCTTAATTCATTTATTAGGTCTAATAGCTTTCTAGACAAGTCTTTGGGATTTTCTATATATAGATTCATGGCATCTGTAAATAGGGATGGCTTTATTTCTTCCTTTCCAATTGGGAAGCTTTTTATTTCTTTTACTTGCTTAACTGGTCTGGTTAATACTTCCAGTGCAAAGTTCAATAGCAATGGTGAAAGTAGGCATCCTGTCTCTTGTTCCTGAACTGAGGGGGTACACGCTCATTCTTTCACCACTGAGTGTGTTAGATGTGGGTTATTCATATATGCCTTTTATCTTGTGCAGGAAGTTCCTTTTTATTCCTGGTTTTCTGAGTATTTTCATTAAGAAAAAGTGCTGGATTTTGTCAAATACCTACACTGTGTCAATTTATATGATCATGTTTTTCTCCCTTCATTCTATTAATGTGGTACATTACATGATTGATTTTCTAATATTGAACCACTCTTGCATTCCTGGGATAAATGCCACTTAACCATTGTTTTCATTTCCCAGTTGCTACTACAAATATCACACTGTGATGGTTTGAATGTATTATGTCCCCCAAATGCCATTATCTTTGATGTAATCTTGTGTGGGCAGATGTATCAATGTTGATTAGATTGTAATTCTTTGAGTGTTTCCGTGGAGATGCGCCCCACCCAACTGTGGGTGATGACTCTGATTGGATAATTTCCATGGAGGTGTTACCCCACCCATTCAGGGTGGGTCGAAATTAAATCACTGGAGCCATATAAATGAGCTGACAAACAGAAGGAACCCAGTGCATCTGAGAGTGACATTTTGAAGAGGAGCAACTGCCAAGAGGGACACTTTGAAGAATGCACAGAAGCTGAGAGAGTAGCTGCAGATGAGAGACAGTTTGAACACAGCTGTTGAAAGCAGACTCTTGCTCTGGAGAAGCTAAGAGAGAACAAACACCCCAAGAGCAAATAAGAGTGACATTTTGAGGAACTGCAGCCTAGAGAGGAATGTCTTGGGAGAAAGCCATTTTGAAACCAGAACTTTGGAGCAGACGCCAGCTACATGCCTTCCTAGCTAACAGAGGTTTTCCGGACACCATTGGCCATCTCTCAGTGAAGGTACCCAATTGCTGATGTGTTATGTTGGACACTTCATGGCCTTAAGACTGTAACTGTGTAACCAAATAAACCCCCTTTTATAAAAGCCGATCCATCTCTGGTGTTTTGCATTCCAGCAGCATTAGCAAACTAGAACACACAAAATGAGTTGTCATAACAGGAATTTATTGGCTCATGGTTTCCAAAGCTAAAAGTCTTGCTTCCTCCTAGCATTGGTATATTCTGACTGGCTGGCAATCTTTGGGGTTCATTGGCTTTTCCATCACATGGCAATGAATGTAGTGGTGTTTTCTCCTTTCTCTTCTGGGTTCCCTTGACTTCCAGCTTTTTACTGTTCCCACAGCTTCTCTTTCCATGTCAAATTTCCTTGTCTTATAAGGACCTCCACTTTATTAGAGTAAGGACCAACCATACTGAGTTTGGGAATACTGTTGCTAGTAACATCTTCAAAGGGCCTATTTAGAAATGGGTTCACACCCACAGGACCAGAGATTGGGACATGAACATGCCTTTTATGGGCAACATGATTCAATCGTCAACAGTCATGGTGTACAATTCTTTTAATGTGCTGTTGGATTTGATTTCCAAGTATTTTTTTTTTAAGGATTTTTGCATTTATGTTCATAAGGGATATTTTTCTGTAATTATCTTTTCTTTTTTGTGATATCTCTATGTGGCTTTCATATTCAGATGATACTGGCCTCATAGAATGAGTTAGGAGATGTTCTCTCCTTTTCAATTTTTTGGAAGAATTTGAGAAGAATTGGTGTTTAATAATTCCTTGAATGTTTGGTAAAATTCATTAGTGAACTCATCTGGTCCTGGTTTTTTTTTGTTTGTTTGTTTGTTTTTTTTTGATGAGGTTTTTGATTATTGATTCAATATCTTGTTATTTGTCTTTTGAGTTCTTTTATTTCTTCTTCAGTCAGTTTAGGTAATTTTTGTGTTTCTAAGAAATTGTCCATTTAACCAGTTTATCTAATTTGTTGGTATACAGCAATTCATAGCAACCTTTTTACTTCTGTAAGGTTGGTAGTAATTTCCCCCCTTTCATTTCTGATTTTTGATATTTATGTCCTTTATCTTTTTTCCCTGTGTCAGTCTAGCTAATGGCTTGTCAATTTTATTCATATTTCTAAAGACCAATGGTTTCATTGATTCTCTCTATTATTTTTCTATTCTCTATTTCATTAATCTCTGCTCTAATCTTTATTATTTCCTTCTTTCTGCTCACTGAGGTTTAGTATGCTTTTCTTTTTCTGGGATTAGATTACTGATTACAGGTCTTTCTTCTATTTTAATGTAAGCATTTACAGCTATGAATTTCTCTCTGAGCACTTCTTTTGCTGCATACCACATATTTTGGTATATTGTACTTTTCAATTTCATTTGTGTCAAGATATTTCCTAATTTTCTTTGTGATTTCTTCTTTGACCCATTGGTTGTTGAAGAGCGTATTGTTTAATTTCCAAATTTTAATGAATTTTCTAATTATTCCTTTGCTTTTGATTTCTAACTTAATTCCAGTGAGGTCAGAGAAGATATTTTGTATAATTTCACAATTTAAAAATGCATCAAGGATTTTCTTGTTACATAGCATATAGTTTATCCTAGAGAATTTTGTGCACTTGAGAAGAATGCGTATTTACTCTTGTTGGGCGAAGTGTTCTATATAAATCTGTTAGGTCTAGTATTTTTTAAGCTCTCTATTTCCTGATGATCTTCTGTCTAGATGTTCTATCCATTGATGAGTGTATTGAAATATACTATTAATGTAGAACCACCCATGTCTTCCTTCAAATCTTTCAATGTTTGCTTTATATATTTTGGGGCTCTGTTTTTAGGAAGATATATGTTTACAATCATTGTATCATCTTGATTAATTGACAACTTTATCAATATATAGTGTTCTTCTTTATCTCTTTTTACTGTTTTTGACTTAAAGTCTATTTTATCTGCTATTAGTATATCCACACCTGTTCTCTTTTGATTACTATTTGCATGATATATTTTTATCCCTCCTTTCACTTTTAACCTTCCTGTGTCTTTGAATTTAAGGTGAGTCTCTTGCAAGCAGCCGATAGTTGGGTCATGCATTTAAAAAATCTATTCTACCTATCTTTGCCTTTTTACTGAAGAGTTTAATCCATTTACATTTAAAGTAATTACTAATAATGCAGAACTTACTCTGCCTTTCTGCTATTTGGTTTTTATAAGTGTTATACCTTTTTGTTCCTCAATTCTTCCATTACTGGCTTCATTTGTATTTAGTTGGTCTTTTGAAACCTTTAGAATGCATTCTCACTTCCTTCTGTCTATGTATTTCAGATATTTGTGGTTACAATGAGGCTTAAATTTAACGTCATAAATCCATAACATCTCATTTGACTTGGTACCAACTTAACTTCAATAACATACATAAAATATGTTGCTATAACCCTCTGTCCCCCACCTTTATATTGTTCTTGTCACAAATTATACCTTTGTATTTTGTGTATCCAAAACAGTATGGACATTTATATTTACCAATGCAATTACTTTTACCAGAGATCATTATTTCTTCATCTACTGTCTACTGTTCTTTCCTTTCAACCTGAAGAACTTGATTTACACAGTCTTGTAGAGCCAGTCGAGTTGTGATGAACTCCCTCAGCTTTTGTTCATTTAGGAATTTCTAAATTTCTCCCTCCTTTTTGAAAGACCATTTTACCACATAATAGGATTATTGGTTGGCAATTTTTTCCTCTCAGCACTTTAAATATCTCATCTCATGATTTCCTTCCTCAATGGCTTCTGATGTGAAATCAGCACTAAATCTTAATGAGTCTTAATGATATGTTTCTTCTCACTTGCAGGTTTTAGGGTTTTCTCTTTGTCTTTGGCATTCAACAATTTAATCACAATGTGTCTCAGTGGGGGTGTCTTTGAATTTGTCCTATTTGGAGTTCATTGATCTTCTTGGTTGTATATATTTATGTCTTTCATTAATTTTGGGAAGCTTTCTGTCATTATTTCTTTGATTATTCTTTTGGCCCCTTTCTCTCTTTCCTCTCCTTCTGGGATTGCCATTATGTGTATATTGGTATATTTTATGTTGTCCCACAGGTCTCCTAGGCTTTGTTCACTTTTCTTCATTCTTTTTTGCTATTGTTCCTCAGACTGGATAGTTTCAACTGTCTTATTTTCAATTCACTGTTGTTGTTGTTATTGTTGTTTCCTTCTGCCAGTTCCAATCTGCTGTTTAAACCTTTTAGGGAATTTTTATTTCTTTTACTGTGGCTTTCAGCTCCAGCATTTCTGTTTGGTTCCTTTTTATGATTTCCATCTCTTTACTGAAATTCTCTTTTGGTTAATTTATCATTTTTGTTATTTCCTTTAGTTCCTTTTCTGAGTTTTCCTTTGAGACTATTAAGACAATCTTTTAAAAGTCTTTGTCTTGTATATCCAAAGTCTGGGCTTCCTCAGTGATAATCTCTAATGCTTTATCTTTCTTCTAATGGGCCATTGTTTCCTGTTTCTTTGCATGCCTCTTAATCTTTTGTTGTGTAGTGGATATTTTAATATTTTAACTTGTTATCTCTGGAATGTAGTCACTGAGTTGTCTGTTCCTTAAGCTTATATCCAGATGGTTTTTTAATTTTTAATTTTGAAATACTTTCAGATTTACAAGACAGTTCCAGCTAGTTTTAGAACTGAAATTTCCTTGAATTTCAGGAGTTAACAACAACAACAACAATAACAACAAAACAAAAACAAAACACCTTTCCCAGTCTTTGCAGATTGGCCTGTGTGAGTGCAATCCTTCAGAGCTGAGCCATCCTAACAACAGGTTTAAAGAACAGTCTGAGGCAAAAACTTAGAGTTTTCCTGGTCTTTCCTGAGCATGTGTCTTATGTGCTGGGCATGTGTGCACACCCTTAAAATTCTCCTCTTTACATTTATCTGAATGTTCCCTTTTCCTGTAGGTCTTTCCTCCAAGTCCTGAATGCTATATTTTATGTCTTTAAGTCATTATTCCTTTACTCTAGGCAACTGTGATTTGATTGCTTTCTTACAGTGTATTAGCTGCCCTACAAGTCACTTCTACATGCTGGGCAAGATCTGGGATGGTGGTCCTGCAACAAGTATCTTGTTTCTGTTTTTTAGTCTGCTATAAGGCAGATTGTTACAGACATTCATGTACCCTAGTATGTGCATAAGTGTTTCTCTGCTTCCTCCAGAATCAGGACCAGGGACCCACTCTGGGACCCCAAGCTGGTTCCACACCAAGATAGGATGGACTGGGGAAAGAGCCAGCAAAGGGCTAAAAAGTTTTCCTACCATTTTTAAGTTGCTGTTTTCTTTATTTGGCACTCATCTAGTTACTGCAACACTTTATCTGTTTTCTGGAGCTCTGAAAAAGATGGCTCTGCCTATTTTGGCTCGTTTAAAACTTCTATGGGGTGATGGAACTCTGAAGCATTTCAACCTGCCATCTCGGTCATATCATTCTCAAATACTATGTATGTATAATCTGTGATGTGACAACATCCATTTCAGCAAATGTAGTTCTTCTAAAGAGTTCCTTCCATTTATTTGGAAAAGATATCAGGTTCTTTAGGTAGGGGACATAAAAGATTAGGTCTCACTGTACACCCAGAGTTCAACAAATCACCTTGGCCTCAGAGACACTGGGGTCCCACAAAGTGAACTAATTAATCACAGTCCTTAATTTATAACATTATAGAGTAAGAAAATGGAGCAGGGTTTATTCCTCTCCCCTGGTTATAATTTTGACTCTTTTATTCTACACTGAGCTTTTGGATTCTGCCTACTTTGGTATTGTTGCTAGGGTTACAGGAAGCAAAGATACTAGAGCTTCTCAAGTACTGGAAGATTATCTCCAATTTTCCAGAAAAAAACATAGCTTTGCTTGACTGCCAAAAATGCTCACATACAAAGAGAGGTAAAAGATTAACATTTCCGTATTAAATCCTTTCCAGATCATCAGCTTCAAGGTGCAGTGAAAAAAAGAGACTAAAATTGTCACTGTACTGAGCTTCTGAACAATGAAATGAAATTATGGAAGCAAAGACACTGTTACAATTGCATTCAATCTGATTTACCAAAGCCAAGTACTTTCAACAGTATTGATTTCCTGCCTTCAATACAAAATATGGAGTAAAGAAAACTTTTCTAATCTAACCAAATTAATTCCAGGAGTTTCATATAATCCAATTCTAAGTTTCCTCAAGTTAGTTATGACTGAAACTTATGCTTAGATTTTTTTTTTTTTTAATATCTCGTTAAATCTAATATATTCATCTAAGGTAGGAAAGAAACAAATAAAATAAAGCTTTGTGTGAGGAATCACACTTTTGGCAGTCCAAAAAACGAAGAAGGCCATACCCAAAAGAATTTTATTTTGCAACCCTATGCCCTGTTTGGTGGAGCAAAGTGGAGGGTCTGGAGACCCAGGTTTAGGACTGGGCTCTGGTACTTACCATCTGACTTTTGGTTAAGTTGCTGAAACTCTTTAGAACTTATTTTTTATATACATACAAAAGGGGCATAATTATAATTCATAATTAGCAGATTAATTATGATAGAATGAAAATGGTATATGCATTGTGATTATTTTAATTTTTTAGAAAAATTCTCCTCTTTGATGATTTGCTGAGTACTCAAATGACCGAAAGGTCACATTTATGCAAATAAACCCATTCTTTGATGCTCCTTTCCTGAGATGATCGATCATTCTTTCATACAAAAATTACTAATAGTGTAACTTCTATGTGCTAGAGACTGTTCTAAATTCTTGAGATTAGTATCAAACAAAGATCCCTGCCCTGTGAGGCATTCCTGCCCTGTTTTCCTAGCAAAAGGAGAAGGACAATAATCAGTAGATATAATAAGTAGCTAAGTAATTATATAACACATAAGAATAACCTCCAGAATGTCCTCTTGACTCTGTTTGAAATCTCTCAGCTACTGAAACTTTATTTTGTTCCATAGCTCTTCCCCCATTTAGTCAAGAAGGCTTTCTCAATCCCTCAATGCTAGGTCCAGGTTCATCTCTGGGAGTTATGTTCCACATTGCCAGGGAGATTTTCACCCCTGGGAGTCATGTCCCACGTAGTGGGAAGAGCAGCCAGTCCGCCTGCCAAGTTGGCTTAGAGAGAGAGGCCACATCTGAGCAACCAAAGAGGTTCTCTGGGGGTGACTTTTAGGCACAATTTTAAGTACGCTTCACCTCTCCTTTGCAGTAGCAAACTTCATAAGGGCAAGCCCCAAGATGAAGGGTTCAGCCTTCTGAATTTGTAGTCCCCAGTGCTTGTAAGAATATCAGGAATTCCCCAGTTGGGGGAGTTTAATGCTTCCACACTTTTCCCCAGTCCCTCAAGGGGGCTTAAAACACACTTTTTGAGAGTGAGGAATAGGCAAGTGAGGCACATGTTAATAAAACAGCAATAATTTCCATCCTGAAGGCATTTGCAACCTGGTTGTGGACACATCTCCAATCTCTTCACTATGGTGTCAGATAGGCATGGAAAAAATATCTTTTGAATGAGTGAATGAATGAATGTATGTGCTACCTACAGACTGCTGAGAAAAGTAGTGTCAACCACAAGGTCAGATGATCTTTTTTATTTTCTAATAAGAAACATGCAAATGTAGAAATCATTTTATGACAAACACAATGTGTTGAGTCCACCACACTTTCCCAGGACACATGGGAAGGGTCCCTTGCAGTTAAATTGGGGTCTTGTGACTAATTCTTGCCAAGGGCATGTGAGCAGTAATGACGTATAGTCCAAAGTGCTTATGAGCAGGTGTGTCTTCCCTATGTCCTCTCTTCTCTTGCTAAGACAACCTTCAGAGCCACATGTTCCAGAAGGCTTAGCCATAATATGAAGGAGGATTAATCCCACACCAGTCTGTGACACGAACAAGCAATGGGTGTTTGTTGGGTGTGGTAGAATGAAGCATGTGTTCCAAAAAAAGACATGTTCTTATTCTTAACCTGTGGATGTGAACCCATTTGTAAATAGGACATTTTGAAGGTGTTATTAATAGTTAAGGTATGGCCAAATTGAATCAGGTTAGGTGTTAATCCACTAGAGACCTTATTAAGACAGGAAATTTGGATGCAGTAAGTCAGAGAAAAACACAGGAGGAAACCAAAGACACTACCAGTGTGATGGAGGACTGCCATTGCCAGCATGCTACCAACCCCAAGAGAAAGCACAGCCTTGCCCATGCTTTCATTTGGGACTTCTGGCCTCAAAAGCCATGCCAATAAATGCTTATATAGTAAGACAATCCATTGTGTGGTATTTGTCACAGTAACCTGGCAAACCAAGACATCGGATTAGGCCACTGAGCTCTGAGTTTCTGTGTGCGTGTGTGTGTGTGCATGTGTGTGTGTTTAACTTAACATAGCATTAATTATTCAGGTTAATACAGATATCAAAAGTACATTGAGGGAAGGGATAGATGAGGACTACATTTAGATATTGTAAGCAACCAACTCTAGGCAACTTTCTGAGAGAATGGAGACAGAATTTTGTTTTCCAGGAGGGTCAGCCTATGAATTGACAGAGAGAAGAAGGAAAATTGGTCCATGCATAACATTTTGAACAAGTGACATGATAAATGCATTGTTCTGGTGATTTAGTTTGTATTTAACCATAAACCAGTATTAGGAAAGACTATACAGAACAGACTGCAAAACAGGAAACTGTTCTATCTTTATCAAGGGAGGCACTGAGCCTGTACTCAATAAGTACTTGTTGAGCAAATGAATATGTTTAATTCGAATGAATGGTATCTAGAGTACAGTACATGCTCTAAAAATATTTGGTGATGGTGGATAGGCTGACTTTAGCTCACATTAAATCAGGAGCATTTATGAAATATGCCAAACAAAATATTTACAAATACTCATTCTCTCTTCTTTGCACAATTTTTTTCTTAAAGAAGATTTCTGTGTGGGGGATGACAACATAGTATTATTAGAGGGATTGAAAACAAAATATGTTGTGGCCAAAAACAATAATAAAATCCAAGATCAATTTATAAATTCACTTTGTATTCTTCCTATTATTTTATTATTATTCATTATTTTAAGAAGTCTGCCTTCATAGAAACAATAATGCTCATTAGTTAATGATAATGTTTTTGTTTTTTTTTTTAATTTCTGCATACACATTTGAATTTCTCACACCCTTGAATTTCATGGCAGAAACACGTTTGGCCAAAAATTTTATTTGCTAACAATTTGAATCAAAGTATAGAGTCTTCTTTAACAAATGAATCACTTCCAGACACTGTGGCAATTTTTAATTTCCTAAAAGATATAGGTTTATTATCTTCAAGCATAAGATACTCAAATTAGGTCAAAACAAGTGATTCATGTTAAATTTTGTCTGGTAGAGGCCCTTAAGGACCTTAATTTGTTTTAAAAAATGCCTAAGAAAGATAATCTATTTAAATGTGCTTTGAAGGAATGTGTTTTCATACTACTATCGCAGTCTACTTCAGGTTTTAGACAACACACACGTATTGGTAGATTCTGCCATAATTATTAGGCAATGCCTTAGAAAATCCTTCAAAAGACCTCTTGTGGAGTCAGAGTGCACTAATCAGGTTTTTAACTACACACATTTCAATTTTAAAGTAAAACTGAACAATCTGAACCAATGTACAGCCTCTCCAGAAAAAAAAAAGAAATTCAAATTAATTTGAGGCTTTCTATTACTAAAGAAGAATAAACTCAAAAGAAAGGTTGGGATTATTCTACAGACACTGAAGAGAAAGAGATAAATATGAAAGCTACATTTGTGGCAAATAAAAGATTCTTGGGATGGAAAAAAACAGGGAAGAGAAAGATCCTTAGGATAGGAAACAAATAAATAAATTCTTGCAACATCTGTCTGGACTGGCACTGTTACTGAGTTACTTACTCTGAGACTGCTTCAGGTAGTTTTGGTTAACTATAATATTCTTAAGAATTGTAACCATTCCTCCCTGCAAACTTAAATACATATATTTAATTTGAATGATCTGTATTTTTAAAAGAAAGTATTTGAACAAAAACAAATTATAGCCTAGCCCAAAGTGTTCAAGTTTGTTACTTCTTTTTCTCTGGGAACACAGGGGTGGATGGAGAATTTCTCAGAAAAATTGCACAAGACCCCATGCCCACTCCCCAACACCACCTCCAGGTGTCAAATCTCAATCTCAGATGTACGCAAACTCCTGCCATAAACTCTCATAGCTGTAACAGATCTTCTGGGTATGGGGAGAAAGGTGATATGTGGATATCTAGGTTGTGATAATTAATATGTTAATTTTCCCTGTTGTAGATACCAACAAATAATTTGGCTTTTGAGTCTATGTAAATTTTGAATTGTGTCATTCAGATTCACTTTTATGCCCTATAGACTTCAGTATAGGTATATTTTGCTTAGCAGAAAGCCAAAATGCAAAACTCAGATTTTAAAAAACATAAAAGGTAATCCTTTATTATCCAAATACAGGAATTTAGTTTCAAAAAGTAGGAAGCAAAGTTTTTGTCTTGGGAGGCCTGAGACCATCCAACCCAACATACTAGTACTGTCCCTATTACTAAAAATCAGGTAAAAGTAGACAAATTGTAGAGTTAGACTTCTGAGCATGGATAGGGAGTCACTACAATTCAGGGCAAGTGAGAAGAGCAGTTGTTACATTTAACGACAACCTCAGATAATGGCTTTGGCCAAGGATGCATCTTTGCAGATAAAATGAAAGTAGCTTGGAAGAATCTAACTTGTTTATTGACATTTCCCTTCATAAGAAACTCTTCAGAAATATTATCAGTCCATTCATTATCACCATCACCATCACCATCACCATCATCATGGCTCATTTATTGAGTGTTTACTTTGTGCCAGACACTAAGAGTTACTCCTGATAAACTTAGGTGGCAAGTATATCTATAATTATTTCCATTTTGCAAATGGAAAAAAGATAGGCTTCTAAGAAAATTGCCAAAGTCACCCAGGAAGCAAGCAACAGAGCAGGAATACAAGCTGTGTGGTCTGTCCCTGGAGCCCCTGCTCTTGAATGCTATAGCACGCTGCTGCCTATAAACTGATAGAATGCCCATGGCAGTAGACTCCATTACCTTCACCAGCTGTCCTAAGAGTCATTCCACTACATTGTATGCAGCATCAGATCCTGAGATGGTGTCTACGAAGGAGCCAACCAAGAAAACCATAGACACAGATACTCTGCCACACACGCAGTGGCACTGTCGTGGTACTGCAGGGTTGGTGATTTTCATATACTTGTACCCTAGGCTTGCTAGAACATGAATTCAAGTAAAGTCACAGGTGTGCATCTGGCAAAATGATATTTGTGTGTATTTTGATGGTTTGGAATATTTTTTAAATGATAGCAGCACCTTTCCTTTGACTCTTTAAGTTAATTTGATGTCTGCCTAAAATGAAGGGAAAGGATGGGCTTGTGAATGCATCAACTGAACCTGGATATAAATGACTACATCTCACATGTCAAAATCCTTGTTAAAATGTCTATAGTCACATCTTATTTCCAATTCATATCAGAACTTATTTAAGATTTAGAGGCTGCCTAAGACCTATTCTTGACCCTTTACTGTTCTCAAGTTGATTATGATGATGTTGTACACTCAATAGTGATCTCTTAAGTATTCCAAGGGTTCACATATCATGGTAGATACTTTTCATAGAGGCATTAGCATCCTGAAACTTCTTGTGTTTCTAAGAATTGACAATAGAGAGGACTTTCTTGCTTGTAGGAATAAAGCCTGTTTTAATTATGCTCTGTTTGCAGCACCTTGGGGTGCATGCATTTTAAGACACTGTAAAATAGAGTGGGATTGGATTGGTGAGGCTCTAGGGAAAGCCTTGGAGCACAGCTGTTTGGAGAAGTGACACAATAAGCTCAGAAGAGCACCCAGGCTCAGGCAGCATCAGTCTCTCCGTCTCTTACAGCCCTGCATTAAATTGTCCTATGTGATAGACAAAGAGGGAAAAGCTTAAATCGCGCTTCCCAGTTCAAAAAAAGTTTTATGTGAGTAGCTGTAATCTCTAGTCATTAACTTTAAACCAACATTGCAAAAGAGCCAGGACGCAAATGTACTTACTGAAACAGTGCAGGAATAATAGTGCTATGGCTTATTTGAAGAGCACGTTTGAATAGCAGGTATAGTTTAATTGAGACTTCTATGCAGAAAGGAAAATAAAATGATATATTTGTTTAATAATGACTTGTTGAAAAGCAGTGGACCATTGCTAAGTTGTTCTTCATTTTCTCTCTCTAATACCATTTTGTTTTCTTTAAAGAGATGCCAGATTTTTTTCTCTCTCTCTCACGAAGGAGCAGGGCTAGCCACAAAATAAGAAATGTGAAGACCATCTACTGAGTACAGAGAAAGAACTATAGCTATTTCTTGCCTTGGAGCAGGGGAAAGAATGGGATTCAAAGTCTTCATCAACTGTTGTTAATTCATAATTTTCTCTGTAATGAGACCGGAATGAGAGGATGTAGCCTGCCTAACAGCAACAGGCTTTCTGACTGATTCTGATCTCAATGGCTACCTTCCTTTCAGAGTCTTTCCAGAGTGCACACACAATAAAAAACCATCATGACCAATTGGAGAACACTCTGCTTTTAAAATTTCAAATCCTTTCCCAGATCCTTTTCATAAAACAGGAACTCAGCAGATATTTCTTACTTGGTAAGCCCAATAAGTCCTCTGTAGAATTAGGAAATCTATTAATATATTATACCAGGAACATAAAAAAGAAAAATTATGTGATCGACAGATACACAGAAGGCCTTTGATATTCATCTCACATGTGTTTCCAACCAAAAACTTATTAGAAATAACATATTTTCTTAATTTGGCAAAAGTGACTGCATTCCAAAATGGTAGCTATTTCACACTCAGTAGGGAAACACTAGAAGGATTTCCATTAATTTCAGAAACAAATCAAGGATGCTTGCTACAAGTAATTATCATTTAACCTTATCATAACAATTCTGGACAGTATAATACGATATGAAGCACAAATGATAGAAATGGGTTTTAGAATGGTAAGGAAAATTTTTATTTATAGGCAGTCTAAACATACTACACATAAACAACAAGTACAGATAATTTTCCAAACCCAAGAAAATCTACTAAAAAGCATTAGCAGATTGAAGGGGTGCCTCACTCATAAAACAGGCACCATCAAAAGTGAACTTCCCCACACTCCCTCCAGCCTATCTAGAGACAGAAATTAACCTTCATTCCTGTTATAATGGATGCAATGTCCGTGATATACCCATGGCCAAATCATTCACCTGTGCACTGGCTCTTATCCCCTTTCACCTAGTCAAGGACATTACTTTTGTATTCACTCCTTTTCTCCCACACTATCATATTTTCCATCTCCACTAGAACATCCTCATTAGTATCTAACCATTCTACAGTATGTTTAATCTTAAAAAAAACTATCCCTTGGCTGGACGTACTTCCATCTAATGCCCAAGTGCTTAGCTCCCCTTTCCAGCAAAACTCCTTAAATGAGTTATCCTTATTTACTTTTTGCAGGTCCTGACCTCTCATTCTTTCCTGAACTCAGGTCTAACAAGCTTTCACCTCTACAACTGACTGAAACACGTTTTGCCAACATTACCAATGACCACCATGTTGACCCACGTCCAGAGTCAATTCTCAGTCCTGCTCTTTCCCCGTCAATCAACAGCATCTGACTCAGTTGGCCACTTGCTCCTTCTTGAAACAATTTCTTTATTTAGGTGATATTATGTCATTTTCTCTTGGTTCTCCTCCTGTCATACTAGCTGTACTTTCTAGCTCTCCTTTGCTGAAATTTCCCCACCTCCCTATCCTGTAAATATTGGAGTGTCTTGGGGCTCAATTCTAAGACCTCTTTTCTACATGAACTTACTATCTATGCAATGTCAAATGGTCACATGGCCTTTAGTACCTTCTATATGTTGATTACTCTCAAATTTATCATATTTCATCAATTCAAAGACATGCTTTTTCACATTTTATTGCATCTAAAATGGGATGTGTCTTACAATTGATGCCACCTGTGGTGGCTTAGATTTATGTATCTCAGAAAAAACATGTTCTTAATCTTAATCCATTCCTGTGGGTAAGAACCCACTATAAATAAGACCTTCAAAGACATTATTTTTAGTTAAGGGCAGCCAACTGAATCAGGATGGGTTTTAATCCTGTTACTGGAGGCCTTATAGAGAGGGCCAGAGAGAGAAAGCCATGAGAAGCTAGAAGCCAAAAGTCAACAGAACACAAAAAAGAAAGGAGAGGACATCACCATGTGATGGAAAAACCAAGGATCGCCTGCAGCCAGCTCCAGAAAGCCTCAGTCTTTAGGGAGAAAGCATTGCCCTGATGGTGCCTCGGTTTTGGACTCCTCCTAACTTCAAAACCATGAACTGATAAATCCCTGTTGTGTATAACCATTGTATGATATTTGATTTAGCAACTAACAAACTAGTACACTATCTTACAATCCTTTTCATTAAGTTAGAATTAAGTTAGGGGTTACGAAGTACTTGCCTATACAGATGAGCATTTGGTCATAGTTGTTTATATTATCAATAATGCAGTTGAATTAGTATATAGTTGCTATTACACATGTTGGAACCACACACCAAACAATGCAACTGAATGGAGATAAATTGCCAAATATCTTGGAATAGATGAAAGATATTTCAAGTAATAAGGGTTTGGTATAATTAAACCATATGTCACACAGGACTTTCATGAACCAGTCAAACATCAATTTGTCAGAAACTTAACAGATGTGTTTAACTTTCAGCCCCATGTGGTTCAATTGAAGAAAAAAAGTAACTGTGAGTTTAAAAAAATAGCATAATGGGTGTCTGTAGCTTGGAAGAAAACCCTGGAAACAATGGTGGGCACTTATTTAAGAAATGCTGCAAATACCAATGCTTTCGATGGCCAAGGATGATAATTGTAGGGCGAATATCTTATGTTAGTTAATAGATTTTCAGATATATCTGATGTCAATCACAAGATCATAGGCTTTGAGCCTGCTTCACGGTTGGATAAGGTCTTTGGAGGCCTCTACAGGGGATAACTGTATTTTGCATATAGGAGGGATACGCACAATGTTGACAGGAAGGCAGACAATGGTAGATTATTTGCATTAATAGCCTCATAGAATGGCTTCCCTGTAACCATGCCCTGTGCCCCAAAATTTTATAGTCCCTCCCTGTCTCTGAGCTTGACCTCGTGACTTGCTCTGGTAAATGAAATGTTGACAAATGTGATGTAAGCAGAGTATTGAAAAGCACTTGTGCTTTCTGCTTGTCTTCCTACATGATTAGCTTGGTTACTTTAGTCCTCTGCCCAAGTCATTAAAACATATCTGAGTAATCTAAAGGAGAGAAAAATGGAGAGACAGACGGGAGAGTTAAAATGCCCTAGTTGTCCTATCCAACTTGTTCATCCCAGCTGCTCCAGCTAAAGCCATCTTAAATCAGTCCACATCCAGCCAAGTTCAGAAGAATGTCTGGCTGCACCCCTCCTAAATTATCTTCCAACATAAAGCTAAGTAAATGCAAAATACCTGGATTCAAATACCCTAATGGGTACCACATGTACAGTGGAACAGGCATTCTGCTTTTGGTTGCAGAGGCAGAACTGAGATCAGTGGATATAAGTTACAGAAGGCAGATTTAAATTCCAGTCAAGGGAGAATCATCTAATAAGTTGAAAGAAGGGGGATAGATGGAATCTTCTTTTCTTAAGGACTTACTATATGTCAGCCACTATACTAGGTCTTTACCTCAATTATCAAATATAAATCTTACGACTCTGTGGGATCAATATTATGCCCATTTTACAGAGGAGGAAACTAAAGCTCAGAGAAGCTAGTAATTTACCCACTGTATCAGTCAGGTTTACACCAGAGAAACAGTGTGGAGCAAGTTGCTACATGGTACATCACGGGAACACAGGCTCAGGGCACCAAAGAAATTTTCAGCAGATGACCACTTTATTACTATACAGCACAAAGGGTCCAAAAGAGCGGGGGTAGAAATCCCATTCTGGTCGGTCTCCTAGGGTGGCCAGAACTACTCAGGTTGGGGTCAGTAAAAAGCATCTTCGCACTCCCACTTCATGTCAGAGAAGAGAGACAAATCTATACTACTTGAGTGTAGTATTTATCCACCCTAGGGGCAGGGGTGGATAAATAACATCTGAGGCTGTTTGTTCCCAGTCTCTGGGTTTAAGGCCTGGTTGGACATTTTCATTGGACCTAACATCTCCCCCAGGTTGTGGAATGCAAACAGCATAATAGAAGAGGAGGCAGTGAGTGGGGGTAGGTGAGAGCTGGGAGATGGCTACTGAGCACGCATCTGTGACTTTCCCAGCAAATAGAAATGACATATATGTATGTATATGCATGCCTACCATAGATATTAAGAGATTTATTGCAAGGAATTGGCTTACATGATTGTGGGGACTAGCAAGTACTTTCAGGCATGAGCTAAAGCTGAAGTTAAGAGGCAGAATTTCTTCTTCCTCAGGGAAGCCTCAGTTCAGGCCCACCCAGATTGCTTAGGATAATCTTCTTTACTTAAAGAAGATTATTATAGAATTTAATGACATCTACAAAATACCTTCACATTAACTCCTAAATTAGTATTTGATTGAATAACTAGCTACATTGACACATAAAACTGACCACCACACCCATGGTCTATAGGTGGAAGAACTGAGTTTTGAACCCAGGTAAATCTAACACCAGAGCCAGTGCTGTCTCCAGGATCTCATCTCACCCCATACTCTAATAAGGACGTGCCTCTTAAAATTGGGTCCTCGCTATTATCATAAATATGCAAACATAAGCTCTTAACCATTTGTCAGAAATGGGGGAAGATGTTCTTATTTTCAGCAGAGACTAGACCAGCACTAATATTTATTAATTCTTTAGTTCAATGATACTAAGTTTTGTGTAGTAGAGGACCTTAGCAAGCCCACATTAGTAGAAAGACAATGATTTGTACAGGGTAATATATGAAATAGGTGCATTTATACGGTTTAATAAGGCTGCTTAAAACAGTATATTGTTAGGTTTGGAGACATTATCATTGCAACATTTTAAAAAATGTAAATCTGGTGAATCTCCGGATAAAGGGTTTATCGAATAAATGAAAACTTCAGTCTGTTTTGTTTGTATCTATATTACCACCCTTTTGAATTGATTCTGAATTAATGAGGTTTTGCAATATACAACATTTAGAGAAATAACTCTCATATTCATTTGCTGAAGTTAGTTGTTGTAGGCGGAATAAAGCCCCCCCAAATATATCCGCATCCTAATCCTGGGAACCTGTGATTCGGCAGATTATATGGGGAAGGGGACTTTGCAGATGTGATTAAGTTAAGGATCTTGAGATGGGGAGCTCATCCTGGATTATAAGGATGCAGGGAGAGTCAGAGCCAGAGGAGAAGGCAATGTGATCACATGGCAGAGACGGGAGTGATGTGCAATGAAGATGGAGGAAGGGGCCACAAGCTACGGCATGCAGGTGGCTACCAGAAGCTGCAAGGCAAGGAGTCCGATTCTCCTCGCAGATTCTCCAGAAGGAATCATTCCTGCCAATACCTTGACTGCAGCCCAGTGAAACCAACTTCAGACTTCTGACCTCCTGAACTGTAAGAGAGTAAATTTGTGTTCTTTTAAGTCACTAAATCTGTGGACATTTGCTACAGCAGCAATAGGAAACTATTACATCAATAGAGAAAAAAGTTTGCCGGTTAATTGTTCTGGGCTTAGCGGTAGTTACAGGATAATCTTTTAAGACCCTTCACAGTTCTTGATGGCTGTTCAGCTGGGGATGCCCATGTGACATAGTTTTGGCTTGTGAGATGAAAGCAGAAATTTGCTGAGTGGGCATCTAAGAATGCTTTCTTGATTAAAAGGAATGTACTAAACTAGCACACTTCTTTATCAATCTTCTCCCTTCCTTCTACCTATTACTCAGACATGATTCCTGTTGCAACCAGAGGATCAAAAGCCAACACACTAAAGATGATAGAGCAGAAAGTTAGAAAGAGCCTGGATGCCTGAGGGAAGTCAGCCCTGTACCACCTAGCTCCAGATTCCTTATTACGTGAAGAAAATTAAATTCTTATTTCTTTGCTCCAATGTTGGTCAGACATTCTGTTACTTATAACTGAAGGCATCTCTGATCAAAGATGAAAAAAAGATTTAATTCTAAGAGAAAATATTTTACCCTGGCTGTTTTAATTTTTTCTCAAAAATAAAAGTTTTGTTGTTTTTTAAATGATAAAACTAGTATGTTCCTAAAAAAAATTCAGACAATATTGAAGAGCATAAAAACAAAGGAGTCACCACTGCAACCCCACCATGAGCAACCATCACTAATTCAGTCATGCTGAGGCTACTTTAGTGGACGGCTCAGAGTAGATTCTAGGGTTAGGATGCTTGTGTTAGAATACTAGCTCCATTACTTATAAGCTCTGACCTCAGACAAATTATTTAAATAGCCCATGGGTTGGATTTCTGATCTGCAAAATGAGTGTAAAGATAGCACCAACCTTTTGATATTTATATAAAGTAATATACATAGAACATCCAGGACAGTTCTTTACACAGAGAAAACAGACATTAAATGTGGTTGTTCCAGTTTGCTAATGCTGCCATTATGCAAAATACCAGAAATGGGTTGGCTTTTATAAAAGGGGGTTTATTTGGTTACACAGTCACAGTCTTCAGGCCATAAAGTGTCCAAGGTAAGGCATCAACAATAGGGTACCTTCACTGGAGGATGGCCAATGGTGTCTGGAAAACCTCTGTTATCTGGGAAGGCACGTGGCTGGCATCTGCTTGCTCCCAGGTTGCATTTCAAAATGGCATTCTTCAAAATGTCTGCGTCAGCTTCCAACAGCCATCTTCAAAGTGTCTGTCTCAGCTGCAGCAGCAAGTTCCTTCTGTCTGTGCTCTTATATAGGGCTCTAGTAAACTAATCAAGGCCCACCCTGAATGGGCTGGGCTATACCTCCATGGAAATTATATAATCAGAGTTATCACCTACAGTTGGGTGGGTCACATCTCCATGGAAACAACCTAATCCAAGGTTCCAACCTAATCAACACTAATAGTCTGCCTCCACAAGATGGAATCAAAGATAATGGCATTTGGGGGCCATAATACAACCAAACCAGCACAGTGGTTATTGTCATCCTTCCAGACTTTTATCTGTGAGCTCCCATGCATGTATGTTCACAAACACATGTGCATGTATACACAGACACACACATATTTAAATCAAGATTGGACCTTACTGTACATGCTATATTGTAACTTCATTCTATTTAACATTATTTCAGGGGCATATTTTCATGCCAATAAATGTAAATCAGTATTTGTCATTTTTAGTGGCATGGAAATATCCTTAATTTATTTAACCATTTCTCTATTGCTGATCAATAAGATTTTTAAAGCTTTCCCCTATTCTAAATAATGCTCTGATGAACATCTTTGTAGGATATCACTTTGCAAATTTATCCTGGTAATTCCTTGGTATCATTTCTAAGAAATATAATTGTTAGGTCAAAAGATATGGACATTATAAGGCCTTTATACATAATTCATCCAGAAATGTGACAATTTGCACTCTTACCATATCATCAACACTGGAAGTTATTTTTCTGCTTAATATTGGACATCTGGTAGTTAAAAATGGTCTCTCATCATTTCAATTTCTATTGATTTGTTACCAAGGGAGACGGAATACCTTTCTGTTTATTGATCATATGTACAGTATAGTATTTTATCTTTTGTTAATTGTTTGCCCATATCTTTTGCCTATTTCCCTCTTGGGTTAGTATTCCTTTACAATTTATTTATAAGTTCTTTAAGTATATTAATCCTCTACTCATCATATAAATAGCAAATATTTCTAGTTTTAGTTATTCTCTTTCACTCTTGTTTATGGTAGAGTTCTTAATACAGAAAATTAACATTTTCATAATCAGATCTGCCATTTTTCCCTTTATAGCTTCTGACTTTTATGGTCACATTTAGAAAGTCCTTACCCAGCCCAAGGTTATAAAAGTATATAGCTTTGTATTGTTCCATCAGTTTCTTGGAAATACATATTTCGTAAACTTTAATTAATCTGTACTGTATTTTGTAAGATTTTAAAGATTTCTTACTTTAATATGAGCCTGATGATTTAGACAGATATACAAAGACTACAAACATTATTGAACAGTCCATTTCTTTAGTACTGATTGAAAATGCCAGCTTTATCATATACTAAAGTTGTCTGTTTTTAGTTACTTATAATTTTAATTTTTGTAGCTTTATACTGTATTTTACTATCTGATAGGGCAGCACCTGCCCCATTATTCCTGTCTGGCAAAATTTTGCTTGGATCTTCTCATGCATTTATTTTTTCAGACAAACTTAGAATCATTTAATCAAGTCTCTCTTCCCCCCCAAAATTCTGTTGGGACTTCAGTTGAGTTTATGTATATTACTAGACCAATCTGCAAAAAATTGACGTCTTTATAATATTGTGCTTCCTATCTAGATCATGGTCTTTATGTCCAGTTAGTTTGGGCTAGGTGTTAATGAGATAGAATGAAAATAACTTCCTTGGTTGAAGAAGAGCAAGAAGATTCTGTTGAGATGGTTTATCTATTTTGCCTGAGTGCAAGCAGGATAAGCCCTTTAATATCAGGACCATATATTATGTATTCCACTTTGCTAAAGCTGCCAGAAATGCAATATACCAGAAATGGATTGGCTTTTACAATGGGAGTTTATTAGTTCAAAAATTTACAGTTCTAAAGCCATGAAAATGTCCACATTAAGGTATCAAGAAGTAGACACCTTCTGTGAGAAAAAGGCCAATGGCATCTGGAACACCTCTGTCAGCTGGGAAGGCACATGGCTGGCATCTGCTGGTCCTTTGCTCCTGAGTTGCATTGCTTTCAGCTTCTGATTCCAGTGGCTTTCTCCTTAAGCATCTGTGGGTTCTCACTTAACTTCTCTGGGACAAACTCTGGGCTTCATTTCTTAGCTCAGCATCTCCAAATGTCTGATTTCAACGGCTGTCTCTGAAATGCCTCTGGGCAATTTCTCTCTAAGCATCTCTCTCTCTACTTTCTTCAGAATGTCTCTGCCTTTTATCTTCTCATAGGGGACACAAGTAAACTAATTAAAACCCATCTTGAATGGGCAGGGTCACATCTCAATGGAAATAATCTAATCAAAAGGCCCCACCCTCCACTGGGTGGGTCATATTTCCATGCAACAACCTAATCCAAAGATCCCATTTTTGATTGGATTGTCTGCCCCCATAAGATTGGATTAAAGAATATAGTCTTTTGTGGGGTACATAATACATACAATTTATTTTGCATGGTTTCAATAGACACAAATTTCAGTTACCCTGGTTTAGTTAAATAATATCAGTCCCCTACAACACAGTTCAAATTTCAGTTACCACAGTATATTAACTATGAAAGATTGCACAAGGTACAAACTTTGCTGCTATCTCTTCAGTTCACAAGTCACTGTGAAAATAACAGATGTGCATCATTATCAGTGACCAATCACTTCTCTTCTCTCAATGTCTATCGCTGACTGCCACTGTTTATCTGTTATTCATTTCACAGACAGGCAGCAAAATGTGTAGTTGTGTTGCTGCTGTATTTCCCAGTGATAAACCCATGCGACATTTTCCAAAAATGGATAATTGAAAGAGGGAATTGGCCAACGAAAATGAAAGCACAGCAAATAAATGGAAACGATTATACTGAAAATGAAATTTGAATTGAATATAAATGAAGTTATAGAAGAAATAGCATCTGTGGGAATGCTGATACTGCTGCTATTCAAGAGATTCTAGATGTGCAGTCAGAGGAACCCATCAAACTTATTGACATACATGACGAAGGTGGTAGCGACAAAAAGGATGAAGATGTCCCAGAGGAAGCGACACTGGCCAAAAACTTCACATTAAAGAAGTTCTCAGAGACATCTCATGAAATTGAAAGTGTGAAGGATAAAGTGTTGAAAGCTGATCCAAACTTAAAAAAAAGGAATAGGATAATCTCCCAAGGCATAGAAAAGAGGCTTGCTCTGTATCCCACATTATACAACAGAAAGATGGAGGCAGTTACTGTTCAAACTGCTCTTCATAGGTGTCATATAAAGACATAAAGAACTTTAATTCTCAATGTTTCTAATGCTTTAAATTATATATACTAAAGAAATAATACTTTTATAGTTTTTTTCACTTCCCATACATTCACAACCAATTGTAAGACAGTTTTTTAAATTTCGACAAAATTTTTTAAAGGTCACAGAACAATTATAATTTTCCATTGATTAACATAACTGCTTTGCATGATGTCAACTTACCTGGCCACTTTTATGGTGCCTTGCATGCAAGGTAGGGCTGCCTGTACTATGGAAAACAGGGAGGCAGAAAGTAGCAAGAATAACAAGCTGAATGAAAATCCTCCAGTGAAGAGCAGATGGCAGGAGAAGAGAGTGGCTATCTGATGCATTCACCTCTGTTAAAAAAAAAAAAAAAATGAGGTTGACACCATCTATTACGTGGGGACAGAGACCATTCAAGAAGATCCTTTGACATAATTATCTTATTTAAATATAATGTATTCCTTTAAGCTTTTGCTTATAAGATTAGAATGCCATCATTCTCTGATTCTAGAATTTACACCATAGATACTTCGGCATTTATTACAATGTTTTGTGCTAAGTTATATATTGCAGAATTTTTGATAATAGCAAAATATTGGGAATAACACCAATACCCATTAGTAAGGAATTTTTTTAAAAAATTCAGTTTTATTGAGGTATATTCACATACCATACAATCATCCAAAGTGTATAATCAATTGTTCACAGTACCATTATATATTTGTGCATTCATCACCACAATCAATTTTTGAACATTTTCATTATTGCAAAAAAGAATAAGAATAAAATTAAAGTAAAAAAGAACATGCAAAACATGCCATGTCCCTCTCCCATTATTCATTTACTTTTTGTCCCCATTTTTCTATTCATCTGTCCATATACTGGATAAAGGGAGTGTGAGCCATAAAGTGTTCACAATCACATGATCACACTGTGTAAGCTATATAGTTAATCATCTTCAAGAATCAGGGATACTGGGTTACAGTTCAACAGTTTCAGGTATTTCCTTCTAGCTATTCCAATACACTAAAAACTAAAAAGGGATATATATATAACACATAAGAATAACCTCCAGAATGTCCTCTTGACTCCATTTGAAATCTCTCAGCTACTGAAACTTTATTTTGTTTCATATCTCTTCCCCCAATTAGTCAAGAAGGCTTTCTCAATCCCTCAATGCTAGGTCCAGGTTCATCTCTGGGAGTTATGTCCCACATTGCCAGGGAGATTTACACCCCTGGGAGTCACGTCCCACGTAGTGGGAAGAGCAGCGAGTTCACCTGCCAAGTGAGTTCACCTTGGCTTAGAGAGAGAGGCCACATCTGAGCAACCAAAGAAGTTCTCTGGGGATGAGTCTTAGGCACAATTTTAAGTAGGCTTCGCCTCTCCTTTGCAGTAACAAGCTTCATAAGGGCAAGCCCCAAGATCAAGGGCTTGGCCTTCTAAACTGATAGTCCCCAATCCTTGTGAGAATATTGGTAATTCCCCAGGTGGAGAAGTTTAATGTTTCCACCTTTTCCCCCAGTTCCTCAAGGGGGCTTTGCAAATACATTTTATTTGTCTAAATTACTCTGAGATGTATTGGGGCCTCACACTAACCTGTACAAACCAACCAGATCTCACTACCTATTCAAAGTTCCATGTAATTATGTTGTTTGAATAAACTGACCACACAAGTTAAATTATATAGTCTGCTACAGAAAACACAGATTTTGCACCAAGTAAACACCTCTTCCTTTGGTCTCACACAGAAGTTGAAGTTTTAAAGCAGCATCAATATTGTCCTTTACCCTTTAGTCTGATTTACCTTGGTCCTAACCAAATCCATTTCATTTGTATCTCTAATTGAGATCTGATCTCTTTTTCAGCCTCTTTAACATTTGCTGTATGGGGTAATGCTGACATTCATAGCTGCCAAACTCTGGCTCTGAGTCTCAAGTGTCATGTCATACATACACCTGAAATTCCAGGGAATGACCAGTTTATACACAAAGAGCCCAGCATCTCAGAACTTAGAAATAGCCATTACAACTCAGAAATAGATGTAACTGCTGTAAGAGCTTACAGTCTAAGAACCTTTACTATAAGCCTTCTCCTGATAACCTATACTCTCAGATTCATTTCTCAGAGTTTGCACATTATAGTTAGTCCACATTAGTGAGGCATTATAATGTTTGTCTTCTGGTTTATTTCAATCAACATACTGTCCTCAAGGTCCATTCACCTCACAACTTCATTCCTTCTTGTAGCTGCTCAATATTCCATTGTATGTTGTGCTGGTTTAGACATATTATGTCCCCCAAAATGCCATGTTCTTTGATGCAATCTTGAGGGGGCAGATGTGTAAGTGTTGATTAGGTTGGAATCCTTTGATTGAGTGTTTCCATGGAGAGGTGACTCAATCAACTGTGGGCGAGACCTTTGATTGGATAATTTCCATGGAGGTGTTACCCCACCCATTCAGGGTGGGTCTTAACTGAATCACTCTAGTCCTTTAAAATTCACAGACAGAAGGAGGTGCTGCCACAAGAGAGACACTTTGAAGAACGCACAGGAGCTAAGAGTGGAGCTGGATCAGCAGATGCCAGCCATGTGCCTTCCCAGGTAACAGAGGTTTTCCGGATGCCATTGGTCTTCCTTTGGTAAAGGTACACTTGTGTTGATGCCTTTGTTTGGACATTTTCATGGCCTTCAGACTTTGTAACCAAATAAACCACCTTTATAAAAGCCAATCCATTTCTGGTATTTTACATAATGGCAGCATTAGCAAACCTGAATATATGTATATACCACAGTTTGCCATTCTGTTCATCAGTCAATGTACCCCTAGGCCACATCCATCCATTGCAAATCATGAATACTGCCACCATAAACCCCACTGTGCCAATGTCATTTGTGTCACTGTTCTCAGTTCTTCCAAGTATATACCCAATAACAAGGTTGCAGGACCATATGGCAACCCCATACTTAGCTTCTTGTGGTACCACCATACTGCCCTCCAGATGGGCTGCACTATTCTACTCCCCACCAACAGTGAATAGGAATATCCCTTTCCACATTTTCTCCAGCACTTGTATCCCTCTATTTTTTAAACTATTTTATTCACACAACATACAATCCATCCCAAGTAAACAATCAATGATTCCTGGTATAATCATATAGTTATGCATTTGCCACCACGATCTATATGACGTCATTTCTATTTCTTCTGCAAAGAAAGAGAAAGAGGATAAAAAAGAAAAAAGAAAAAAATGCTGACAAAAAATAGAATAAAAATACAATACAATATAATACAATACAATAAAAATGTCAGACAACACCACCAATGCCAAGAATCCCATACCCCTCTCTTATATCCCCCCCTTATAGACATTTAGCTTTGATATAGTGCCTTTGTTACAGTTAATGGAAGCATATTACAATGTTACTGTTAACTGTAGACTCTAGTTTGCATTGATTGTATTTTTTCCCAATACCACCCCATTTTCAATGCCTTGCAAAGTTGACATTCATTTGTTCTCCCACATGTAAAAACACTTATATTTGTACATTTAATCACAATCATTGACCACTCTAGGTGTCACTAAGTTATACAGTCTCAATCTTTATCTTCTATCTTTCCTTCTGGTGTCATATGTACCCCTAATCTTCCTCTTTCAACCATACTCACAGTCATCTTTGTTCAGTGAACTAACAATGTTGTGCTACCATCACACAATATTGTGCTATCCATTTCTGGATCTATACAATCAGTCTTCTTGAACATGCTATATTCCTTCAGCATCAAATACCTGATATCTACCCTCTTTCTATCTCCTGATATCTTCATTTCTATACTCTTCTCCAAACCTCTGTCTCCTATCTTTTCCTATATGTCTGTAGCACTACCTTTAGTATTTCTTGTAGAGGAGGTCTCCTGTTCACAAACTCTCAGTGTCTATCTCTAAATATTTCTAACTGTCCCTCATTTTTGAAGGAAAGTTTTGCCTGATATAGCATTCTTGGTTGCCAGTTTTAATCTTACTGTATCTTGAATATATCATACCACTGTCTTCTCGCTTCCAAGGTTTCTACTGAGAGATCTGCACTTAGCCTTATTGAGCTTCCCTTGTATGTGTTGGATTGCTTTTCTCTTGCTGCTTTCCAAATTCTCTCTTTATCTTTGATATTTGAAAATCTGATTAGTAATTGTCTTGGCATAGGTATATGTGAATCAATTCTGTTTGGAGTATGCTGCACTTCTTGGACCTGTAATTTTATGTTTTTCATGAGAGTTTGCAAATTTTCATTGATTATTTCCTTTATTATTCTTTCTACCCCTTTTCTCTTCTCTTCTTCTGGGGCACCTATAACACATATATTCATGTGCTTCATGTTGTCATTCAGTTCCCTGAGATGTGGCTCATATTTTTCATTTCTTTTCCCTATCTGTTCTTTTGTATTTAGGATTTCAGATGTCTTATCCTCTAGTTCCTTTCTTCTGCCTCTCCAAGTCTGCTGTTGTAAGTCTCCATTGTGTTTTTCATCTCTTCTATTGTGCCTTTCATTCCCATAAGTTCTGCCATTTGTTTTTTCAAGCTTATGAATTCTTTCTTATGGTCACCCAGTGTCTTCTTTATATCCTTCATCTCTTTTGTCACATTTCCTTTCAACTCATTGATTTAATTTAGAAGATTTGTTTGACCATCTTTAGTTAGTTGTTTCAACTCCTGAATCTCAGATGAGTTGTTAGTTTGTTCCTTTGACTGGGCCATATCTTTGTGTTTCCTGATGTGGCTCATGATTTTTTGCTGTTTAGGCATCTGATTTTCTTGATTAGTTTATTCTGGAGGTTGTTTTCTCTCTTTTGCTTAGGGTTTTCTTGTTGTTTGTCTTTGATCTCTATCTTTTCTTTGTTTCTCTCACTGGCCAGTTGTCAGATTGGCTCTGCTTCCCAGCCTCCCACCCCAAATCAGGCACCCACCATGGCCTGCCCCAGGGATGGGATGTAGACACCAGACACCCCAGCAAGTTCACTGTGTGTGGTAATACAAATCTTCCAGTGATGCTCTGCTTTCCACTGGCCAGGAAGACCTGGGTTTGTTTCAGAGCCCTGTTTAACAGTTGGGGCTTCCATATTTCTCAGCCAAAACAGGGCTGGGTTTCTGTGCAGGGAATGTAGACCAGTTCCAGTGGTCCTAAGAAAAGGTCTGAAGCATCTTTTTAAATAGGTTTCTATTCCCTTGCACTTTCCAGACTGTCAAGGAGACAGCACTGTTCAGTAACTTAATCATCCTCAGAGGCTGTTTTGCCTCTGAGTATAAGCTACATCTACACAGGTGAGGTGAAACTGCAGGATTCCTGTGCCTTTGCTTTGCTGGCCAAAATCTAGCTCAATATGGGGCACCACCTGTCACAAAGTATTCCTTCAGCTGACCCGGTACTCCAGCTGTCACTAAGGAAAGGAAATGGCTGCTGGCTGCTGCTTCCCTGAAGGGTGAGAGAAGAGCTTTCAGATCCAGGGCTGGAAACACAGTCTCTGCCCACATTTTCTCAGTTTATTTGTCCCTCACTGACTTGTGCCATGAAATGTCTTCCCCTGTCCCCTGGGTCTTCAAACAGTGGGGATATGTCTAACTGCTGTGAGAGATTTTATAGTCCCTGTCCCCAGGGGGAGAGGTCCTGTCTGCTGATTCTGTGCCTTCCCCACACTGAGTGAGGGGGAGGGGAGAGGACCAGCTGGTGTGGGATGGAAGATTCCTACCTGGTTTTCTTCTCTTTCTTCAATTTGGCATTTGCAGGGCCCTTCTCCATGTCTATATCCTCCTCCAGAGTTTCAAACAATTCAGAATTGTCCTTTTTTGTTGTTGAGTCTCTGGAGAGAAGTTTTCAGTAGTCAGTAAGGAACTTTTTAACTAAACTATGGTACATGATTCACACAATGGAATAAGAAAGCTCTCCATGTACTCACATAAAAATATCTCCAGAATATATTTTTGTATGGAAAAATAAAACAAGGTGTGTTGTGTGCCTTTTGTACGAGAAAGTAAAAAAAAAAACAAAAAAAAAAAAAACAAACTTCATGTTTGTGGCATGGGGTATAAGAGGAATTTTTGGCCCTGGTTCCCTGAGTTTACATCTGTGTATTCTTTCCTTCAGGGGATGACATTTTCTAGGTCAAAAATGCCCTCTGTCTTGCCTCATATTGGTTTCCATGTCAGGGAAGGTGATAATTCTTATTCCAGTTCTTTCATGTGAAGTCATCCTGGTCACTTAATCTTCCAGTGCAGTGACACAATGAAACTCTCTCAGCCTAATGGGTTCGGGCACATCTTTCCTGGGCTGATAGCCAGAAATGGATTGCTAGACTGGTTTAAAAGGAAAAGGAAGGTACAAAGAATTTTTCAGACCAAAGTAGAAAAAAAGGGGGGGGGGAGTGGGGAAGAAATACAGTATCTGTCAATGGCTCTAAATGAGGATTTTTTCCTTAAAATCCTAGTGACACTCTACAATGCTATGAATAGTGATTTATAGGATGAAGCAAGGCTTGGCTGTGTTTAAGGAGTCTTTTGATTTTAATGCCTCATATGGGACTGCTGCTATTTTTGGCCCCATAAAGGTGTCTGCAGAGGTACACATGAGCAAATTAAAAAGGCAAATCATGACTACAATGTGATCAGTTCAGGGAGAGGGAGTCAGGAGAAGAAAGCCAGACTGACAGTGAGATGTGAGATGTAATCTCAGACAAAACATACAGCATCCTCACATCCCTGGGATAAAAGTACACAAAAGGCAGGGCTGGCCTTATTTATAGACACTCAGCCTCCAACTTGAAAGTATAATTTGAGGGATTCAAAGGCCTGTCTCATCAGATATATGTCCCTGCTAAGTTCCTATATTTCCTCTCTCTATCTTGACTTCTTAAGAGTTTTTCTGGATCTGCTTTGACTAGCAGTTTGACCTTGAATAAATTACCTAACTTTGCCGGACTTCAGCTTCTTCACTGTAGAGAGACAGGTTTAAAGGGAAGATCTCTAAAGTTTCGTTCAGTTCAACATCTTTGTGACTCTCTAAAATCCTTCATTAGAAATTCTTTTAATTGGAGGAATACTTGGTATCAATAAATTTTAAAAATAATGAATTAAAAAACCAACCTTGTTCCAAAAAGGATTAAAGGTGATTTGTCCTCATTTTATTGCTCTGGTTTGAACATATGAGGACATTTATTTTTCTCCCAGCCCTGTTTCATGGTTATTGTCAACTAACTAAGGTTTTCAAGAGTATATTTGTTCCTAGACTGATTGGCAGGACACATTAGCAAATGACTGCAGGCAATTAAGAGTTGCCTATAGAAATATCCTATATTAAAATAAAGCATCATTAATAGAAATGCTATCAAATAATTTGCAATAAAATATGAATTAAAAAAACTTAAAATAACTACCTACATATTCATTTTAAGAACTACCAACGACCTCTCTAGCCTTTCTTTTTTTTGCCAGATGTAGGGAAAAAAACAAGTCTTGATTCACTATAAATAAATTTTTAGAGTGAAAGTTAATCAGTCATATTCATAACTCATGTCTGGCTAAAACTCTTAGAAGTTTTAAGAAAACTTGAGAGAAAAAACTTATTGAGGACTTCCAAATTCCCCTAGAAAATGGCAGGACTCCTAAATCCTAATTTTTCCCACATCTTCCAAACAGCATGTGTATGGACAAGGTAAGTAAATAAAATTACCAATAACAAAAGCCTACAACATAACTAGGAGACAGGAAATAGTACAATTCTCACCAATTGTCATGCAGTGGAGAAAAGGATACAGCAGAGTCAATCAGGAACTATGCCAGAGTAGAGAGCCAGGAAGGAGAGAGCAGGCGGGTTCTAGAAGTGGAAGAAGGAAGATGAAATCCTTCCCCATTAAGACAAGGTCCCACCGTGAGTGGAGAAATACTGTCACTGCTAATGAGATGACCTTTCATGATGTGCCTCCTGAGCCGTGCAGGGGAAGGTACATGACATCAGCTATGTGGCATCCCTGACAAAAACGTTTTACCTGAATGGAATTACAAGGAAAGAGATGAGAATCCAGAATGAGGGACATCCTGTAAGACAGCTGGCCTGGACTTTAGATTCAAAAAGACAAAAAGACTTTAGATTCAAAAAGACAGCTGGCCTGGACTTTAGATTCAAAAAAGGACCACAGCGGTGAAAAGACAGTTTCAGATTGGAGGGGAGTAATGAGACTAACGACTGTATTAGTCAGAGTTCTCCAGAGAGCCAACAGAGAACCAATATATAAGATTTATTACATGCCTTGGCTCATGCGACCATGGAGATTGGCAAGTCTGAATTCTGTCGGGCAGGCTGCACATTGAGAACTTGATGAAAGTTAAGGTGAATTCCCCAGGAGAAGACACAAATTGGAAACTCCAATGAAGGTGATATTGAAATCCCCAGGAGAAGTGGGCTGGCTGAAGTAGATAGAAATTCTTCTTTCTTTCTGACTCTTGAAATTCTCAATTCTCACCTTAAGGCCTTCAACTGATGGGAGGAGGAGACTCCTCTCACTGCTGAAGGCAATCTCCTTGGTTGATTGTAGATATAATCACCATAGATGCAATCAAATGAGTAATGATTTAAAGCCATCTATGAAATACCCTTATAGTAACTATCAGGCCAGTGCTTGATTAACCAAACAACTGGTTAACCATAACCTAACCAACTTGACACATGAAATTAATCATCATATTCAGCTTAGCATCCTTGCACAGCTTCTTAAACAATACTTACCCTAAATAAGGACAGTAAAACAGTCATACTTTCACCTAACATAATTCAGTAGTCCTTGTGTACAATCAGAAGTGCACTAAACTTTTCCCCAGAAAAGGATGAAAGTCCTTGAGGGATATTTACTCTTATCCTTGATATCCTGTAATGTAAATAGAAAGCAAGCCTTCTAGCTTTCTAAACCATGAGATAATAAATTCCCTTTGTTTAAGCCAACCCACTGTATGGTATTTGTTATAGCAGCTGGGAAAATAAGAGTTTTTAGTACCAGAAAATGGGATGCTGCTATTGCAAATACCTAAAAATGTGGAATTGCTTTGGAACTGGGTAATGGGTAGAAGTTGGAAGATTTTGTGAGGCACTTGATAGAACAGCCTATTTTGCTTTTAAGATACTGTCAGTAGAAATACGGACATTAAAGGTGCCTTGGTGGAGGCCTTAGAAAGAAATGATGAATGTGTTATTCGTAAATGAAGGAAAGGTGATCCTTATTTTAAAGTAGGGAGAACTTGGCTAAGTTATGTCCAAATGTTGGATTGAAAGTAGAACTTGTAAATGATGAATTTAGATATTTAGTGGAGGAAATTTCTAATCTAAGTATGGAAAGTATAATCTGTTTTCTCCTTGCAGCTTATTATAAAATGTGAGAGGAAAGGGATAAGCTGAGAATTAAACTTAAGCACAAAGGAACCAGATACTGATGATTTTGAAAATTCTCAGCATATCCAGGTAGCACGTTCTGAGACTAGGGCCAGAAATGGCTCTATCAGAGACCTCTCTGAGCTTCCAGGAAATCAATCTCCAGAAAACAAGCCTCCATGTGAGGGTTTAAATGAAAAACACTTTTCTAAAAAGGGTGTGGCTGAACATGGATCCAGTCAGACCTCTCAGAGGAAGTCAGGATTTAAGATGCAATTATCCAGGAAGGATTTATGGAAAGTCCTTTTGTCTAAGGATTTGGTCTCACTTGAACTGCATGCAAAGCCAATAAGGGTTTTGCAAAATTTGTATTAACAGAAGCACCATCATCCTGGACATGAGAAGGAACAAACGGAAGGAAGAATGACTTCAAGGGCAAAACCATGGAAGCAGAGGCCTAGACCTAAATGATCTCCTTGGGCAAAGAAAGTGGGCCTTCCCATATGTGTGGAAAGGGTGGGTCCAACCCTGTGCTTGAAGGGCACCAGGCTTCCACCCCAGAGAGATTTAAGCCACCACCCAAATGCTTGGAGAGGGTAGGTCCTACTCCCCAGTTCTCAAACAGAGAGTGTCGGTCATTCTGATGACCAGTGTGCTGGTTTGAATGTATTATGTCCCCCAGAAAAAGCCATATTCTTTGATGCGATCTTGTGGGGCAGACATATTAGTGGGGATTGAGTTGGAACATTTGGATTAGGTTGTTTGCATGGAAATGCGCCCCACCCAACTGTAGGTGATAACTCTGATGAGATAGTTCCATGGAGGTGTGGCCCCACCTATTCAGGGTGGGCCTTGATCAGTGGAGCCATATAAATGAGCTGAAAAACAGAAGGAACTCAGTGCAGCTGTGAGTGACATTTTGAAGAGGAGCCACAGCCAAGAGGGACACTTTGAAGAAAGCACAGGAGCTGCAGATGAGAGACAGTTTGAAGACAGCCTTTGAAAGCAGACTCTTGCTCCAGAGAAGCTAAAAGAGGACAAATACCCCAAGTGCAACTAAGAGTGACCTTTTTGAGGAACTGCAGTCTAGAGAGGAACGTCCTGGGAGAAAGCCATTTTGAAAGCAGAACTTTGAAGCAGACACCAGCCATGTGCCTTCCCAGCTAACAGAGGTTTTCCGGATGCCATTGGCCATCCTCCAGTGAAGGTAACTGATGGCTGATGTGTTACCTTGGACACTTTATGGCCTTAAGACTGTAACTCTGTAACCAAATAAACCCCCCTTTATAAAAGCCAATCCATCTCTGGTGTTTTGCATTCCAGCAGCATTAGCAAACTACAACAACCAGAGAAGGTGGGGCCTAGGACTCAGGGAGATCCTGACTGCAGTTTAAATACTTGGAAGGGGTGGGGCTGCTGCTTCAGTAGACCAAGAGGAAAAAAGGAAAAAAGCATCAATCCACAGATGACTCTCAGACCTTGAAATCTAATGGTGTTTGCCCTGCTGGGTTTTCAAATTGCTTAGGATTTGCAACCCTTGTTTTCCTTCCATTTTCTTCTTTCTGGAGTGGTAATGTCTATCTTATGCCTGTCCCACCATTGTATTTTGGAAGCAGATAATTTGTTTTTTAGGTTTCACAGGTCCACAGAGAGAGAGGACTTTTGCTGCAGGATGGATCATGCCTATAACTGATATTGATGAGACTTTGGACTTAGAATTGTTCTACAAGTGCTTACAGTTTGGAGGACATTGTGATGGAGTGTATGTATTTTGCATGTGGGAAGAACATAACTTTTTTGGGGTCCAGAGGGTGGACTGCTGGAGACTGAACCATGTCCCCCACAAAAGGCATATTCAGGTCCCCAAATCTGGTCCTGGAGGTGTGAACCCATTTGTAAATAGGACCTTTGATGGTGTTATTAGTTAAGGTGTGCCCAAAATGAAAAAGGGTGAGCCTTAATCCAATCTGGCTCTAGTCCTTACAAGCAAAAGAAATTTAAAGCAGGAAGAAGAAACTACAGAGAAAAGCTGGAAGTAGGAAGTCAATGGAACACAGAAGCGAAAAGAGGGGACATTGCCACATGACAGGAAAACCAAGGAACCCCAAGAGTTGCTAATAGCCAGCACCAGAATGCCAGTCTTCAGGGAGGAAGGAAGCCTTCTAGCCACTGAAACCATTGTTTGTTCCACTGTTTCATACATACCAGTTATGGCATTTGTTATAGCAACCAGGAAAATAAGAACACAACCACATACAATGTGTGACTCTTGTCTGGGTACTGGATGAGGGGAAGGCTACAAAAGCTATTTGGGGGAAAGTTAGAGAAATCTGAGTAATTGTACATTGAATGATGTTATTGAATTGATATTGGTTCTCATAGATATGGCGATGATGATGTGGTTGTGTAGGAGCATGCTCTTGTTCATGAGAGATGTAAGCTAAAGGATTTAGGGGTGAGTGGTCATGAAGTCTTACTTTCATATGGTTTCGCCAAAGAGAAGCACGTGTTTATACACAGAGAGAGATGGAGTGGATGCGACAAGATAGTAACAGTTGGTGAATCTAGCAAGGGATATATCATTCTCTCAACTTTTCTGTGAGTTCAAAATTTTTCAAAGTAAAAAGAAATTTTTAAGCCCTCTCAGTCATTTTTCATGAACGCTTTATGACATTTAGCTGTCTGCTGCCAACTTTTCCAGTAACATTTCCTAGCTACCTATCCTTACATGTGTCTTTGACCTTCCTACAGCTAGCAAAAAACAGAAAGGCAAGAGAGAGGCTCATGCATCCTGCCAGTTCCCAGTTTGCATCACACACTTGTTACGCCTGCATGGGGGTTCTCTGGTGCTTTGTTTCTCAATGTGAACCATTTATAAACCTGCATAATATTCGACCTGCCCCAGACTCCTACAAGTCTAGATGTGGGACCCAGGAATCTGAATTTTAAGAAGCTTCATGTGACTTTTATGCACACTTGAGTTTGAGAAAATCTTACTTTTGCTCCCACCTACACCCTTAACACCAAAACCACCGCAACAGGCATATGGTGTGAACAGGTAACTAGTATTGAAAATTATTTTCAGCAGGCTTCACTAGAATTAAAACTTACGGCATTAAGAGAGCAATATGGCAGAACATCCAGAGAGGTAACATTGGATGATGAGGGAGCTCTTTTGCCCACTTATTTCACCAGTTTATAGTTTGGCCTCTGACACAGATCTCTGACTCAAACAGCATTCAATTCCTAAAAGAATCACATCTCTCTTCTCTCCCCTTTCTCTACCCACTCACATTTGCCCACACGATTATTCAGAACATTAATTTTCATGTTTAAATATAACAACAGTTTTCAAACAGCAATTTCTTGACACTGGGTTAAGATTTTATATTAACCATGGAGATGTGCTAACCTAGTACCACCCAGCACACTAACAAACCCAGTGCCTGGAGGAAACGGGACAGTCAGGCTTAGATGGAGGACCAAGAGCGGGCACACAGAGAGGACATGCTGGAGGTGTGGCATGTCTGAGCCTGGAGGTGCAACAAAGTTGGGGGCCCTGGAGAGCTGGGGGCAATGAGAAGACCCAGAGAGTTCTGAGAGAAAGGAGAGTGTGGCCCAAGGGTGGGCCAGAGGGTCACAGAAGAATAATTTGGCATATAGGATTTTGACGGGTTATTTAAAAATCTCTCTTCTAGTTCAGGAATGGTTCCTGGAAAAAAAAATTTTTAATACTCAATTTACAAGTTATTTGGTCCATATGGAAAATTCTTGGTTGCAGACCCTGGTACTGAAATACCACCCTTTATCATTTGCTTTGGAGTTCCTCCTAATAAGACGTCCCTTGAGCCTCCTGGGAAAAAGCATCACTCCATCAACACAGTCATGAAAGGTTGAGATTGAAGTTTAAATGAAGAGCTAATCAAAGCTTGTAATGCCATTTCCATAATATCTGCTGCTCACTTGTGAAAAGTAAAGAATCATGGGAGGCTGGAGGGGGATAGGCAGTAGTAACTGTTAATGGGAAATGGGATTTCTTTTGGGGGTTATGAAAATGTTTAAAATTGATTACGGTGATGGTTGCAACAACTCTGACTATATTAAAATCCTTTGAATTGTACACTTCAAATGGGTGAATTGTATGGTATATGAATTAGATTTCAATAAAACTGTTACAAATATTTAAAAATAAGTGGAAACATATCTAGGAACACAATGAACAGAAAGGGACAAGGCCTCTCTGAGTTATAATCAGACTCTCTGAATTATTGATAACTATGTATCAGAAAAGCTAATGACAAACGGAGACTTCTTGTAATCTAAGTTGCAAAGAAAGTAATTGTGAAACTTTTTAAGAAGCATAGATAAAAATGGTAACAATAAAAAGACCTGTTCTTTTGCATCACCTACCCATTATTTGTTTTTTTAAAAACTAAGTAAAGTATAACCAGAGGGTATATAAAAAGGAGGTGGGGGTGGGTTGGACACATTTCAGTGAAAATTTAATATATAATTTCTTTAAGAATGACAGCATCTGTCTAGAGCTGACACCAAGATGACATGGGATGAGTCAGATTGGCGGGCTAGCTCATGTACTAGTATTATAATAATTGAATTTTCAGAAACAGGAATTCATAGATATGCAGCTGTAATTGCTAGCCTATATCTCAATGACACTTGATATTTCAGGAGACCTCAAAACCCTCTGCTTCTGTTTTGTGTGTGTGTGTGTGTGTGTGTGTGTGTGTGTGTGTGTGTGTGTGTGTGTGTGTGTGTGCGTGCGCGCGCGCGCGCTTGTAAGTCTTACTAACAGTAATGCCTTTTCTTTAAACATCATCACCCAAAACACCTCAGGGCTTTGGGGCAAGTGGGAGGGGGTTGAAGAACAACAAAACGTGACTTTTAAGCAGTGAGCCTCTCAAGCCTCAGAATTTGGAGCCACGTGGTCAGCAGACCTAGCACCATCCATCCTGACTCCCCTCCGTGAAAAGCGGGGGCCAGCTGGAGGATGAGGTCTGGAGCACGTCAGGTCTGCCCTGGCTCACATCATCACTTTTCCAGGGCTGAGGTGTGGAGCTGAGAGGGATGATGGGGCGCCTTAGGGAGAAAGCAAAGCAAAAGTCAGGCAGAATGTCTACATGAACTGCCAATCAAAGAGGCCAGGCACAAGGGAGAGAGAATTCAGGTACACAGCCTCAAGGCAGAACCCAAATGGGAAAAGCAGGTCCAAAGCAAATGGTGGATGTGTGCTAAAAGGTAAGATTCAGTGGCTTTCATAGAGTGCTGTGGGCTCTGCATGGGTTGGGTCCAAGGAGGGGAATGGAGCTGATAATGGCTCAAACTCAGGGGCTCACTCCCTGTTGCTTATTTCATCCCTATTCTTCCTAGAGCCAAATCAAGGGGTTATGGAATTGATTAGCTCCCCTAGCCAGATGATCATGAAAACCTCCAAGAGTAGTGGTGTTTATGTACCTCTGGAGTAGCAGCCTGATTCACAGCTCCACAACTTTCACTACCAAGATATTCTTCCTTATATCAAGCTGCACAGTTGCTGCAAGTAAAACCCATTTCTAGCCTTGGCTACTCACTAGCTGGGGTTTCCTTAAGGGTCAGTCTCCTCATTTGTAAAACAGGAGCAATAATAGGACTTATGCTATAAGAATTAAATGAGATAAGACTTATAAAACATGTAAATTAGTCCTTGGCACATGGTAGGCATTCAGTCATGTCAGGCATTATTATCAGGATCAGAATCATTATTAATGTTAGTACAGTATTTGTGTCACTTATAATAATCTTGAGGCCCACAGTCCTGGGGGACATACTAATGAAAAGAGGTTCCTTATCTGGCCACTTGACCATGGCCATAGATTTCTTGATAACACTAATGACCAGGAAAATATAATGTTATTGGCCTACTGAGCGCTCATTGTGTGATAGCCCCTTTGGTGCATGCTTTATTTAGATTGTCTCTTTTCACCTGGCTACTAGACCTGGGAAATAAACATAACCCCACTTTACACGTTAGGGGATAAGCTCAGAAGATTAAGTGACTTGCTCACCGTCACACAACTAGTGAGTTTGAGGTGGAATGTGAATCAAGTTCTGTATAACCCCCAAATCCCCTTTTTGGAATAAGAGAAATCACTGGAGCATGAAGTCATGGTGACATCAAGGACACCTTGTTAGAGACCGTGAGGGGTAGGGCCTAAATCTTGCAATGTTGGGGGTATACCAGCAAAGTTCCTTCACTTTCTTTATGATCCATTATAGATCCATTGTCTGTTGGGTTTTCTAAACCCTTCAAGAAGCTGTTTGTATTTTCAGTTTGTACTGGCCTTTGTGTTAACAAATTCTTTACATTTCCCACATATCAGCAGGTTTTGGAATAGCCCTGGAGTTTTTCTAAGATGATATCTGGCTGACATAGGATCAGAGGAGAAGACTAAGTGGGTACAACTCTTCCACTCCATTCAAAGTTGCTCCAGTTTTATCTGTTTTAGATCTTGGGGTTCTACATAAGAAGATATGTTTTATGTAGCAAAACCTAGAGTGGACAATGGTGGTTATTAAATGTACAGATACAGGAAAGTTTTCACATGAAAGAGAACAAATGAATGTCATTATTGCAAGGTGTTGAAATTAGGATGGTTTATGGAAAAAATACAATCAGTGAAAACTAGGGTCTATAGTTAACAGTAACATTGTACTATTTTTCCATTAATTGTAATAAAGTAATATAGCAAAGTCAAATGTTAATAGGAGGGGGATAGGGAGGGGAATAGGATTCTTGTAGGTTTTTTTTTCTTATTTTTATTTTTTCATTTTTGTTATCTTTTTTCTTTCCTCTTCTTTGCAGAAGTAATGGAAATGTTTTCATATAGATTGTGGTAGTGAATGCATAACTATGTGACTTTCACCAGGAGCCATTGATTGTTCACTTAGGATGGATGTATGGTGTGTGAATAAAACTGTTTAAAAATTAAACAGAGGGATACAAATGTTGGAGATTTGGAGAGAGAGATACCTATTCACTGTTGGTGGGGAAGTATAACAGTGCAGCCCCACTGGAGGGCAGTGTGGTGGTTCAACAGGAGGCTAAGTATATTGTTGCCATATGATCCTGCAACCCTGCTATTTAGTGTATACTTGGAAGAACTGAAAGAAGGGGCATGAAAAGACATTTGCACACTGGTGTTTATGGTGGCATTATTCACAATTTGCAAGGGATGGAGGTGGCCTAAGGTACATCAACAGATAAATGGAAGGGAGAACTATGGTGTATACATACAACAGAATATTGAGCAACTGCAAGAAGGAATGAAGTTGTGAGGCATGTAACTAGGTGAATGAAACTTGAGGACATACGTTGAGGGAAATAAGGCAGAAACAAAAGGACAAATATTGTAGGGCCTCACTAATATAAACTAACTATAATGAGAAAATGCTGAGAATTGAATCCAGGGGCATAGGCTATCAGGGGATAGAATGTGGGCAGAGATTGGACAATCAATGATTAAGGAGTACAGAATGTTCAATAAGGCTTATTGTAAAGGTTCCTAGATTGTAAGCTTTTACAGCAGTCACATCTATTCGTGAGTTTTAACTGTTATTTCTAAATTGTGAGATGCTAAGCTCTTTGTATATAACCTGGTCAGTCCCTGGAACTTTGGGTATCTGTATGACACCTGAGACTCAGAGTTGGAGTTCCAGAACTCTAAAAGTCAGCATTACTCCATACAGCAACAGTTAAAGAAGCTGAAAAAGAGATCAAACTACAATTAGTGATATGAATGAAACAGACTTGGTTAGGACTAAAGTAAGTCAGAATACAGAGTAATGGATGATATTGACTATAGTGTAAAACTTCTACTTCTGTGTGAGATCAAAGGAAGAGACGTTTATTTGGTACAAAATTTATATATTCTGTAGTACACTATCTGATTTAACCTGTATGGTCAGTTTATTTAAACAACATAATTACATGGAACCTAAAATAGGGAATAAGTCCTTGTTATTCTGTACAGGTTAATGTAATACCCCAATACATCCTTGAGTATCTGGGGCAGAAAATAAAAAAATATTTGCAAAGTCCTCTTGAGGGACTGGGGAAAAAATGTGGAAATATTAAACTTCCCCACCTGGGGAATTCCTGATATTTTCACAAGCATTAGGGACTCCCAGTTTAATAAATCAAGCCCTTGATCTTGAGGTTTGCCCTTATGAAACTTATTCCTGCAAAGGAGAAGCTGAGCCTACTTATAATTATGCCTTAAAGTCACCCCCAGAGAACCGCTTTTGTTGCTCAGATGTGGCCTCTCTCTCAGTCAACTGTGCAAAATAAACTCACTACCCTCCCCTTAAATGGTAGAAGACTCCCAGGGGTGTAAGTCTCCCTGGCAACATGGGACATGACTCATGGGGATGAGCTTGGCCCTGGCATCATAGTATTGAGAAAGCCTTCTTGACCAAAAGGGGGAAAGAAATGAAACAAAATAAAGTTTTAGTGGTTAAGACATTTCAAATAGAGTCAAGAGGTCATTCTGGAAGTTATTCTTATGCAGTATATAGATATTCCTTTTTAGTTTCTAGTATATTAGAATAGCTAGAAGGGAATATCTTCCCTTGAACTGTAATCCAGTAGACTTGATTCTTGTTGATAATTGTATAACTATATAGCTTTTATCATGTGACTATGTGATTGTGAAAACCTTGTGACTGACACATCCTTTATCCAGTGTATGGGCAGATGAGTAACAAAATAAAGACAAAAATAAATAATGGGGGGTATGGAATGTTTGGGGTGTTCTTTTTTATTTTTATTTTTTTCTTGGGGTAATGAAAATTTTCTAAAATTGATTGTGGTGATGAATGTACAACTATATAATTATAATGTGAGACACTGATTGCATACTTTGGATGGATTATTTGGTGTATGAATATATCTCAATAAAATTGCATAAAAAATAGGATTTGTTTTAGGAGGAAAAAGTGTTCTGCTGTGAAAAATGCAAATGTTTGAAAACCAAAGACTTAAACTATTGTTGGTAACACTTGCATTAGTCATCTCAAAAAAATTTACTAAAATATGCCCTTTCCTTGTTTCTTACAGTCTATGATTTGATGAATAGTTGTGTTTCTGATCTGTATACCCTTCATGGTTTTCTAGACTTATAGAATAAATCTCTGTGATAAGCATATATTGGTTTACTCTGGTAAATATGTTTTTCTTTGGAGAACCTCCCTCTATGTACTTCCAGAGGAGCTCATGATCCAGACTTGGCTAATCATGTACCCCACCCCACAGGCAAACTGACTGGTCCAGGAATGGCCATATAGTTGAAGCAGAACAAATTAGAGTCCTTTCCTAGAGCAATATGCTGCCATTGAGAGAAAAACACTCCAATGAGTTGCTCAGCTGGTGCATAAAAAGCATTACCTGATGAATGAAACAAAGCAGGAATGAGCAATGCAGGGAAATGGAGGGAAAATCAGAGTCCTGGGAACTTCATTTGAGCCCCTGGATTCAGTTGGGCCTGAAGCTTCTTCCATACCTGGACTTTCCTATTAACATAAGTCAAGATTTCACATCATCCTGGAAGCCCTCCAAATTAATCCCTCTGATTTTGACTCCTTTATCTGCTGACTTCCTGGCATTTTAGGCTCTGTGCAATGCTCATTTTTTTTTTTAATTATTCATTTTATTGAGATATGTTCACATACCACGCAGTCATACAAAACAAATAGTACATTTGATTGTTCACAGTACCATTACGTAGTTGTACATTCATTACCAAAATCAATCCCTCATTTGATTGTTCACAGTACCATTACGTAGTTGTACATTCATTACCAAAATCAATCCCTGACACCCTCATTACCACACACACAAAAATAACCAGAATAATAATTAAAGTGTAAAGGAGCAACTAAAGTAAAAAAGAACACTGGGCGCCCTTGTCTGTTTGTTTGTTTGTTTCCTTCCCCCACCTTTCCACTCATCCATCCACAAACTAGACAAACGGGAGTGTGATCCCTATGCCCCCCCCCAATCCCACTGCCCCCCCTCATAAGCCACATTTTTATACAATTGTCTTCAAGATTCATGGGTTCTGGGTTGTAGTTTGATAGTTTCAGGTATCCACCACCAGCTACCCCAATTCTTTAGAACCTAAAAAGGGTTGTCTAAAGTGTGCATAAGAGTGCCCACCAGAGTGACCTCTCGGCTCCTTTTGGAATCTCTCTGCCACTGAAGATTATTTCATTTCCTTTCACAACCCCCTTTGGGTCAAGAAGATGTTCTCCATCCCACAATGCTGGGTCTACATTCCTCCTCCGGAGTAATATTCCACGTTGCCAGGGAGATTCACTCCCCTGGGTGTCTGATCCCACGTAGGGGGGAGGGCAGTGATTTCACCTTTCAAGTTGAGCAATGCTCATTTATGCATGCTGATAATACAATTGTGAAAAAGTGTCCTTCACTTATTCCAAATGTAGTTTCCATCTGTTTCTTCAACCAGAGAGTGAGCTTCTTGAAGAAGGGGCCATTGCCACAATATCTGTAGCCTCTCAATGGGTCTTAATGATTGAGGATCTGACTTCATCAGAGGAAAGTAAAGCTTTTTGTTTAGGGAAACCTGAACAGTTTGCCTTTTCATAGTAGGAAGAATGACTTTCAGCTCCTGGAGTCTCTGGTGAGTGGCTAGCATCATGGATACTTGTGTTGTGACTGTGCCAGCTCTGATCTTTACCACATGCCTTTCCTTTTGTCACACGTGAAGTTTCCATGATCTATTTTTGGCTTCCCTCTCCCTTTCCCTGTTTTCAGTGGGAGATACTATGTAAGGAACAAAATGGTTTCTGGTTAAATAATAGGGTGTGATGGTTTGAAGCTGTATGTGTCCCAGAAAATCATGTTCTTAAAGCTAATCCATTCCTGTGGTATGGAGCCATTGTGTGGCAGCCCATGGCCTGAGCAAAACAAGCCTGCAGATCTTGGTGCACGGCAGTCTGCGTGACCTAGGCAGCTAATGTTTAACCTATTGTCTTTGTAAGCCAGTAAAGAGAAAAGGGGTAAATTGACTTTAAAATGTAACTTTATGGGAAGCAGGCAGGAGGTGAGAGGCTCTCAGTCTCACAAAAAGAGCAAAATGTAATTGTTCAAGTGTTATTCTAGTCCTTCCTGCACCACCCCCCAGGTCAGAGTGACCTGTTCTCATGTCTATGCTCCCCCCACCCTTAGGAAGGCCTTTGTCTTAAGCCCTTATAAATGGCCTTCTGTCCTCTTTGCATCACACGGTTGACTTCCCTTGGAATGCAATGCCTGCCCAGCCTGAGAGAACCATTATGATCTCTCCATGACTTCTCACCCTGTAAGTAAGCCCTGAATAAAAGTTCATGTATCAGAAAATGCTCATTGTCTTCTTTGGCCTCTGGACTGGCATGGCCCTCATGGGCTGTGACACATTGTAAATGGGATCTTTTGGTGAGTAGGATCTTAACTTGAGATGTGACCCATCTCATTCAGGAGTGGCTCCACCTCATACTGGAGTCCTTTTATAAAAGGGTAAAAGAGAGAGAAAAAGACACAGAAGCTAAGAGAGAAATAAGAGGAGCTGAGAGAGAAGGACTGAGGATGGGCCAAATCAGCAACTCAGGGCCTGGGACTGTAGTTTGACAAACCGCTCCCCAGTTCCTATATGCATCTGCCTGATTGAGAATTGCTGGTCTAAACTCCAGACTTGGCATTGGTTGCTTCCCTGATGTTCTCCAATATTCATGATTCAATAACTCTGATTTCTATGTTTCAGAACTTCCCCAGAATTGTTACCTATCCAAACTCCATTTGTTGCCATCTCTTCTTTGAAACATTTCCTGTAGTACTTAATCATAATCACCATCATCACCATCCTCATCACCATCATCATCAACAACATGCACATGGCACTTAATATGTGTGTCTATATCTACTCACTTAATCCTCTCAACAACTCCACAAGGTATTATTATTATTCCCACTTAACAAATAATAACACTGAGGCACAGCAAGGCTAAATAACTTGCCCAAGGCCACAGAGCCAGTAAGTGGCAGAGAAAGGATTTGAATTTAGGCTGCCTGTCTCCAGAAACTGTGCTCTGATTTCCCATAATGTATTGTTTGAACTTCTCATGGCTCTTCTCATGCTCTCTCTGATAGTTTCATTATTTGTAAATAAATTCATTATTTGTATATAAGTATATATAAATTTGCATATAAATCCCTGGTCTATAAATTCCTTGAGGGCAGGGTGAAGTGAAATGTTCACACTTGAAATCAGACAGACCAAACTAGAACAAATTATTGAACTTCTCTGAGTCTCAGTTTCTTCTTTTGTAAAAAGGGAGTGGTAATAAGTAACTTAGAGCGTAATTGTTAGGAGAATTAAATGAAATAATAGGTGGAAAGTTCTCACTTTGGTTTCTGGCATATAGTAAGTATTCAATAAACACTATCTCACTACACCCTTCTGTTCATATCACTATAATCCTTAGCAGGTTATCTTTCACCTTATTATAGCACCTTACTGGAGGAAACTAACAAATTTAAGGAGAAACTGGGAACATCCTCCCTTGCATTCACTCATTTAGCAAACATTTATTGAGCATCTACCATATGCAAGACACTCTGTGAGATCCTGGGAATATGAGAATATGGAATAACAGAGTCTCTGTCTTCACAGAGCTTTCATTAACTGAACTCCTGGGAGACTCTCTCAAGTTTATCTCCAAAATATTGAGGATTCTCCCATCTCACATGACTTATGGAAACCAGCTGCAATACTTCAAAGCATAACTGTTAAGACTTATAGTCTTTTGGCTTGCCTCACCCATTTCTGACAAGAAGATTCTTGAGATTTGACTACTGTTCATGAGAACGTGGGAACAGAGAATCTTGCCTTGGTCAAGGGAAGTAGGGAACCCTAACACAAGCAACAGAGCTATCCTTCAATTTGCTTCATTCCATGAAGGTGTCTGCAGGCTTCTGATTTCTAGATTCCGGAAGAGCCAAGAGCTGTGTGAATTTTCCCCACAGCAATGATTAAGAAAAAAATGCCCTCTCCTATTCATGTACTTTACAGAATGACTGAATGGCTTCATTTAATTTTTTTTTCTTTTTTACAAAAACAGAACTGAACTAAAATATACCCATTGCAGTGAAGTCAGAGAGAGAGCAGAAACTTCTGAGAGCAAGCCCTTGTCCATCTCTGCAGGGAAACCTGTGGAATTCAAGGCTGTACCCTGTATTGGCTAATATGGAGCCTTTGTGCCAACACTGGCTTTTTGGCTCATGGACTGTTCAAGGGGACTTAGAAGTCTCTGAGGATGAAGAAATATTCTTAGCCTGTATCTACAGAGTAAAACAGATTCCTATTTGACAGTACTCACTTAACCATAAATTTGAGACCATTCATTCTCTCAACCAGTCTAGATGATTCTGAATTTCAGGCTCAAAACCATGAATTCATCCTGGATGCTTCTCTTTCTAACATACCCCATATCCAACCTGTTGGATTTTGGCTCTACCATCAAAATATTTCCAGAGTCCAACTATTCCTCCCCTCCTCCATGGTTATCACACTGGTCTAATCCATTCATGGAGGTCCACCACCATCTCCCACTTGAATTATTGCCTCTTAGACTCTCTGCTTCCACCCTTGTCCCCTTGCAGGCTTCCTAGCCCAGGGCAAGCCATTTAAAACTTAATTCAGATCATGTCACTTCTCTAATCGAAACCCTGCAATGACTCCCCATCTTACTCAACGTAAAAGCCAACATTCTTTGGTCTACAGAGCCTATCTCATGACCACTCTGATTTCACCTTTACTCTTCTCTCACTGACTTCCCTTTAGCCATACTGGACTTCTTGCTGTTCCTCAAACAGGCCATTCATGCTCCCATGCCAAGGCCTGTCCATGGGATCTTCCCTCCATCTGGAATGCTCTTCCCCCAGAAATCTCCATGGTGCCCCTCAGCTCCTTCCAGTCTCTACTCAAAGTCAGCCTTCCCAGTGGAACCCACATGTCCATCCTACTAAAATTGCGATCCTCCCTCTGGCACTCCCGACACCTTTCCCTGCTTTTTCTACTAGGACTTATCACCTTCTAACATAATATAAAATTTACTTCTCCATTTTGTTTATTTTCTGTCTTCTCCCACCAGACTTTAAGCTCTACTGGGGCAGGGATTAATTTTTTCACTGCTGTATCCCCAGCACCTACCCCCAGCACCTGTGAACCCAAAAGGACACATTTGCATTCAGAGGTTCTGTTTTAAAAAATGTAAATGTAGTAGGAGTTCAAAACAGATTTGCTGCACTAATATGTTGTTTCTTCAGAAGGAACCCAGTTGCAGCTCCGTATGTAAAGTGAATGAGCATCAGGCTCTCTCTTCCCAGCTCTTTCAGGGTGCAGAGAAATTCATAATTACTGGGAACCCAGCTGTGGGCTCCATCACACCTCATGCCTGCTTCTCAGGGTGGGTGATCACTCACTGCTAATTATCCAGGAAAAAGACTGCTGGATTATGGTATTGCTTGCAAAGTGCAGTAATTTGCTTAAAATTGGTTAATGTGAATGTTCAAGGGGATGAATCCTACTGAACTTCAGACTTCAATTTTATGGGAGTTTATAGGTGCACTGAGGCAAATTTCAGGTAGAAAGAAAATGTAACTCCGAAATTCACTCTCAAAAGTTCGGATTTCCCCTCCCTCTTTCAATTTTCAACCCTTTAACGTTCTAGCCAAATTTCAGAGGAAAAAAGAATTGAAACAAAACAAAATAGGACATCAATTTTAGTTATTCAATGGCACTGAAATTACTTTTGACTCTTTCTAGCACTAAAATTGGGTATAAATTTGGATAGCTCAGTTTCAGTGTATTTAATTATGCAGCATATAGTTTTTAGGTGACCATGGGGGTAAAAAAGAGTCCAGCAGGTAGTGTGTCTCAAATCTGTAACAGTCCAGGGTAGGAGTTAAAAATGTCTTCCTTGGTGCAGTTAACAGCCATGCTATGAAACTAAACTTGGGAAGAAGTGAAAGGTTTTAAAGAGAATTTCACAGTTTAGTCTGGGCTGCTAATCTTTGGAAGCATATTTTTTATGTGATGGGAGTCATTAAAACCTTATATTATGCTGACCCTAAAGCAAAGTAGGAGAAGCACATTTCCAGCTTATAAAGCAGAGCTGCCTGTTTTCAAAGAACAAGCTTTTGAAGGCAGATAACAATAGAGCCACCCTTTCCCACCCACCAAGACAGCAACCTGTGTGGGTGGATGGTGCATTGTTACTTGATAGCATGTGCTTCGATTAAGTAACCATTTTCAAAAAGGAAAAAGAAAACAATGATACTGTCAAAAAAGCCAGGAGTTCCATCCTAATACACCAAAACTTTTACTTCCAACAGCTGACTTGATAGAGCTTAGCTAGAATTTAACAGAACAGACCCCCCCCACACACACACAAGGAAAATAGAGAATACAGCAGCTAGCCATTTCAGCATTGCCTGGTAAACACTCTAAAATTCTGAGGCTTTGGCTTCCATGTGTTTGATGCTGAGCTTTAAGCTTTATTAGTAATAATAACTTCAGAGTAATAATTAACATTTATCTCTTGCTTACTATGGGCCGGCATGAAGCTAAACATCTAACTTTATCTCACTTAGCCCTGACAATAATGAATGTAACAGGTGGTGTCCCCATTCTAGAGATAAGGAAACCAAGGTTTAGAGAAGTTAAATAGCTTGCCTTGAATTACATAATAGAATTGGGATTGAACTCAGATCTATTTAAATCCAAACTGCCTGAAACCTCACACCATATTGCCTAACACGTTGGTTTTCAACTTTAACAGATCCAACCCCACTTTTTTCAGCAATTATTTTTAATGTTCTTTTCCATTCTAAAAATCAAATTCATGGATACAATTACTGGTTTTAAAAGTACTCAACGTCCTAACTATAATAAAAAGGAGAAATAACAGGAAAGTGATTTATAATAAATATGTATTCAAATATGTTAATAAGCCAGCATGGCAACATTAGAAGACACAGTAATCTCATCAGATACTTGCACATATGTGGAGAGTCATGGTGGATGAAACTTATGAGCCGCGTTTCCATGGGTGACATGAGTTTCTGAAATAAAAAACAATTTTTGGTTAGGCTCTGAGTAAAACAAAGGACCGTCTTCCCTCCATTTATCCTGTAGTTGCATTTTTGGAAAATGTGATGAAAATGAAAGTCCAAGCCCCTGTCCCCACCCCACCCCACCCTAAGTAAATGGCAGCGTGAAACCAGTTCACTTGGAGTGATAGATTGAATAATATACCCCCAGTTAACCCCACTTACCTCCATTTAGATATAGCCTTACTCTTAATTCACATTCCATTGTAAATAGGACCTCCTGAAGATGTTCTTTTTATTTAAAGTGTGGCCCAACGGAATGAGGGTGGGCCTTAATCAAGATTACTGGATGCTTTTAAAAGAAAATCTCAAAGTTACAGAAAAGAGGAAGTACAGGACATTGCCACGTGATGGGAAAGCCAAGGATTGTGGCAAGCCAGCACCAGAATGCAAGAACTAGAACCAGGAAGCCTTCTAGCCTTGAAAATTGTGAGACAATAAATTCCCATTGTTTAAGCCAATCCACTGTATGGTAGGTGATAGCAGATCAGGCAAACTAAGACACTTGGTATTAAATAACTATAAACTATCTCACTTTTACAGTGATTGCCATCATTGTAGAAAACCCCAAAGGGCAGGTCTTTCTTCCTGTACCACTTCATTCTAAGAGGGAATCTCCTTGCCTGGTTCAGCAGGGGAAGGTAATGAATGTCATTAGCATCACTAAAATGTGCACCTGCATTAGCTGCATCAAAGCAGCTGTGTTTATTATCATAATTCACTAAATTTTCCACAGTAATTTCTCACTCATTATAGTGAGGTGGAGAGTTATATTTTACTTGATTACAAATATATCCCCTATAATTTCATCAGGAAAAATAACTTTACATTAACCCTGTGTTTTGGTTTGCTAAAGCTGCCGAAATGCATTATACCAGAAACAGACTGGCTTTTAACAATGGGGATTTCTTAGCTTACAAGTTACAATACTAAGGCATGAAAATGTCCAAATTAAGGCATTAACAAGAGGATACCTTCTCTGAAGAAAGGCTGCTGGCATCTGGGACCCCTCTGTCACATGGGAAGGCACATGGCCGGCGTCTCCTTGTCCTTCTCTCCCGGGTTTTGTTGCTTTCAGCTTCTGGTTTCAGTGGCTCCCACAGCAACTCTGGGAACTTTATCCTTCTGCTCTCTCAGCTTTTTCTATTCTTTATCCTCTCATAAATGACTTCAGTAAGAGGATTATGACCCACCTTGAATGGGGTGAGTCACATCTCAGTTGAATTGACCTAACCAAAAGGTCCCACCTACAACAGGTCTGCACCCAGAGGAATGGATTAAAAGAACATGGCCTTTCTGGGTCACATAACAGCTTCAAACTAGCACACCCTGTGCAGCATGCATTGCCTTTCTTTTCTTGGATCCAATGAAGCCTCCATCAGCCCCTGGCTTTCCCTTTGGCATTTTTTTTTTTCTCTACTATATACATAACCTGAGACCTAGCTGGAACTGCCTTTCCACAGTTACTTGATTACTTGATTCATAATAATGACTTAATTTCTGTTATCTCTATCACTGAGTTTTTTAAAAAAGGATTTTAACTAACATTCCTTCATTAATCTTCACAGTGTAGATTAATTTTTCTCCAGAAGCATCATATGTAGCCAATAGAAAAAGTACCTCTCATCCAACTGCAGCCACTCGTTTTTAGGAATTCACGTCCATGTTATCCCGCTAGGGTGGATAAGAGGACAAGGAAAAAGTGAAAATCTACCTTCCTTGTATTCCCTTGCTGCTACATTTCTGGATGAGATTGAGGTGGCAATCAAATATTCTCATGCAAGATTTGGGAAGTGGCAATTAGGGGTAAGCTACACTCTTGTTGCTTCTGGTATTTTTGCTGACAAGCACAATTTTGAGAGATCGTGATCCACTGTCCAGTCACTGCTTTGCGGGTTTTCGGAAGAGGGGTGCAAGACATCCATTTTGGGCATGCATTTGTCAGCAGTCATGGTATTGTACCCCCATGATTTTGGAGAGAATCCAAATGGCAGAAATATTCTGGGGCTGGTGGATTCCTCATTGTAGAAGAGGCAGGAGATCGCTTAGTCACCCAATTCTATAGTGTGACTTTTCGGGCCCAGACCGGGTTCATGCACAGCATGGGCTGGTGCAGCTGCAAGACCGAAAAACATGCTAGGCACAGACACAGACATAGATTTATTGGGACTTATGAACAGAGAAGTTGTCTGGTGGTTGCTGCTCCAGACATTTAGCACTCTGCCCAGAATGGGGGGAGTACAAGGAGTCATACATGATTTTAGAACAAAGACATTCCATATAGTATGAAGACATTGGGTCTTTAGTATAATCACTAAAGGGACCTAAAATCTGATGTTTTACCAAGATTAGTGTTAAGACTAAGATTCATTCAATGCCGTTTTTACATCCATGGTTATGTGGTTACATTCTCCCCCCGGGGAGATTGTTTACTTTCTTGACCTTTGTCCTTGGCTAAAGCAGGTTTGTTACAGGACATTTAGGAGGGGGGCCTGAGCCCTGAGCCACCACATTCCTCCCCCCACCCCCTGTAACAGTCTGTGTTGACCATAGGACAGGCATTGCATCCAAATACAACAACAATGTACAAGATAACAGAATAGTAATAATCCATGCATAGGGCAGATAATCTCATAAAGAAATGCCACCAAGGCTGAGTAGGAGAACTAAACAAAGTACAAAGAGGTCAGTAAATAATTGATCAATACTCTGTATATGTTCTTGCATATGATTTAAAGCTTGTGAAATGTTATGTGAGTAATCAAGAATATATAAACAACTTTGTACCTTGTGCCACAGTTAAAATGTCTAAAGCCATTTTATTTTGTAAGACTGCTTTCCATAACTGGGTGGTCTCATCATTTAACAATAATATTGCTAACTTAGATTCATTAAGCACATGGGCTGTGTGGTTAGCTAAGGTTTTTCAGTAACCATCACAACTCACCCTGGGGCAAGAATAGCTAAAGGATAAAACCATCATGGGGTATGTTTCACTGGATATATAGATTTAACCATTTCCCAATTGCTAGGAGTGTGTGGTAAAGAATCATAGATTGTGGCAGGGACATACAGCTTCCCCCCATGTACAGCATCCTGTCCTATTGTAAGGTAGATAGGGCCGTCCATATTGCCCACAGGTCCATAGCCACCCCATGGGGAGGCATATGCTCCGTGTCTGTTGGAGACACTCTGCCATTGGAAAAGGCTATCATTTTGTAGCTTAATAGTAAAATTACACACTTCTGAGGGTAACCACCCCAAATATTGGCTCCCATTAAGACGTTCCATGCAGACAGGGGCAATATGGTCTAAGGTTACTATTTCCACTGTCAGCCATCCTATTCCATCATGTGCAGCATACCCTACTATAGGCTGGGGCGTATTTACTTGGTTCATCACAAGGGAAAATATATCAGCCCAAGTCTCATTATGAAACAGCAATTGGATTTCAGTCTTAAAAGAGAAAAGTCTCACTCCAGATTTGTCGGTGCTTTGAATTCTGCCATGTCAACAGGGCATTCCATGTAGTCCAGTTAGCAGGAGCTATGGTCCAGGGAAGGCCAGTAGCATCCAAAGATGGCAAGTCTGTGCAAACCCAACATTGGATTCAATGGTGGGCATGAGTTACTGCTGAAGCCCACTGTAGAAAGGTGTTTGCTAGGGCACTATGGGCAAAAAGAAAGATGTGTATGGGGAACAGAAAGGGCTAAATCTTATTGATTTAATAATATACATGCAAGACTTCCATTGGTAGATAGTAAGATCCAAGGCAGAGGGACGTTGTGGGGAGGTTTTAAATACCAGATATTCTTCCCCTGTAAATCTTGAGACTCCTCTACCATGATGTCAGTTGTTAGTCTAGGCAAAAGAAAGGTCCACATGGTTATATATAAAGTTCCTGTGAGAATAGGAGGCCCCAGATTGGTGATAAAAATTTTTACAGGCATTTTTTGTATAAATTGTGGCTGTATTACAATGTTTTGGTTGACTCCTATTCCCCATGGGCTTAAGATTCCTAGCCAGTGCTGTTGCATAGGCCAGCATCAAGGTCAAAGACCTCATTTTTCCCCATTAGTATGGTCTGAGATACAGGCAACAATGAATTATTATTATTCCCCCTTTTAGGTTGTAAAGTTGCTGGCCCTTTAATTAGTATTCTCAGCACCTGCATCAGTCCTGACATTAGCAGGTGTAGAGTTTAGGTGGATTAGGGCCTGACATAGCCTTTTAGTCCATTGCTATAGGGATATTTCTTATCATCTTTCAACTGTTCTTTTAAGAGGCCATTTATTCTTTCTATAAGACCTGCACCTGTGGGGCTATAGGGTAGATGAAAAGTCCACATTACATCATAGTCCATAGCCCATGCTTGGGTCATTTGTCTGGTGAAAGGGATTCTCAGATCACTCTCTATTTGCCTGGGTATCCCATAGGTATTACATTCTCTAGACAGCATATGGTGGCTCTCTGATTTGCTATCCCCACCAGAAAAGCAACAGAAGTTCTGTGGCAGTATTTACCATGGTGAATGTATACCTTGCCCCTTCCAAGAGTGGAAGGGGGCCGATGAAATTCACTTGCCACGGGGTCACTGGAGCCTGTGACTGGCTGATGTGTCCCATCTGGTGAGGCAGTTGACATGGTCATCACAGGGAGCACGACAGGCACTCCTGTGTGATGTCTGTAAGTTGTTGGTGCATGATGGATAGCTGGAATTGCTGTGCTAAATGCCATAAGGTTTTATACCCTCTGTCCACTCTTTCAATGAAGCCACTCAGCTGCTTCTTGAGTTTCAGTGATGTGGCTCCTGACTCAAGCGAGGGTTTCTGCCTCAATGTTCATGGGTAGTGTGTTAGGAATGTGGGTGGGGACATTGTGCCAGTTTGAATGTATTATGTCCCCCAAATGCCATTATCTTTGATGTAACCTTGTGTGGACAGACCTATCAGCGTTAATTAAATTGTAATTCTTTGAGTGTTTCCATGGAGTTGCGTCCCACTGAACTGTGGGTGATGACTCTGATTGGATAATTTCCATGGAAATGTTGGCCTGCCCATTCAGGGTGAGTCTGAATTAAATTACTGGAGCACTATATAAGATCAGACAGAAGGAGCAAGCTGCTACAGCCAAGAGGGACACTTTGAAGAAGAAACTGGAACTGAGAGAGGAACCTCAGCTTACAGAGACATTTTGGAGATGGACTTTGAATGCAGACTTTTTCTCTGGAGAAGGTATGAGAGGACAAACGCCTCAAGAGCAACTAAGAGTAACATTTTTGAGGAACTGAAGCCTAGAGAGAAACATCCTGGGAGAAAGTCATTTTGAAACCAGAACTTGGAGTAGATGCTGGCCACATGCCTTCCCAGCTAACAGAGGTTTTCTGGACACCATTGGCCATCCTCCAGTGAAGGTACCTGGTTGTTGATGCATTACCTTGGACACTTTATGGCCTTAAGACTGTAACTGTGTAACCAAATAAACCCCTTTTATAAAAGCCAATCCATTTTTCATGTTTTGCATTCCAGCAGCATTAGCAAACTAGAACAGACATGATAGACAGTTATCTTTTGTCACTGGCAGGTGTCCCATATGTCTTGCCACAGTTCTTGCTCCCATAGCAGTCAGCCTATCACTGTCCATTGTTCTTGTTTTGGGGTTGCCATCCAGGTTGTGAGGCCTTTGTAAACAGCCTAGCTTTTGGTACAGTTAGCATGTCTCCTGGTTCATGCACTATTACCATCTGTATGGCTCTTAATTCAGCCCATTGACTGCTTTGCCTAGCACCAATCTCCTACCATGTAGTGTCAGTACTGGGTTGTACTGCCATGACTGTCCATGTAGGATGCTGCCTGCTAAAGTATCCATCAGTATATAAAGCAGACTCTGAAATTGTTCCTGCGCCCTCTATAGTGAGTATTTCAACAGCTATTTCAGGTGTGGAAATTTTAGCTGTTGAATCTTTTCATATGACACTGGTCCTAAAATTTCATGCATCTTGGCACTAAGAAGGCTGGTATTGAAAATGCTGTGTCATAATGAGTAAAATTTCCACTTTGTTAATGTACTTAAATGAGCACTGCCAGAGTGTGGCTTATTGGCTATGTCTGTAATCCACCCCTGAATAGGAAGGGTGGTCCTCAAGGACAGGACATTCTGTGTCAGAACTTCCACTTGTAATAGAGCATTATACATGCAGCACACAGTTGCTTTTCTAAAGAGCTATACCTTAATTCTGCCCCTTTCCATAATTGTGACCAGAACCCTAGGGGTACTTGTTTAGAATGTTCTCTCTGCTACAGACTCCACCTGAAACCAATGTCAGTGCTAGCCCCATCCAATTCAAAGGGTAAATCAGGATCTACCACCCTCAGTGCTTGTGCCTGTGTTATTGCCCATTTTGCCTTTTTCAAAAGCAGCCTGCTGGGGGTCTCCCATTCCCAAGTATGACTTTTCTAATTAGCATATACAATGGTTTTAATATTTGATCTAAATGGGGAATGAAAGGTTTCCAAGATCCTAGTAGTTCTAGAAAGGCCATTAATTCCTTTTGCATATGTGGGAGAAGAAAACATTGTTCCTTATCAATTACTGCAGAAGGAATAGTTTTTGTCTTTCCCAACCATATAACACCCAAGAATTTGACAGAGCAGCCAGGGCCTTGCAGGTTTTTGTGATTGATTGCCCATCCCCAACTCTCAAGACGGAATATTAACATTTCTAATTCTTCTTGTAATTCTGAAAGAGAATCACTGGTTAACATGCTATCATCAATATAATGAATCAATTGACAAATTTAGGTTTCTCCAAATTGGCCAACTCTTTTGCCACTAAGCTGTGGCACATGGTTGGGCTATGTAAATTGCTTTGTGGGTACATGGTGAAAGTTCTTTGTCATCCTTCCCAGGTGATAGTGAAAGAAGGTTGACTTGCTTTATCTAAGGAAATGCTGAAAAAAGCATTAGCTAAATCTAAAACAAAATGATGACATAAATGTGTGCTAATTTCTTATAGTAAAGAGGCAGTGTTTGGAACCTGTGATGGTTAGGTTCATGTGTCAACTTGGCCAGGTGACTCAGCTGTCTGGTCAAGCAAACACTGGCCTAACAATTGCTGTGAGGATGTTTGAGGCTGGTTAATAAACCAACAGGCTGGTTTATTGGATCATCAGTCAATTGACTGCAGCTGTGACTGATGACTCACCAAAGGGCGTGCCTTCCACAATGAGAGAATGCAATTGGCTGGATTTAATCCAATTAATCAGTTGAAGACTTATAAGCAAGACAGATAGAGGACCTTCACTTCTTCTTCAGCTGCCCAGTGAAGCATTTCCTGATTAGTTTGTCGAAGTTGTAGGTTCGTTTCCTGAGGAGTTCATCGGACATCTTCCTTGGAGTTGACAGTTGACGGCTCTACAGAATTTGGACTCGTGCATACCCACAGTTACTTGAGTCACTTTTACAATTTGATAATCAGAGACACCTCTCACTGATTCTGTTTCCCTAGAGAACCCTAACTAATACAGAACCATTACTTTGTTTAATTCATAGTAATCCACTGTCATGCACCAGGTTCCATCAGATTTATGTGCTGGCCACACAGGGCTGGTAAAAGGGCTATGGGCTAGTATTAACTTTCCCACTCTTTTGGTTCCTTAATGGTGCAGAAATTTCTTGATATTCCCCTAGGAGCTTATATTGTTTAGTGTTTACAATCCTCCAAGATTTTGGTGCTTTTACAGGGAATCATTTTGGCTGCCCCTTGAAGACACTTTCACTATTCTACACCAGAGGCAGAATTCTCCTGTGGTAGTTTGTAATTGGGTTAAGGGAAGATCAATTCCCCATATATATTCAGATATAGGAGAAATATATACAGTGTATTCCCAGTGTGGGGGGCAATCTTCCAATGTGCAAGATCAAATTATGCCATTTGGCTCTGATTGTCTTTCTCCCATCGCCATCTATGGCCAGCATGGGTCAATTAAATCAGGCTACATTTCCATAAATTAGAGTACATTCAACCTGCATAATTACAAGTGCCAACACTCTCTGTTTGCAAGTAGGGGTCCTATAAATAGTTAATTCTACATGTGGCCTCCTATCTCTGGAGTCCTTGATTATTGTTCATACCTGGGAGTCTTGACCCCTCCCCTTTAGGAGGGGAAAAGGAGTTTACCAATTCTCTTCTGGGGTTATGGAGGGTTCTCATGGTTTGAAAGGGGGTATCTTAGATGGTTTATTCCCCCCCCTTAGGTGTTTGGGGATTTATTTTAGTAAATCTTTTGTCTTTGGGTAATTTGCCCCATAATTTAAATAAAACAGTTTTGGTTGTTTATCTACGGTTTCTTGTTCTGTCCTCACAGCAATTAGATCAGCCCACATTTGCTTACATGAGACCCAGTTAGAGTCATCATCTCTTGGGGAGGTTTGCCTGTGGCCCTCACTCCTCTTTTTTGGAGCTGCTCAGATTCTCTGAGGTCTGCTACTGCTTGGGCAGCTCTTGAGAGGGGCTGTCCCACTAGAGGACTCAAAATGGACATGAGGGTCCATAAAAATCAGAGGAGCGTTGTGAGTCTGCTGCCAGCAGTGTCTCAGTCTCCTGGCTGGCTCACCAATTCTGTGGTCCTAGACCGATTTCATGCAGAGCACGGGCTGGTTTGGCTGTGAGACAAAAAAACACACCAGGCACAGAAGCAGACATAAGAGTTATTGGCACTTACTAACAGGAGAAGTTCTCCAGTGGCAGCTGTTCTGGACATTTAGCACTCCATCCAGAATGGGGGGAGTAAAAGGAGTAATATATAATTTTAGAACAAAGGCATTCCATATAGTATGAGGATATTGGGTCTCTAGTATAGTCATTAAAGGGGCCTAAAACCTGATATTTTACTAAGATTAGCATTTAAGACTAAGATACAATCAATGCTGTTTTTACATCTGTGGTTACATTCTCCCTCTGGGGTGGTTGTTTACTTTCTTGACTTTTGTCCTTGGCTAAAGCAGGTTTGTTATGAGGAGGGGACCTGGGCCCTGGGATGCCACAGTGGCTTTGGGTATTGTCCCTGAAAACTCATCTGACAGGCTCTTTCTTCCACTGTCCCAAAGATTCTGAAGTCCTTTAATACATTATAATATACCTCATCTTCCTTAAACCAGTAGCAGTGGATACTATTCTCTGCAACTGAACCTTCAACTTTTGTTAAAAATTTGTCTTCAGTTCTCCACTTCCTTCACATGTCAAATCACAACCTAAGATAGAAATTAACATCTCTTTCCTAAAGAGTAGGAAAGTTTTCTTGTATAATCCAAATCAGAGGGCTTAGTCTAATTTCAAAAGATCTGTACCCCAATTTGAATGTATAGGGGATTTTCAAGGAAAAATTGTGGAAAATCAGCATGTTTTTAAAAAAGTGTGGAATGGCATTAATTAAAACAATGATATGTGTAAGATATTGCTAAGATATTTTAATTTTTAAACTCAAATTCCACAACTTATAAATCAGAAAATGAATCTACCATTTTCAGCCCAGTGGTTTACTTTCCAATAATGTGTCAGTGGCAATAGGACACTTCCCTACAATTGGCTGTTTTAATGATGTAATTAAGTGTGGCAAAGTTAGGAGGATAAAGTTCAGAGAAAGGTGTTAAAGAGGTTCATACATGTGTTTATAAAAAGGCTCTCAATATTAGTACAAGAGATAAATCCTATTTGTACCTGAACCCCTGGTAAATCTAAGAGATTTTAAAAACTGATAATCAGTACCCCCAAAGACCAGATTAAGCTGTACAAGTAAACTGAAGAGATAAAACTACCAATCCTTGTGCAGTGCTGGGTAGGTACAAAACTCAACCTGAGATAGGAAAAAGTTGAGATTTCTGGAGGCTCTTATGGATTTCTGATCTGTAGTGGGGATCCTTTTGAGTGTGGCATTGGGAATTGTCACTTCTGATTACCTTCTCAGCTATCTCCTGGAAAATTTGTCCCAATTTTCTTGAGTGAGGGAGCTTATATCAAAAAGAGAGAAAAGCAACTACTATTAGAGAATCTAATCAACAGCTGTATCCTATCAGTATCAACAGTTATATCAACACTGTTTCAGCTGTGGTAAGAGTAGAAGAAAGAGAAGCAGAAATGTGGTTCTAGAAAGAAACCAAGAGAAAAGTCTCCAGGGATAATATCAAAGTATCCTATGTTCCAGAGAGACCATTGAATGTAGCAATTTGCTGGCCATTTGATGATTTTAGATAGAGAAATTTCAACAGATTTTGAGGGCAGAAGCCAAATTACATAAGTTTAGAAGTGAATGAAAAGTGAAAAATTGAGAAAGTAAGCATATACTCTCCATTTGAGAAGACAATAGTAACAAAAAGAATGATGACAGTAAATCGAGCATTGTGTTGAATAAATCTGAGTATGTTCCTTGAGGAAAAGAGTCAGTGGAAAAAGAGATAATAAACATCAAAGTTCAATGAGGTTAGAAATTATTCATGCGAGAGTATCGTATGCCTTTTTTCCTTCTCTCCACCTTCAATGTCAAATTTATCAAATTTAGGTGTTACTTGCTTCATTTCCCAACCACTACTATATATCTGGGCCTTATCATATAAACTGGGCTAATTTGGTATGAAAACCAAAGAACCTGGGATTAAGACTTTATGTCTTGTGTACATGAATGAGAGAAAAAAAATAATAAAAAGGGATGTTCTCATTTGCTAAAGCTGCCATTATGCAAAATACCAGAAATTGATTGGCTTTTATAAAGAGAATTTATTAGATTACAAATTTACAGTTCTAAGGCCATGAAAGTGTCCAAACTAAGGCATCAACAAGATACTGTCACTAAAGAAAGGCGATGGTACCTGGAGCACCTCTGTCAGCTGGGAAGGCATGTGGCTGGCATCTGTTGGTCCTTTTCTCCCAGGTTCTAGTTTCAAAATGGCTTTCTCCAAAATATCTCTGGGCTTCTGTCTGTCTTAGCTTCTCTCTGTCAGCTTTTGTGCATTCTTGCTTGTTCTCTCAGGGTGTGTCTCTAAGCATCTGGGGGGTCCTCTCTTAGCTTCTCTGATGCAAACTCTGGGCTTCATCTCTTAGCCTATGTCTTTCTGTCTGCATCTCCAAGCATCTCCAAGTGTCTGTGTCAGCTCTTAGCTTCTCTCCAAAATGTCTCTCTCAGCTTCTCTTGGGGCGTTTTTGTCTTCTCTGCTCTCTTTAAAGACTCTTTAAAGAACTCCAGTAATCTAATTAAGAACCACCGAGAATGGGTGGGGTCACATCTCCATGGAAATAATTTAATCAAAGGTCTCACCCACAGCTGGCTGAGTCACATTTCCATGGAAACACTCAATCAAAAGGTCCCACCCAACAAGAAGGGATTAAGAGATCATGGCCTTTCTGGTGTCCATAACAGTGTCAAACCAGCACAATGGATAATGGAAGAAAAGAAGGTCATATATAAGTGGGCAAAACTAAGAGAGTGTTGGTAGAGATAGGAGGGTAGGGAAGAAAGTTCAGAATATCATGTAATGTGAGGAAAGGGATTTTAAGCAATGTTGTCAAGGATAATGAATTGGATGTCCTTGAAAATTATCTGAAGGAGTAAATTATGGAATCACTCTAAGTTTTGAGTGATGGACTCTAGGACACAAGGATGCATGAACCAAGTTATTGGATTAAGTCTCTGGTAGCATTCCAGTTACTAAGGTTAGCTAGCAGCCCATATACTCAGGGGCATAAAGCAATCCAAAGTCTACTAAGGTTTTGTGGGAACTGTATTGTCAAAACCCATGAGCTCAGATTTAAAAGCCTTTGACAGTTATAGTTTTAAAAGAACTTTTGAGTCCCCAAGCTTGTACTAGCACAGAGTGGGATGTATAGTTTACTAGGAGGGCATAGTCCCTGAAGCCAATTTCAAATGTGGCCTTGGAAGAGGATAGGTAAGGAAGAATTTCCTAGAGGGAAGAGCCAGGGGTCCTGAAGAATAATGGGCAAGGGAGTTCCTTCCAGAATGCAGAGTCTGGGTCAAATTGAGGGAATCCACACACCCCAGTCACAAGTTATCTCATGAAGGCCTATGGGATTTCATCATTGCTATGGACCAGTGGCCAATATATTTTCTCCATTCTTCACTTTCTTGAATGAGAGTTCTATTGAAGTTATTCTTTCCCTGTTTTACCATTGTATGTTCACCAGATCATTAAGAGTCATATCCAGATGTGATGATGAGAGCAGCTCATCCCCCTGGAGATGCTGGACTTGGCACTAGAATTAGGAACAGAATGGGACTTTTGAGTGTCTCTGTTGCAGAGAAAGTAAATGTGTTCTCTGTGTAAGAAGACTCAAAAGGTAGAGTGTGGCTGTTAACCAAACTCATTCCTCCCACTCCTAGACATAGAGCTAGGCTGTATTTCCCAGCTTGCCTTGCAATTAGGTATGGCCACATGACTGCTTCTTTCCAGTAGAACGTACATAGAAGGGCTAGGTGTCTCTTTGGGGCTAAGTGTGATGTAAGGCCTTAAATTAAGATGTAATATCAAGTATATTCTTGACATCTCTGAGCCTCACAGAGCCCCAAAGTCCTAACCACGAGTTCCCTTGCTTTCACCAGATATGCCCCCTACCCAACAGGTAAGGCACTCCATCCATCTAGTACCCCTATCAGCTGGATCAGCTACACTCTACCCAGTCCTCAATCTAATGGAATTTGCTTCCCTTTCAGCCCACAAAATTATTCAAATAAACCAACCACATTTTCCCAAAGGGACCATGAGCACCTCACCCTCTTGTTACTTCAAAGCCTGCCTCCCACAGCCCCTGTTTATTCACTCTGCTCCAAGTGCAACACCCATGTGGTGCTGCATGGCGTGTGGTGTACTTCCCAGGCTGTGAGAATATGTGACTCATAAACTGATGCTAATGTCTTCTGTCCAGTATTGAGTGTTGTGTGTTTCGCCATCCCCAGACCCCTAAGGTGGAACTCTTCCTTCACCAACAGGGTGAAGAGGAGGTAAGCAAACTACCAAGATGAGTTACAAAAGCAGATGTGCTTTTTTTTCCATGCTCTCTCTTTCCACATTCTAGAAGAGGCCAAGCCACAAGACGGAAGAAACCTGAGTCTCTGAATGACCATATGGAAGGTAACTGCCAACCAAGAACACTAACATTGAAAGGTAAGTGAGAAAGAAATACACTTTTATTGTGTCAGGCCACAAATTTTATGATTTGTTCAGCAATGAGGTTGCTAATTAATACAATGAGGTTAGTGAAAACACAGAGAAATAATTGGTCCATTTCAATGATTGGTTTGGTTTTCTGAATGATTAAGGTCTGAGACCATTTGATTAGGGATCTGGCCAAAAAAGCCATAAGGTAGCAGTGTTTTTTATAAAATTAATGTTCAGATTAACCAAGATTCTTTATTTGCAAGCTTTGCTTATCCTAGTAAACAAGAACACAATTTGTGAAATTGTTAAATTCTTGAATTCAGAATTTACCATGAATACTCAACTAATGTAATGACTTTATTTGTTCTATATATTTTTTTAATTTAACAATGTGAATTTATTTTAGTTTAAAGCAACATTTCCAAGCACCGAAAGAACTTGTCAAGCAAGAAACAACAAACGAAGTTGCAAAGCAACAACTGCATTTATTTGGGGTCTTGGAATTGCAATTTGGGGGCGACAGGTTCAGGTAGCAGCCCAAATTTTGTCACAATTTGGCGTTTCTAGGCAAGAGTTTTTAAAGAAAAAAAAGTTTAGACAAGTTGTTTATGGTTGGTGGATATTTGGGGTACTCTAATTGTCCTTTAGTTTAGATAGTTAACTAAGTTCTTTATCTATGGTTTGTTTGTAGTGTCCAGATGTCCTTAGGGTTTTGAGGAACATTGTTGGTGGAGGCTTTGCATAATTTGGCAGTTTGCATATCTTGGCTTTGCATATATCTGGCTGAGATCTGCACAAGGGTTCAGAATGACTTCCCAACTCCTTTTAAATCTCTTAGCCGTAGAAACTCTATTATGCTTTATTTCTTTTAATAAACTGAATGGTCATAACAAATGAATATTCATCCTAGAAACAAATTGCATTCTGGTATTAGTAGCATCGTTTTCCTATTCAATTACCATCATACAGATTGATTACCAAATCCTTTAGCTGCCTTTGTGGCAACTGTGAAAGCTAATGTCCCAAGTAATCATCTTTGTCCTGTTTCACCTTTGTCTCACTGTCCCCAGTACCCATCACAAGGCCTTGTGAATGGTAAAAGCCTAATAAATATTTAGGGTACCAAACTTAATGTGACAATACAAAATTACAAGTGATATAGGACTGGTGTAAAGATACTTTATTATTTATTTATCTTGATTTTAACTGGCAAAGATAACATCAGTTTTATTCCTTTACTGGGAAAGTCGTTTTAAAATTGGAAGAACATTTTTATTGATGATTCATTTGAAACTTCTCTATCTTTCGTTTTATCCCATTAATGCCTCGGGATATTCAAATATGCCTGGCATATTGAATCACCATGAAAGCTTTTAACCAGTCTTCTTTGTGTTAAGATCTTGCAGGTGAATAAAAGTTATTTGATCTTGTTCTTAAAATCAAAATGATCGTCATCAGTAAAATCATTGAAATTATTGACATCATGTTGAGTCTTCTTCAACTGTTCTTGAATCATTTTTAGTCCTGAATCTTCAAGGCAGGCATTAATAATCTCATTGACCAGAACAGGGAGCCAAGGGTGAAATGATTTATCCCACACCATCTGGCAGCTGTGGCAAGGCTGGCCTAGAGATGGAAGCTACTGAGAAAGTTCTCTGTCTCACTGCTCTCTCACTGGTGTCTAATGCCTAACAGCCGCATTAACTCACCTGCAGTCATCTAGTGCTCTAAAAGATGATATGCTTTTCTCTGCATGCCTGATGCATCCACAGGAGCCATATTGGCCTTAAAATATCAGAGTGTCTTCCCAAGTACCTGACTTCCATGAGTGGCAGGTGCCAGAAAACCAGAGCAATGCACTCTTTGGAACTGGGCAGCCCAACCTCTAGCCCACACTACTCTGTATTTCTTTCACCCATGCCGTTTCGTATTTTGCAATAAATCCAGTTAGCATTGCAGAGTGTTTTTCACCATATCATCTGCTAGGAGCATCCCATAACAGTCCCTCTTTCTCCTCTTTATATCAGCTAAAATATATCCTCTGCTGAGAACCTTCATCTTCCCTCAGAAGGCGAAGGCATGAAGTAATCAGCAAATACAGGGCATAAGCCCTCCCAATGGCGGACCTGCACCAGGGTAATTATTGGGAACTGCTCTAATCCATTCATTCCCAAACTGTCTGCACTGAAAAATCCCTTTGGAAGCTTTTTTAATGATATTGTTAATAATTAATCTATTTAGTTATTCATATATATTTAAAATCACATATAAAATATTAAATCAGGAATCCTGCTTTTTTCCTTTCTTCCATTTCAAGAAATCACTTCCTGTGCATCTGCTTCATCAGTGTCTGTCACCATATTTTGAATCATTATGCAGTTTTCCAATGCATATCATCTTCATGTTTATAAAGTTGTTTAGATTCATACAGCAATTTAAAAAATCTGTACATGATATGCTGTCACTGGAAATTTTCCTTCCCAAGCCATGAGTACCAATTTGCATGACATGAGAGTCACTTTTTTGTTGTAGTGGCTGTTTCTATCCTGTGTGTTTATATTAATATTTCCACAATGTAACCACCAGCTGCATTTTTTAAAGTGATTTTGAAAAAGGCTGATTCTCAATGACACCCAATACCTACAAATGTGAGATTCTACTCCTGGAATACTGACTAGCTAGATCTGGGTTAACTTTCTTTCCTACATTTTTTTTTTTTTTTTTTTTTTGGTAGCTGATTCTGTCAGGTGACCTCTATAAGCACTGTTTCCATATATTTCCCCAAACACTTCTTTGCTGTCAAAATAAAGCAACTGAGAGAGAGGCTTGTGGTATGAGATATTTTCTAAGCTCTTAAATAGAAGTCAGTTCCCTCTTTCTGAAGGATAATTGGGGGCAGGGAGGAGAATGCAGATGCTTTTGAAATGTTCAGATCCCTCAATTGTCCCATGGTGTTTGGTCCAAAGAGCCCTGGAGTATAGCCAGGAAATATGAATTTTTCAGAAGCATTCCATGTGATTCAGAGACCGCCATCCCAGAACAGGAGGGCAGGAGTGTCTGTGTGTGGCTGTGCAGTGGGGCTTCTTTCCATAGCACTTCCTCTCACATCCTTCCCAAGGTACCCAGTTTGGTATGAATACTTCCATACTTTCCTCCATGCTTAAGCAAAGATATTTATTCATTTAGAGTTGTCTCCCTATATCTTAAGAAAATAGCATATTACAAATTATTATGCTACTTTATCTTTAAGTTAATATTTTTGCAGGGGCTCACCTGCATGCCATCTCTCATATTGCAACACATTCAGTTAGCCTTGCAGAGTGTTCTATACCATATCACCTTCTAGGATTCACCCATAACAATTTCTCTTTCTTCACTTTATACCAGATAAAATGTATATACACATATATATAGGTTTCTTAACCTCAACATTATTGATACTTTGGAGGGGGACAGTTCTTTGCCATGGGGGACTGTTCTGTGCATTGTAGGATGTTTAGTGGCATCCCTGGCTTCTACCTACTAGCTGCCAGTAGCAGCCCACTCCTATCTGTGACAATCATGTTGCCAAATGTCTCTTGGGAGTCAAAATCCATCCTGGTTGAGAACGACAAATACAGAGTAGTTTACTCAACCATTTATTTTCTGTTTTTTTTCATCCCACTCTATAATAAAAATTTCCATACATGCATCTTTAAACAATGTTGCTTCTCTTTCTAGAGCATAGATTCCTGTAAATGAGATTGCTGGGGAAGTTTATATTCATTGTCAGATTACTTTCCTGCTAGCTTGTAGCAATTTACATTCCCACCACAATGTCTGAGAGTTTCTCTTCCCTCTCAGGAGCACTGGACGTTAACCATCTTTATTCATATTTGCCAGTCAGACACATAAAAGTGATGTCTCAGTGTTGCTTCGGTTTTTCCTTTTCCTGATCCCTTGTGAGCATGTTGTCACTTATTATTGGCCATTTGCTTTTCATGTTTGGTAAAGCCTATTCATATGCTTCAGACATTTTTATGGATTATTTGTGTTTATTTTCACCACTGTGTAGGAGCTCTTTGTTAGGAATTTTAACCCTTTTCCATTAAGTATTGCACAGTCAATCATTGATCTTTAGGATTTGTTTTTATGGGCCATAACATTTTTCTTCATTTCTATAGGGTCAAATTTGTGGGGAAAACCCTTCAATTTTAATATAAGGAAACTAAAGGGGGATGTGTCTTGCCCGAATTTGCACCTTCAGTTAAAAGTGGAGCAGAGTCAGGCCAATAACCCTCACCCAGTACTTTCGCCTTCCCCAAAACTGCCTTCGGGGAGCTGTTCTTTCCACTCTGCCCTCAGTCCTTCACACTCCACCTGTACATGTTTACAACAAATAGTAAAATCATTAGAAAACTCAGGTCAGTGAGACGTAATAAAATATACACACAAATAGCACACGTGCTTGATTATTTTTTTAAGTTGCCCCTCTAGAGTAGTCAAAAAATGTAAGCAGTACTTGGGGAGAGATTGCTATGCCCCTGGCACATGAGCAGGGGGGCAGAGATAGAGCAGATGGCTGTTGGGCATTCCAGGAGCTGGGAATTCTGCCAGCGAACATTCGGTAAGGAGGTGCATAGATACAGTCTGAGCAAGACAGCCAAGCCTCTAATATGTTCAGATGGCATAATGGCCCTTTCACAAACTGCTGGGCTGTTGACTCACAGCAGAAGGAACAGCTTTCAGAAGCTCTGTCTAATACCGTAAGCATCATATTGCTTTGGAAATCCCTTCTCTGTAAGAGAATGGATGTATTAGGAAAACATTCTCTGAAATCTCATCACATCTGCTAAAATCTTATGTTTTTGAAAGTAACAAAAACATCCACTTATTGACTCTCTGTATTGAGACGTTGAGCCTATTAATTTCTGCAGGCATGATTTGCCATACTGTTTAATACAAACCCACAGCTGGACACCCAGAGAAGTGTTACGGATTTGTGTTTTTAATAGCACATTGAGAAAAAATGGAAATCAGATGGCCTTTTTCTGCCATATTGCTCTATTAGACTTCTTTATGGCTTCGGGGAAGCCAATCAAAGCATTAATGTTTGTTCATACCTATCCATTCCAAATATGTGTCGACGTAAAATGAGTTACAAACATGGAATATTTTAGCTTAGATAAGCAGTGCTTTCAGAAGTTCATCTGAATGACCGAGGCAGTAATTTTTCAGCCATTATGGCGGTAGGTGGGTGAAAAAGAAATTTTAAAACTACCTGTGCACATCTCACCCAGGATTTTGATATATCCTCTTATATGGCATCCCATCTACCCCAACCCAAAGTGACAATTAGGTGAGCCAGTTACAGCTGAAAATAGATGATGTATCCTGGGTGAGTTGGGCATGGAAAAATATTGAAAACTAATGATCTAAAAATGCAAAGAGATTTCCTCAAGTAGGAATCAGGCTGGGAAACACACACACACAAACCCATTGCTATTAAAAGAAGGCTATAGGTGGATCTGTGCAAGGTGCAGTGAAATGAATTTTTTCCTGTACTTTTATTCAACCTCTAGTCAACAAACTTTGGTGAAGTCAGCACAGTGCTCCTCACCATACAAATAATTATTGAGCATCTATTAGGTGGAAGATTGTGTGCTACAAAGCCTAAGACATTATCCCTACCCTCCAGAGGCTTACAGTCTTAGTTGAGGCACTAAGGCAAATACATGAAGAATAACAACGCAAAGCAAACACTGCCATCCTTATCCTCCCACTGCAAACACATAGAAATATCAGATAAAATATAACTAAGAAAATGTTTTAAATACAGCTGAATCCAAAAGAGATAAAGAAAAATCCCTGATGGAAAAGTAGAGACCAACCTTAAAGCTACAACAGCAACCAGCTGCCTGGGGTTTGGGAGGGCTTGTACCTGGACTGACCTCCTGAGAGCTGAGACTGGGGTTGAGCACAGGGCTTTAACAAGCACATGTGCACAGGAGTGTGAATTTGGACCTGCTCAAGGTATTACACTGGTCCCAAGACCATTTGTAGAGAGCTGGGACTCTGGAAGATGATAAGGAGAAAAACACATGCCCCCCAGCTCAGGGGAAAGATAAAGAAGAATGTCTTTTTCTGGGACTTTTGAGGGAGAGAAAGTGCCCTTTGAGAATTCAAAACCTCAAGTCTCTACCAGGCAGACGAAAAACCAAACAGAACCTAATTCTAGATGGATGAAATCCTCTATAGCACTCAGAATCAAAGCAAAAACTGCTCTGTGGAAACGACTGAGTGAATCAGACTCATAAAGGGAAAAATAAATAAATAAATTGGTGAACTCATAAACCAAAATTACAAACCATCTAAGGTAAAGCTCTATCCTAAGTGAGACTCGGCAGAAACAGCAGACAAGGGGATTATACCCGATCACATCCCCCAGAACCTGAGAAAACAGAACAATTGGAAAGAGACTGATTCAGAGAAGGGAGAAATGAGACCGTAGGCTAGGATGATCAGGGGAGGCCTGAGCTAGAAGAAAAGGTAATTTTGATAGGCAGAGTTAAAGAAAATGATTTTTTTTTCCAGATGAGAGACTTGACTGAAAGCTGGAAAATTTAGGGTGTTTTCAATGACATTGAATAAGAGATGGTGTAGAAAAGGGTTTCCAGATTTGCAAACAAAAATGCAGGATGCCCAGTTCAATTTGAGTTTCAGATAAACTATTTTTTTAGTATAAGTATGTCCCATGCAATATTTAAGACACACATACTAAAAATTATTCATTGTTTATCTGAAATTCAAATTTAACTGGACATCTTGCATTTTATCTGGCAACCCTAAGTAGAAAGTATTTTGACAAATTTTTGCTGAGGGTTAGGACTTGGCTTTCCAGGTAGGCCCTATCTAAGGGTGTGATTCATGCCTAGAACTTAAGGAGGGAACCCATAAATTAGACATATTGAAGAATGGAATGGGAAGGAATATGAGAAGGGTGACTTGCCTGGGACAACTGGTGAAGCAAATATAATTACCAAAATGAAGATCAAGAAAGGGAACCATAACCAGGAGATAAGGACCTGGAAAAGGCCATTCAATTATGGAGATGAAAAGGATGCTGATAATTTTTGAGAAATTGGTATCTCTAGAGAGCTAGAGCTAGGAAATCCAGAATACAGGTGTTTCAAGAGTCACAGAGAGGTGAAGGAAAGAGGAGGAATAAGCTAAGTAAGGTATTTTGCAGGTTAAAATAAAGAAAACAAATAAAGATGATATCTAGAAGAAACCTGGAGACATTCATAGAAATAGCAGAAGGCTCTACAAAGGGAAGGATTGAGGATGGCTCCAGGAAGTGGGAATTACTGAGGCAAGAGGTGAATGAAGAGCACAGAGGAATGGAAGACACAAATGGACAAGCCCTCTGTTGGAGGGCAGGTGCCTAGGCACTCTCAGCTCCACTTAAAAAAAAATGTTTCATTGAGCTATAATTGACATACAATAAACTGAACATATTTAAAATGTAATATTTGATAAGTTATGACACATGTATAAGCATTTGAAACCATCACCACAATCAAGGAAAAGAGCATATTCACAACCTCCAACAATTTCCTTGTGCCCCTTTGTAATCACCCTTCTGCCCCTTCCCCACCTCACCCATCCCCATGCTTTTTTTTTAATTCCAGAATTTTATGTAAATGGAATCCTACAGGATGCAATTTTTTTGTCCAGCTTATTACACTCAGAATAATTATGATTCATCCATATTGAAGTATTTAACAGCAGTTCATTTTTCATATTGCTGGGTAGCATTCCATTGTATCAATGGACTAAAGTTTGTTCATCTATCACCTGTTGATGGACGTTTGGATTGTTTACAGTATTTTCTATTACAAATAAAACTGCTACAAACCTTCATATCCAAGTCTTTGTAAGAACATATACATTCACTTTCATATCTTTTGGATAAATACTTAAGAAGGGAATGACTAGATTAGAGCATAAGTGGTGTTTTACTTTTTAAGAAACTGTCCAGTTGTTTTCCAACCTGGTTGTAACAGTTTTACATTCCTAACGACAATGTATGAGAGTTTCATTTTTTTCACATCCTTGTCAACATTTGGTATGATCAGTATTTTTAATATTAGCTATTCTAATAGGTGTGTATTAAAAACTTGTGGCTTTAATTTGCGTTTTCTAGTGACTAATGATGTTAATTATACTTTCATGTGTTCATTTTTCACCTGTGTATCTTCTTTGGTGAAGAGTCTTTAAATCTTTAGCCTTTTTTTAAAAAAAGTGTCCTTATTATAGAGTTTTGAGAATACTTGGTATTTTCTAGATAAAGATTCTATATCAAATATCAGTGGAAAATATTTTTTCCAAGTTTGTAGTTTGCTTCTTCACTCTCCTAATGGTGATTTCTAAAAGCAGAAGTTTTTAATTTTGATGAAATCCAATGTATCAATTTGTTATTTTATGAATCATGCTTTTGGTGTAGTATCTAAAAAATCTTTGTCTGACCCAAAGTCACAAAGGATTACTCTTATATTTTTTTCCAAGAAGATTTGTGATTATAGGTTTTACATTTAGTTCTATGATCCATTTTGAGTTCATTGTTGTATATGGTGTGAGGAATGGATCCAAGTTCATTTTTTTTGCATATAGATATTGAATTGTTACAGCCTCATACTATTAAATTGTTCCAAACTATGTTTTCTCCATTTATTCACCTTTGCACCTTTGTTGAAAATAAGTTTTCCATATTTGTGTGGGTCTCTTTCAGTATTCTTTATTTTCTTTCATTGATCTATGTGTCTATCTTGACATCCCTGTATTCAATAATGTTGCTTTATAAGTCTTGAAATCAGATAGTGTTAGTTCTTCAACTTTGTCCCTTTTTGAAGTTGTTTTAACTTTTCATTTCCATGTGAATTTTAGAGTCAGTTTGCCAATTTTAACCAATAATTCTGCTGAGAGTTTGATATGGATCATATTGCATCTATTTACAAATTTGGGGAGAATTGAGATTTTAACATTATTGAGTCTTCTGACCCATAAGCATGGTATGTCTCCCCACTTTTTAGGTCTTCTTTAATTTCTCTTAGAAATGTTTTATAGTTTTCATTGTACAGGTCTTTCACATATTTTGTCAGATTTCTCTCTAAATATTTCATATTTTTAACACTATTATAAATGGGGCTTTAAAATTTCAATATGTGATGGTTTATTGACAATGCATAGAAATACAATTGATTTGTGTATATTGATTTTTTTTATCTTGCATCATTGGTAAACTCATCTATTCATTCTAATAGCATTTTTGTAGCTCCCATTGCATATTCTACACAGATAATTACATCAATATTCTACATGAGTATGTCCTTAGTGAATAAAGTCACTTGTACTTCTTCCTTTCTAATCTGGATGCATTTTATTTCTTTTTTCATTCCTTATTCTACTTGTTATAATAGTACAATGTTGAATAGAAGTGGTGAAACCAGACATCCTTTTCTCGTTTTTGATCTTAGGAGAAATCCATTTCTTCTTTAAGTATAATGTCAGCTATAGGCTTTCCATAGAAGTCTTTCATACAGAGTTGAGGAACTTCCCTTATACTCTTAGTTTGCCTAGTTTGCTGAAAGTTATTATTCTGAATGGATATTGGATTTTGTTAAATGCTTTTTTTTTTTTTTTTTTTTGCATGTACTGAGATAATCAGATGGTTTTTGCTTTTAGTTTGTTAACATGGTGAATTTCATTGACTGATTTTTAAATATAAACCAGCCTTACATTCCTGGAATAAACCCCACTTCATCATGATGCATTGTCTTTTTTTATATAATTGAATTCATTTGCTAAATTTTGTGTGGAATTTTTATATTTATGTTCATGAGGGATATTGGTCTGTAATATTATTTTCTTATAATATTTTATCTGGTTTTGCTACCACAGTAATCCTAAGTATATGAAATAAATTGAAATTTTATTTAGCACTAATGATTTCAGGATTCATCCACATTGTAGCAAAATGACCTTTAACACTGGTAATCTTATTTGCTCTGAAATCTACTTTCTCTGATATAAATATAGCCACTTGAGGGCATCAGCAAGATGGTAGAGTGAGAAACATCCAGATTCCATTCCCCCTCAATAAAAACCAGCAGAAACTGGCAGAACCAACTTTCTCAGAGATCTGGAAAACACTTAAAGGGTGGCAGCAACTTGGTGAGCACTGAATCAAGAAAAAGCTAACTTTAAAATGGTAGGAAAACCTCATGGAACTCTTGCTGGCACTTCCCCCAGCACTTCCTGAGCTTGGTGTAGTACCAGCCCACACAGGTGGCCTGGTTCTGGGTTCCAGAGGGAACAAGACAACCTTTATGTGCATACTGGGGTGAATGAATGTCTGTACCAATCTGTCAGGCGACAGTCTGAAGAAATGATCCAGAACACTCATCTCTGTCTCGTCAATCCAGAACTTGTTCTGGATGTAGAAATGGCTGGCAGGGCTGATAAAACACCACAATAAAACAATCAAACCACAAGTGCCTGACTGAGGCAAAGCATTACCAGTTGAGACATATAATAACACAAGGAATAGCAGAGAAGGCTGTGAATTTCCTAGGGGAATGTGAGCACAGACCAAATATCCACGTTTATGGGATATTGATAAGGCCACATGACCATGTCCTTAAGAGACCTGTGGTCCATATACTTTCACTCTGGGCTGTTCTTTGGACCCACTTTAAGTCTGGCTAAGTGCTAAAGAGAACACAGGCAGAGGGCCAGTCTGTGAAGACTGGGAAAGGTGTTTTCTTTTGTTTGTTTTTTTGTTGTTGTTGCCATTCATAATATTAGGTCCTGGTATTCAAGGTAATCTCTGTTATAACTAACTGGATATGAGCTTAAGAAACAGAAAATTCAGTGACTACAAACATCAAGGGACACAGTCTTTGCATAAAGGGGAAGAATTCTTTAAAAATAGAGTACTATAGCTTCCAACAATTGGAAGGAAAAATATCAAACCCTGGGGAAGGTGGAGAGTCTGATTTCCAGAATTAACATTAAAATAGTCAAAGGCCCAGATTACAACAACAACAACAAAATCACAAAGCATTCAAAGAATCAGGATAAGATGGCCCATTCAAAGGAACAAAGCAAAGCAACAGAGACCATCACTGAGGAATATCTGACACTGGGCATCAGACAAAAACTTTAAAAGCTGTCTTAAAAATGTCAAGATGTCAAGGAAAAAATTGACAAAGAACTAAAGGAAATCAGGAAAATGATATATTAACAAAATGAGAATTTTAATAAAGAGATAGAAATAATAAAAAGGAACAAAACAGAGAGGCTGGAGATGAAAAGTACAGAAATAAATAAAAAATTCCCTAGAGGGATCCAACAGCAGATTGGAGCTGGCAGAAGAAAGAATCAGCAACTTGAAGACAGGACATTTGAAATTATCTAACCTGAGGAATAGGAAGAAAAATGAATGAAGAAATTTAACAGAGCCTAAGAGACTTGTGGAACATCATTAAGTGTATCAGTATATGCTATTGTAGCTCCAGAAGGAGAAGAAAGAGAGAAAGCTGCATAAACAATATTTGAAGAAACATTGGTTGAACACCTACCAAATTTAATGAAATACATGAATATATACATCCCAGAAGCTCAGTGAATTCCAAAATTGGATAAACTCAAAGAGATCTATGCCTACACACATTATAATAAAACAGTAAAAACCCAAAAACAAAGAGAGAATCCTGAAAGCCACAAGAAAGAAGCAACATACCATGTACAAGGGAGCTTCTTTAAAATTAAATGCTAATTTCTCATCAGAAACCATGGAGGCAAGAAAGTAATAGGATAATATATTTAAAGTGCTGAAAGGAAAAAAATTGTCTACCATGAATTCTATATCCAGCAAAACAGTCCTTCAAAAATGAGGGAGAGGTTAAGACATTCCCACAAAAATAAGGCAGGGAATTCTGAGGGAGTCCACCACTGCTAGACCTGCCCAACAAGATATGCTGAAAGGAGTTCTTGAGGTTGAAAGGAAAGGGCACTAGATAGTAGCTTGAAGCCATATGAAGAAATAAAGATCTTAAATAAAGGTAATTACATGGGTAAATATAAATGCCAGGACTATTGTATTTTTGGATTGTAACTATACTTTTTACTTCTTACATGATCTAAAATACAAATGAATAAAAAAGTAATTATAAATCTAACTTATTGGGCACATAATATATAAAGATTTAATTTGTGACAAGAACAACCTAAAGTAGGGGGAGAAGAGAGGTATAGGAAGACAGTTTATCTCTGATATTGAAGTTCAGGTGGTAGAGAAACAAAAGAGATTGTGTTCCGGTTTGCTAATGCTGCCATTATGCAAAATACCAGAAATGGATTGACTTTTATAAAGGGGGCTTATTTGGTTACAAATTCACAGTCCTAAGGCCATAAAAGTGTCTAAACTAAGGCATCAACAAGATGATACCTTCACTGATGGAAGGCCAACGGTGTCCTAAACACCTCTGTCAGCTTGGAAGGCTCATGGCTGGTGTCTGCTGTTCCTTTGTTCCCAGGTTGTGTTTCAAAATAGCTTTCTCTAAAATGTTCTTGGGCTTGTCTCTTTTAGCTTCTTCAGCTTCTGTGCATCTAAGCATCTGGGTCCCTCTCTTGGCTTTGCCAGGGCAAACTCTGGGGTTCATCTGTTAGCTTAGCATCTCCAAATGTCCTCTGTTCACATCTCCAAGCATCTCTAAGCATCACTGAGCATCAGCTCCCAAGCATCTCTCCAGAAGTCTCTCTCAGCTGCTCTTGGGGTGTTGGCTTAGCATATCCTGGGGTGTTCTAGTTTGCTAATGCTGCGGAATGCAAAACACCAGAGATGGATTGGCTTTTATAAAAAGGGGGTTTATTTGGCTACATAGTTACAGGCTTAAGGCCATAAAGTGTCCAAGGTAACACAACAGTAATCAGGTACCTTCACTGGAGGATGGCAAATGGCGTCTGGAAAACCTCTGTTAGCTGGGAAGGCACATGGCTGGTGTCTGCTCCAAAGTTCTGGTTTCAAAATGGCTTTCTCCCAAGACGTTCCTCTCTAGCAAGCTTGCTCCTCTTCAAAACGTCACTCACAGCTGCACTGAGTTCCATCTCCTTGAGCCAGCACAGTCATATGGCTCCACTGATCAAGGCCCACCCTGAATGGGTGGGGCCATGCCTCCATGGAAATATCTCATCAGTTATCATCCACAGTTGGGTGGGGCGCATCTCCATGCAAACAACCTAATTCAAATGTTCCAACTTAATCCCCACTATTCTGTCTGCCCCACAAGATTACATCAAAGAATATGGCTTTTTCTGGAGGACATAATACATTCAAACTGGCACATGGGGTGTTTTTCATCTCTCTGCTCTCTGTGTAAGCTCCCTTTTTTAAAGGACTTCAGTAAACTAATCAAGACCTGCATTGAATGGGTGGGGTCAAATCTCCATGGAAACATTCAATCAAGAGGTCACACCCTAATCAAAAAGATTAATAGCTCTGCCCCCGCAAGATTGCATTAAAGAATGTGGCTTTTTTGAAAGACATAATATATTCAAACTGGCACAGACAGTTAGATTTTGGATGTTAAATTTAAGCCCCATCCATAGTAGCCACACATACAAAAAAAAAAGTCTAGAAAATACATACTAAAGGAAATAAGAAACAATTCTAAAAGGTTCATTGGAAAAGATCAACTAAGTATAAAAGCAGGCAGTAATATAAGAAATGAGGGGGGGAAAGAGGCATAAGACTTACAAAAAACCAAATAGCAGGATGGCAGGAATAAGTCCTGCATTATCAGTATTACTTTAAATGCAATTTAAATGCAAGTGGATTAGACTCTCCAGGCAAATGGCAGATACTGGCAGAATGATTTTTTTTAAAAGAATGCCTAACTACATGCCTTCTACAAGAAATTCATCTTAAATTAAAAGACACAAATAGATTAAAAATGAAAGGATAGAAAAAATATTTCATGCCAATAGCAACCAAAAGAAAGTTGGGGTGGCTACACTAGCATCAGATAAAATAGATTTTCAGTCAAAATTGTTACACAAAATGATTTTATATATTGATAAAAGGATCAATTCAACAAGAAGATAGAACAATTTTAAACATATACAAACCTAACGATGGAGCATCAAAATATAGGAAACAAACATTGAAAGATGGAAGGGAGAAGTAGACAGCTCTATATTAATAGTAGGAGACTTCAACACACCAATTTCAATAATGGATAGAACATCTAAACAGAAGATCCACAGGAAAATAGGGAATTTGAACACTTTTATAAAGCTACTACACCTAACAAATATATATAGAACACATCACCCAACAACAGCAGAATATACATTTTTTTCAAGAATACATTGATCATTCTCCAGGATAGACCATATGTTAGTTCACACAACAAGTCTCAATAAATTAAAAAATATTGAAATCATATGAAATATCTTCTCTGATCACAATAGAATGAAGTTAGGAAACAATAACAAAAGGAAAACTGGAATTTTTACAAAAATGTGGAAATTAAACAATATACTCTTAAGTAACCAAAGGATGAAAGAAGAATCAAAAGAAAAATTAGAAAATATCTTGAAAGAAATGAAAATGAAAACACAACATACAAAAAATTAGAAAATATCTTGAAACAAATGAAAATGAAAACTTGTAGGATGCAGCAAAGGCAGTGCTCAGAGGGAAATTTGTATTTCTAAGTGCTTACTTTAAAAAAGAAGAAATACATCTAATTAGTAACTTCATCTCACATCTTGAGGAACAAGAAAAAGAAGAGGAAGTGAGCAGAAGGAAGGTAGGCAGAAGGAAGAAAATAACACAGATTAAAGCAGAAATAAATGAAATAGAGAATAGAAAAACAATAGAGAGATGCAATGACACCAAAAGTTGTTTGAATAGGTGAATAAAATTGACAAATCTTTAGCTAGACTGAAAGAGAGGTGGGGGACGGAGGAAGGGAGGAAGAGAGAGAAAGGATGAAAGTAACTAAAATAAGAAATGAAAGGGAAAACATTACTACCAACCCCTCTGGAATAAAAAAGATTATAGGAGGATACTATAAACAATTATATATCAACAAATTGGATAACCCCATGAAATAGACAAATTGCTAGAAATACACAAATTACCTAAACTGAGTCAATAAGAAATAGAAGACCTGAGCAGACCAATAACAAATAAAGAGATTGAATCAGTAATCAAAAATCTTCCAACAAAGAAAAGTCCAGGACCACATGGCTTCACTGGTGAATTTACCAAACATTCAAAGAATTAACACTGACTCTGCTCAAACTCTTCCAAAAAAATTAAAGAGGAGGGAATACATCCTAACTCATTCTATGAAGCTATCATCACCCTAAAAGCAAAGTCAGACAAAGACATCAAAAGAAAAGAAAATTACAGACCAATAATCCTTACAAATGTAGATGTAAAAATTCTCAAGAAAATACAAGCAAACTGAGTCATACAGCACGTTAGAATTATACACCATGAACCAAGTGGGAATTATTCCAAGAATGCAAAGGTGTTTCAACATAAGAATTTCAATCAATACAATAGGCCACCACTACAATGAAGGAAAAAAGCAAATGACCATGTTGATTAAGGCAGAAAAAGCATTTGACAAAATCCAGCATCCTTTCATGATTAAAAAAAAAAAAAAAAAAAACTCAGAAAACTAGGAATAGAAGGGAATTTTCTCAACTTACTGGTTTGCTAAGTATGCTGGTTTGCTAATGCTGCTGAGATATAAAATACCAGAAATGGATTGGCTTTTATAAAAGGGGGTTTATTTGGTTACATAGTTACAGTCTTAAGGCTATAAAGCCTTAAGTCATCAACAATTGGGTACCTTCACTGAAGGATGGTCACTGGTGTCCGGAAAACCTCTATTAGCTCGGAAGACATGTGGCTGATGTCCACTTGCTCCCAGATGGTGTTTCAAAATGGCGTTTTCCAAAATGTCAGTGTCAGCTTCCAATGGCCATCTTCAAAATGTGTCTCTCAGCTGCAGCTACTCTCTCAGCTCCTGTGCATTCTTCAAAGTGTCCCTCTTGGCTGTAACAAACTTGCTCCTTCTTTTTCAGCTTACATAGTGCTCTAGTAAACTAATCAAGGCCCACATTGAATGGGCAGGGCCACACCTCCATGGAAATTATCTAATCAGAGTTATCACCTACATTGGGTGGGTCACATCTCCATGGAAATACTCAAAGGATTCCAATCTAATCAACACAATACATCTGTCCCCACAAGATTGCATCAAAGAATATGGCTTACATTCAAACAGGCACATTCCACCCCATGGACCCCAGAAAAACGTATTCTTTCCCAATACAGAATACATTTATCCCACAACAATATCACAAAAACTTAAATCATTTCAGCAACAATATGTAAGTACAAGATCCCATCAAAATTATTTACAGGCATGGTCTGTCCTAATGCAAAATTCCCCTCTGACTCTGTACCTGTGAAACTTAGAACAATTATCTGCTTCCAGTATACAATGGAGGGACATTCACAAGATAAACATTCCCATTTCCACAAGGAGAAACTGAAAGGAAAACAGGGTTTAAGGGACAAAAACAGTTCCTAAAACCCACAGGGCAAACTCCATTAGATTTCAAAGTCTGAGAGTCATTTACAGAATGACGTTTTATCCTTGGGGCTTGAGAGGGCAGGAGTCTAAACCTTCCTAAGGGCCTTTGCAGCAGTCCTTTTATCTCCAAACACTGGGGTGAGTGCTCCAAAATATCCACACACTGGGGAGACCACCTTCTCAGCCCCACCCTCCTCAAACATCCAGACAGTACCTGGATTCTCTTCCATCTCCAGTGCACATGCTCAACCCCTTCAGAACAATGGAGTGTTGGCCAGGCTCTCCCCAATTCCCTGGGAATGTGCTCCACCCTCTCTGAGGCCTGGGGAGACAGCACTCTTCCTGAACATCGAGGCAGAAGGCCCACCCTCAACCTCTGGGGCAAACTCACCCTCTCCATGCATGTGATCCACTCTGCTCTCCCAGCCTGAGACCTCTTGACTCCAGACCTCAACCTCCATGGCTCTGTCTTTGAGGAAATTTTTCCTTCAGTTTGTTCCTTGTCTGTCTCCTCCAATCCAGACTGGCAACAGCTCCATCTATAAAGATCCCACAAAAATTTTGTTGGCTTCGCATGGAGCACACAGGGGTCAAAGCTGTCAGACAATCAGACTTTCCACAAATCCTTTCTGGATAACTCCATCTCCAATCTTGGCTTATACTGAAATGGTGGTCTGGTTCCATGTTTGTTTAAATCCTTACATGGCACTGTAACTTCTGGAGTTCCACCCCTTAGAAGCCCAGAATTTTCCAAACCATCAGTTTCTGGTTTCTTTGAACCCAAGAGTTCAGTTCTAAGTTTATCTCTCTCCACTCCCATTTTACTATAAGCGCAAGGAGAAGCCATGCTATATCCACAGATTTAGTTTCAAAATCTCATCAGCCAAGTATCCCAGCTTGTCAGTCTCAAACTCTTCCTTTCATCTGACACCAGGACTCAATCTTGCCAAATTCTCTGCCACTTTAAAACAAGGATAGCCTTTCTTCCAGTTTGCAACAATACATTCATCATTTCTGCTCAAGTTCTCATCAAAAATATCTTTAGAGCCCATATTTCCACAAACAGTCTCTTCAAAGCAGTTTCGGCCTTTTCTATCAAGTTCCTCACAATTCTTCCAGAATCTTCCCCTTATCCATTTAAAAAGCCATTCCAGCAATCTCAGCAGCACTAGCACCTCACTCCTGGTACCAAAATCTGTTCTGGTTTGCTAATGCTGCTGGGATGCAAAATACCAGAAACACATTAACTTTTATAAAAGGGGGTTTATTTGGTAACACAGTTACAGTCTTAAGGCTATAAAATGTCCAAGGTAAGTGGGTACCTTCATTGAAGGATATCCAATGGTGTCTGGAAAACCTCTGTTAGCTGGGAAGGCATGTGGCTGGCATCTGCTCCAAGTTCTGGTTTCAAAATGACTTTCTCCCAGGATGTTCCTGTTTAGGCTTCAGCTTCTCAACAAAATGTCACTCTCAGTGGCCCTTGGGGCATTTGTCCTCTCTTAGCTTCTCTGGAGCAAATGTCTGCTTTCAAAGGCTATCTCCAAAATGTCTCTGTAAAATGCAGTTCCTCTCTCAGCTCCTGCACATTCTTCAAAGTGTCCCTCTTGGCTGGAGCAAGCTCACGCCTTCTGTCTGAGCTTATATAGTGCTCCAGTAAACTAATCAAGGCCCATGCTGAATGGGCGGGGCTACACCTCTATGTAAATTATCCAATCAGAGTTATCACCCACAGTTGGATGGGTCACATCTCCATGAAAACACTGAAAGGATTCCAATCTAATCAACGCTAATACTGTCTGCCCCCACAAGATTGTATCAAAGAATATAGCTTTTTCTGGGGGACATAATACATTCAAACCAGCACAGCATATATGAGAAACCTACAGGTAATACCATGCACAGTGGTGAAAGACTGAAAGTTTCCCCTCTATGATCATGAACAAGACAAGGATATCTAATTTTGCCACTGCTATTCAACATTGTACTGCAAGTTCAAGCCAGAGGAACTAGGCAAGGAAAAGAAATAAAAGGCATCCAAATTGGAAAGGATAAACAAAACTACCTTCATTATTGTACTCCGTGGATGATTGTATGGTATGTGAATATATCTCAATAAAACTGAATAAAAAAATACTACCTGCATTGACAGATGACTTGATCTTATATACAGTAAATCCTAAAGAATTCACAAGAAAGCTGCTAGAGCTGATAAATGAATTTAGTAAAGTGCAGAGTACAAGATTCGCACCCAAAAATCAGTTGTGTCTCTATACTCCGGCAAGCAACAATCCAAAGAGAAAATCAGGAAAACAATTCCATTCACAATAGCATCTAACAGAAAAAAATATCTAGTAATAAATTTAACCAAGAATGTAAAACACTTACACAGTGGAAACTAAAAAATATTGCTGATAGAAATTGGAGAAGACTTGAATAAATAGGAAGACAGCCTGTGTTCATGGTCTGGAAGAATTAATATGGTTAAGATGTCAATATGACCCATAGCAATGGACAGATTCAATGCAATCCTGATCAAAATTCTAGCAGTCTTTTTGCAGAAATAGAAAAGCCAAACATCAAATTGATATGGAATGGCAAGTCACCCTGAATAGCCAAGACCATCTTGAAAAAAAGCAAACTTGGACTCACACTTGCTTATGTCAGAACTTACTCCAAAGTTGCTATAATCAAAACTTTTTGAACTGATGTAAGGATAGACAAATAGAACAAAAGAACAGAATCAAGATTTCAGAAATAAACCCACACATCTGTGGTCAATTCATTTTTGGCAAGAGTGCCAAGTCCACTCAATGGGGAAAGAATAGTCTCTTCAACAAATAGTTCTGGAAAACTGGATATCCACAGGCAAAAAAAGAAATTGAACCCCTACCATATATAAAAAGTTAACTCAAAATGGATCAACAAATATAAAAGATAAATGTAAGAAATAAAATCATAAAACTCTTAGAGGAAAACATAGGAGAAAATCTGCAGTACCTTCTATCAGGCAATGGATTCTTAGATAGAACACCCAAAGTACAAGCAACAAAAGGAAAAATAGATAAATGGAGTTCATCAAAATTAAAAACTTTTGTACATCAAAGGACATCAGGATAGTGAAAAGACAACCTACATTTTGATAGAAATATTTGAAAACCATACATTTGGTAAGGGTTTAGCATCCAGAATATATAAAGAACTGCTGTAAATTAACCAAAAAAAAGGCAAACAACTTTATTTTTAGATGGGTAAGCAACTTGAATAGACATTTCTCAAAGAAGATATACAAATGGTCAATAAGCACATGAAAAGATGCTCAACATCATTAGCCATTAAGGAAATGCAAATCAATAGTACAATAAGATACTGTTTGACACCCACTAGGATGGTTCTTATTTTAAAAATACTGCTACTACTGTTAGTGAGGATGCAGAGAAATGGGTACCCTTGTGCATTGCTGGTGGGTATGTAAAATGGTGTAGCCATTGTGGAAAACAGTTTGGCAGTTCTTCAGAAAGTTAAGTATAGAATTACCATATGATTCAACAACTCCACTTCTAGGAATATACCCAAAAGAAACAGAAAATAGGGATATGAACAGATATTTTTACTCCTATATTCATAGCATCATTATTCACAATAGCTAAAACCTGGAAGCAACCATGTGTCCATCAACAGATGAATGGATGAACAAAATGTGGTATATACATACAATGGAATCTTATCCAGCCTATAAAAAGGAATGAAGATCTGACACATGGTACAGCTTGGAAGAACCTCTAGGATGTCATGTGAAGTGCAGTAAGCCAGAGAGAAAAGGACATATATTGTTTAATTTCACGTATATGCAATAACCAAAATAAGCAAATGCATAGAGACAGAGAGTAGACTACATATCACCAGGGATTGGGGGTGGGAGGGAATGGGGAGTAATTGCTTGATGGGTACAGAGTTTCTGTTTGTGGTAATAAAAAGAAGTTTTGGTAATGGATGATGGTGTTGGTAGCACAATATTGTAAATGTAATTAATATCACTGAATTGTACACATTATACTGGTTAAATGGGAAATTTTGAGTTGTATATATGTTACTACAATAAAATCTGAAATGTATGTAGCCACTCCTGCCTCCTTTTCATTAGTTTTGGCATGATACATCTCTTCATATCTTTTTACTTTTAACTTACTTGCACCTTTATATTAAATTTATGCTATTCATAGACACCACATAGTTGGGGCTTGCTTTTTAAGACAATCTCTACTTTTTAAGGGGGGGTATTTTTGAGCAGGGGTCTGCAAACTATAGCCTGAGAGTCAAATCCAGCCTGCTACTTTAAAAAAAAAAATTTTATTGGAACACGACTACACCCATTTGTTTACACATTGTTTTTTGTTTATTTGTTTGTTTGTTTGTTTGGCTGCTTTTATACGATAGCAGCTGATTGGAGTAGTTGCCACAGAGACTGTTATGGCCCTCAGTGTCTAAAATATTTGCTCTATGGACCTTTACAGAAAGTTTGTTGACTGTGATTTAGACTATTTACATTTACTGTGGTTATTGATATACTAAGGTTTAAATCAATTATCTCACTATTTGCTTCTGTTTGTCCCTTCTCTTTGTTTCCTTTATCACTTTTCCTGCTGTCTTGAATTAGCTGAATTTTTATAATGCCATTTTATTCCCTTTTTGGCTTTATTAACTATAATTCTGTTATTTTGGTTGTTGCTTTAGGGTTTATATTATAAATCTTTAAAACACCACAGTCTATCTTGAAGTCATATTACACTACTTTTCATATAGTCTAAGAAACTTACAATAGTATACTTCCATTTCTCTCCTTCAAATTTCTGTGCTATTATTATCATATCTTTTTTATGTTATATTTATATTATAAAACCCGTACTATTTTATTATTTTTGTTCAAATAGTCAAGTATCTTTTAAAGAGATTTAAATAAGAAAATAAGCCTTATATATTTATCCATGTGTTCACCATTTCCAGTGCTCTTCATTCCTTTGTGTAGATCCATGTTTCCATCTGATATCATTTTTCTTCTGCTGAAAAACTTTCTTTAATATTTCTGGTAGCACAGGGTCTGCTGGTGATGAATTCTTTCATCTTGTACATGTCTGAAAAAGTCTTTAACTTCTGTTTTTTGAAAGATATTTTCTCTAGATATAGAAGTCGAGCTAGGTTGAAAGTTTTTTGCATTTGTTTTATTTTTTTTTTCCTAGCTTACATTGATTCTCAAATTACTTATGTTTTATCTTGATTCTGACAAGATATTCATTCATCCCAATCTTTGTTCCTCTATACATAATGTTCCCCTTTTCTCCGGCTGCTTTTAAGATTTTTCTCTTTACCACTAGCTTTGAGAACTTTGATTATGATATGTCTTGGTGTGGTTTTCTTGGGTTACGTTCAACTTCTTGGATCTGTAGATTTATAGTTTTCATGGAAATTGGAATATTTTCAGCCATTATTTATTTGTATATTTTTTTCTGTCCCCTTTTCTCTCTCCTCTTGAATGAAGACTAATTATATGTATATTAAGTTCCTTGAAGTTGTCCCATATCTCACTAATGCTGTATTCTTTTTTTTAAATTCTTTGTTTTCTGTGTGTTTCATTTTGGATAGTTTCTATTGCTATGTATTCAAATTCACTTTTATTCAAATTCAAATTCATCTTTTATTCTTCAATGTCTAATCTGTTTTTAATCCTATCCAGTGTATGTTTCAACTCACATATTGTAGCTTTCATCTGTAGAAGTTTGATTTGGGTCTGATTTATATCATCCATACCTCTACTTTTCTTTACTTTTTGAATATATTGAATTCAATGATGATAATAACTACTTTAGTTTTCTTGACTATGGATTATCATATCCATGTTAGTTCTAGATCAGTTTCAATTGACTGATTTTCTCCTCATTATGTATCATATGTTTCTGCTTCTTTGCATGCCTGGTAATCTTTGGTTGGAATCTAGATATTTTATCTTTCCAGGTGCTGAATATTTTATATTCCCATAAAAATTCTTAACTTTGTTCTGGGATGCTGTTAAGTTACTTGGAAACAATTTGATTCTTTTTGGTCTTCATTTAAGATTTATTGGTGGGACCATCAGCCAGATTCTGTAATTACAGCAAGTTCTTGAAGTGTGTTCCTTCTCTGCATTAGTCACTTCTTTTTAAGTACTTGATTGAACAGAGCCCTTCAGTTCCAGAGGCAGATTTCAATCCATACTCTAGGGTGAGTATTTTATATGGTTGAAGGGTCAGGAAAATCATTTTAAAGGGAAGGGTTTTAATGATTACCTATGTCTTTTTTAAAAATTCCAGTAAATTCTAAGAAACTGAAAAAGACTTTATTTCTTAATGTGTACAACTTGTCAAGGCACCTCACATAATCTTAGGAAATGGTTTTCAAATATTTTGGTTTGTTTCAAGAATTTTTCAGGCAAGGACAATTGTTTTGGTCAGAGGCTTGGTTTCCTTTATTCCTGTAAACTTATTCTGGAAAGAAGAAGTTTCCATCTAAGGTGTAGGAGTTGTTTGCCCACCCTCCAGGAACTTTTGGTGAGGGGAAGAGCCTTTTGGGTAGTTCACAGACTCACTGGACCTGTAAGTGTAAACACTGCTGAATCACTCTGGTAATTATATAATGTGCATTAACAAAGGAAGCATTCTTGATGCGTATAATGCTTGGAGCCATCACCATCCACAGTTCAAGGAGGTGCCATCCTGCATGGTTGGCAGCACTATTCTGACCAGCTTTCTCAGGAAAGCCTAGTTTAGAGATGTGCCTCCTTCTGGAGTGGAGAGAGCCACTACACCTTTTGTTGGCTTCAGTTTGGGACCTTTCCATTGGTGACATTCAAAATACTTTACAATATATAACAATCAGTATGGTCATCTAAATTAACACATGATTCAAACATTTAAAAAATCCCCTTTTATTTTTGAAATAATTTGTTGATTTTTAAAAATTGCAGGTGTGATCTTCTATTTGACCCAGCTGTCACAGGCTAAATGATGCCCCTGTCTCAGCCACAATTTGATGTAGGGACTACATCAAACTTTTCCAACAACTTCCCCATTAAATAGATCATCATTTAGTCCCTAGTTCCTGATGTTCTGTTGCTGCCAGAGAGTCACTAGGCTTGTTGTTTTCTCCTCATGGCCAGGCACACACCTGATGCCAGTCCTTTCCAGGCTATCTGGATTCAGAGAGCTTGTATCTCAGAACCTGCAGATGATGGTGCCCCACTTCCAATGCCACAGACTCTGTGACTGATCTGCTGCCTGCAGACAATGCTGGTTGGCAAGCCCTGCTCCAGTGGCTGCTCCCAGGCCCAGCTACCTGACTCTGCAGTTGGGCAATGTCTTTAGGTGACTTGTACTTTCAGTAAGTAGGAAATTGCACTTTCTGTTCAATTGCTGAATCCTCTCCAAGCGTCTGCTAATCTAATGGCAATTCCATTACAAATTTTTTTAGCCCATAAAATACTGCCTGAGATTTTAATATATTCAATATCTCCATTATTACCTAGGTCACACTGCAACAGGGGATTCATTTGTTAATGGTTAGAGTGACATTCTAAAACAGCTTGAACTAATGAGTTGACATTAGAAATTTAATTATTAATGACATTTACTGCATATTTCAGTTACTTTTATATTCTTTATAACTGGTAAAGAAGCATTTCAATAGTTGAGCAACTTGCCTTATTCCCAACTACTGGCATTCAGTTTCCCAAAGACCCATTGGTTGCTTGAGCTCCCTGATGGAGTGAATAAACTCCATCCTTATAGCCCAGCCCAGGTAAGAGAAAATGTAATTTAGTCATAGGTTTACAAGCACCAAAGAAAATCTACTGAAATAGGAAGTCTCTAAATATATTTTACTTCTGTTTTGTAAGGAGCCTTCTAAAATCATTCCTTTGGAATGATATGGGTTATAAATTAATATCATTAAATGATATAATTAATTATGAATATACAAGGAATACAGCTATTTTATGGATATTGATTAACTAATAGTTTGGAAGAAAATAATGTGATTTTTCTAGGGGCAGGGACTCTTATTTATCAACATCTGGTATAGGGCCCAGTATACTGAATGTGTAAACCAAATGAAAAAAAGGAAGGAAAGAAGGAAGGAAGGAAGGAGGGAGGGAGGGAAGGAAGGAAGGAAGGAAGGAAGGAAGGAAGGAAGGAAGGAAGGAAAGAAAGAAACTCTCCTCTTTAAGCAGCAAGTTGGGGATTGAGGGGTGGGAGAAAGTATGTATAGTGGAAATAGTATGGGTTTTGGAGTCAGGTGGATCTTGGCCTGAATCCCAGGTCTAGCACTGCTTAGCTTCCTGGGCTGCTCAAGTAAATACCATGCAAAAGGATGGTTTAAACAATGGGAATCTAATGGCTCACAGTTTTGAACCCAAGGAAAAGTCCAAATCAAACCATCATCAAGGCAATACTTTCTCCCTGAAGACTGTGGCATGCTGGGGCTGGCTGCTGGCGATCCTTGGTCCTGGGCTCCTCTGTCACTTGGCAATGCACATGGCGGCCTCTCCTGGCCTCTCCCTTCTCTTCCAGATTCTGTTGATGTCCTGCTTCTGGCTGCTCCCTCTGTGGCTTTCTCTATAAATATCTGAATTCCATTCCACTTATAAAGGACTCCAGTAATAGGATTAAGACCCATCCTGATTGAGATGGGCTAGGCCTTAACTGAAGTAACCACATCAAATGGTCCTACTTACAATGGGTTCATACCCACAGGAATAGATTAAGTTTAAGAACATGTTTTTCCGGGCTACATTGCTCCAAACCACCATAAACACTTACCTGTTATGTTACTTCGAGTTTCTCACTTAACTTCTATGAGTCTTGGTTTCAAAATCTGGAAAATGAGGGTTGTAGTGGTGGTGATAATATTTATACCGCTGAGTTGTCATATAAATTATAATTATGGCTCCTTGAACATAGAATGTGGTCAAAATTGCAGAAACTTTATCACATTATTGGATAGTCACACTATTCCTGAATATGTTAATTCTAAAGAGTTTTTGAACTTGCCTTAGTATATAAAGAAAAAATATTCTCAATATACTCTGAACTGATAGCAAAAAAGTAAAATGGGAATTAAACCCTTTTATATTTTGTATAATTCTTGAACAGCTTGTGAAATATCTCTGGGAAGATTAAAGCTTTCTGCAAGGCAGTTCAGACTACACCTATCATTTCCCTTTTGTGTTAATGAAGAGCTTTGTAACAGCTCAGAGGAATCACATAATCGAGTCGATATGCAGCTTTGCTCTGTAAATGCTCATATGAGCACATGGGAAACTTCAATTATGTCTCCTCTTTTCCAAAATAAACAATAATACAGCACAAGATCCTGTATGAGGTGTCATTTCTCAAGAGTTCTCATTTTAGTGTTTCTATAATGAAATCGGCTATTTTTTTTTTTTTAGCCATTGCTGTACACAGGGCAAGACATTCAGGTCAGCAGAAGAAACCATCCACCCCATGGAGAAAGAAATGAACTGAGTAGGCCCCAAGTCTACTGCCCAAGGTTTGGCAAAGTAGACCAGCTCTTTGCCCTGTCCTTCATTTCCTAATTAACCTTCTACAAACATGAGGGTTGTTGTTGCTCATCTCCTGAGCTTTTTCTGTCCCAAACATAGAGGCACAGCTCATGTCCCCTCCATGGGAAGGCTGACTGTAATGGAGCATGTCACATGACCAAGCAGGAAATCTACGATCCTCTCTTTCACATGTAGTATATTACCACTGTTTGCTTTGGTTTCAGTGCATGAAATAGATAACCTTAAAACTAGGAGGGATCTTAACTAGTCCAACACCCTCCTTGTATAGATAAGAAACTGAAACCTAGAGAACAGTAACTGCTTGTGGGGTATCACATCAGTGTTTAGAAGTACAGCTAATGCCCTTTGCAGGTCATGTGAATATGTGCTCATTCTTTTATAGACTTCTATAACTTAAAGAAACTGAGAAACAGAACAGAAAAAATTCCAACTAGGTATTCCCATGGGAGGTTAGTAATATGAATAGCATCTTCTATACAAAGGACCACATAAAAAATAGACATGCATGTACTTACAAATTTAAAATTTATTTGTAATGTTATATACCTCTATCTGCTTCTAAAAAGGAATGAACTCAGTTAAACACACTTAAACCACATATACAAGAGAACAGTTTAAAATAAAGGTGAAATTAATGAGGCTAGTAGCATAGTAGTAATTATTCATTTCCTTACTCAGTTTTCTCCTATGTTCCTAGTAGTATGTCACCATTGTGTATCATGCAAAAGTGGTCCTCATGTGCCAAATTAAGATATTTGCTTTGAATAAAAGTACAATATTAAATTCTGTGAAGACCATTTTGAACACTACCTGTAGGTTGGTATAAGGGAGAGGGCACAAAGAAAGCAACCTTGTAGAGGAAGAATGATGTAGTTGGAAGGTTAACATTTTAAATCCTTGTTGCTTTTTTCAAAGCTAAAGGATTACATATGACCACTTGCACACACAAGTGTGGAAGCACACATCTCTCTCAGCAGTCTCTAATAAGTTGATGATACAAGAGCTGTGCAGTGAGAACAAAAGAGCCCTCATTTACAGCACTCTAACTTCGTTGTCCTGGCTACCAGGAGTGGATGCAGGGATTTTGAAAGCTACTCTTCTTGATGTGTTTTTAAATTGAGAATCTAGAGTTATATCAGAGTTAAAAATATTCTGTTTGGAGCAGTAGGGAAAGTTGTAGCATCACAGCTTACCAAAACAGGCAACCCTCTTCCTGTCTCAAGGCACCTGGTCAAGAAATACCATTGTCGAGCCTGGGGAACTGGAATGGTAGGGTTCTGTTGGGCAGAGTAACCAGTGAGTTAAGCTGGGGAGGAGGAAAGTGGAGAGAGAAGAGATCTAACAAACAGCCTCTTTGTACTTGTGCCAGGGTCAGGAGTCACAGGCTCACTCCTGTGGGGCATGGGCAGCAGTACAAATGGAGGTCCACATTCCATACATCGAAATATTTAAAAGTTATGGATCAAGCTCATATGTTATGAATGAATAAAATATGTCCTATCCTCCAACTTTCATAAATATGCCTTTGGAATGAACTGGAAGGCCAGGTTCAAATTTAGAACCTCAAATCCTCTGAGTTCTGCAGCAGCACCTGACCAGCCACCTTCTCTCTCCACCTCTGGCTTCATCCCTCATTGCAAAGGGCCTCATGCCTGTGCTTGTGGACATCTTAGCCTGCGTGTCCAAGCTCCTTTCATGTCTCCTTAAGCAATCACCCCGTGGGCCCAAGGTTGTTCACAGATCAGTGGCAGAGTCCCCCTAGGGAAGCAGGACCCAGTGACAGGAACTTGCAAACACTGAAAGGAGCTCAGGACATTTGGGGAGGGGGTTCTGAGATCTCAGGTATTCCTATTGTGGTTTAGAGATGGGGGCAGGGAATCCAGGTGGGCGCAAGTGGCCTGGCACAGGTGTTTTGGTCTAAAGGCATTCCTGAGGGTTCAAACACTGGTTGTAAGGACATTCTGCATGTAATATCTGTCACCAGCACCTCACCTCCTCACCTCCACTGTGCACCAGAGCTGATTCAGCTAATTGGGCTCTCTGGTGAAGGTCTTGTCCTCCCTCATAGCTCTATACAAGTTCCTTCTAAAGCTGCCTATAAGTTAAAGAGGACTACAACTCAAAACCCCAGAACACTCTCTCTGCTCTGCCTTTCCACTCAAGGCTGCTCCTCAGGCTGGATCTACCAGCTCCTTTCAGTCCAGTGAAAACAGGCTTCTCTGTCCATACCTTGTGGAGAGTCACGTCATACCCTGTGTGACATGTGACCCACCCTCAATAGCAGCCCCAGGTTCTGTCCAGGGTGCTGCTCACATGGTCTGGCTACTCTGGATGTGACAGCAGTCTTGACTACAAGTCAGTTCCTTTAGCCCACTTCATTCTGTACCTTTTCTTAATAACTCCTGAAAGATTTCTTTCTCTTTGGACTTTACAATGAGAACAAATGAATGAACTGAGAGAATGAACTTTCAAACAGACCTGAGTTCAAAACCCAGATCTGCCACTTATTAACTTTATTCAAACTCTTTATGCCACAATTTCCTCATCTAAAAAAATGAAGATGATACTAGTCACATTGTAGGCTTGCTGTAAGAATTAGATGAGATAACATATGTAACGTTCTTAGCTAAGCTCCTGGCACATAGTAAATGTTTCATAAATGCTAAGGTCCTTGCTTCAAAAGTATTTTTAAGATTATTACTTCCTCCAAGGTCTTTAGAAACTTCTTCTAAATCTGGGTCTCAGATTAGCATTCAGGACCCTTTGGCAGTTACCTCTGTCCCATCCTTTTTCCATCCTTGATGTGACTTTCCTGCTCCTGCCAAGTAAATTTACATACCTCCCACAAGTGACTCACACTTTCTGGCCTCCAAGTCTCTGATCCCATCATTCCAGCTGCAGTTTCTGAACAGCTCTTGGCATTGGACCTCCCCTCTCCAACTCTAAGTCACAATTTATCTTAAGGCCTAGCTCATACTCACTTCTTCCAAAGAACCAATGCCAGTCTCCTCTTTGCACTCTTCTTTACATGCGGTAGATTGTTTCTCTAACAATAGCTTCCACTAACCTCCCAATTCCACATCCCCTGTTGCATTGTGACCTTGCCAAGGGGTAGAGTCTGTTTCCCCTACCCTTGAGATTGGGCGGACTCTGTGGCTGCTCTCACCAATAGAAGGGGGCAGATGTGACTTCCCTGGCCTTAGAAGGACTGGCAGCTTCCACATTATGCCTCTTGGGACGCACACTCTGAGGAACACCAGTGTCCTTGCTGCAAATCCATCTACTCTGAAACTGCCATGCAATAACGAGGCCCAAGCTAGCCACGTAGAAAGCCTATTTGGAGCAAGAGAGATGGCCACCAACCCCCCAGCTATTCAGCCATCTGTATTAAACCAGCCTTCTGATTATTAAGATGGCATCCAATGATCCCCTCCTCCTGTATTTACACTTTTGTGTAGTCCCCTTCTTCATTGTACCAGGATTCGACTGTGTGACCAATCGCATAGGGCAGAAGTACTTGCTGGTATGTTGCTTCTAAGATTAGGATATAAGAGACTGCAGCTGCCGTCTCTCTCCTCTCTCTCTCCATATCGTATCACTTGCTCTGGAGAAATCTGGCTGCCATGGAGGGTAAGTAATTTGTCAAAATCACACAACTAGTAAGTCATGGAACCAGGATTCAAATTCAAGCTGCAGGATTTCAAAGCCCAGGTGGTTAACCACTACATATTCTATGTCTCCTAGAATTCTGGAGAGTCCCAAGTATACTTCATATTCTGTAGTAATAATTCCTCATAACCCTGCCCCCCAAATGCACAGGCCAATACACATTTTATTCCCTAAGTGAAACAGCATCAGATTTATTAATCTGCAGAACTTCATTTAGTGTAAGTCAAATATCACAGCATGTATTCACTTTGATTATTCATTTTCCTTTTTTCTAATGCTTTGTCAAAGCATTTTGTTTCATTTCTCTATGTGTGGCTGCAGGTCAATCTTCTTCCAGAGTATTAAAAAATAAAAAATAGGAACAAAAGTTTCATTTAATAACACCAATCAGTATCCTTTCCTGGCATTATTTATTTCTCCTCCTTTCATTTTTCTATATGTATTGAGTGGATTAACTACAATCATATGCCAAAAACACAAAAATTGACCTATTGTGACCCAAGGAACTGCTTTTGGGGCAAGATACCTGTGCTGCCTCAAGCTGCCCATGGCAGTATTTTCCTAATTTATTGTTTAAATCCATTTTATGTTGCTTTTCAGCCTGAGTGCTAGTAGCATGGTCAACTCCCTGTTGACTTGCCAGTAGCCTGCTGCACACAGGGCCCTACGTCATGTTCTGTGGAGGCTAAATCAGCTGCAGCAAAGGCCCCTGCATTCAAGAAGCTTAAATCTACTGATGGTTAATAAGACTACCAGGTTGTCCAGGGGTGTGGGACGGAGGGGAGGGGTAAGAAGGACTTTAATAATTCACTCCCCAGTATTTTGGGAGCACCTACAATGTGCTAGGCAGTCGGAACTCATCAGTGAACCAAATGGCCAAAAATCCATGCTATGTGGAGCTATACTCTGGTGAGTAGAGACAGATACTAAATAATAAACTTGATATATGAGTTTATAGCCTATTATAAGGTGATATATGTCAGAGAAAAAATAGAGCAGGACAAGGGGGAATGGGATTGTCTTCTTTTGAGTTGCTTTTATATACTAGATGCTTTGCAGTTGTTCTTGATCATCAAAATAACCCCCTATTATAATTGGAAAAATAAGAAATTTCCAGCTTAGGAAATTAACAAATTTGGTGTGGAAGGCAGGGACCTCAGATCTTTATAACCCAAAGGCTGTGACACCACTGCACCCTGTTACCTCCCTTTAAAAATGCTAAGATGAAGATATATGCAAAGTTCAATGGAAGCGGATGAGAAAGCAGTGAATTTTGGATGACCCTTTATGCAAGGCTCCATGGAGGAGTTGGTATTTGAATTGGGCAATAACAAGATTAGCAGAAAAGAAGAGAGTGGGGGATGATCATTGAGGGAACTCTGTGGATCCATGAATATATCTATATATCTATATCTATATATATATACACACATATATATATATTTCAAATCCTTATTATTGTATGAAGTTTTTACTATGTTGAACATGAAACCTTAAGAGGTTTTCCTACTGAATTAGAAGTTGTTTTCTAAAAGCCAGCATGCAGATCACAGCATCAGAGCATTCAAATAAATGCAAAGAACATAAAGCAGTGCTCTCACAATAAGCAACGGAGCTGCCAAGTCAGCATTTTTAGAATAAAAAAGCCCGTGACTCTGAGCCAAAGAGACGTCTCAGGAGAAGACGTGGCCAGACCCAAGACCCCGCCTGGTGGTGCAGCAGTAACTCCTCAGCTCTTAAGGAGCTTCTGCACTGTGACCGCCCTTGCTCATTCATTGTATGTCACAGGGCTCTGCCACTTGCTTTTCCCATTACGGAAATTAGGACTATTTTTTTTGCCAAGTCTTTCTTTATTAATGGTAATACCTTGGCTGCCTTCCAATCAATCTTCTAAACAGTGTGCTTATATGCATTCTGCTGAAGAATGTGGGTTGAATTTTTTCCATTATCTGACCCAGGTTATTCTTATGTCTGATGGATAATTTTATAATCTTTCTAATAGTGTTTTTCTTTTTGTATACTTTTCATTGAAATGTAATGTTCATACAGAGAAGTACAAAACTTGTAAGTGTACAGCTTGATGAATTTTCACAAAGTGAACACACTTGAGTCCCCAGCACCCAGATGATAAAACAGAAGCCCCCCTCATGTCTCCCCTAGTCACTATCCCACACCCTCCAAGGGTAACCCCAATCTGACTCCCAATGATATTGATCTGTTTTGACCAATTTTAACTTTATGTAGATATTAATGGAATCATATAGTATGTACTCTTCTGTGTCTGGCTTCTTTTACTCATCATTATATTTGTGAGATTCATCCACAGGGTTGCCTGTGATTGCAGTCTGCCCATCCTCAAGTTGTGTAGGATTCCATTGTGTATCCATGATGTGAATAGACCACAACATATCCATTCATCCATTCTGCTATTGATGGACATTGGGTTGTTTCCAGTTTGGGACTAAAGCTGTATGTTCTTTTTATATTTTATCTTACATGGCACCTAGATGACTGCCTTAAAAACAACTTATGGAGCTTGTATGTGATTGACAAAATAAAAAAAATTATGATATTAATGGACACTATCATTATAAACAAAATTCTAACTTAAAAAAAATTCCATTAGACAGTAAGCTCTTAGAAGACAAGATCTGAATCTTAGTCCCCATCGTATCCCCAGAGCCTATTACAGGGTAGACTCTGACATGCAGTGGGGTTCAGCAAACATTTGATGAATGTATAAATGAATTTTACAAGTAGACAAGTTTCATCTTTAGATAAGAAAACATAAAATAGTCCATCTTACTAACTAGTGAGCTTATTGTCAATGAGACTGTTCTGGCCAGGGCTGGATGATCAGGTGACAGAATTCAGTCACAGGAAGAATTTCTGTAGTGGGTGGGTGGCTGGTATCACTAGATGATCCCAAGTCAAATGTGCTAGGGTTCTATGTAACAAGCTGTAATTTCACAAGTAATGCCACTTTGGGCTGAAAGTCAGTAAAAATATGAGGAAACAAGTTGCTTGGCTCTGTTTTATTTTTGTTTGTGGGTTTTGTTGTTTGTTTGCGTTAAATACTTCCCCAGCAGCAGTAAAGGAAGCCAGTGATTTGGTGAGTAGCAGCTCACCAAGATTTATTTTTTTTAAATAAAATTTTTTTCATTTAAACAGTTTTATTCACACACCATACAATCCATCCTAAGTGTACAATCAATGGCTGTTGGTACAATCACATAGCTATGCATTCACCATCACAGTCAATATGAAGATATACTCATTTCTTCTGGAAAAAAAAAAATCCCATGCTCCTTGTTCCAGTTTGCTAATGCTGCCAGAATGCAAAATACCAGAAATGGATTAGCTTTTATAAAATGGGGTTTATTTGGTTACAAAGTTACAGTCTTAAGGCCATAAAGTGTCCAAGGTAAGGCATCTACAGTAGGGTACCTTTACTGAAGATAGGCCATTGGCCTCCAGAAAACCCCTGTTAGCTGGGAAGGCATGTGGCTGGTGTCCACTTGCTCCTAGGTTTGTGTTTCAAAATGGCATTCTCCAAAATGTTGCTCTTGAGATGTTTTGTCCTCTCTTAGCTGCAGCTCCTCTTCAAAATGTCACTGTCAGTTGCTCTCCAAAATGTCACTTACAGCTGTTCTGAGTTCCTTCTGTCTGTAAACGCCTTTATATGGCTCCAGTGATCCAATTAATACCCACCCTGAATAGGCAGGGTAGCACCTCCATGGAAATTAACCAATCAAACATTTCACTCACAGTTGATTGAGTCACATCTCCATGGAAACACTCAATCAAAGGGTTCCAATCTAATCAACACTAATATGTCTGCCCCCACAAGATTGCATCAAAGAATGGCTTTTGGGGGACATAATATATACAAACCAGCACATCCCTTATGTCCCCCTATTATTGACATTTAGCTTTGGTATAGTGCCTTTGTTACAATTAATGAAAGAATATTACAATGTAATATTAAATAAATAAATAATAAATTAAACAAATGTTTGTTCCTGTAAGAGCGTTCTCTTATTTGTGCAATTAACCACCATCATTGTCCACTCTAGGTTTCACTAAGTTATACAGTCCCAATTTTTATCCTCTAGCTTTCCTTCTCATGACATTCATGACCCTAGCCTTCCTCTTTCAATCACACTTACTCTCAGCTTTGTTACTTAGACTTATAATATTGTGCTGTAAATTGTATTACTTATTTGTTCTCAACACAGGCGATGACCCTGACGTCTCTCTTCCTCCATAATTAAGCACTTAGACCTTAGAGAAGAGATGTAAGTAAACCCAGCGGGAAGACGTCACTGGCTTCAAGGAGAGAATGTGCAGAAAAACCCGGGGAGTTATTGCTGTGGTATCTCTGTATCCAGAGCCCTAGGCATCCTGAACCAGATTACATGAGCTCCAGGTAAAGATGGGGTTCACACACAAGGGGATCAAGAGCCCTGGAACGTAGGTGGGTAAGGCAGTGCTCCTTCATTCATTAGTTCATACTTTAATTCCTCTATTTTATCCTATAAATTATTTACACATTGGTACTCTCTCAATTCCTGACTAAAACCTGCCAGAGTATTTAAAGGTCTGGCATTTAAACCAGTCTATAAAGCTCCTTTTCTTTTTGATAGCTTTTCATTTGTATGCACTGGAATCAAAGTATCTAAAGAAAGTGATCTGTAACAATTCTGAACTGAGATGAAAATGTGATTTTCTTTCTGCTCATCAAATCTCGATAAGTTACCTCTCTAAGAGAAAGACATAGGGAAGAAATCATCCAAACTTCCCTGCTGGTTGTCTGGATTTAAAAAATAATAATAATAGGTAGGGTAGATCACAAAGTAAATACATGTGACTACATGCAAATTTAAAATCTTTGTAGTCTTTTTCAATTAAAAGCATAATCAGCACAAAGAAGAAATAGACAATGTCTTTATAAAAAATCCACACAAATCATTAAAAAAATATAGACTTTAATATTCAATGAGTAAGAAATTCACAGAAGATGCCATACAACTGTTTAGCTAATATACCAAAAAATGTTTAACTGTACTGGTAATAAAGAAATGCCAACAAAAATGACAGCAGAATACCATTTCTCTTTATCATATCAGTAAATATACTTAAATGATAATACCCAGAGCTGTTGAAGATGAAGGTGAGAAAGGTCCTGCTGGGGGACTAAACCGGTAGGATATAATCTAGCAATAGATGTTTATGCCTTTGGAGCCAGTCATCTCACTTCTAGAAACTAGCAAAACTTAGTCAGCAAAGATATCCATCACAGCATTGCTTTAACAGTGAAACATTGACAACCACTCAAGATTAGGAGATTAAGTATATATTCTTTTCAATACAGTCATGAAAAATAATGTTTACAGAATTTGCAATATGACAAAAAAAGTTTCTGTGATAATGTTAAGTGAAGGAAGCAGGTCACAAAATACAGCATGATTTATTCTAAAATCTATAGCAAGCATCCATGCCTGAGGAAGGCTGACCTTTTTTTGAGTTTTGGGTGTCATTTATCTTTTCAGTTCAACACTTCAGGTCACGACTCTGTGTCACATCACTCAACAAAACGCACTGATCGACACAAGTGTTATGATCCAATGCTAGACTCCAGAACTGTAATGAGAGAGGTATATTTGTATTCAGAAATGTACCAGACAGCAGACCAAAAGGCAGATGTTTTGACTCTACAATTCAGGGAATACGTATTACTCAGCCTTTAGTCATGGACTTGGAGAAAATAAATTGGTTGTTCTGTGATACTGTGAGATTAATCTGGTGTTATCTGAGCTAAACTACTCAAAGACCAAGTGTGACATTTTCATTGTCCAAAATCATTTTGTAGCAAATAACTTCACAATGACTTTGACTCAAAATCTAAAAAATATATATGGATTCTATCACAAGTTCTGGTCTGGAATTATTGTTTTGCCAAATATCCACAGGGTTTTCTGTTTTGTTTTACTTTGCTTTTAGGCAATTCAGGTTTTGCTTCTTTAATACCCATTTTCTGTTAATTTTGAGATGTGCTACAAGGAAGCAGCATGTTACGGAAAAATCACAGAATTCTGAATCCATACGAGCTTTGTGACTATGCCAAGTCAAAACTTCTGAGCCTCATTTTTCCTTGCCCATAAAATGAAGATCCCAAATGTCTGCCCTATAAATCTCATAGGTCGTGGTGAGGATCAAATGTAATATTACATTTTTAAGTTACTATACAAATGGAAATTATTAATCATAATTAATAAGAAGAAAAAAGGTTGAAATAATTTTTAAAGAAAGTTAGCTTTATTGTATAACCATAGCAACTGTCCTTCACTTATGTACTAAATGTTATAAGATTGAATCTTGGTTCTACTGCTAACTAGACATGTGGCCTTGCACAGCAATTTGATCTCTCAGACTCAATTTCTTCTTTTGTAATGCACATTAATACCTATTGCTCAGGGGTTTTGTGAGTATTAGGGACTACAATATATGTAAAAGTACTTAGCAGTGTGACTGACTGCAATTACTATTATCATTATTTTGGGTTAAATGAAGTTAAAATTTCATCAGTTGGTCAAATAATTTTGATTAAGTTTTATGGTCAATCTGGAAAATTATGGCAAACAAAAAATATAGTTTCATTGGAACCAAGTTAGTATTTATAAGTTCAGTAATTTCTTCCGCTGTATCCTTTATTTGACTAAAGAAATGCTTTATAGGGACTATTTAATGGCCATGTCTTATTTTAGAGTTAACAGTCTTTTTAGGTAAGGCTAAACCTTGTTTCAAACAAAAGTAGTATTATGGTGTATTTGGTTTCCCCTCTTATTTGTATTTAGGTATTTGATAAATCCACTATGAGCCAGGCATTAGCTCTGGATTAATGTCAGAGGTGCACGTGCAAACAGGAAATTAGCTATGTTGAGAGGAAAGCAAGTAAGGAGAATCCTGAAGGGGTCTCTCTGCCTGAGCTACCTCAACGGAAATGACCACGGAAAACCAGGACGTGATCAGGGTCTGATATGAGAATTATGTCCTCTTCCAATGAGAGCCCATTTCAGATCTTTGATCTGCCCCGCCATGCACTAAACCCTCCATATCAGCCCTGGAATGGGCATGTTGCCACACTTGGGTGGGCTACAGCCAGGACAGCTCCAACCGTCTTCTGTCCGACACTGACTTAGGCACCAGAAGCCAGCCCTGAGCCAAGTCAAGTTTATATGTGCTTCAACTGTCACAGCTGATTAAATTCTTATTTTTATGGAGCAACAGCTTAGACTGAGGAGAAATAAATGTTGGGAAAGACATACTTTTAATGGCTTATTAGAATATAGACACAGACAAGGAATTTCTTAAGAGCTGAAGAAGAAAATGACAACAAGTGCTGAACATTCTAGCTTTTCATTATTGTAAAATTAAATTTGGAACAGAATAAATTGGGAGATGATTTGCCTTATAATATGACTGTGACTAGAAGCTGAATTTTGAAATTAGTATTATAAAGCAAATCTAATCACAGTTTAAAACATAAACAGGAATACTTTTATCCCTTCAGAATACTAAGATAAGTGCATGACAATTTTAAGAAACTGGAGTATACTCTACCAGATCTTGGTGCATTTGTTCAAATTTGAAATGCCTTTTGATGAATGTGTTCAATCATTTCCAAAGTTATGTAAGTGATCACAAATATTCTGAATTTAAGATAAAGAATGTAGCCAGTATACTTGACGGAGAGATTATAGAGATAAAGCACACAGACTCTAGAGCCAGACTACCTGGGTTCGGTCCACACTACTTTTCTAGCTGTATGACCTTGGGGAAGTTATTTCAACCTTGTGACCTCTGTTCCCTCATCTGCAAAATGAGGATAATAACAGTACTTATTGGATTCTTACAAGGAATAAATGAGTCAATACCTGGGAAGCACCTGGAATAGTTCCTGGAAAATTGGATTATGTGTTTCCTATTATTTTTATTACCATAAACAAATAATTAGGATAATTTCCCCATATTATTTGCTACTCATTCCTTAAAGCCTGGGTTTGCCATCCTTATTCCAGTGAGAAAGCTAGCCTGGATCAATAGACAGCCGGGTGAGAAGCAAGGATGTGAAACCCTGTCCTCCCCACTCCACCCCTAATTCTATTCTTGGTAAGTGATATATCTAAATGAGTGGAATCGCTGCTCAGATTCTTTTTATGCTCTTATTTTGGGTACAGAGAATCATCCGTCACTACCTGTATCATCTAACAGGTACTGAGGCTCTGCAGGACCATGTAGGATACAGATGTATGGAAACCTGTCCCCTGAAGTCTTGCCTCTGCCATAGACTTTCATTTAATTCTTGACAGACATTACAATTTTTGTTTTATTCTAGTGTGTTTAAAACACATTTGAAGAGATATAAACAGCTTTTAAACAGTTTTCCATGATCTCTTGAGAGTGATTCAGAGGGACAGATGTACTCTGGCTGCCTGTGCTCATTCACGTCAAACTTCTACTTCTAAAATGGACATTTAAAAATAAATGCACATCAGGAGAATTGCAAAAAGGGATCCAGTAATGTACTGAATTATATTTGTACCAAATGCAAACAAACAAACAAAAACACAAAGCACACTATTTTCTTTACAGGGAGTTGTGCATATTTTGGTTCATTTTTTTTACCCTCTCAGCATATAAAACCAGGTATACATAGCAGAGGCAGGAATGTTAACTGAAGTAGTTCAAATGTTTAGGGGTTTTCTTTATCCCTGAGGCTAGTAGCTTAGTGGCCCCTAAAACATTTATAAGACTTGCTGCTATCTTTGTCTAATAAAACTAGGCAGGTAAAAAAAAACAAAACAAAACAAAACAAAAAATCAGGCAGGTTTATTATCTAATGCAATGTTTAGAGTATAGGGCAGGGAGGAAGATGGAGGGATTCGATAGATGGTTACATGAACTTGGGTATCAGGGATTTTATGGTACAAAAAAAAAAACAAAAACTGTAATTTTGCAGCTCCCTTCTCTGGTGAGTTGGCAAAAATTCTGAGAAGTAGGAAAGGCCCTTTTTTAAGGACCATGTCATATGCTTGAGTCAATTTGAAGATGAAAGTACCAAAAGTAATATTATATTTCTTACGATGGCAGCCAGCCAAGTCATTGGGATTGCTTTTAATTAGACCCAAATAAGCTCCAACAGAAGTGCAGAGAACAAAGTAATACCTCTTTTGAATTCAGTTGGCTTTTCTGACCACTGAAGTAGAGATTCAGGTTTACATACTATAGAGAAACATGGTGTCATCTCACCCGTTCACCTTGTTGCCCTGCCTCCAAGATGGTTAAGTGCTTCCTTCAGATTTCAGTTGAACTCTACCCACTTCAGTAAAATGAGTGGAAGATCGGGTAGTACCAGCATTCATATGTGATTGTCTTTATCTGATCAGAAGGTGACTGTCCCCCTCCACTGGACTCCTCTCCTTCCTGGAGCTGATGAATTGGTTACTCCTATTGAAGCGTTGTCTTGCTCTCTTGTCCCATGTGTCTGTAATAGTTCCTACAGTATACATTCCACCTCTCCTAGGGAGAAGCTAGAAACTCTTTAGCAGCTTCCCTTGCAGCAAAGGAACAGATAATTGGGCCAATCTGAGGATTGTGAAAGGCTTTGATTCAAGAAGAAGAGAAAGAGGAAAAGCAGACACTACACCGTAGTCATTGACTGGCAGAGATGATGGTAGAGGTGTCTGACTTTTGGGGTCAGAGGTGCTGAAGGTTCTGGCATTCTGTCAGTGGTGGAGCCATGGGATCCGTGCCCAGCATTGGTGTGGTGAGATCTCAGCTGGAGCATCTGTGGGGTGGTTTGGACATGCATTCCTGCTGTCTGGTCTCTAAGCCTAATTCTTTGGTCCTCTCAAAGATACTGTAAGCTACTTAATATCCTTTAACAGGTTCCTTTTCTAATGGAGTCATCTCATACTCTTTTATTTACAGATAAGGACCCTGAGCAATAGAAAAAAAATTTTTAATACCGGGGTTATTTTATGCACCCTACAATTTTATAAATTTGCCTCTGCCATAGACTTTCATTTAATTCTTGACAGACATTATAATTTTTGTTTTATTCTGAGTGTGTTTAAAACACATTTGAAGAGGAATAAACAGCTTTTAAACAGTTTTCCATGATATCTTGAGAGTGTTTCAAAGGGACAGATGTACTCTGGCTGCCTGTGAGTTCTGTTAATCAAAACATATATAAACAACTTAAAAAAGAAGGCAGTGAAGAATGACAATAAAGGAGTGGGGGGTAGGGAGGAAAAATAGAAGAGGTTGAAGAGTGTTACAGAATAAACATAAAGCTAAACTGGTACTCCATGCTAGTATTTTGTTTACTGCATAATGAGAAGTTGTTATTGCTGCAGAATGTGGAAGCGAGATTGAAGTTAGTATTAGACTTTGAGACAGGAGAGGAGAGTGTGGAATAGAAGCCCGAGAAAGGCTTGGAAGGCGAAGGGTTGCAATTCTTAATGTAAAAGACTTCTCCAGGGAAACAGAGCTCAGCCCTGGACGAACGGGGATGCGGGATGCTGTGGCTTCAACAGGTCTCCTCCCAGGGTGCATGAGCCTTCCTTGAAGTGTGAACTTGTCAAAAAAAACAAAGCCAAACATGAAAAGAATCAACAGTATGTGCTGGTCAAGTAAATAACCTTGGTTATGTAAATATCTGCTTCTACTTTGAGTTGGTCCCTTGGCTTAATAATCTTTGTTTTAGTTTTGCATATTGGATATCACTTGCTCCATCATAATACCCCAAAATATTTATTAAATGCCCTTCTTTGTGGGATATTGCTCTAGGTCCTACTCAGAGCAAATCGGGAGGAGATTGTTCCTACCCCCTAGGGGCTTGTAATCCAGGTCTCAAGGAAGGTCTCCACTGCCTCCCTCCTTCCCTGGACCTGTCTTAGTAGAACCCCAGGTTATATCTTAGCAGAAACTGGATTGATGTGGTCAGAAGACTGAGATCAACCTTCCCTAACTTTTCCTCTTTTAAATATCAGTGCTCTGAGGACATCAAAATGCTTTATTAACTGTTAATATTTTCTTGTTGTTCAAGTGATTTTAAGTTCAAACAACTAAATTCTAAGAATGACGCACTTATGAATAATCAAAGGAACAACATGCAAAAGCTATTTCTCTTCTCCCCTTTTCTCATAAGTATTAGATCTAAAAGAAATTTTAAAAGGAAAACAAATCTTGTAATTTATTACTGTCTTAGATACACGAAGTTTGGTTTTGATGTTGCTAGTAGGTCTTAGCTAATATCAAACTTTTAAGTTTGCTGAAAAATATTCTCTGAATGTTTTGGACTTCCAGAAAATTGCATATAATATAAAAACAGGATTTCAAGTAAGAATCAAAGATTGATCTGAATCTTCAGCAAATAGAAAATTTTATGGTTTTTAAAATATAACATTGTCCTGGGTCTGATAAAATTTTCTTAAAATATATTAAGTCATAGCAACCTGTAACTAAAATTATTGAAAGAGATATACATTTTTAAAGTAAAATATTTATTTTTAAATGTCCTGCATCAAAACTCTGGGGTCAGGCAGTGGTGGAGCAAGATGGCAGTGTAGGGAGGTATGGAATTCGATTAGCCCTCTAGAGCAGCTAGTAAATAGCCGGGAACTGTCTGCAACAACTGTTTGAGGGACTTTTGCAACCAGACGCACATTGTACACCAGTCTGGAAAGGCCGAGTTCACAGAATAGAACTTCATGAAAATGTTCAAAAATTGATTGTGGTGATGAATGCACAACTGTATGATGATTCCATGAGCCATTGATTATACACTTTGGATGATTATCTGGTATGTGAATATATCTCAATGAAATTACATTTTAAAAAGGCAAAAAAAAACATCTTTGGGGCCAGAGGATTGACCATCCTTTAGAAGACAGTGGACCAGAAATTTTAAAAACACTTTTCTTAGCTCCCTATGCATAGGAATTGAAAGGTATCAAGGCAAGTGCGCCAAGAACAATGATTATTCACATTTAATAAACCGTATTTCTTTTTTAACTTTAAATTTTATTCTTTCTTATAAAAGTTGCCTCTTATTTTTATTGAAAAGTGTAGAAAATATAAAATAATGTTAACATTTAGAATATTTCTTTCATGTTTTTCTTTTAAACATAGTATGTGTAGCTGAGATCATGTGCATGTACAATTTCGTTTTTCACTTAATACTCTTTAATTATTTCCCTGTCTTATTAGAAACTCTTCATTAATATATTTGAATGGTCACCTGATATTTTATCACACAGATAAATCAAAATATGCTAAGCCAGTCTTCTGTTAGATATTTTAAGTTGTTTGCAGTTTGTGCTATTGTAAATAATATTGCATTGACAGCTTTGTGAATATGGTTTCCTGTTTTTAGGGTTCCACTTAAGGGAGACTACGGAAGGGAGATTTCTGCCCCAAATCGTAGGAAAGGTTTGCGAGCTCTTGGCCTGTATTGAAAATCATTTCCTTAAGCCCTTAAATAATGGCATCAATTTGAACCACCATCAGGGGTACATCAAAAAAGACTTTTCATGATCTTCTAACCAATGGTCTGTGTTGTCTCATTTTCATATGCTCCTCCACCTTTATATAAAATAATTAAATTGAGGTTCACATAAAGGGATGCTGTGAGAAAACAAACAAACTCTGCACAGATGTTATTGAGAGTATGATATGCTGTTTTACTTCATAATCTCTTAGGAGAACATAGGGAAGAAATTATTCTCAGATTTTCTTGCCAAGGAAAACTGCACCCCTAGTGAATAACTGGTATCTACAGTCAAGTGAAGTTCTAAATTGCATGTGTTTCCTTTTCTATTTGCTAGGGATTTCAGAAGCCAGGCTGTAGCTCATTTTCCAGCACCATGGAAGGCTAATTGTTACACCTTATCTTGCCTTCAATCTGTTTTTCTTATCTTGGAAATAATTGCTATTTTATTTATTGTGTTTTTAAACTGCCTTAAAACTTTAAGGGAAAAGATGTGGTCTCAGTTAATTAAATAATTATATTCACTTAAAAATTTTTTGATGATGAAAAATATATTGTCACTTTAGATTGTACTCTTGGTTATTAGTGAACTTGAATATTAGTTTGGTTTTCTTACAAATTTTTTGATGATGAAAAGTATATTGCGACTCTAAATTGCATTTTATTGATTCTTACTGAAATTGAACGTTTGTTTGTTACCTATTTGTATTTACTCCATGATGGGCTTCCAATAATACCCTTTACTCATTTATCTACCAAGGTCTTATTTTTTCCCTTAATAATGTGTGTTTTATGTGTTAAAGCTATTAAAGCTGTTTATCCTTTGTTACACTTTTTGCAAATATTTTCCTGATTTATATCTAATTTTATTTGTCATGTTTTGACCTAGAAAAAATTTTCCATTGTTTAGTTAATAAAATGTTCACATCACACATTGGAAGAACTTAGTCAATGAATTAGTGGTACTACTATTTGTGATTTCTTCTTTTGCTTTTGAATTTAGAAAGTCCTCACTGATCCAGTGGTTTGACAAATATTAACTTCAATTTTTGTCTAGTTTTTACTGCCTCACTAATTTTATTGTAAACTCTTTATCTGAAATTTATTTTGGCAAAGTTGATGAGGTAAGGATCTAAATGGATTTTTTTTCCCAAAAAACTAACCAATTAGTCCATCCTTTTGACTGTTTTTTCATTTTAAAATCCTTACACAGGAGGTGGGGCAAGATGGTGGCATAGTGAGGTGTGGAATTTAGTTAGTCCCCTAGAGCAACTAGTAAATAACCAGGAACAACTGATAGGGGGACATCCATGACCGGACAACATCATACACCAGTTAGGAATGGGTGGAACACTGAGATCTTAGTGTAGAACTGTAAGTAAAACTCCCCAAACTGTGGAGCTTGCGCCCCTCCCCCACTGGCATGACAGGCTGGGTTGGAAGACTTCACTGTGGGAAAAAGAAGCAGGCTACCTGGAGTGAGGGAAAGTAATTCAAACAAGTTCCAATTGTGGTTTTAATTAACAAATTTGAACTATTGAATACAAGCTGCAAGACAGATAAACACAGAGCAAGCAGGAAAGCTACCCTGAGGTCACTCCTGGCAGAGAGGAGGCAGGGCTGACAGAAAATAGATAAATAAATAAATAAATAAATAAATAAATAAATAAATAAATAAAAACAGAGGCTTTTGGAGACAGCTGAGACACAATACTGGAAAATGGCTGTGTCCCAAGAAAAGGGGCAGAGAGAATTGGGTACCAATATCGGTCAACTGGCAAAACCGGGGTTTTGGCTTTGAAAAGGGGCTTTCTCTCTTTTTCCTTTTTTTTTTAATCCCATTCCAAGTAGCTCATTAGAGAAAGCCTCAGGCATTTTCAATTGTCAGGGCTGACCCAGGCAAGGGTGGAGTTAAGGGAGTCAGAGAGACAAAGGAGGAATTCAAGTGTAGAGATAACTCCCTAAAGGGTTTATTTACCCTAAAAAAAAGGGGGTGGGCTCAGCTCAAGTGGATGCCCTCCTTAAGAGAAATTCAGACCCCATAGCCTGGGGTGGGGGGCATGGGGGGAACAGAAACAACTTAAGCTTGGCTTCTGACACCCTAGGCTCCTGGCCAGGACAGGGTCCACTGAGAACTAAAGGGGCCGAACCTCTTTATGCCAGCTGGGAGCTGTGGGCCGACAAGCACCACCTGCTCTACAGGATAGGAAAAAGCACAGAGTCTAGAAGTCTTACAGGAAAGTCTGACAATCTGTTGGGTCTTACTCTCAGGGAAACCCAATACTGAATACAACCTCCTCCTGAGACCTAGGCCCGTCTGGTCTGGGAAAATATCATTGGGGTAATCAAGGAAACAAGATGCCTAGACAACAAACAATACAAATCACACTAGGAAAAATGAAGAAATGGCACAGTCAAAGGAAAAAACTTACAATTCAAATGAGATACAGAAGTTGAAAGAATTAAAAATCTTCAAACAAATATGCTAAATCAATTCAAAAATCAAATCAATGATAAGAGGAGATGTCAAAAAAGATGAAGGATATAAAGACATTGGGCAAACATAAGGAAGAATTTGAAAGTTTGAAAAAACAATTAACAGAACTTATGGAAATGAATGACACAATAGAAAAGATGAAAAACACAATGGAGACATACAACAGTAGATTTGCAGAAGCATAAGAAAGGATTCATGAACTGGAGGACAGGGCATCTGAAATCCTACACACAAAAGAACAAAGGGAAAAGAATGGAAAAATATGAGCAGCATCTCAGGGAACTGAAGGACAACATGAAGCACATGAATATATGTGTCATGGATGTCCCAGAAGGAGAAGAGAAGGGAAAGGGGGCAGAAACAGTAATGGAGGAAATAATCACTGAAAATTTCCCATCTCTTATGAAAGATATAAAATTACAGGTCCAAGAAATGCAGCATACCCCAAACAGAATAGATCCAAATAGAGCTATGCTAAGACACTTAATAATCAGATTATCAAATGTGAAAGATAAAGAGAGAATTCCGAAAGCAGCAAGAGAAAAACAATCCATCACATACAAAGGAAACTTGATAAGACTATGTGTGGATTTCTCAGTAGGAACCATGGAAGCAAGAAGGAAGTGGTGTGATATATTTAAGATACTGAAAGAGAAAAACTGCCAACCAAGAATTCTATATCTGGCAAAACTGTCCTTCAACAATGAGAGAGAGTTTAAAATATTCTCAGACAAACATACACTGAGAGAGTTTGTGAACAAGATACCTACTCTACAGGAAATACTAAAGGAAGCACTACAGACAGATAGGAAAAGATAGGAGAGAGGTTTGGATAACAATATTGGGTGATGGTAGCACAATATTATAAGTACATGGAACAGAGATGACTGTGAATATGGTTGGAAAAGAAAGGTTTAGGGGCATGTAGGACACCAGAAGGAAAGATAGAAGATATAGACTGGGACTGTATAACTTAGTAAAACTGAGAATGGTCAATGATTGTAATTAAAGTTACAAATATAAGAATGTTTTTATATGAGGGAGAACAAAGGAATGTCAACTTTGCCAGGTGTTAAAAATGGGGTGGTATTGGGGAAAAAATACAATCAGTGCAAACTAGAGTCTATAGTTAACAGTAACATTGTAATGTGCCTCCACTAATTGTAACAAAGGCAATATACCAAAGCTAAATTTCTATAACAGGGGGATATAAGGGAGTAGTATGGGATTTTTGGCATTTGTGTTGTTGTCTGACTTTTGTATTGTATATTATTTTAATTTTATTTTAATTTTATTTTTTCTTTGTTGCTTTTCAATTGTCAATTTTTTCTTTGGTTTTCTTTCTTTTTTTCTTTTTTTTTGCCTCTTCCTCTTTCTTTGTGGAAGAAAAGGAAATGTCCTTTTCTAGATAGTGGTGGTGAATGCATAACTATGTGATTATATAGGAAACCATTGATTGTTTACTTAGGATGGAATATATGGTGTGTGAATAAAACCATCTAAAAAATAAACAAGGGGATAAAAGTACTGGAGAAAATGTGGAGAAAGGTATGTACCTAACTACCATTGGTGGAGAAGTAGAATGGTGCAGCCCATCTGGAGGGCAGTATGATGGTTCCACAGGAAGCTTAGCATGGGGTTGCCAAATGGTCCTGCAACTTGGTTATTGAGTATGTATTTGGAAGAACTGCAAAGAGAGACATGAATGGACATTTGCACAGTGGGGTTTATGGTGTCAGTATTCACAATTTGCAGTAGATGGAGGTTACTTAGAGGTACATCAACTAATGAACAGAATGGCAAACTGTGGCATATACATACAATGGAATATTGAGCTGCTACAAGGAGTGAAGTTGTGAGGTGAATGGACATTGAGGACAGTGTGTTGAGTGAAATTAACCAGAAATGAAAAGAAAAACATAAAATGCCTCACTAATGTGGACTAACATAATGTGCAAACTCTGAGAATTGAGTCTAAGAGCATAGGTTATCAGGGGAAGGCTTATTGTAAAGTTTCCTTGATTGTATGCTCTTATAGCAGTTACATTTATTCCTGAGTTGTAATGGCTATTTCTAAGTTCTAAGATGCTGAGCTCCTTGTGTATAACCTGGTCAGTCCCTGGAACTCTGGGTATTTGTGTGACACCTGAGACTCAGAGCCCAAGTCCAGCAGCTATGAATGTCAGCATTACCCCATACAACAAATATTAAAGAAGCTGAAAAAGAGATCAGACGTTAACTAGAGATATGAACCAAATGGACTTGGTTAGGACTAAGGTAAACCAGACTAAAGGGAAAAGGACAATATTGACAGTGCTTTTAAAGTTTCAACTTCTGTGTGAGACCAAAGAAAGAGATGTTTACTAGGTGCTGTGCCAATTCAGATATTTTATGTCCCCCCAAAAGCCATATTCTTGAATGCAGTCTTGTGGGGACAGATATATTACTGTTGATTAGGTTGGTATCTTTTGATTGAAGGTTTCCATGGAGATGTGACTCAACTGTGGGTGAAACATTTGATTAAATTATTTCCATGGAGATATGGACCCTGCCCATTCTGGGTGGGTCTTGATTTAATCACTGGAGTCTTATAAAAGAGCTCACAAAGAGGAGGAGCTCAGAGCAGCTGAGAGGGACACTTTGGAAAGAAGCTAGTAGCTGACCCAGATGCATGTGGATGCTTAGAGATGCTTGGAGATGCAGACAGAAGGACATTTGGAGATGCTAAGCTAAGAGATGAATCCCAGAATTTGCTCTGGTGAAGCTAAGAGAGGAACCCAGATGCTTAGATGCACAAGAGCTAAAGAAGCTAAGAGACAGAAACCCAGAAACATTTTGGAGAATGCCATTTTGAAACACAATCTGGGAACAAAGGACCAGCAGATGCCATCCTTGTGCCTTCCCAGTTGACAGAGGTAATCCAGACACCACAGAACTTCCTTAGTGAAGGTATCATCTTGTTGATGCCTTAGTTTGGGCACTTTTATGGCCTTAGGACTGTGAATTTGTAACCAAATAAACCACCTTTATAAGAGGCAATCCTTTTCTGGTATTTTGCATGATGGCAGCATTAGCAAACCAGAACAAGTGCAAAATCTGTATTTTTTGTAACACATTATATAATTTAACTTGTATGTTCAGTTTATTCAAACAACATAATTACATGGAAAGTTGACTAGGGAGTGAAATCTGGTTGGTTTGTACAAGTTAGTGTGAAGCCCCAATACATCCCAGAGTAATTTGGGTAAAGAATAAAAATGTATTTGCAAAGTCCCCTTGAGAGACTGGGGGAAAATGTGGAAATATTAAATTTCCCCACCGGGGGAATTAATGATATTCTCACAAGCATTGAGAGCTACCAGTTTACAAGACCAAGACCTTGATCTTGGGGCCTGCTCTTATGAAGTTTGTTACTGCTAAGGAGAGGCTGAGCCTACTTATAATTGTGCCTAAGAGTCACCCCCAGAGGATCTCTTGTTGCTCAGATGTGGCCTCTCTCTCCCTCTAATCCAACTCTGTGTAAACTCACTGCCCTTGCCCCTACATGGGACATGACTCCCAAGGGTATAAATCTCCCTGGCAATGTGGGACATGACTCATGGGGATGAGCTCGGCCTTGGCATTGTGGGATTGAGAAAGCCTTCTTGGACCAAAATGGGGAAGAGAAATGAAACAAAATAAAGTTTCATTGGCTGAGAGATATAAAATAGAGTCTAGAGGTCATTCTGGAAGTTATTTTTATGTATTATATAGATATCCCATTTTAGTTTTATTGTATTGGAATAGCTAGAAGAAAATATCTCAAACTCTTGAGCTGCAACCCAGTAGCCTTTATTCTTGATAATGATTGTATAGCTATATAGCTTACATGGTGTGACTGTATGATTGTGAAATCTTTGTGGATCCCACTCCTTTTATACAGTGTATGGACAGATGTATAGAAAAATGGGGACAAAAAGTAAATGAATAATAAGGAGGGATGGGGAATATGGCATGTTTTGGGTGTTCTTTTTCACTTTAACTTTTATTCTTTTGTGTGTGTGGTAATGAAAATGTTCAAAAATTGATTGTGGTGGTGAGTGCCCAACTATGTAATGGTACTGTGAACAATTGACTGTGCACTGTGTTTGACTGTATGGTATTTGGATGTATCCCAATAAAATTGAATTTTAAAAAATCCTTACACAATAGGGTCTGTTTTGGCTATCTTTTATATTTCTTTGTTTTTACAAAATATCCCACACCAGCACCAAACTGAAGTAATTATTTGGGGAGAGGATACTCAGTATTGTTCTTTTACCAAAAATGACTAAGCAAATTCTTAACTTTTTTATTTGTCTGGGTACCTTGTTGCTCTAGTTTGCTAATGCTGCAGAATGCAAAACACCAGAGATGGATTGGCTTTTATAAAAAGGGGGTTTATTTGGCTACACAGTTACAGTCTTAAGGCCATAAAGTGTCCAAGGTAACACATCAGTGATTGGGTACCTTCACTGGAGGATGGCCAATGGTGTCCGGAAAACCTCTGTTAGCTGGGAAGGCACGTGTCTGGCGTCTGCTCCAAAGTTCTGGTTTCAAAATGGCTTTCTCCCAGGATGTTCCTCTCTAGCAAGCTTGCTCCTCTACAAAACATCACTCACAGTTGCACTGAGTTCCTTTGCTTTGAGTCAGCTCATTTATATGGCTCCACTGATCAAGGCCCACCCTGAATGGGTGGGGCCATGCCTCCATGGGAATACCTCATCAGAGTCATCACCCACAGCTGGGTGAGGCACATTCCAAGCAAATCTAATCAGCACCAAAATGTCTGCCCCACAAAACTACATCAAAGATAATGGCATTTGGGGGACACAGTACATTCAAACTGGCACACTTGTAATCATTTTGATAACTTTCCCCAATTTCCTTCAGGATTTTGTGTTTTGTTAAATCTGTAAATTGACTTTGGAACAACAGAAATCTTTATAATATTTGGATTTTCCATGCAAGTGTATGTCTCCATATATCTAATGCTTCTTTTAATCTTTTAGTAAAATTTTGTTATTTTAGTCATGTTGTTTTTCCCATAATTTTCTTGCTAAGATTATTCCTCAGGATCTTATTATTTCTCTTGCTGTTGTGAACAGGATATATATTCCATTTTTCCTTATAGTGGGTTATTGTCAATAGATAGAATAACTATAGATTTTTAAATATTTACCTGTAGTTGGCTATTTTACTTAATTGCCTTTCTTTTGATATTTATAGATATACAGTCCTAGCAGCTACATATGATAGTTTCTTCTACTTCTTTTTTATGGTTATGTCTCAAATTTTTGGTTCATGTTTTTATTCCATAAGCTAGAGTTTACTTTTTTCATTCCAGATTTTAATGGGCATGGTTTCATCCTGATAAAACTATAAGGTCATGGCTTGTTCTTTTTTTTATATAGTGCTGAATTCAGTTTGTTGGGATTTTATTCAGGATTTTTGTGTCTATATTCATGATTGAAATTGGTCTGCAGTTTTATTTTTTGTATTATCTCTGTGAGGTGTTTTATATCATGGTTTTCTAGTTTTGTAACTCATTGGATAGCTTTCCATCTTTTTTATCCTTCAAAATAGTTAATATAGCAACAGTAACATTGTAATATTCTTTCATTAATTATAACAAAGGCAATATATCAAAGCTGAATGTCAAATGTCAATAAGTGGCGGATATAAGGGAGGGGTAGGTGATTTATTTTTCTTTTTTTTCTTCTCTTCTCTTTTCCTTTCTTCCTTTTCAGAAGAAAGGGGAATGTTCTCATATAGATTGTGGTGGTGAATCCACAACTATGTGATCATACCAGGAGTCACTGATTGTACACTTAGGATGGATTGCATACTGTGTGAATAAAACTCTTTAAAAAAATAAACAGAAAACTACAAGAAATGGAGAAGATGTGGAGAATGGGGTATGACTATTCACTGTTGGTAGGGAAGTAGAATTGTGCAGCCCCTCTGGAGGGCAGTGTGGTGGTTCCTCAGAAATCTAAGTATAAAATTGCCATATGATCCAGCAATCCTGTTACTAGGTATATACTCAGGAGAACTAAAATCAGGAAAATAAATAGACATTTACACACCGATGCTTATGGTGGCATTATTTATGATTGCCAATGGATGGAGGCGGCCCAAAAGTCTATCGACTGATGAGCAGAAGGGTGAACTTTGGTGTATACATATGATGGAATATTGTGCAGTTGCAGAAAGGAGAGGAGTCATGAGGCATGCAATGATGTGAATGAACCTTGAAGACATTATATTGAGCAAAATAAGCCAAAAACAAAAGGACAAATATTGTACGGTCTCATTAATATGAACTAACTAAAATGAGCAAACTTTGACAGCGAAATTCAAGAGCATAGATTGTTAGGAGATAGAAAGAGGGCAGAGACTGGGCAATTGATGCTTAAGTAGTACAGAATGTTCAATAAGGTTGATTGCAAAAGTTTGAAAATGTATAGCACAATACTGTAAGTGTAATTAACAAAGCTGAGAGTGAGTATGGTTGAAAGAGGAAGGGTAGAGTCATGTATGTCACCAGAAGGAAAGCTAGAGGATAAAAACTGGGACTGTATAACTTAGTGAAACCTAGAGTGGACAATGATGGTGGTTAATTGTGTAAATGTAAGAAAGCTCTTACATGAACTAGAACATACATCACTATTACAAGATTTTCAGGTTTGTTAATGCTGTTGTTTTGCAAAACACCAGAAATGGATTGATTTTTATAAAGGGGGGCTATTTGGTTATAAATTTACAGTCTTAATGCCATAAAGTGTCCAAGGTAAGGCATCAACAATGGGGTGCCTTCAGTGGAGAAAGGCCATTGGCATCCGGAAAATCTCTGTTAGCTGGGAAGGCACGTGCCTGGCATCTGGTTGCTCCCAGGTTGCGTTTCAAAATGGCGTTCTCCAAAATGTCAGCATCAGCTTTGAACAGCTGTCTTCAAAATGTCTCTCTAAGCTGTAGTAGTACTGAGTTCCTTCTGTCTCAGCTCTTATAGGGCTCAGGTAAACCAATCAAGACCCACACTGAATGGGCAGGGTTGCACCTCCATGGAAATAACCTAATCAGAGTTTTCACCCACAGGTTGCGTGGGTTACATCTCCATGGAAACAACCTAATCCAAAGATTCCAACCTAATCAATACTAACACATCTACCCCCACAATACTGCATCAGAGAACATGGTGTTTTGTGGGACATAATACATCCAAACTGGTGTTATTAATAGGATGCTATCTGGAAAAAAAAATACAATTACCATAAACTAAGGTCTATAGTTAACAGTAGCATTGTAATATTCTTTCATTAATTATAACAAAGGTACCATACCAAAACTAAATGTCAATAATAGAGGAATATAAGGGGTATGGTATTTTTTTCTCTTGGAAGAAAGGAGAAAATCCTCATATTGACTGTGATGGTGAAGGCAAACTATATGATTATACCAAGAGCCATTGGTTGTACACTTAGGATGGATTGTATGGTGTGTAAATAAAACTGTTTTTTAAAAAGTGAATGACTGGAAAAAGAAAAAAAAGAGTTAATATAGCAAGAATTATCTGATCTAAAAAGGTTGAAAAAATCACTTTGCCTCTGTTCTTCTTTATTTACATCCTGAATCACTCCAAGAAGAAATAGGGAGGTTTTACCAAAATCCATATAAGAAGATTAAGTCAAAATGAACCAATTGCATAGAAGCATAACAACTTTTAGTAAAAGTTAGAAGATTAAAGTTCTCTTGGGTCTACTTAAAGACTATGCTGTCTGATCTAGTGACCAAAGTCCTTGCCGCCAACCCTACACTAAGGAGATTATTTCTTATGATGGCAGGCTGATGGCATAGCATCAAAATACAATTAATAAAATTGGCCAAGTACAAAAAAAAAAAAAGAAAAAGCATCTCAAATATGTAACTCATCTAGATAGTCTGACATAATCCAGGTCTAACAATCACTCTATCAAATGGATAGCTTGCACGAACTTTAGGTGCCCCATAAGCACTTTTCTAAGTCAAAACTGAGCTTTTGATAAGAAATGAGCAGTAAAAGGTTTGATGTTATAGTCACTCTTTGCCAAGAACCTGGAGTGCCAGTTTTCGATATTGATACCATATGCTTTGAGAACCAATCAAGTAGAAAAGGGACTGCTGTCCTTTTACAGGCCATCTGTGTGGATTGATAGTTACTCCATCTGTCTGAGGGGCACCCCTCATTATCCCCATCCACATGCCTTGCTGGAGCTGTGGGACTCCTGCAAAAGAGCTTTGCCTCCAGAGTCTCTCCAGTTGCATTCTCTATCCTCCATTCAAGTTTCTGATACTTCCAATTGCCATTCTGCTGCACTGCAGTGGATATTCTTTCTTTTGTCCTGAATAGAACTCCCCTCCTCTCTGCTCCTCTGGGAGACACAACCTCCTTTCTCTTTTTTGAAGGGCCCCTCCACACACTGGCTGTGGTCTGGTGGGTGTGTCAATCAGGGTGTCCTCAGCTTAACCTTCTGCTTGTCACAGAGGTGGACATATGCCCGAGGCTGGACCATTCAGACTTTCCAGGTAATTTGGATATCATGATAGCCATACAAGGACTGGGTGGGTTGAATTGTGTCCCCCAGAAAAGATAACCCCTCATAACTGCAAATATGACCTTATTTGGAAACAGGGTCTTCGCAGATGTGATCAAGTTAAGATGTGGTCATATTGAATTAGGGTGTGCCCTAAATCCAATGGCTGGTGTCCTTATAATGAGGGAGATTTGGACACAGCGAGACACAAAGGGAAAGCAGCCGTGTGAGAACAAACACAGAGACTGGCATGAGGCTGCCACAAGCCAAGTGTCTAAGTTTCCTAGGGCTTCCATAACAAAGCACCACAAACTAGGTGGCTTAAAACAAAGAAATTTATAGTTTCACAGTTCTGGAAACTAGAAGTCCAAAATCAAGGTGTCAGCAAGGTTATGCTTCCTTCAAAGCCTATAAAGAAGACTGTTCCCTGCTTCTCTCCTGGCTCTTGCTGGTGGCTTGCCAGCCATCCACAGCATTCTCTGCCTCGGTTGTCACATAGTGTTTTCCCCTTTGTCTGTATCTATATTTCTTCTTCTTATAAAGGCACCAGTCATATTAGATTATTACCCTACTCCAGTATGACCTCATTTTAACTTGCCGAATTCCATCTGTAACAACCCTGTTTCCAAATAAATTCACATTCTGGAGTACTAGGGATTAGGACTTCAGCATATCTTTTTGAAAGACACAATTCAATCTGTAACAGTCCACCCTCTGTGGACCAAAATCCAAGTCCTTCCCACATGTAAAATAGCATTTTCCCATCCCACTATCCCAAAGGCCTTAAGCCATACAGCATGATCTCTAAATCCAAAATCTCATCTCAGTCGGTTACAGGTATGGTCCATCCTGGAGTGAAATCTTTCTCCATCTGTGAACCTACAAAACATAGAAAACAAGGGATCTGTTACCAAAATACAATAGTGGAACATACATAGGTTAGATAGTCCTATTCCAGAGGGGAGATGTTAGGAGGAAAAAAGGGGTCACAGGCAAGGCAAATTCTATTAGACTTCAAGGACTGAGAGTAATCTTCTGTGGCTCAATGCTCTGTTCTTCAGCTCCATTGGGGTGCCAGCCTCCTCCCCTGTGCCGGTTTGGCTCTGTTATGTACCCCAGAAAAGCCTATGTTCTTTTAATCCAATCTTGTGGGGGTAGACCTTTTGTGGGTGGGAACTTTCGGTTAGGTTGTTTCTGTGGAGATGTAAGTCCACTCATTCAAGGTGGGTCTTAATCCCCTTGCTGGAGTCCTCTATGAGAGGATAAAAGGCAGAGACATTTTGGAGAGTGCTCAAAGAAGCTAAGAGAGGGAATCTAGAGTTTGCCCGAGGAGAAGCAAGAAGGACCCACGAGAGAAACAAAGAAGCCCAAAGACATTTTGGGAAAAGCTGTGGAAACCAGAAGCTAAACCTGGCCCTGTGCCTTTCCATGTGACAGAGGAACCCCAGATACCATTGGCCTCCTTCAGAGAAGGTACCCTCCTGTTGAGGCCTTAGTTGGGACATTTTCATGGTCTTACAACTGTAAATTTGTGAACTAATAAACTCCCATTGTAAAAGCCAGTCCATTTCTGGAATATTGCATTCTGGCAGCTTTAGCAAACTGAAACACAGCCCCCCACCCCCAGCCTCTGAACACCAAGGAGATGGCCGGCCCTCTTGGCTTGTGACGGTCCCAGACCTCTGCATCCACGGCTCTGTCCTTGGAGTTGTTCTTCTTTCCTTTTGTCCTAGTTCTGTTCCTTTCAGTCTAAGCTGGCAGTGTTTCTGCTGAGAAGGTTGATTGGATCCACAAGTCCTACACCTAATCTCTTTAGCAAGTGGTTGTTCAGTCATAACCTTGACCATGTTTCCAAAGCATGCAATCTGGATAGGCTGGGAATGTGCCAAATCATCAAAAGCTGGTTATTTGGTACTTAATAGCTCACTCTTCAATATCTCTCTTTCCTCTCACATTTTACTGTGTGCTGCAGGGAGAAAGCTTGCACATGGAAGGCTGCACATTTGGCTTGGAAATATCCTCAGCTAAATAGCCAAGTTAATCTCTTGTAAGTTCTACTTTCCATATAACACCAGAATTAATTCAGCCAAATTTTATGCTACTTTATAACAAGGATTGCCTTTCTTCCAGTTTCCAATAACACATTCATCATTTCCTTCTAAGGCCTCACTAGAAGCACATTTAGAGCCCATATTTCTACCAATGGTCTCTTCAAGGCAATCTAGGATTTTCCTGTCAAGCTCCTCAAAATTCTAGCTTCTCCCCAGTACCCAATTCCAAAGCCACATCCTCCTTTTAAAGTATTTGTTACAGCAGCACCGCACTTCCTGATACCAAAATCTGTATTAGTCACAGTTCTTCAGAGAAATAGAACTAAGAGGTGTGTGGATGGATGGATGCATATATGTATGTATATGTAAATGGAATTAATTTTAAGGAATGGTTCCTGTGATTGTTGGGACTGGCAAGCCCAAATTCTGTAGGACAGGGAAATTCTGGTTATTATGATATAGAGGTCTTGAGTCTGAAAAAAAAGCTGTAGGAGAGGTCAGCAGTCTGGAAAATCAGAGAAAGAGAAGTAGAGTAAATTGTCCTGAAGCAGAATTTCTTCTCTCTGGAACCCTCAATTCTTTGCTCTTAAGGTTTCCAACTGATTGGACGAGGCCCACTCATGTTATCAAGGGTAAACTCCTTTACTTAAAGTCAACTAATTTTACATGCTACTCTTATCTACAAAATACCTCCACAACATGTAGGTCTGTGCTTGCCCAAACAGCTGGACACCGTAACCTAGCCCAGTTGACACATCAAGGAATACCAAGGATTGCCAGCAACCACCTGAAGATGGAAGAGACAAGAAGGAGTCTTCCCTAGAGGCTTCAGAGAGAGCATGGCCCTGTCGACACCTTGATTTCAGAGTTCTATCCTCCTAAACTGTGAGAGAATACATTTCTGTTGTTTTAAACCACCAGTTTGTGGTACATTGTTATGGCAGCCCCACGAAACTATACAAGCACTATAGGCAGAGGATCTGAATCATTCCAAAAACAGAAACCTAAAAAGGATTCCAGTGTTTGCTCTCCTGGTTCCTGTCTTTCCCAGGCCTGGGTCTTCATTTCTTCCTGTTGTGTCTGTGGACAACATGGTTTTCTTTTTTGCCTAAGTTAGTGAGACATTTTCTGTTGTTTGCATCCACTGATACAGTCCTCATATCCAGATTGTAGCTCTGTGAAGCCTACCTCCTTGGGATTTGCAGAAAACCCTTAGCCAAGCATGTGGGAAAGAGGCACTAAGCTTCATCTGATCCTTCAAGCTGCATTATGAAAGAACCAACAGTTCTCACAAGCCGATGAATACAGAAATGAGCTCAAATTGCATCGTGGGAGATTTAATGTCTTACAGGATGCATTGTTATACAAGAAACTATCAAAGCACTCTGAAAATTCTTCTTGGGAGTGGAGTAAGGGAATGGGTGTTTTTTTCTTTTTCTTCTTTTTAGTATTAATAGACTATTTTTCAGAGTAGCTTTAGGTTTACAGAAAAATTGGGCAGAAAGTACAGAGTTCCCATATACCCCTCCCCCCCACACACAATTTCCCCTATTATTAATATCTTGCAGTAGTGTGGTATATTTGTCATAAGTGATGAACCAATATTGATAAATTATTATTAACAAAAGTTCATAGTTTACATTAGGATTCACTCTTTATGCTCTACAGTGCAATGGGTTTTGAAGAATGCATAATGCCACGTATCTACCATTACCCATATAGAATAGTTTCACCACCCTAAAAATCTCTTGTACTGGTTTGCTGAAGCTGCTGGAATGCAAAATACTAGAAATGGATTGGCTTTTATAAAGGGGATTGATTAGGTTACAAATTTACAGTTCTAAGGCCATAAAAGTGTCCAAACTAAGGTATCAACAAGACGATACCTTCACTGAAGGATGGCTGATGGTGTCTGGAACAACTCTGTCAGCTGGGAAGGCACATGGCTGGCGTCTGCTGGTCCTTTGTCCTGGGTTCTGCTATCAAAATGGCTTTCTCCAAAATGTCTCTGGGCTTCTGTCTCTCTTAGCTTCTCTCTCTCAGCTCCTATGCATCCTTGCTTGTTCTCCCAGGGTGTTTCTCTCTACGCCTCTGGGGGTCTTCTTTTAGCTTCTCCAGGGCAAACTCAGGGCTTCATCTCTTAGCTTAGCATCTCCAAATGTCTTTCTGTCTGCATCCGCAAGCATCTCTTCACTCTCTTCAAAATGTCTCTGCCTTTTATCCTCTCATGGAGGATGCCAGGAAACCAAGACCCACCTTGAATGGGTGGGGTCACACCTCCATGGAAATAATCTAATCAAAATTCCCATCATCAATTGGATGGGTCGCATCTCCATGGAAACAACCTAATCAAAAGGTCCCACCCACATTATGTCTGCCCCCACAAGCTTGCATTAAAGAACATGGCTTTTTGTGGGGTACATAACAGATTCAAACCAGTACACCTCCTGTGCTTCACTATCCATCCCTCTCTCCCTCTGAGCCCCTACAAACCACTGGTCTTTTTACAGTTGCTATAGTTTTGCCTTTTCCAGAATATCATTTTTTGGAATCATGCAGTTTGTAGCCTTTTCAGACTGGCTTCTTCCACATAACAATATATATTTAAGGTTCCTCAATGTCTTTTTATGCATTGATAGCTCGTTTCTGTTTATTGCTGAATAATGTTCCATTTTATGGATTACCACAGTTTATTCACCCTTTGAAGGACATCTTGGTTGCTTCCAATTTTTGGTAACTATAAATAAAGTTACTATAAAAATTTGTGTGCAGGTTTTTGTGTGGACATAAGTCTTCAATTGATTTGAGTAAATATCTAGAAGTGAAGTTGCTGGATCCTGTGGTAAGCCTATGTTAACTTTCTAAGAAACTGCCAAACTCTCTTCCAAAGTGGCTGTACCTTTTTTGCATTCTCACCAGCAATGACTGAAAGTTCCTGTTACTCCACATCCTTACCAACATTTTGTATTGTCAGTGTTTTGGATTTTTGCCATTTTAATAGGTATGCCATGGTATTTCATTTAATTTGCAATTACCTAATGGAATATGATGTTGACTATCTTTTCATATGCTTATTTGCCATTTTTATATCTTCTTTGATGAGTGGACTGTCTGTTCACATCTTTTGCCCATTTTTAAATTGGGTTATTTATTTTCTTATTGTTGTGTTTTGAGAGCTTTTTGTATATTTTGTATCCAAATCCTTTAACAGATATGTGTTTTGCAAATATTTTCTCCCAGCCTGTGCCTTTTCTTTTCATTCCCTTAAAGAATGAAGAGTTTTTAAAAAAAAAAAAAACATTTTTGTCAGCAAGGAATGTCTTTAGTCTAATGTAGGGAAAGAGAAAATGGGAATTAGAGAAACTATTAATACCAAAAGTTTCCGTCATTAAAAATCATTTGTGGCCCAAAAGCTGGTCTCTGCTCCAATACCTACGGATCATGCTAAAAATAGAAGTTAATCTAACTTCCTGAGAGCTTACTACATGCATTTTTAGTAGCTAGATCATATGGGGAAATCAGCATGTCTATTATTAAAATAGGAAAGCTGAGTGTTGGAACACTAATTTGGAGCAGGAAGATTAGGCAAGACAAATTTGGAACATGAAAATGATAATTCTCCCTTGACAGGAAAATAATTTAATAAAATTCAATGCATTAGCAAACCTCTGATAGAATGTTAAAAAAGAAAATCCAGGCAGTGATCATGTGAAAGACCCAATGGGAATATTCATATTTGAGCTATAAATCATTTGGATACAGAGGAACCATAACACTTGCTATAAAGCTTAAAGCAGACGCAGAATTCACTGGAAGAAAATGAGAGGGAAAAAATTCAGAGATTACTGGTGTCACAAAGAGGGCACCTGTGTTTTTGATCTATATCAAATTAAAACTAGAGGAATACAGGCTTCTTGGGTTGTTGTTGTGCTATTATCCCTCCAAAGAAGGCATTGCAGAATTTGAAGCTATGAGTCCCTCATACAGAAAGACCCATGATAAAGCTGACCTTGGAAAGAGAAGTTCAAAAAGGAGTGTGTAATATCAATTAAAGAATTGAATAATTATTTAAAAAGAATTATCTTTCATATGCAAGAAATTGTGTTGGGGAGTTTGCGGGATTTAACTGGTGCAAGGCCTCGTGTCCTCACCCTCAAAAAGCTGACTGTTGTACTATAGGAAATGAGGCAGAATTAATTATAGCCAGGGTGGTAAGTAGTGAGGGCCATATATGCAGTTCAACCTTAGAGCTGTCAGAGTACTGTGCTGGGAAGGGCATTTTGCCTATAAGGGTTGGCAAAGGTACAGTAGAGAAGATGGCATTTGGAATTCCAGGCAGTGGGTACAGCTTAAGCAGCTTTACACAGAGGTGGAAAAACTTGGTGACCCTTTGGGGGATGGCAATTAGTCCAGACTTTCTGAAGTATAAAATTTATATTGGCAATATTGGGGGAAAGGAGGACTTCTGCCAGATTACAGACAGCCTTGCATGCCAGGCTATCTTAGTTTGGGTTCAAGAATGTGACTGCATATAGTGCACTTGAGAAGTGATTCTGTGAAGTACTGTGAGCAGGTGAAGAAGTGAGACAGGGAAAGGAGGAAAGTCAATAAATGGTTAATTAATGAGAAGGTCTCAGTTATATGCAACTGGGACTCTATCCTGTGAGAGACCTTCTGATGGACTTAGAACATTCCTCAGAATTGTCCCTCCATTGGGCAAGAACACAGATATTCACCCATCAGCTCTCATCCCTCATTGGCTGAGGGTTCATGGGACCATTTTACAAGCACTGGGGTGGCTGAGAACAGAGACTGACTGATATCTGCTGCCTGAGTACTCCTGTCCACTTAGTGGCTCAGTGCTTCCTCGGTGGTAAAAGTTCTCTGGTGGGCAATGACATGAGATACACAGACAGGCTAAGGAGCTTGGACTTTATTGACAGGCACTGTGCAGCCATTGGGAAGATGTGGAGCCAGACAATTTGCCTAGTCACAGTGGTGCTTCTCCTGGGCATTTCCAAACCAGTTGCTGGGACCTCACAACACTGTGTGAGGAGGCTCCAGTCTTCTCTGCTACTATTCAGGGATCAGGGGCTGCCCCTCCTGGGACTGAGGCCTCAGGAACACAACCTCCCCCTTGTGACTTACAGTCTTCCTAATCAGTAGTCATATGCACTAATGCTAGACATTTCTGCATGACAAAAACTACCTTACTCTAGACATGCAGATTCATACAGGAACAAACTACATAGAGGGGAACGATCACAGGCTCACAGAGTATACCCAGAGTACAACCCTGACCAGGTTGGAATTTTCTTAGCTTCATCCCTCTCCTTCATCCCATGAAAGTTTCCAAATGTCAAATTCTGCCTCTTTTTCCCCAGGAATGTGCCTTGTGGCCATCCTTTAGGCTCCCTTTACCCATCTCTCCCTTGCACAAGACCCCTAGGTGACACACTGCCTTTTGCTCTGAGCCACCAGAGGAGGCTGGAGAACTTTTCAGGTTCTCTTTCTCTGACCATGCCTAGGGCGGCTTCTTCCCAGGCGATTTGAGCAGAACGATTCTTCTAAAATTTGAGTTTTCAGCGAGCTAATTTTTATTTTCAGCCTTCCATATAAACTCCTAAAGTTTCCCTTTTGCTTACTAAGATTGTAAAGCCATTCTGGTTTTAAGCAAATATTTGGCAAACACCTTCTATGATTTAGGGATTGTGCTAGACACTCAAATACAACAGATGGCGTCACTTGTTTACGCAATAGAAATGAACCCATGACACAGCTCAGTTCAAATCCACAGATGCTTACAGAGTACCTACTATCTCTGTGTACTCTTTTAATCTTGGGGACGGTATAAGTTAGGATGCTTTCAACTGCAAGTAAAAGACTCTAACTTAGATGACTTTTTAAAAATAGGGAAATTTACCACACAACAGTAAGGCTGTTCCAGGCATTTTTACACCAGGGTTCTGGCTCAACTTTTCTGAAATCCATTTTACTCCTACATCCTCCATGTGTTTTGTCTTTCTATTAGCTCCACTATGTGATGACAAGACTTTGCAGAAGTTCTACATATAGCATTCAGGCATGACAATATCTAGAAGCAGAAATGAGGCATCGCTTCTTCATTTACATTTTCAGGAATGAGGAAAAACCTTTCCCAAAAGCTCTCTAGAAGTCTTCCCTTCACAACCCGTTGTCTAGAATTGTATAACATGTCCATGCCGAAACCAACCTTTGGAACAGGTCGAGATTATGTGGCTGACTTTGACTGATCAGGATGTACCTGGCACTGGGATAAGGCCAGCCCCTAAAGCACACTGCCATATGGAAAATAAGAGATCCCCAAATAAAAATCAGGGTTCTTTAAGAAAGAGTAAGGTGTGTATATGTAGGAGGAGGGAATGAGATTGCAGGTAACCAGCAGATTTGGTTAGAAGGCTCATTTGGTGCTTTTCAAATACGATTAGTCACTCCTTATAGTTTCCTATTTCCTGCAAAATTTTCAAGGTTTAACTTTACTTCTCTTCAAAGAAAGTGAGTAGTGTGCCAGCATCAGAAGTTTTTCTTTAATGAAGGAATGTCATTTCTTATGTTATATATGCTGGTTCTTCTTCATGGTGCCATGCTTCCTTCTGTGATTACTCATTTTGTATGCTTAGGTATTTTCTAACTTACATTTAAAACTTACTGGTGGAAATTTGTGGGGTTTTTTAATTGTGGAATATAACATATTTACTCAGAAGTGATAACTTTCCAAATGCAATTTAACAAGTAGTTAGCATATTTCAAAGAATGTTATGGGTTACAGTTCCACAGTTTCAGTTATTTCCTTATTGTGAAATATAACATATATACCAAAAGGTGATAACTTTCAAATTACAATTTAACAAGCATCTATATAGCAAATTTCAAAGTATGTTATGGGTTACAGTTCTACCATTTCAGTTCTTTCCTTCTAGCTATTCTAATACCCTAGCAACTAAGAAAAAGAAAATTATATAGCAATTCAGCATTAATAATCCTTTGTTAAATTTCATCTTGTCTGTGGCTACCCCTTCCTCTAGTTGAATCACTTTCCTGATCTTCTAGGTTGTCTAGGCAGTGACCACCCTAACTTGTTCATGTTGAAAAGGTGTGTCGACAAAGAAAAAGGGGGATGCAAATGGTTGATGCATGGAAAGTTTTTGAAGTCTAGAATGAAGGAGGGTTTCTCCAGAGAGCACTTATGTTCCTTCTGCCAGGGGTCTGAGAAATTACCAGCCCAGTATTAAACTGAATTCACAGTTTAAAAAGAATTTTGAACTGCAAAATTCTACAAATTGTGTTCAGTTAAATTTTCTCAGGCATGCACTGCTTGTCTCTATTTGCAATGAAGTCACATTTTCAGCAGTCCCCTGTGTTGGTGGCAGTAGGGAGGATTGACTTCCAGCTCTCCTTACACTGATGCTGCAGGCCTTTGGAGTTTATATGGTGGAAGGTTTGCTAACTTATGCAGATCCTGGGTTTTTATTTCTGTTCCTCTTATCCCCAAAAGTTTACAAAAAACCTATTCAATTATATTGCTGTCTTGCATCTCTTAAAGGTGTAAGAAGATGAGTAAGGCATGGTCGCTGGCTTCAAGAAGTATCTAGTATAGGGGGAGAGCTAGACAGGTAAAATGATTAGTTTATAATAAATTATAATGAGAACTGTGATAGCTACATAGACACTTTGCTGTGAGAGTATAAGGGGCAGCTACTGCCACCTGAGAAAATATATATCATCAATTTAATTCCAAACCTGCATCAGTAGCTTCAGATGGTCTCTTCAATGTCCATCTTAAAAATGCAGATATCAAGGAGTTCCCTGTCACAGTTAAGTCATCCAAACTCATCATAACCTTTTTTAAAATCAGTTTAGATCAATTTTGTCAAAAATTTAATTCTGATGATGTTTAAAGAAATATGTTTTATTATAAGGCTGGAAATTGGGACAAGTACTTAATTTATGACAGCTAATTTCACACAGGGATTTTCAAATCTAGCTGCACAACTGAAATATCTGGGGAGGACTTTTTTTTTTTTTAATTCTAATGCTTGGGTGCCATGCCCAAAGATTCTGATATGGTTGAGTCATAGGTTGGATTCTGTGGGAGGCAGGCTCAGAGAGACTGAAATTTGCATGCAGGAAGCTTAGTTTTCAAGAACACTTAGGAGGGGAAAGGGATTGGGCAGATGGAGAAGTCTAACTGGGATTCAGTTGAACTGAGTCCTCAGTTGACCCTACAGGGAATTCTGGAGCTAAGATGGCCTTTCAGAGTTGTCCCTCCTTTAGGCAAACGGCCTGGGCCCTTTATAACTCTCTTCCCACATCTACCAGTCATTGCTTGCAGGCAGCTCTCTGAGAGGGTCAGGATCTTGGGTTAAGCAGCTCTCTTCAGTTCAGAGAAATTCCCAGAGCAGCTGGGGGAATGAGTCCAGAAGAGGGATCTGAGCAGCTCATCACATAGTCTACTTCTTGCACTGCCTGGATCCCGTGGCTTCATGCAATACATTCTGGGTAGAGCTTTGCCAGGATTTGAGTTGGGCTCTTTTCCTGGGGATACTTATAGGAGGAAGGCTACTGGAATGAACCATAGCTCCCACCACTGCAGCTAGTCTTGAGGTTGCAACTGATACTCATTGTCTCCCTCCTCTACTACACATTTTAGATTCTCCTCACCCTTGGCTAGTACATTAGCAGGTCTAGTGGCTTACTTGGTACAAAATGAAGTAGATCTTCATCCCTGAGGGGCCTGAGCCTCTGATCATCATGTCCTTTACTAGGAATTTTGGGCAGGGAAGTACCAATAGCACTTCCATGAACTACCTAACCGCCAAACATATTCATGTCTAATTATGATAAATATTGAGTAGGGGAATACCAAGATACCCCCCAGTGGATCACCTGGGTGCAAAACATATTCTTTACACGTATTATGGAACAGTAGCCCAGTTCCTCCTGATGATCAGAGGCAATTATCTTTGACAGGACAGTGACTCAACTGAGATAAGGAAAGCTATAGTTGTAGCAGATTTGGGCAGGAGGGAAAATCAGGAGTTTAGATTTGAACATGATATGTTTGCCATGTCTATTAGACATCCAAAATGGAGAACTGAGTAGGCAGTTGGATACTCTTGCCAAAAAAGTAGAACTGGAATCTGATACAGCCTTTAGATTTTACAGGAAATACAGGGGACAAAAGAACATGCTAAACCACACTCACATACAGAGGGATTCAATCATATCTGGCTTTCAGGAGAGAGGTGTGGGTGGTATTTGAAGCCATGAGACTGGCTGAGATCAACAATGGAGTGAGTATCATTAGAGAAGAGAAGGGACGAGGTCTGAGCCCTTGGGTGCTCCAATATTAAGATGTTGGAGAGAAGAGGATATACCAACAAAGGAGAGTGAAGAGGGGAAACCAAAGACAGAGGAAGAAAACCAAGAGAGTGGGGTTCCCTGGAAGACAAGAGAAGAGAGTTTAGTAAGGAGGACAGCTTGACAAACTATGTCAAGTAAGACTACTATGTAGGAGGCACATAATATCTAATTGACTCTTTTTGTGATGTTTAAAGTCATTGATGATTTATTGCAGAAATTTATTGCAGAAACCAATTAGTTAAATAAGGTGATCATTCAGAGGAAACCAGGGAATTTAGCAATGTGGAGGTCACTGGTGATGTCGATAAAGGCTGTTTTAATGGAGAGGTGGTAGAAACAAGGGAGGCCTAACTGGAGTGTGTTTAATAGAGAATGAAAGGAAAGAATCAAGCTTTTTTTCTCCTACATTTCCTGCATGAATTATACCTCAGGTAGCCAGATAGTTAAAGAGATAAAGTTTTCTTTATATTAGTATTCCAGATATTAAATGGAAGAAAAAAGAATGATAACATTAAAATCTTTCCATTTAGCAAAATCTAAATGAAATAGTGGATCCATGACAATGATCATCAATGACTTTAAACATCACAAAAAGAGCCAATTAGACATTATGTGCCTCCTACATAGTAGTCTTACCAAGAAATAAAACTTGAGTCTGATAAGCCTCTAGATTTATCTTCTAAATTACAGTAGATAAGTCAGTAGATAAGTCAGAATTATCTTCTGAATACAAAGGACAGCAGAACATTTTAACAGCATAATGGGAGCTCAATCAGCAAAATCCAGGTTGTGGAAAATTCTGCAGGACTAATGGCTTCTACAATAAATTTCTAAGTAGATAAAAAGGAGATGAACCAATAGATGAAGAGATATCAAAAAGTACAAAGATGTGGACATTGTAGCTTGATTCAAACAAATTTATAAAAAACATTATAGGGTTAAAAGGAAGGTGGCGGTGGAAGAGGGCTACCCAAACTCAAGTGTGTCAGCACCTTTGCGGAGACCCAATCTCTCACAATTTTAGGAAGGAGATAGGGCACCAACCAGAGGGAGCAATCTACTGATCAGGCAATGCTCCTACAACCAGGATGGGTCCAGGTTCCCTGGGATGACTTCACAGGTAGGAGTTATGGAGCTCCTCAGGGCATGTGGTTAACCCTACAGTGAGTTTGGGTGGGGTGGGGTTGAAAGTATCTGAAGGGGAGAGACAGGGACAGGACCTAAGTGGGTCTGGGTTCCAGCTCCAGCTTTCCACCAGACTCACTACCACTGGTTGAACTTGGCCTCCATAAGGGGACATAAACATTTTAGAAGAAGGCCCTCCAAAGCACAGCCTCCCTAAGGTGAAAGACCAGGAGCAGGGAGCCTTGTTTACCCAGGTCTGAGGGCCATTCTGGTTGGAAGTGTTTTCTATGCATATATTGAGTTGCCAATGATTAAGGCAGAATTAGTGTTTAGGGAGTGACCTTGAGACAGCAGCTAAAATTGTCAGAAAAGGAATGGAGTGACATGGAGGTTTGAGTGTGATAGCAACGTTTGAGATTAGTGGGTGGAATAATCTGATGAGGTGAGACTCAAAGTTGTAGATTTTTAGGGAGAAGGGAGGAAGAATGTTCTGGAAGCAGCAATGAAGAACAAAGAGGACACCACCTTCCTACCTCCAGACACTGTGATACAAGAGCTGGAGAGAAGACAGTCATCACTTGAGAGGGAGGTGGAGGCACAGTCGCTTTGTGGGGAGAATCAGCCTTCCAATTAGAACAAGAAGGTGAAGGGAACATTTAAAGAAGAGGTTGAGGATATACGGTATTTCGCTAATGGTGGACTGTGAATTCCAGAAGGCACAGTTGAAGGTTTTCAGGAATTGGATAGGGAGAAAGGTCAGAGTTAGAGATGTGTTGAGCCTCATGAGTATTAGAATGTAGGAGATGGAGATACGTTTGAGATTCTGGGGCTTCTTGTGGCAACTGACATGAATAGAACATAAAGGGCTGAAAGAGGTTAAACATTTGTGGACTCAAGACATACAGTGTTCAGGGTAAGAAGTGTAGGTGTGTGTGCTATGCTACTGATCCCTGATGATGGAGATGAGGAGAAATGGAGATGTGTGGACTTGGTCCAAGAGTATGGGGCATTCTCTTGACCCTCTGCCATGGAAATCAGGTGTTACCCTGAGCTTGCAGAGTATCTTACAGTGCTAGTTTTCCTTGCATGGCCTTTGGAAAACCTTGCTTTGGTAACTAATAGGGGAGGGGGAACTAATATTTATTCTATGCCCACTATATGCATTATTTCTCATATACATTATCAAATCTGATCTCCACAGCATCTGTATTTAGTATGAATTATTTTTATCTAAAGCATTTTGCAGATGTAAAACCAAATCTGTGATGCTCCTAAGGTGTGTTTAATGGCTTGTTTCTAGATCCAAGAGCAGACACTACGCATTGAGGAATAAAATTTCTGATCTGTAGGAGGGTAGTGATTGTAGAGCACTGGGATTTTCTGGGGTCAAGTCAGGTATATCCCCTCACTCTCCATCAGCTCCAACAAGACAAGTGCCTTTAGAAGAGAGAAAACATTCCTTATGATGAAGGTGTGAATAATGTTAGTTTGAATGCTGGATTCAAGAAGCCTGGGAGCAAAGGGTGCAGCAGGCAAGAACCTAGAGCAACTTTGGTGTGTGGGCAAGACCAGAAAATGATGCACAAGGTCATCATGAGAAATTGCTGTGCTCCAAAGACACAATGTTGAAATTCTCTTCTCCAACACATTCTGGTCTTAAATTGGACATTTCCTGCAAGCACACAATCAGGGACTTTCCTACAGGGGCATGTATCAAGACATGAAAATCCAGCAGATAGAAAAATTAATACACTTAAATATCGTCCATAGATAGCACGGGAAAATGACTTAAGAAAGGAATAGTCTATCATTGTGCGCATTGATTATTTTTAAGGTTTGTTTCATGACTTCTTGGACTTCTATCACTTAGAGAAACAATCCCTTATTTTGTGGCATTTATGGTGGTGTCCATTTGAGAACTCAATGAATAGCCAGCACATTTTGCAGCTGAGAGATCAGGTTTTTATACATACATGTTATAATTTTATATACAACATGTAGGAAATCCAGATAAGATTTCATGATTTTCTATTTAATAAATATTGGATTTATTAAATATTGGATTCATGGATATATTTTCCTTCTCATGATTATGGGACATAATAACTTTACCATAATTAATTATTTAATTTAAATAATTAACTTGTGCTGAAGGATCCACGAAATGCACATGAGCACATTCACTAATTTTCTTGCTGCCTGACCACCTCACAGCATCACATGTAGTTGCAAAATGCAAAGCTTTCAATGGAAATGACCCAGGCAGGCTTTCAAAGACAGTGTAGCAAGCGTTGGCTCAACGGAACACGAAAATCATAAGTTATAGCTCTATAGCACCTGAACTGGAGAGCAGAGAAAGTTATAGGATACAGAATTCTCGCCATTCTCCTCTCTCCACAGTATGATGCATAGTGGTACAGACTCAGTGGGAAGGCTCATGCTATCCAACAGCTCTGGGCGCACCGCCTCCTCCCCGCAACTTTTCTCGCTAGGAGACTCCACACCTGAGGTGACTGATATCTTCCCTTTCCCTTCACAAGTACATGCAATATTTATGTTTATATCCACACACCCATCCGTTCATCTATCTGTTCAATTATCCACGCATATACACACAGAACACAATCGCGGATAGAGTGTGAGTTTCACCCACTGCAGCCCGCGCCAGCGCCTCGCTTTGTCTTGCTTCGGGTCACCAGTCTCCGGAGCAGTAACTGCCGGAAAGCCACCTGCCCGTGAGGCCACTGCCCACACCGCTTGGGTTCTGTGTGGGCACGGAGTTGGTGGAGGCAGGGACCCAGGGAAATCCTACTTCTCGCAGCTTCTAGGTGGCAGGTGGGAGTGGGGGACGGGGAGGGTGACTGGAGGTCCAGGGAAGACTCCATGCCCTGATGTGCCTCTGCGGGGGAGGGCGCTCCTGCCTGAGGGTGTGGTGGCCTTGCGGAGGCGGCTTTCTCCTAGGTCGCAGAATCTCGCCGCTTTAGACTGGGAAAGCTCGAGTCGGGGTCTCCCGCACGCTGAAGAGTGAAATGTTCCGCTGTTCCGAAGAACGCAAGCAAAACTCTCGTGACTTTTTTTTTTTTTAATATTCAGTAGTTTCCCCTATGAGGCTACTTCCAACGTCTGCCTGTGAGTCTAGATGTGTGGTGCTACCTGACATTGGGGACACCCTAGACACTGGACAGTTTTTCGTTTTTGCTCCTGCTGCGCCCCAAGCTTTCTCTCGAAGTTGTTTGCCACAAACCGGGGGAAACAGTCACCTAGCCCTGCCTAAAGAATCCCAGGAAGCCAAGTTAAAGTTATTAAGTCAATCCTAGGCCCAGAACTAGTAAGCTCCATCTATCTCCCTGGGCATCCGCCCAGTCCCCCACTCAGGATTCCCACGCGCCTAGCGGGATTGGGAGTCGCCGCCGCCACGGTGCGTAATGCACAGTCACATTACAAAATCGAAGCCCTGACTTCTTTCCCAAAGTACCTGCTACCTAGACAGAGGCCCTTGCCTCCTCCCCGCCCCCGACCCTCTACACCCCGCGCCGCAGCAACGCGGCAGCACCTTCACTTCCCTGACTGGACCCGCCCACCCCCCGGCGAGTGGTGGCAGCGCTCGCCTCCCCCGCGCGCGGTGACTCCCTCTTGCGCACCGCTTGAACCCTCGCCACGCCGCCGCCCGGCACTGCAGCATTGGGAGGCGGGGACGGGGGAAGGAGGCGTGGAAGGAGGACCGCATCGTGCAAGCCCTCCCCTCTTCTCGCCGCTGACACGCTCGAAGGAGTCACCACTCCGTGTGCCGCAGGAGAGAGTGGCAGACGGAGGCGGCCCCAGGCAGAGAGCCTGAGCGGGGCCCGCGCGGTGGCGGCTGCAGTACTGACACCACCCAGGGCAGGCGTTCCCTGGCGACTGGAGTGGTGAGTGAGGGGCCCCCGGCAGCGGTGGCTGGACCTTCCGCAGTTGCTCGATTTCCCTTACAGATGCGGAGGCCAGGCGGTGCGTCTGGGGAACTTTTTGCAGCCTCGCTGAAGCGCAACTTTGCCTCGACTGCCCCGGGGGAGGTGGCTGCAGGTGCCCGGGGCTGCCCAGGTGGGCTTCTTGCTGAGTTGGGACCAGAAAAGTCAGTGCAGAGCCGAGGGAGTGACCCACGGTTCGCCAGGGTACGTCAGGGGATGCAGACGCACTTTATCCTGGACTCCCCGGTGTGGGCAGAAGCGAGGGTGCGAAAGCCGCGCCCGCCTTTTGCGAGGATTTTCACGCTCTTTTGCTGGGGCGGTTGGACCGGCAGGGAGAGGTTGATTCCAAACAAGCAGCTCCGAATCATCAGCCGAGTTCCCGACTTGTACCCGACCGCAGTCTTAGACTTAACTTTTCGTCGGGATCCCTCTGCAGACACGCGGGTGGCGGGAGAGCGCAAGCAGCCGCAGTAGGTGCTGCGAAACCTAAACGAATCACTTTGGATTTTAAATCTATTGCACATAAATTTCCGAAGCCCCTGCCTAGCGTCTGCACGAGAGGAAGAGAGGGATGGAGAGTAGGGAAATCCGCGAGGCTGTGGCTGTTTGTAAACGCCTGCGTTTCACTACGCATCTGCCTTCATTCAGCAAAAAGCTATTGAGCGCCTACTGTGCGCCAGCTGGTTTGAAGCTTAGCAGGGAGAAGGGTAACATACGTTACCGAGATAATTTCATATGGCGATGAGGGCTGTGGAAGCCATCACCCAACCCATTGGACCCTTCCTCTTTCCCCTGCACCTGTGTTCTAGACCAGGGAAAAGGCTTTTCCCTAGCGTACGCCAGGGACCTCGCGGGCTGGGCCCACCAAAACTGCTGAAAAAGGCGATGAACTTGACATGGAGCAGTGGCACCCCGCCGCTGGTGCACAACCCAGTGCATTTCTATGGGCTTGCGGGAACCTCGGGCGCCCAGCGCGGGGGGCTGTAAGGGGGAGGGACTGAGTCATCGGGGCTGAGGCGCCGTCTGGACGGCCCGAGTGGGGACCGCTCACGTCACCTGTTACGTGTGTGAGTGATGCAAATACAGACCCGTGAGGGGCGGGCGAAGAAAGGGGTGGGGGAGACGGAGTCTCCGTCTGGGGGCGCGCGTGTGTGCGTCAAAGGCTCTCGCATGATGGATGCCCCGTGGTGCACGCGGCGCGGACAGCGGCGACCTGGCGGGGCCGCGGGGGGCTGGCGGACTGAGGCGGGGGCGAGCCGCGGCTCTGAGCAGCTAGGAAAGCCGCGCAGGGCTGGGACTGCGGGCAGGTGGGCGGCTCCGCAGTGCGCCGCAGTGCCGGGAAGGCGTAGCTGCAGCCGGCAGCTCCCCGGGGGATAGAAGAGCTCGGGCGTCTTTTAAAGCGGCTCGACAGGGATGCCCTCATGTTCTCTTCTCCCCCTGGATATGCTGCCTGCACACTTAGCCGACTGATAGCGCAACATAGTTGTTTCAGTTTTAATTCTTAGTTTCAATCTTGGAGGAGAATTAGGCATTTATAAATTAGGCGTTCACGCCATTTTCAATGGCAAGTTCCAAAAGGCCTCGTGCTCAGGGCTTGTTTTCACGTGAAAGCTTCCGAATTGAGGTTCCTCACGTTCTGTAGTGCCAACCCAGTCCTTCACCGTTCTTGAGGTTATTTTGGCGCAGAGCCTTGCCTGCAAGTGGGTCTTAAGAATGAACTACAAAACAATGTGCTGCATTTCTTCTTTTTTTTTAACATAAAAATACGAGTTAAAAACAGGACTCCTATACAAACAGTGTACCCCAATGTAAACTATGCAGTGTAGTTGGTAATAAAATTATAATAATATTCTTTTATCAATTGTAACAAAGGTACTCCACTAATGAAGATTTTGATTAAGGTGGGAGGGGCTATTGGAATTCTTTTTTTTTTTTTTTTTGCATGATTTGTCTATAAACAACTGCTCTAATAAAAAATGTATTAAAATAATTAGCAGTACTGTTAATGCTTCCCCTGGTGGAAAGTAAAAAAATCCAATCCACATTGCATTCTGTTTATCAATAAAACAAAACAAAATCCACTCTCTGAAAAGCTGATGACAAAGGTCGTTTTTCTACTGCTTTACTGGATGAACCCAAATCTGCAGTATGTAGGGCAAAAGTTTAAAAAAAGGGGAGGAGAGAGAAGAGGAGAGAGGGAAGGGAAGGATGGAGGAAAAGTAATCAAGGAGCCCAAAGGTCCTAGTTCCCATTTTCCCTAATACTGTTTTTGGTACCTTGGGAAGGTTACTTATTCTCTGTTATTCTCCCATATTTGAGAAATGTGAAAAATAGCTCAGACTAGCTCTTATCTACCTTACTGAGTTGTTTTATGAACAAAAGAGTCTCAGAAAGCTTTGGAAATACACATTTTTTATGAATGGAAAATGCTATGACACTAAGCACCTTCAAGCAAAAAGAAAACAATTTTATCTTTTAAAAAATTCTGGAGACTTTTCCTAGTACTGTTTCTTTAATGAAATTTGGCCTTTAATGTCAGCAAATGCAGACAATAGACTTACACTAATAGTCTAATATAAAATCAAATGCCATTAGCTGCTGCCTGGAGAAGGAAAATTAAGCTCTGGACCACATCTCAGTGTTTTTGGTGATGTGGTAAAGAAATCAAATTTATTTTTCATGACCCACTGACAGTGAAAGTAGCTTCTCTGGTCTGAGCAGCAGATTAGCTTAAGAGCTTTTAGGTAAAAAAAAAAAAAAAAATCCTACTTATTATTAGCCCTGTCATTTTTCTTACATGTAAGAGGTTCTTCAGAGAAGAGGACACAGTTACCTCCCTCAAAGAGATTACAGCAAGAGGTGTTATTGCTATATATCATGTGCTCTTATTCTTAGGTAAACTTGTTGATGAAATAATTCATAAATAAAAGCATATAATTTGTTAATATGCCTCCTTAACCAGCTCATTATATTGTTATTCATGTTACTCTTACATAATGGTAGATTTCTTTGAATAGTGAAAGTGAAAAATGTCCTTTTTATTCTATGCATTCGCATTGGGGAAAAAACCATGATTCACCAGTGTGCTTCTAAAACATGGACTGCCTGAACCAGACAGCCACTCACTGGGTTTCACGTGGCAGAGGTTTCTGCCTGACCCCATGGTTTGCAACCCATTTAAATGCAAACTCTCTTAGATTAAACCTAGGACAGGCAGCTTCCCAGCTGTTTGCTGCTTTGTCACAACATGGCTAAATTGTTTTTGTTTTTCTGCTTTGCTTTTTCAATCCTAGCACTATTGAGCAACCAGTGTAAAATGTTGTAGTGGACCAAATTTGGGGCTTCTTTCTTTAATTTAGGCAGCTGAGAATAAGAACAGGGGATGAAGTTACTATTTTAATTCTTGCTGGAAATATTTCTTAGTGGAATACAAAGACATCATTTAGTTTTATCACAAACATCCCTCATAATCACAGATGGTTTTGGTCCTGATTGCACATAGTGATGGCTTCTCCTATGGGGAAGAATTGATCTGAAATGAAATAAATGGGGAGGGCAGATTGGTTGGTTTGGTCATCTCTGGTTCTAATACTCTGTCCTTCTATGAAATGCAGAAATATATGATGGACTACATTTTAAATGTGAACTTTGCTGGTAAATAGAATGTAAGAAGTGTTCTTGATTAATTCATATTGAAATTTTGTAAACAGTGTATTAGATTTTGTATTATGCCATTAGGAGTATAAATTAAAACATTTTTGAAAGACAAAATTTGAAAAATAATCTTTGCTTAATATAAATGAGATATTCAGATCAACTTAGGATGATAACATTGTATATATTTTCTTTTGACCACCTAAAACGCATGATGCCTGCTGTTTTTCTTCCTGGAGACAATTTGTGCTACAAATGATTAAGACTTAATACCAAGAACTATATTGATGGTCTTTAGTCTTCTCATAGCACTTGGGTTCTTTTACAGTTTGAAATTGTAGTGAGATTTATGACAAATTAGCCCAAGTGCTTTCTCTTCTAATTGGCCATTATTTAAAAATCCAATGAACTAGAATCCTGGAATAGTCAAATCGACCAGTGGTTCTCAAATAGTTCTGTGTTTCAGACTTTCCTGGGGAGCTTGTTCAAAGGGAGATTTCTCAGCCCTATCCTAGACATTCTAAGTTGGTGGTTCCATGGTAGAGCCCAGAATAAGCTGTTTATCAAGTTCTGCAGGAGCTCTCAAACTAGTACTAGTGTGTGTGGCAGGGATCCAGAACACATGGAATTTCTAAGTTATCTGGTTCTCTTTAGTATTTATTGAGCACCTGCTGGGAACCTCCAGAGAAATCACATCTTAGCAGGCAAGACAGAAGTGATGATGGACGTCTTTGGTAAGAGTGACAGGAGCCCAGAGTAGTGGTGAGGCAGGTGGTTGTCTAGTTGGTATCAGAGAAGGGAAGGGCATAGAGAGAAAGAACATCAGATATGATGGTCGGGTCGTGGGATAAAGGCTGAAAACCTTAGCCTGGCCTTCACAGCCGAGATGGTCTGGGCTCCGTCCACAGCAGCCTTCAAACCTCAGTCCCCTCCTGCAACAACCTTACCACCTACCTCAACTTGCCTTCGCCGTATTAACTCCTTATATTCTTCAGATCTTAGCCCCATCTTCCCTGCTCTAGGGAAGCCTCCCAAATCTCCCTGGTGAGGTTAATCCCTTCTCCTATCACAGTGTGCTTTTCCTTTATAAATAGGCTTGTCGGAGGATGCTTAGTTAAATTTGGATTTTGGGTAAACAACAAGCACTTTTGTAGTGTAAGTGTAGCTTGTGCAATATTTGGGACATACTTATACTTAAAAGCCTGTTTTATTGCTTACCTGCAATTCACATTTAACTGGGCATCCTGTATTTTTTGTTTGCTAGATCTGGCAACCCTATTTACAAAGATCATTAATTTTGCAATTTCCCTTTTTTAAAAATGTGATTCTTCCGTTAAGGCCTGTCACTGTTTGCTAAACTATAAACTCCAGGAGGCCAAGGAATAATAGGTTGCTGTTGATGATGATGTCTTGTCTCATTGTTATATATCTGGTGTCTAAAAGAATATTTGTTACATGAAAGGGACTCGATAAATATTGTAACATGAATTAATGACATATTAGAGAAAAATGGTGTAGCCATGGACAGGCTTCTTAAGCTCTCTGAATCTTCATTTGTTCAGCAGTGAAAAGGTGATTTTCATATCCACTTATTAGGACTGCATATGAAGATTTAACAGGGAAAATATACATAAAGCTCCTAGCATGTTTTTCATAGAAATTGTACTTTAAAAAGTGTTTTTTCTTTTCTCCCGATGTTTGCCTTGTAAATGAGAGGATTCCTTTTTAAAATACAAAACCCTACTTTCTTTTTATTATAATGCAGTCCCAGAAGCAGCCAAATGGTTCCTGAGTATTTACCAAATGCAAGGTACTCTGGCAGATTCAGCTATGCAGATACAAAGGCCCTATTCTCAAGGAGCATCCATCTGTGGGATGGTAAGACCTAGAGCTGCTATCACTGATGCACGAACTGTGTAGTCACATAAGGCTTCACATTCAGAGAGGCCGATGCTTGATTTCATGCTCTAGTGTCATCTCTGGAAATTCTTTGAACCAGGGGCCCTGCATTTCCATTTTTCACTGGGCCCGGCAAATTATGTAGCAGGCCCTGGGTATGCTATACTTATTTGCCTACAGCTCGTGCATGTAAAGCATTATATTTAATCTTCATAATGACCTTGGGCCTCTCATTACTCAGAAACCTTAAGACTTTTCCCAGCCATATGGCTTATAATTGACTGAACCAGTTTATCAGATACCAAGTCCGGAGTTCTGTCCACTATGTCAAACCTATCTTCACCTGATTACAACTGTCTGGTGTATCCAGACTTTTGGATGAGCATCAGGAGATTTTAAAAAAATCATTGCCAGGTCTCCAATCCTTAGGTCACTTCAGTGGACCATCCCTTCCTATCCTTGCCTCTGCGATTCCTGAAACAATCAGAACTTGAAGTTCTGGGTCTGTCTTTGTAGGAACATCAGAAACAGCGGAAGTTTGTTTTTTAGATGCCATCTCCTCCAATATTCAAATTATAAAATCTGACAGTTCACATAAGTTAAGTAGTGATCTTGGAAGATTGAAATTTTTCTAAGTGAAATATCTGAAATGTTTTGTTCTTTTCTTTAAATTACACAGCTAAGTCATGTAGCATGGGTGCCTCTACAGCAAGGAACAGGCATGCATTTTGGCAGTGGATAGAGAAGGTGATCCATTTTGACATTTCAGGCTCTAACAAGGCTGTTTTAAAATACACTCATTTTAATGTGTCTTTTTAGTAGTTCTAAGTATGCCATTTTGCCCTTGTTTCATTTTTGTGCTCATGTGCATTTGTATTTAAGAAGTGACATTCTAATAATTCCATGGCACCATTCTCACACTTTTTCTCTCACCATCATTTTCAACATGACAGCATGCTCCAATTAATACACGTTAAACATGTTACTAGCTGTGTTGAACACAAAAGCAACTTAGGTGTAAAGATTATTATTTTGTTTTTTGAAGTATCGAATTAAATCTGCAGCCTGTGTTTCCCTGTTGGCCATATCACTGTGGAGGTAGAAACACAGACCCTCAATAGCATCCATAATCATTTCTCTGGTTCTATCCTTGTCCTGATTGTGGGAATTCCCAGCCTGCTTCAAAGATTCCCCAGTTTTTCAGGGAGGTCCTCAGAGATCGCTACTGCAGTTCTCCTTCCATGCTCTGGTTCCCTGTAGCAACATCTCAGTGTCGCTGAACCTGCCTCGCACTGCTGAGAATGCCTTGGCTCCAATAATGTGTAATCTGCTTATTCTGCTGTGTCCTCTTCGCTTCACGTGACACACTGTCTGGTATTCATAATTAGTGGTCCCCTCCCACTTTAGCCAATTATCCTAGGACTATAAATGGTGGGTCTCAAACTGCTCTCTGCTTGGGATGAGCTCATTCCCAGGAGACTTCTTAGTCCCTCCCTTCTAGATATATTCAAAGGTATCAGAATACTAAGATAAATCATCAGAATTTTGTATAGTATATTCATTGCATCATTATTTGTAGTAGTGAAAAATTTGAAAAAAATCTTCAGTGTCCTTCAGTCAGAGGATGATCATGTCAATTATGTCTCATCCAAACAATGAAATACTACACAAAAAGAAAAGATGAGGTGGATCTATATGTACTAATATAGAAATTTTCTGAAGATATGTTAATAAGGGTCAATAAAATAATTTAGTGTGTTTCCATTAAAAAAATTCAAGTTACCATTAAAATATCTGGAAGGATAAACACCAAAATGATGTCTTTTGGGGTTAAGATGGAAGCATCTGTTCCAGTTTGCTAATGCTGCCATTATGCGAAATACCAGAAATGGACTGACTTTTTTAAAGGGGGTTTATTGCTGTTGGGGCGTTTTGTCCTCTCTTAGCTTCTCTGGAGCAAGCACTAGGCTAGCATTTCCAAAGTGTCAGCAAAAGTCTGCTTTCAGCGGCCGTCTCCAAAATGTCTCTCTCAGATCCTCTGAGGTCCTTTGATTGTGAGCTCTTTTATAGTTTTATCCAGTGATTAAGTCAAGACCCACCCTGAATGGGCAGGGTCCATATCTCCATGAAAATAATTTAATCAAATGTTTCACCTACAGTTGATTGAGTCACATCTCCATGGAAACAATCAAAGGATTCCAACCTAATCAACACTAATACATCTGCCCCCACAAGATTGCATTAAATAATATGGCTTTTGGTGGGACATAATATATCCAAACCAGCACAGTATTTGATGCTTTTTTATTTTATATGTTTCTGAATTGTTTGAGTTTCAATAATAATATGTAAAACTTCTGTAATTAAGACCTCAATAAAGGTAATAAAAATCTTATGTGTCCCACAGCTGTCAAAAGCCTGTATTAATACTCTGAATATTTTGCTTTTAGGGACACTTTTCAGTCTACTATGACAGTGTATTTGATGGAATTGGAGATGAGTGATTTTTAGTCTTCTCTCCCCATGAGACAGAAGGGCCTGACATGTCTTCTTTCCCATCTATACCCACTATACCCACATTTATCTGTGGAAAAGGCTACTACTTATCCTCCAACAGTTTAAAAGTCATTTTTCATCAACCTCTGCAGCAGGACTAGGGCCCCCTTTCTCTGACTCTCAGGCTCCTTTGCAGCCTCCCAGTTGGACTGCTTCTCTCCCTGTATCGTTGGGACAGCTTCACATGTTTTCCTGCTGGACTCTAAACTGCTTGAACCTCAAGGGAAGGGGTCAGGTCATGGAGATCTTTACAACTGCTAGCGCTGGACAGAGAGAGCCTGAAATATTTTTAAGTTATTTTTAAACCTTTTACTGAAACATACAGAGAGAAGAATGCACATATTAAGAGTTTAGCTGAATTGATTTTCATAAACTGAACACCTCTCTTCAAGCAGCACGCAGATAATGAGACAGAATATTTCCTGCAACCCAGAAGCCCCCTTTGGGTGCCCCTTCCAGTCCTTGACACCTTCCACTATCCTGACTTCAGTCCTCTAGTCAGTTCTCTTCCCATTTGCTCTGGTGCCCATTTTTCCATGCCCTTGGTCTGGGAAGGCGCTTGGCAGAGCCTTCGCAGTGTCAGAGCATATGAAAATGTCATGACTATTCCTGAGTACTCTCATAAAATCCCTCTTAAATAGTTGTATAGATACAAGCCCTTATTTTTTTATACCTTTGAACCTGAATCCATTCCAGGGGGTCAGGAAATAACAGACTGCCTTCCAGTCTTTCCAAATTCCTCTTCTGTCGACTAGCTTCTGGGCCCAGTGGTCTGGATAATATGGGGTCTATACATCCCTCTCTATATTCTAGAATTCTTAATTCTTATCACTGGACCAAGAAAACTCATTGGAGACCCCTGGGCTTCCATCAAATTATTTCACCCCTCATGGACTTGCTTCTAATGAATTGCCCTTTGGTATAAGCTACTGTCAGAAATAGTCATAAGGAACTTTCTGTATTTATTTCAAGAATGCCCTATTCATTAGGATCTATGCAACAAATGTATTTGAAATTTTAGTATTATGAAAAACTGTGATTCTCCTGAGCACTGATTTGTTTGTTTCATTAATTAGATTTATTAAGAGTATACTTTACATAAGTAATATTCATAGATCATAAGTGTGTATTTATAAATGTGTAGATGACAAATATATGCATCTGTGTAACCAGTAGAATATTTCCATTACCTTAGAAAGTTCCCTGAGGCCCTTTCCAGTCAGTTCCTCCTACCCCACAGATACTGCTCAGATTTTTATCACCAAGGATTAGTTTTACCTATTCTTGAAATTCATGTAAAGGGAATCATACGGTAGTACTCTTGTAACATTCAGTATAATATTTTTGAGAAGATCCTATGTTGTATGTATCAGTAGTGCATTCTTTTTCATGGCTAAATGTTCCATTATATGAATATACCACAATTTATCTGTTTACATATTGATAGACATTTGAGTTGTTTCTGGTTTAGAGCTATTATGAGTAAAGCATCCATGAATATTCTTCATAAGTCTTTTTTTGGGGGGGGGGGGGATATGTTTTTAGTTCTCTTAAGTAAATACCTAGGTAGACAATTCCTAACTTTTAAGAAACTGTCAAACTGTTTCCCAATGTAGTCTTATTTTACACTCCCACCAGCAATGTACAAGAGTTCCAGTTGCTCTGTGTCCCCTGCAACATTTGGTGTTATCTTCAGTGTTTTTAATTTGCATTTTCTTGTGACTAAAAATGTTGAGCACCTATTCATGTGCTTCTACACCATTTATACATCTTCTTTTGTCAAGTTGTGGTTTTGCCCACTTTAAAAAATTGATTGTTTAATATATTCTGGATAAAAATATATTGTTAAATATATGAATTTTAAATATTTTTTCCATTCAGTGGTTTGCCTTTTCATCTTCTTAATGGTATCTTTTGAAGTACCAAAGTTTTTACTTTTGATGAAGTCCCCTTTATCCATTTTTTTTTTCTTTTATGGCTAGAGTTTTTTATGTGTTCTTTAAGAAATCTTTGCCATACTCAAGGTCAGTAAGGTTTTCTTTTATATTTTCTTCTAGAGGTTTTATACTTTGTGCTCTGACATTTAGATCTATGATTCACTTCTAATTAGTATTTGTATGTGATATGAGGTTGGAGTGGAGGTTCATTCTTTTCCATATTGTTATCCTCTTGTTTTAGAACCAATTGTTGAAAAGACTTTCTTTTCTCCACTGACTTGCATTGGCACCTTTGTTGAAAACCAATAAATTCTGTATGTGTGAGTCTAATTCTATACTTTCCACTAATCTATTTGTTTATCCTTATACTAATTCCACTGTTCTATTTACTGTAGCCTTACAATAAGTCTTCAAACCAGGAAACATATATCATCCAACTTCATACTTATTAATCCAAGATTTGTCAGGCTAGTCTATGTTCTTAGCAAGTCCATAAAATTTTAGAATCAGCTTGTCAATTTCAATAAATAAGTCTTCTGTAATTTGATTGGGATTGCATTGATTCTATGAATCATCTTAACAATATTGAGTCTTCCAATCCATGAACATGGTATATCTCTCCATATATTTAGGTTTTTTAAAAAATTTCTCTCAGCGATGTTTTATAGGTTGTATTGTAGAAGCTTTGCACATCTTTTTTAAAATTTATTCTTAAATATTTTTTTGGTTATGATGCTATTTCAACTTTTTTTTAACTTTTTAATAAGAATTTTATTTTAAGATAGATTTAGATATACATAAAAGCTGCAAAGACATTACAAAGCATTCCCCTATATTCCACACCCAGTTTCCCATATTATTAAATTTACATTAGTATGGATATTTGTTACAATTAAGGAACTAATATTGATATGTTATAGTAACTGAAGCCCACACTTGTTTGGGTTTCCTTAGTATTTATTTAACATTCTTTTTCTGCTCTAGGATCCCATCCTAGATCCAGCAGTGGATACCACATTACTTTTAGTTGTCATGTCTCCTTAGGATTGTCTTGACTGTGACTGTTTCTCAGACTTGCCTTTCTTTATTTACCTAAAAAAAAATTAACCTTGACAGTTTTGAGGAGTATTGGTCAGATGTTTTCTAGAATATCTCTCAATTGGGATATGTCTGATGTTTTCATGGGTTTTGTGTTTTGGGGAATAAGACCAGAGAGGCAAAGTGCCATCTTCATCCTATCATATCAAGGGTACACACTATGAACATGACTTACCTCTGCTGATGTTGACTTTGATCACCTGGCCAAGGTAGTCTTTATCAGGTTTCTTCACTGTGAAGTTACTCTTTTTCCTCTTTCCACACTGTATTCTTTGAAGGAAGGCACTCTGCACCTCCCCACACTTAAAAAGTGGGGAATTATGCTCCACCTCCTTTAAGGCAGAGTATCTACATAAATTATTTGAAATTCTTCTTCACAGAAGATTTCCCTTTTCTTCCCCATTTACTGATTTATTCATTTATATCATTATGAACTCGTGGTTATTTATTTCATACTTTGGATTATAATTCAATATTACTTTATATTGATCAGATTGTGCTAGCTTTGGCCATTAGGAAATCTTTCTGTTGGTGTCCGTTCCTTTGACATGCCCCATAGTTTTGGACTTTATTTTTTTTTTTACTGCTTCCTTACTTTCTGGTACTAAAAGATGCTCATATTATATAGTTTCTGCCCCAGTCCTAGAATCAGCTATTTCTCCAAGAAGCCCTAGTTACTATACTGGAGAAAGGTGTTAGAAACCAAGATATGGGTATTAGGTGTAATCATTGCTACCTGGGTGCCATTGCTTCTAGGCCCTCTCAGGTGACAGAACAAGTGAATACTAACCTGTGTTCATACACATATCCATAAATATATCTGTATGTAAGCATTTGTATCTATATCAGACTAAACGTGAATTCATACAGATGTTTCCAACTCTCATCCATTGCCCCATGGATTATTCTGGCTTCCTCCCATTGCTTATCTGTAAACTCTCCTCAACAGTGAGACAACTGGCTCCCACCATCTGCCAGCCATGTATTTAGTTTCTCAGTTTTAGTATACATGTATAGCAGTATCAGAATTGTTAACTCATACCCCTGTGGGAAACAACTTTATCACTAAGCTGCAGTGCTTATATACAGTTTCTTTTGCCTTTATCTTACAGAATCCACTTATTTCCACAATTACATAGATTGTACCTTTTTCCTCCAGCCCTCTTCAGTGTTATTTCATACATTTGTACTATAGTTAGATTGTTTTGTCACATTCTCCATTCCATCCTGTGATCCCCAAATCTCTTAAATGATTTTTAAGTTTTGCATACATTAAATTTCACTCTTTGTGCTATGAAATTCTGTGGATTTTGACAAATGCACACTGTCATGTACCCACTATTACAGTATCAAGCCAAATAATTTCACCACCCTAAAAATGTCCCTGTATTTCATCTGTTTAATGCCCCCCCTTTCTCTGAGCCCTTGAGTACCACTGATCATTTTGCCATCATTACAGTTTTGCCTTTTCTGTAATATCGTATTTTTGGAATCATACAGTAACCTTTGGGGCTTGGCTTTTTTTCATTCAGCATAACTCTCTGGAGATTCATTCAGGTTGTTGCATGCTTCAGTAGTTTATTCATTTTATCACTGAGTGATATTCCATTGTATGGATGTACCACCTGTTTGTTTATCGATTCGTATATTAAAGGACATCTCAGTTGCTTCCAGATGTCTATAAACATCCCCATGCAGGTTTATCTGTGGACATAAGTTTTCAAATCATTTGTATAAATTGTGCCTAGGGGTGCCATTGCTGGATCATAGAGTAAGACTATATTTAGCTTTGTAAGAAACTGCCAAACTGTTTTTCAAAGTGACTGCATCATTTTGCATTCCCAGCAATGAGTTAGAATTTCTGTTACGCCACATCCTCATCAGCAATTGGTATTGCCTGTTTTTGAATTTTAGTCATTCTTACAGTGTGTAGTGGTATCTCATTGTTTTAATTTGCATTTCCCTAATGATAAATGATGATGAGTAACTTTCATTTACTCATTTGCCATCTATATTAGTTTCTTGTGGCTGCTGTAACAAATAACTACAAGCTTGTTGCCTTAAAACAACAGAAATGTATAATCTCACAGATCTGGAGGCCAGAAGTTCAGAAACTAAATTATCAGCATGGCTGCATTCCCTCTGGACAAGGATCTATTCCTTACTTTTTGCCTGTGGTGTCTGCCTGGCATTCCTTGGCATTCCTTGGCTTCTGGCTACATCACTGCAATCTCACCCTTCATCTTCGCTTGGCCTTTCTCTGCATACATGTATCAAATCCCTCTGCATCCTTCATATAAGTATACATGTCTTGGCATTTAGAGCCCACCTAGATAATCCTGGATAAACTCTCTCAAGATCCTTAACCTTATCATATCCTTTGGCATAGAAGGTAATATTCAAACTTGCTGGGGATCAGGAAGTGAACCATTTTTCTGCCTACTACATCATCTGTGTACCTTCTCTGATGAGATGTCTGTTAGACCTTTTGCCCATTTTTAAATGGAATCATTTCTGTTCTTATTTTCCAGTTTTAAGAGTTCTGTGTGTATTTTGGATAAAAGTCCTTTATCAGCGTACTCTCTTATTCTTATTCTATGTTTGCAGAGATATTTTCTCCTGGTCTATGGTTTGTCTTTTCATTCCCTTAACAGTCTCCTTTGCTGAGCAGAAGTTTTTAATTTTAATAAAACCCAACTTACGATATTTTTCTGTCATGGATCATGTTTTGTTTCATCTCAGCACTCATCAACTAACCCAAGGTCATAAAGATTTTCTTCTGTTTTCTTCTAGAAATTTTTTCATTTTGCATTCTACGTTGGGTCTTTGAGTCATTTTGAGTAGATTTTTGTTTAGGATGTAAGATATAGTTTGAGGTGGTTTTGGGTTTGTTTGTTTTTTTTTTAATATGGATTTCTAATTGTTGCAGCACCATTTATTGAAAAGACTATTCTTTCCTCCATGGAATTACCTTTGTACCTTTTTCAAAAATTGGTTGGTCTTATTTGCGTGGATCCATTTTTTTTTCATCTATGTACCTATTTGTTCTCCAATAGTACACTGTCTTGATTACTAAAGCTTGATAGTCTTAAAACTGGGTAACATGAGCCCTCAAACTCTGTTCTTCAATATCGTGCAGATTATTCTAAGTCTCTTTCCTTTTCATATAAATTTTAGAATCAGTTTGCCTACATCTACAAACTAGCTTGCTTTGGATAGCATTGAATCTATAGATCAAGTTGAGAAGAATTGACATCTTAAGAATATTGAGTCTTCCAAACCATGAACACAGACTAATATTATTTAAATTCTATTCTCCAATTTTTTGTTGTTAGTATATAGAAATAATTTATTTTTATGTTGATCTTGCAATCTTTATACATCATTTATTAGTTCTTGTAGGGTTTTTTTTTTGTTTTGTTTTTGTTTTTGTTTTTTAGTAGATTCCTTAGGATTTTCTATATATGCAGTCATGTTGTTTGTGTTCTATTTCTTCTTTTTCAATCCTTATGCCTTTTATTTTTCTTTCTTTATTGTATTGGCTAGAACCTGCACTACAGTGTTAAATAGAAGTGGCCAGAGAAGACATCCTTGCCTTGTTCCTGATCTTGGGGAAAAGGCATTTGATATTTCACATTGAGTATGATGTAAGCTGTAGGTTTTTTGATGTGTTTTTTTATCAGATTGGATAAGTTTCCTTCTGTTTTTAATTTGTGTATAGAATTTCATCTAATGCTTTTTCAGCATCTTCTTAATTGCAAAATCAATTTATTTAATAGATAAAGGCTCTCCAGAGTTTCTATTTCTTCTTAAGTAAATTTCTTCTTTTGGTAAGCTGCATTTTTTAAAGGCATTTGTCAATTTTATCTAGATTGTTGAATTTATTGAATAGTTGTTTATAATCACTGGTTTGTTTTTATTTGTGAATTCTGTGATGTGGGGGTTTAATTGCATTTCCTTCATTGCTTTGGCTACTCAGAAGCTCATCTAACTTTTCTATAGATTCTAGCAATTTTACAAAGTCATGTGACATTATCCAAAGACTTTTAAAATGTATATGAATTATTTACAAAGTATTCCTATTCCATCAGATCATGGAAGACCAGTTGCCTGTTGTTATAAACAAGATATTTTTAAAGTCATTACTTTTTTCCTTTATCACTGCATAAGATGCCTAAAAATATCAGAACATAACTAGAGAGAATGACAAATTACATTTATTAATTTTAAAAATATCTAAGTGCTAGAAGCCAGGTTTGTCAAAGACAACAATTCCTTTGGAAACAAAAAGTTGACGAAAATTACTCATGGCCTTGCCTGGACTCTACTTGTTATTTAATGCTGTATGTGTTTATCAACTAAAAGGATAAATGAAACATGAATTGAATTTTAATGACAAGAGTATTATTTTGTGAAAACCACAGGCATTACTCAATCATTATTACATCTCTGCCTACCATTCAATTAATCTGTTGGGCTGCAAAAGATTTTGCATGTTTTGTCCTTCAAGGTGACTGGAGGGGAGTAAGCTCAAGGAAATACATACTGATATGATTTGTTGGAGAGCTTTTCTAATGCATAGAAACTCATATAGCTAGTGATGCAGCTCGGTATGTTTATATAGCATTAGTTAACTTATACCGTCTCCCTGGATTCCACCTGTTGTTTGCTAAGGCTGCCAAAATGCAAAATACCAGAAATGGGTTGGCTTTTACAATGGGGGTTTATTAGCTCACAAATTTATAGTTCTACAGCCATGAAAATGTCCAAATTAAAGCATCAAAAGGTAGATACCTTCTCTGAAGAAAAGACTGATGGCATCTCGAATATCTCTGTCAGCTGGGAAGGCACATGACTGGCATGTGCTGGTCCTTTGCTCCCAGGTTGTATTGCTTCAGCTTCTGATTCCAGTGGCTTTCTCCTTAAGCATCTGTGGGTTCTCAGTTAGCTTCTCTGGGGCAAACTCTGGGCTTCATCTTTTAACTTAGCATCTCCAAACATCTGGGTCTGTGTAGGCTCTGAGCTCTCTTCAAAATGTCTCTGTCTTTTATCCTCTCATAGAGGATGCCAGTAAACTAATTAAGACCCACCTTGAATGGGCAGGGTCATATCTCCATGGAAATAATCTAATCAAAAGGTCCCACCCACAATTGGGTGGTTCATATCTCCATGGAAACAACCTAATCAAAAGTTCATACCCACAATAAGTCTGCACCCACAAGATTTAATTAAAAGAACATGGCTTTTCTGGGGGTACATAATAGATTCAACCCAGCACACCACCCATTCCTTCTCTTTCCCAATATCCATCCCTTTACTGTTCAACACTGTGAATTTCTCATTGGCTTTTTCTATTCCTCTTTAACCATACTTGCCTCTCCTATTCTGGGAAAAAAGAAAACAATCTCATTTGTTATATCAAATATGTTTTGCTGCATCATGCTGCATAACCAACCACTCTAAAACTTAGTGACTAAAAACAACAATCATTTATCTTCTCCCATTCATCTGTGGGTTGGTTGGGGGCTGGCTGTTTTGGGTTGAACTTGGCTGGATTTTTTCCAAGCTGTGGGTTGGGGTCAGGTCTTTCACCCTCCTTGGAATAAAGGCCACATAGGGTGTTTTTTGGTGGGTGGGGAGCACTGAGATAGCAGAAACCCAAGAAAGGTGACTGAGAATATGTGATGCTTCTTAAGCCTGGGCTCAGAGCTGGCACACTGTCACCTCAGCCCAAATTCCATTGACCAAAGATCCAGAATACATAAGATAGTTCCACCAAACAAAATACAGCCCCACATGTTGCACAAGTTTTCTGCATCCCACCAGACATCTATTTAGTTGAAATATTTGTTTCTAATAGTTTGAACCTGACCCTTATTATGTTTTATATATAAACACAAGAGTCTTTTGCATAATTTTGATATACAGTGAATTTTCCAGGAATGAAACTACTTATAAATCAAAAGAAGATTGTAGTTTGTTTTGTTTAAAATCCTACAAAGAATTGTTCCGTCTCTTCTTTTCACCATGGGTAACAAACACTAGTGATATTTGGCTATATCAGTCTTCACTGTTGTTTCCTGCAGTCATGGCTTTACATTTTGATGCAAGCATCTCATGTCTTCATTTTCTATTCTAGAGTTGTTACACCAAAATATTCACCGATTTTTAAACATAATTTATTCTAGGTTTATTTGTTCTATTTCTCCTTATTAGGCAGGAAATGATATAGATTTTAAAACTTATGTGTGCCCCTAGGATATTTTATCTATGAATATTATTTAATAAAGCATTACAAAATATACCTGATGACTAGGTATGTTGGATTATCTAAATTCTCTATATTTTCACTTTGCCTGAAGTAAGCTGGTTTATATTTGGGGTTGGGGAAGGGACAGGTTGTAACATATAGAGGGTTCTTCCATCTTGGCACTGTGTCTGAAGGAAACACTGTTTCTGTGAAGACTGCCATGCTAATCTCTCTGACAGTGGTTGTGAAGGTGGTAGTGTGTGGGCTGGCCTGCCTCCAGAAAGGGTGCATCTGTAGGGAATGTATAAGCCTTTATCATGATTTTACTTCTAAGACTCACCTGAAACCCATGCAGTCTTGGGTCTTGGGCTGTGAAGGTGTTGCATTTTTACTGGGCTACTCCAATCTTGGTTATCAATTCATAAGAACAGGGAAATTCAGGGGAAAGAAAGAGCAGGTATGCTCAGAGACGGCTGCTCCAAGGCCTGAGGGGGATACCCAGTAGGAATCTGCAAGTTTCTTTCTAACCCTGTTTTCAAATTCTGATTTTCCCAGAGGACACTGCCAGGCTTCTGTAAAGAGAGTCTTTTCTGTGGGATTTTCAGGGGTATCTTCTGTGTACAGGAGTGGGGGCCCTCCTGAATCACTTCCAGAAGCAGCACTCTCACAAAAGAGGAAGGGAAAGCTTGGCAACCTATCTTGGTCCAGAGGTTCAAGGATGTGAATGTCTTCCTGTCAACTGAAACTGATTTAAGGGTAATTCAGAAGGAATAAATCAGAAGACATTGAGAGAGTGACCTTGGACTGAATACTATATGCCCCTGTGGGTGCCCTTTATCTAAAGTCAAGGTATTGATAAGGGCATCATATTCCTTATCTGTGGCATGCAAAGGACATTATTGTTGGGGCAGACCTTGCCTCATTGATGGGTAAATACATTACAGCTAGTTGCTTTCCCAAACATTCATTACTGTGAACTGAATACATAATGATCATGCGTGCCTTTTGGGATACAAATGTACATGCACAAATAGGTTTTATTATATTCAAGGGCAGTGAATGCAAAAAATAAAAAATACCCCTTGTAAAGGTAACATCCAGCTTCCCAGCAAGCCTGAGAAGAAAAGCCAGTGATTAACATAATTGAATGAGAGATTTATGAATGTAGACCATCTTATACCTGCAGCTTTATTTAACACCAGGAGAATGATGTGATTCTTCTTAAGAACTGATGCTGGCCATGGAAGACTTGGAGACATCTGAGCTCCATCCAGATGGAGCACTGAGAAGGACCTGAGCCAAGAATAAAGGAATATTTTGCAATGGCTAAACTAATTCATTGCTCCCGTATTTTTGGTATCATGCACTTCCTTATTATTACCAAATTACATGGTTGCTATGTTGATTACCACATTAGAAATTTGGTTTAACATTATATTCCACTTTATAATGCTCCCAAATAAGATGAAAATAATAGTTCACACTGTGTCTTATCTGCTGACTTAGAGATTCTTTTCCCACTTACTAGTTGATTTTGAAATTGGACATTGCAAAATTAAAAGAATTGAATGATGAAATATCTTTGCCTAAAATTAAGGCAGAATAAATTGTGTACCTGAGCCCTTGGAGTTTCCAATGATTTTTTTTTAATTCAGTTTTGAGATATAATTACATACCATATAATCATCCATGGTGTACAATCAGCTGTTCAGAATACCATCTTATAGTTGTGCATTCATCACCCCAATCTATATTTGAACATTTTCCTTATGCCAGAAAGAATCAGAATAAGAATAAAAAATAAAAATAAAAAAGAACACCCAAATCATCCTTTTCATTTAGTTTTGTCCCCATTTATCTACTCATCCGTCCATACACTGGATAAAGGGAGTGTGATCCACGAAGTTTTCACAATCACACTGTCACCCCTTGTAATCTACATTGTTATACAATCCAATGATATTTTTGAAGTTACTTCTACTATTATACTGTCCCTCTTGCTTGCCATGTGCCATATTGGTGCCTTTCTTATTGTCGTGTTGTGTGGTGTGTGTTGTGTGTGTGTGTCTTCATTTCCTCCAGATGGTACGGATGAATGGTGACATCTTCACTCAAGAACCCATGACAGTGTTAACGGCCTTTTCAGGGTCTTCTGCTCACATTGTGCTTTTCTGCTTGGAGGGGCCTCCTCCTTCCCTCGGCAGAATAACTAACCACTGATTTTCAGTCTGGCTGACATATGACAACACAGAGGTCTCTTTTTAGCAGTTTTCATTGTCTCTTTGACTGACAGCATTGGGAATCGGGATGTCTAGCTTCTCAATGAAACAACTTCTCAGGCCAGCTACTGTAACTGTCCTCAGCCTGAAGGCTGTTTGGGCTTATATTTAAGATAGCTCAGCTTCCTTCTAGTAATGGTGAGAGGGATTTATGATGATATTTTCTGATCATACCAGCTTTTCCTTATTTTCACCCAACCTGAATTTCTCATTCAAAATTCCAAACTTAATTCTCAGACTTAGTGTGCCTCTGTGTGTGTGTGTGTGGCACTGTATCCCTCTGTGTGTGTGTGTGTGTGTGTGTGTGATTCCTTAGGCTCACCGATTTCTCGGTCTCAGAAGAGATAACATTGTGAGTTGGTTCTCAGATGTGAATTCTGGCTCTTAGTTCAATTTTTTTAAATGTACCCAAAAGTCTCCAAATGTACAGCCTTGCCAGGAAAAATGGTCATACTATTTTATTTGCAAAATATTCAGTGAAGATTTATAATGCCAGCTAACTATAAAATTAGCAAATGTTTACATGGCATTTATTCTTTAGTCTTGATTCATGGAATGCTGCCTTTTAACTCAACTGGAAGTCAAGCTTAGCTATTTATTGAATTATTTGTTTATAGCTCATAAGCTACAGATACGCTCAATGAAACAAATGCAGTTTCACAGTATAGAATGAAAACTAGCGTCTGAACTACACTTAACCCAATTTAGCACCAGTTATTGTCCTTAAAGGGTACTCTTTCGTATGTGATAATAAAAGGTACTGGATTTATCTGGAGTGAAGAAGACAGATAGGCAATTTAATAACAGTCTTTAAGTATTGAAGGGTAAATGCACAAAAGATGGTGCCCACCTTTCTTCTCTTCTTTACAGGAAATAGGAGAAAATAGACCTGAGAAGATAATTGGGATGTTTTTAAAAAATGAAATAGAAATTTCAATTCAATTACAGTCAACAAATTGATCATCTTCCTTTTGAAAGGCATGTGCTGTGTCTATTAGGATAACTGAGATGAGTGGCACAGAGTCCGTGATCTCAAGAGGCAGATAGATAGCCCCCCACCCCCGAGAGGGAGGGCTCAGACAAGTCATATGTAAGGACCGTAAAACAAAAGTGGGAGCTCAGTAAACACAGTCCAAAATTCCGTGGTGGCTTGAAGGCAACAGTGGGACATCTGCTGTGCCAGTTTGAATATATTACGTCCCCCCAAACGCTGTTATCTTTGATGTAATCTTGTGGGGCAAACATATTAGTGGGGATTAAGTTGGAAAGTTTGGATTAGGTTGTTTCCATGGAAATGCACCCCACCCAACTGTGGGTGATAACTGATTGGATAATTTCCTTGGAGGTGTGGCCCCACCTATTCAGCATGGGCCTTGATTAGTTTACTGGAGCACTATGTAAGCTCAGACAGGAGGAGCGGCCTACTACAGCCAAGAGGGACACTTTGAAGAATGCACAGAAGCTGAGAGAGTAGCTGCAGATGAGAGACAGTTTGAAGACGGCTGTTGAAAGCAGACTCTTGCTCCGGAGAAGCTAAGAGAGGACAAACACCCCAAGGGCAACTAAGAGTGACATTTTTGAGGAACTGCAGCCTAGAGAGGAACATCCTGGGAGAAAGCCATTTTGAACCCAGAACTTTGGAGCAGACGCCAGCCACGTGCCTTTCCAGATAACAGAGGTTTTCCAGACACCATAGGCCATCCTCCAGTGAAGGCACCCGATTGCTGATGTGTTACCTTGGACACTTTATGGCCTTAAGACTGTAACTGTGTAACCAAATAAACCCTTTTTTATAAAAGTCAATCCATCTCTGGTGTTTGCATTCTGGCAGCATTAGCAAACTAGAACATCTGCTTAAGGCAGGGTTTCTTAGCCTCGGCATCCACTGACATTTTGCACCAGCTAATTCTTTGTTGGGGTGAGGGTGGTGATGTTTAGCAACAATCCTACCCTTCACCTACTAGATGCCAGTATCTCCCCCTCCTGTGTGACAACCACAAATGTCTTCAAACATTGCCACATGTCCCTTGAATCAATTCCAGTTAAGAATCACTGACTTAAGGGGTAAAAAAATGTTTTAAAAGCAATTGCTTTGGAGATGAGTCTTGAAGTTTAGGAAGGGTTTATATCAGGCAGAGAAGGGAGATGCAGGGTGTTTGAGGCATTTGGAGATTAGGGGTACAGAGGTAGAGTGTACAGGAGCCTTTGGGGTGTAGTAAGTGGTCCTGTTAAACTGGGAGAGGGCTTATGTGAGGACTGGAGCATGGGCCGTGGCGGGAGATGAACTGCCAGGGTGGCTGGGAGTCTTTCAAGGTCAGATGCAAATGTTTGGGCCCAATTTGAACAGAGGGTTTAGAGAGATTTAATTTGAAATCCAAGGTGCACCATGGCTTATCATGGGGAGAGCCTTGAGGTGAACCCTTAGCCCATGTGCATTTATTAAGCCCTCTGAAGTGCCAGGCATTGCTCCAACTGCTGGAGGTAGAGCAGTGAACAGGAAAGATAAAAACTCTGTTCTCCTGGAGCTTATATTCTGGCAGGAAGGAGAAAGATAATAAACAAATAAAAAATGAAACTATCAAAGTAGTTTAAAAATAGTTCTTAACTCTACGAAGTCAGTGAAGCAGTTGATGTGATCAATAGGCAGTGGCTGAAGAGGTTCTTTATATTAATGGTAAAATTTATTATAATTAAGAAATACAAATCATTTTGCTGCCATGAAATTGCATTTACCTCAATATTTATTAGCTATCCTCCCTAGGCTGCCAAAAAAAAATGGGGGGCGGGGGGGGTAAAATAGAATTTTCTTCCTGTTGACTTATGGAAGTGTCTTTTATGAAGAATATTTCTTTGTAAACCTATTCATTGGAGAAGGATTTTACCTGTATGACCACTGGGGCATTGGACAGTTCCTTTTAAAACAATGAAGACTAGATAATGAGGCAAAGAAGAAAGAAGGCAGTTAACACTTTCTGGGTTCCTGGTACATGCCAGCTGTGCTGTTGGACACGTGTTATTTGGATTTTATCACACCCTAAGTTTAGGGCACCATCTTCTCTCACTTGAAATGAT